>NW_004567115.1:14801458-14823079 GCF_000260355.1 Condylura cristata
TTCCATAATCCTGTAATTAAATCACATTGAACATTTTGAAACATACATGAAATTTTCTGCCTCCATATAGTAATTGGTCTATATTTGTGAACTAAGTTAATCATTAACTTATTTGAAATGGGATAAATTACTTTTTTCAAAATTTGTCCCACAATAGATCGCCACAAAAATCTAAAAAAACAAAACGAAACAAAATAAAACCTTAGTACTAACACATATTTGCTTTACATTTACATAATATATTTTGACTAAAGGCTACTTCCCCACTGTGTACACCTATCAGTGGAGTACTTGTCATACAATTTGTGGTGATGAATTCATATTTCAATTTAAAAAGTGACTTCTCTTGCAACTTAACAAAATATTAGAAACAATAGTAGTGAAAATACTATCAGGGCCTTCCATGATAGTAACGCAGCGTGTTACAGCACAGCATTAAGAAGATAAAGCCACCTCACATAAGTTCAGTCCCCGCCTGGAAGGTGACCCACATGGCACAGCAGACCTCTCCTGACCTGACCGCTGCTCCCCTCAGCAGTGTACTTCATTGATCTGCCTGTTCTGCTCCCTGCTCTGTCTCTGGTGAATCCTCTCACTGCCCCAGCACACCTAGCCTGACCCCAGTTCTGTATGCATAAATAAATAAATATTTTAAAAATATATATCATGTTTTGATACTTAAAAAATAGCATCCATAAAATATATATTTTCTCTAATTGATGAAGCTTTTGGTTCTCATTAAGTGAAAATGTGTGAAGTATGTACAGTCATTGGAAGAACCTCATCTCAGTGAATATTCACTGCCAGGGAAAGAGGAGCAAAAATATCATCATTGTAATCTGACTTTAAACATCAATAGTTGGATGATAATATAAACACCTCTTTAAAAATCAAGATAGAAATAGTGTGCTCACTTTGTAATTATAAATATAACATTGGTTTTAAATATTCTAGGTTTATTCAAAATTTTGGTTTAATTTTATAAATTACATTATAATTATTATATTATAAATTATATTATTTAAGATTATAAATGTAACATATATTCAATGAGCTGAAATATCAGAATACTTTGGATGAAATAAGTCATCCTCCCCAAAATTTTCATTTTTATCATATAAATATAATATCTGTCTCTTTATATCTATCCATGTATTTATCATCTATCATTTTTCATGAAATTTAGGAAAATTATTTAACTTTTTCCGACTTCTATTAAAATATTTGAATTCTTAAACTGCTGTGAAATTTATATAAAATAAAGCATGATAGGTTCATAACATACTACAAGGACATAATGTTCAATAAATAATCCAATACATAATAGAATATAAATATTATTTATTTTTCCTGAGATTAAATGCATACCACTTTAAAATATTGATAACATGTATTTCATATGATAGGTCAAATTGATAGGTGATTCTGTCTCTGAAACAATTATCCCTTCCCCTTTTTAGCTTTCAGTAAATATCTCTTGGTAGGTTTCTATATATTACCAGATAGAGGAGCACATATAAATATTTGAATATATTCTGGAGGATGCATTTACAGATGAATCATATTTTCCTAAGGGCTCCTAGAGTGTCATACCAACTAAGTTTTCAGGCATATCTAAGTTGAAATTTTCACTACGATATTTACAGATTTTTAGCCAATTACTGCTTTTAAAAGTGTCAAGATGAACTTCCCAGCCTGTCTGTCAATATCAACCACCATGTTGCTTTATTCTCAAAATAAAGAATTTTGATATTCTTTTAAAAAAGAAGAGGTTTTGTAATATAAGAGTTAAAAACATTGGAATTGACTTCACTTAAACCTGAGTTTGAATATTACCTGTTTCTTTCACTTAAAATTCAATCAAATATAAGAAGGCATTCTTGTAAGAAGCCAGCTATATGATTTTACCCTTGAAAGAGCACTCATGAAAGACATACATCAAAGTGAAAATGAGCATCTGTCAAATTCAGTGAATAACCTTTAACCAGGATAAGTGTTTTGGTTTATACAGAATGAGCTATATCAACTCTGACTTCATCAAATGTTTGAATGCATTCCATAATCCTGTAATTAAATCACATTGAACATTGGAATCAATAGTGTATGTTGTCCAGTTGAAGGATAATTATATTGAGAAAAATATGTCTGGAAATATTTGCCTTAAAAAAAGGCAGCCTTTCTTTGCTTATTTTTATTTTAATTTTTAATTTATTTTAATGTATTTTTTATATCATTCTTAACTTTGTGTTATTTTTCATCTTCATTGTAGTCCCTAGGGACTTCCCACCACCAATTCATCCATGTGACCTCACCATAGAACTGTGCACTCTTCCCAACCCAGTTTTGATCCTATTCCCCTCTCTACCCTTTTAAAATGTCTCTGGTTTACACTTGTTTGTCCTTTTGTTTTTATTTTATTATAATTGTTTCTCCCCTCTGAGCCTTAATGCCCCTGCTATGATTGAAACCAATTGATATTTTTCTTTTTCTTTCTGGTTTATTTCACTAGGTATGATCCTTTCCAGCTCCTCCATGTTGCTGCAAAAGGCAGCCTTTCTTTAAATATATATATTATACACACATGTATATACACACAAACATATCTATAAATTTACCTACTATCTGTTTATCTATCTATGTACATTCTATGTTCTACATTAGTTTAAATGATTTATGTTTGAGAAGTTTGCTTAAAATTCAGCAAATAAAGCTGATACATTTTGTGACTACTGAAATTGGGCCTCTTTTTTGTCAGTGGTATTATCTTTTCCCTTTATGTGTAATAAATAAAATGTCTATCCTTTATGTTGGATGTTTTTCTACTCTCTCAAATTATTTTGAAATATTTTCTATTTCCTCTATTTGCACTCACATACAAAGAATATGGATAGAGTTGAAGAAGTGGGGTGTAGGTAGAGAAGTGAATGAGAGAATACGAATATAAATATTTGTTTTGTCTAATTTTTTAACGTGGATACTAAGTAGCATTGTCACATTGTTATTTATACCAATGCAGTCCTATACTTGTCTGTTAATAGTGGTTAAACTTATTCAGTTATTTTTTTAATCCAAGTGATATATACATATATATCATTTTTTTAAATATTTATTTATTCATACAGAACTGGGGTACAGGCCGACTGATGAAGTACACTGCTGAGGGGAGCAGGGGATGGGTCAGCAGAGGTCTGCTGCACCATGTGCATCACCTCCTGGGCAGGCGGGGTTCAAATTCATGCTGAAATGGCTTTAGCTTCTTAGTGCTGTGCTTTTACCCGCTGCACCACCAGGGAGGCCCTATATAAAACAATTTTAGGGAAAAGTGAGATACTTGAAGTATGGGTAGTGAATATGGATGTCTAATGCCTTCTTTTCTACTTACAGGACTGAGGAAGTAATTTTAGTCAGATCTCTTGCCATAAAAATTATGCTTCCATGTTTACTCCATAAGAATTGACCTTTTTTTAAAAAAAAGATTTTATTTGTTTATGCATTCAGAACTGGGATTAGGTCTGAGATGAAGGGGCAGTGAGAGGCTTCACCAGAGACCGAATGGGGAGCAGAACAGGCAGATCAATGAAGTACACTGCTGAGGGGAGCAGCGGGTGGGTCAGGAGAGGTCTGTAGCACCATGTGTGTCCCCTCCGGGGCGGGGATTGAACTCATGCTGAAGTGGCTATATCTAAGTGCTATGCTTTAACCTGCTGTGCTACCAGGGAGGGCCCAAATTAACCATTGTTTTTATAGGACATATATAATTTTTTTTTTAAGATAGCATTCTTGTATCTGCATATATTCTACAATCTCTGACAGGGAAAATTTTGATTATATTATTTCTGAGAAACTAAGAAAATATGAGAATAGAAAGATGGTTAAGTTCTGCTGAAATATATTCTCACTGTTTTTAAAATCTAAATTTAACGCCTCATTCATTTCATCTGTATTACACTGATGACATTTTGGAATTGATGCTACATAAACACTGTAGAGATGATGCATATGGAGAATTGTTAAACACAAATTCAAACATAAGTAACTTCTAAATATGCAATCATGGTTTACTATGTAATTTTCATTGCTTATATATTAGAAACAAGAGAGTCATTTCTACTGGGTTTACATATTAATTACTGTCAGAGTAGTAAGTGAAAACAAGGAACTAAAACTTTCAGCATAAAGTCACTTTAAAAAAAAAAATCCGGGGTGTTGTTACTTAAAGACTTCTGCATGTGTAGAAAACTAGTATGGTTACATAGCAATAAGATATTATTTATCTTATTTGGAGTTATCAAAATCCACAGAAACTGCACTGGGCAGTTTCTTCCAGCTCCATCCTCTGGGCCATGATTTCCTTTATTCCCAGCTTTATTGAGGTGTAATTAACATATTTAATTATGCACATTTGAGTTGTAAATGTGTTGCTTTCATACATATATATTGTAAAATGATTGCCACCATAGGTAGCTAATAACTATAGCATGTCACACGACTACCATTTTATTTTGTGGTGAAATAATTTAAGATCTACTGCCTGCAACTTTATATTTTAGGACAATATTATTAAATATAATCATTATGCTAAACATTAGATTCCCAAGAACTTACCTTTCAGCTGGAAGTTTATGTATTTGATCAATATTTCGCCATTCCCCCCCTTCCTAACATTTGAGTCCCAATTTTACTCTAGTTCCACAAGTTTGGTTTTTTAAGACTGACATATAAAAAAGATTTGTCTTTTTCTGTCTAACTTACCTCACTTGTTAATGCCCTTAAAAACTTTCCATGTTGCCACAATGGTTGAGTAAGAAAGAGTGTGAGAGAGAAAGGAGAACATTAAGTTATCCCCAACTTCTTAATTTTGAATAATGCTTCATTGCTTATGGGTGTGTAAAATCCCATTTTCATTTTCTTTACATAAATACATAGAAATTGATAATATAGGTCAAATTATTTTTCTATTTTTACTTTTTTGAGAAACCTTCATACTGTTTTCTGTAATGGCTACACCAGTTTGCATTCCCCAAAAAACACAATGACATTTCTTTTCTTCCTCCACTCATGTCTTTTTGATGATAGTTTCTCTAACAGATGTGGAATGGGATCTTGTAATTTTGATTCTACACAGTAACAGAACAATCAAAAATATGAAAAGGCAGCCTACAACAGAGAATAAAATGGCAAGTCATATTTCTGATAAACGTTTAATGTCAAATATATAGAGAGGATATTTAATATAACAGAAAGACAAATGATTTTATGGGTACAATACCTGAATAGACATTTTTCTGTAGAAATTTATAAATGACCGATAAATATAAAAATGATATTCTTAGCATCACTAATCATATGAGTTATTACTTTTAATCTTTTGGTCAAATTTTTACACTGCTTGGGGAAGATAGATCTGTAATTGTATGCTCACTTTTAAGCTTCAGTCACACACATACACACAACTCCTGAATTCTTAACATCTCTGTAGAACCCCCTCATGCCCTTGGCAATTGACCATAGCTCTAACTTACTAAAACATATATATCAGCCCATTGAGTCCTGAGCAGTGACTGCTACATAATTTGCCTCTTAGTCACAGCTCACAATGAGTGAGTAGAGTGAGGGGACTGATAGGTGTTTCCTGTTGAAAAACACGGAGACACACACGTGAATATACACACACAGTATCAAACTATGAAATAGTGCTTTCAAGATTTCTGTCTGGTGGGTGTTATAGATACAAACACAGTTTCCTAATACTGTATGATTATATCTAATAAAAGGGAAAGTCAGGTGGATATGATAGTGCCCAAAGAGGTTTGTTTCAGTGTGTCTTTATCTTGTACCCTGCTGGTGCATTGGAGACTAGTATATGTTATATATATAAATGTTGAAATGATTGAACAAATGTTATTTCTTCAGCACTATACTTTCATCAAAAACTACATTGGAGAAGGAAAATCAGTTTCCGTTTATTCAGTCCTTCTTCAAACATTGCCATTAGGTTTTCTCTTAATAATTATCTCCAAATTTAGGTCATATTTGGTATAGACAAGTAGACAGTTCCTCTATATACATTCAATTGCTTTCACTATACATAATAAACTTTCCAAACAGGTACGGTTTTACTCCTCAATCCAATTATTTTCCCAGAACAGAAAGTTGGAGAGGGGATCATTGTAAAGTTAATATAAATGAATTCCATTATCTGATAATCATGATTTCCAACAAGCCCTATCAAGTGAAGATAACATCTTGGTCTGGACACACAGCTTCAAGGAAAAACAAACACTTTGGAATGTGTTTTGGTTTATAGACCTTTTGAACCAAACAGGCATGCTGCATATACACTTTAAGTAATACAGGCACATTTGATATTTTCAACAACAACAACAAAAAAAAAAAACAGTACAGAAAATATTTTTTTGTGCACATAGGACCTTGGCAGGCTTAGTCTGCAAGATACAGTGCAGGCATCTGTGCTCCTTTCCATTTTCTTATCTTCCTATGGAGGTTTGTTTTTTTGTTTGTTTTCATTTTCTGTTTTCGAAAAGACTTAAAAAGATGAAACTCTTGCCAATATCTAAGCCTTTGGCTATTCAACAGCCTGTAACTGTGAGCTCAGTCTCATCATTAGGCATACAAAACCTGAAGCAAAGAATTCAAGAGGCAAAATTTGCCAGAGGAAAGATTATAAAACAACAGGCAAAGGAAAAGTGTCCTCCCTGATCCCCAGTACCCAGTACATAGGAGAGTCTCTGCTGGAGTTAATCCATCATTGAATTTCAGTGTGTAATTATTTCCTATCCTTATAGTTCTCTCTTTAATCAGACCAAGATAAGTTTAGCTTCTTTTTTTTTTAATTATTTTTTTTACAAGAAGGAAAAAAGAATAAGATTTGCCCAAAGTATGACTGAATAAATTTGTTGGGTGTGCGGTATAGATTAAAAAGTGAATTTGTATATATTACTCTTCTCATATTTTAGAATTAAATGAAAAATCTTGCTATATGTTATCAAATCACATGATTTGATAACATGTGAGTCTATAATTTTACAATATATTTTTATGGGAGGTGATACATGAAAAGTTGTTTCATATTAAAATAACATTGCATTAAGTATTTAAGAGTTTAAATGTTTCTGCTGAACTTAGGAAAATTGCAAGAAATATGAATATAAATGAATTTTGAAATATTTAGATTTTTCTTGTTTAGTTCAGTAATTCATATAATATTGAATATATAATTAAGTTATTTTAATAGGACTACTCCAAATCACCATATTTGATGCTGTCTAGAAAATAGGGACTTTTTTATACAACTTAAGAGAATGAGATTTTGGAGGTTGTGTTAATTACCATATTAGTAACCAATTATCTATTTTTATTTAAATTATTATTTTTTAAAGATTTATTTATTTATGCATACAGAACTGGGGTAGAGGTCAGAGGTACAGGGGCGATGAGAGGTTTCACCAGAGCACAGTGGGGAGCAGAACAGACAGATCAATGAAGTACACTGCTGAAGGGGAGCAGTGGGCGGGTCAGGAGAGGTCTGTCGCACCTAAAATATTCTTAATGGGAGAAAATAGTGCTATCTTCTAGCTCTTCTATCTCAAAGAAAATCCATAGTCTTCTGTAATATTTGAATTAATCTGGCAGAGCAGTGAAGTCATACTAGATCCATAAGGAAATTCAAACTAGTCTGGAACAAATAATGATGCAAATGTAGTTTCCTGTTTAACACATACTTGATCTCAAGTTTTTAGGTAATCAGTCCTTTGAAAATAAGTGTAGAGTACTAATTAATATGCAGATTTAGGCAGAAACTCAACCTTGTGGTTCAAAGAAAGGGCAAGAATATATTTGCTGAAATGTAAATGATTTCTTGCTTCCTTCCCTCTTCCTAAATTAAAGATAATGGCTTATTAGTGTTTGCATTTTCAGTAATATTTGTAGAAGTAAGTACCTTCACTCAGTTAAACTGAAATTTATGAATTACTATTTTTTCTAAGGTTAAATAATAGTACCCGGAGTATGTATAAGTGCAATATCAGTAAAATGGGGATTCAAGTAAATTGAATATTTAACCTTCTTACTCTTCATTCCCCTCAATTTCTTATACTGTAAAGAGGGAGTGCAAATTGATTTTTCTGGATTATTCTTATTCACTTAGTGGATAGATAGCTACTTAAACATTTCACTTAACTTAGGTGGATATAAGAAAGGCACCATGCACAGTTAGACTTAGTCATTGTTAAATTTTAAATGAGATGATTTTTTCAAATCCAAAGGCAGTCCTTTGGGTGTGTTTGTGTGTGCATGCCCTTGTGTATTTTAAGAGATTTAGTGTAACTGTTTACCTGTATTGTCACTGTTTAAATAGCCCCACAGATGAATCTCCAGGACTACTGCAGATAGTTTATTTGAATTGTGTGTTTACATTGTTATTGTAGTGTGTAAACTTTAGGCCCATTTTTCTTCCCTAAAATATATGAATATTTATATAGTTAAAAATCTAGTTCTCCCCTCTAAATTCAGTACTTCAGTTACCATTTTAATACTGTTGCAGTCAGAGATCAATAAATAGCCATGCTTTATGAATTTATAATACATGAAACTAAGTAGATGGGGATATTTAGCTGGTTTAAATTTTGAAATAAATGTATAAGATGTATAGAAGAGTTGGAACAGCTTCAGAAGAACCTTTTTTTTTTTTTTGAGTTGTCAAAAGAGAAGCTGATGTTTGTATTTTCCCAGTTCTAAGATAATTTAACTAAGCTTTATCAATGTAAGTAATTTTTCTCTGTCTTTTGGAGTGCTTTGAATTTATTTACTGATTCATGGTGAAAGAGCACATATATATATATATTTTTTTTTCAGACATGCTTTTGCAAAAGTAATTTAGAAAAATATTATACTTTATATCTTCACATGAACGGTTGTAGCATAGTTTATGGCCATCCAAATTTGACAACACTATAAGGAATATTTACTTAAGTTAATAAAATATGCATTATATAAGTTAATACAATATGCTGTGAAATTTGAGCATATTAATGTTTTAATGGGTATGTTTACTGGTATCCATTAAATGCTATATAATAGAAAAGGAAATTGATTAAATATTTTTAAAATTTTAATGCTTATTCAGTCTGTGCAAGGGACTTTAAAGGCTCCCTTGTAGGGATGAACTACAAATGCAAAAACTTAACCTGAAGTCTGCTATGAAAAATGAATGCATTTCGGACTTGGTTCAAACCCTTACAATGATCTGTCACTCTTGGAAAGATGATTAAAAAAAAAAGAAAATTCTATTAAAAATGCCCTCAGATCAACTCAGGGAAAAGAAGGAGATAATAATGCTCAAATGAAATACATAATTTTATTCCCCCAAGTGATTCAAAGTATGGTGTAAGCGCTCTAATAACCACAGAAGGACTGAGAAAGCACAGAGTTGACTAATATTAACTGTGTAGCACCTCAGGAACCCAAGTTGTGCCTATGTCAGCTCTCAATTAGTGCAGCTCCACACTGAGAAAGAGATTTAAAAACAATGGGACATCGTTAGTGGACATTCATAGTACAATATTTTGCCAACCTACCAAATGTCTGTTTATGAGCATTCCACAGGGTCCCGCTAAAAAGAAAGCAATTTCTTTAACTCCTATGGTAGTCTATGAAGTAAACTTGGGGCACTAGGAAGGGGAAAACCACAAAACCACACATACCTACCCATTGATGGATCTTTGCTGTTGTTAGTAAAATGTGCATGGGTAGTGCAGTCAAAGTCGATGCTAAGTCACTTGAAGATCCTTGTGTGGAATTAACAATTTGAAGAATCCCAGCTATACTGGTTTAAAGGTAAGCATTTTAATATACCCAAATCAATTCTTTGAAATGATTTTAGAATAAACTCCAGGATGTGTTAAAATTAATGACTCTAGGATCAAGGATGAGGAAACTAAAAGTAGCCTCTAGAAGTTGTGTATTGCCTGGTAGCTTTAATCACTTAGCCTTCTTACTATATGTTCAAATTATTCTTTGCTACCAACTTTAATCATACTGCCAGTAGATACAGAAATGGTACCCAAGATTTTAATGGGGCCCAATATTGTGCTCCAATGGATCTATGGAGACCATTTCCACAGGCAGATGGTATTTTAAATATGAATTTACATGTGTATCCTCTTTTCTGGAGGAATGTGAAATTGTGATAACACTTCGACTGAATAAAATCAAAGTTTTTAATGACCTAGTATGATAATTATTCCCTCTAAAATTTGCATAGTGATCACATCTTCTTTCCTTTTTATATTGAAATTATTTGTTAGTAGGGGGTAAGTATAAGTGATATCATCATTATCTTGGAAGATTTTGTCACTCATCATATCCATTATTGTACAGCAATGGCAGTTTTCTGAGAGGAAACTAACACAAGGAAAAGGAGCATTTGTATTAAAAATTGAATATTACTGGTCAGTTTTAAAGAATAACATTATAGTATGAGAGCTCTCTGATATATAATTTCTAGCAGTTGGATGATTTTTGAGTTTACTAAGAGAAACAGAATTATGGGATACCCATTTTCCTAAATGGTAATCTGGTTAGCCAATTTTCCAAACTCTGTGTGTTAGTGTAACCTAAAGGAAGTACTTTTAAATCATATCAGATATCTGGATAGTTAACTCCAGCATTATTTTCTTATGTAGGCAAACTTACTGAATGTGGTTAAGTGCAACCAACGTTTTAATAAATCATCTTTGGGTAGCATAGTTGACATCAAATCATCTTTGGGTAGCATAGTTGACATCATTTGTTTTTATATTTTTATTTTCTCTTTCATTCTGTAACAGTTTGAAGATGTTATACTACTTCATTTTTAGCTAATCTCTTATTATCTTATATATTAAATATTATTTCCCAATTTGAAATTTTAACCCTTTGTATTTCCCCAAAGCATGTGTTCCCCCCCCAAAAAAAAAAAAATTATACTGCACAACTACAGTTCTTGAATATTTTCCAGGGAATAAGATAAAGATGTGATACATTGTGTGTAATCCACAGCTGAAACTTTAAAGATTCTCACAGTACATAAGTGGTTTCCAGGGCCCTTTGTCAGCACTTCATACATCAAAGTTTGTGTTTATATTGGTTGCTATATTTATATATCTAGGTTTTTCCTTCCAGAGATAATCTGCCTATGTTGTGGAATATCTTATATACATTAGTTTAAGCAAATCAATCCAATATAACTTCTGTCTATGCCCTACTCCCAATATCATTTTCAGATTCACTTTGGCTAAAACACAAACATTTTCTTTCTTTCTTTCTTTTTTTTTTTTAAGTTAGTGAGACCATCTCCTTTAGAACAAGCAACTTTTGTTATTATTGTATGTCTTTGGAATACCTTCAGTCCTCTCCATTTTCTCTCTGCATTGAAAGAAGGAATATTTATAAATGAAATGTTCTCAGTCTATTAAACCCAAGTGTACCTTAGAAATTTATGTAAACTCTTTGAAAGCCATCAGTGATGACAGAAAAATCAAGAATTGTGTATCAGAGTAGTGTTTGCAGAGTATATTTTATGAATTAGTTATACTGCTCCTAATGAGAACATTGAGAAAGAACCATTAATTAAGTTATCTGTTTTTCTCAGGGTGAAGAAAAAGAAACAGTTATTGTAGTTAGGTATCACTGATTAGCTGACATCTATTTTTTTAAAGGAAATTTTATATTAAACAGAAGAGGAAAGATAATATTTGACAGTAGTTTATATTACACTATTAGAGAAAAGGAGACCATGAAAATCTGATGGAAAGGACAATATTGCATTTAGTATAGGGGTAAATTGTACCCCAAAGTTAAAAACTCATAGTAAACATAAGATCCTATTGCTTCACAAAAAATGGGTAATTCAAATTAATATTGATGATAGGGATATTTTTGATATATAAAGGAAGGATCCTGAAAAAAAAATTCAAATAGAATACCATAATGGGTATTTAATAGTATGGATACTGAGGAACTTCTTCACTTACCACTTATGGGACTCAGACTAGAGAATACATCATTCTTCTGCTTAATTTGCTCACCTGTAAAATCTGTTAAATAATACCTTACAAGTTGTTTTTAAAGATCAAATAAATTCAGGTATATAAAGAATTAAGATTATCTAAAAGAATGAACTCACATTTGTTCCCCAAAACTTCCTATTTTTAGAGTTCTAATTTATGTTACTTTAGAATATGGCTGTATTTGAATATAGGGCCTTTAAAGTTATAATGAAGTTAAAATGAGGTCATGCAATAGAGGATTTAATTCATTCTGAATGACATTCTTAGAGATATGGGAAGTTTTTACGCAGGTTCTGAGAGAAAACTATGGAAAGACTCAGGGAGAAGATCATAATGTATTAGCCAAGGAATGAAACCTCCAAAGCAACTTTATAGATACCTTTATCTTCAATTTCCAGTCTGTAGAATTATGAGAGAATAAATTCTGGTTGTTTATGGTGTGTATGGTGCTTTGTGGCAGCTCTAGCAGATGAATGCAGTGCCTGAATCATGGAACACAATGGATATTAACTGCTGGGGAAGGACTGCTGAGGTAAGGGACAGAGTCACAGCAATAGTGTAAAGTGTGCACAGCTGGGCTTCTATCAAAAGACGTCCTTTACATTACTTCCAGTAATGTAATTCTTTCTGTAATTCTTAGTTTTGTGTTTTGTTGCAACATCTAGGAATGACTTTGTTCAAGCTAACATTGCCATGTACTATTACTGAGCAATAATGTAGGACTGGGAAACCATTTATCACTGAAGAAAAACATCATGAATTCATTTTGCTTTTATAACCACTTTCATTTTGTAACATTTTGAGATAAGTTACTTTGTTGAATTTACTGTAGGATACAGCAACTAGGACTGAAAAAAAAATGTAACAGACTATTTAAAGAGAGTTTGTACCTTAGATATGATGATGACTCAGTTACATAAAATTGCACTGTGTTGACTCTAAGATCTTCAAAGCAGAAGAATAAATATTTGCTTACTTGAATTTCAACAAAACATGGCACATATTTTCCATCTCTTGTGTGAGATGAGTTCAGGGGGTCATGGTTTGGAAACATTAACCTAAGGCACTTCCAATTATAATCCAAGACATTAAGACATTTAGATGAAGACTAAGTAGAGAATAGATTTCACCTCTTGATTTGGGATATTCTTCATCTTCCATTCATCGTTCAATATATGTATTCATCTACATTAGTCAGAAGTTACAAAACACCTGATAGACTTGCACAGATGTTGTGGAACCTTAATTTATGGTGTTCACCAGTCTGGGGTGGCTTTACTCATCCTGTACCTCCATAACTGCTAAACTCCTACTCAAGATAATGATTGTGAACTCATTAGACACTTAAACAATACAAAATAAATATCCCATTATGTGTTTCTATGATGTTATATTAATATACTTCCCTTGACATTACTCAGTAATTCAGAAAAAAAAATGTCTCATTTTCTTTTGGTCAAGTGCTAGGTTAGGCATTACTATTGAGAAAGTGACAAATTTGATGTTTCACCTTTATCTTTATCTTTGTTCATATATTTTTCTGAATCCCTCCCAAGTAGAAAATTTATAGTCTTGTCCTCAGTTTTACAGATATTTTGCCTAAGTCTTACTAAGATAAACTAAACATATTATTGTCTTTCTATTCTGAAGTTGATACTTTTTCATGTATATAGTAAGATATTAAATACTTCTAAATGCTTGATAATCCATAAGTCCATTTTCATACCATTTTGGATAAAATAATACCAGCTTTTGTATAATTTTATACAACTTAGTGTTTTATTTTTTATAATGGTAAACATACCAACTATGAAATCTTTGATATACTATGAGTTATGAAAAAATACTTTGAGTAGTTCTCCTTATTGGCATTATAAAGAATACCTAGGCAGTTTTCTTATTAAATTCTATATATTCTTAATAGTTTGTGCTGTGTATGAGGGTGTTGTAGAAGATTGTGATACCAATACAACACATTTAAATTGTCTCCTTACTTCAAATATCATTATAAGTGGATGTGATAATTGTTCTTTCAATATCCCTTCAATGGAGCATTTAGAAAAATAATGTTGAATAAATATATACTGAATGTGACAACAATACAGAATTCCCTAGACTATCAGATTGTTACTGTACCTTTTGGCTGATATAAAAAAAAATGGGATAAAAGTTTTCAGGCAAATGCTTATATACTCTCTTTTTCCAGCACTTTTTCATATTGTGTTTAAATTTAGAGATTCAAATACTCTGATTTCTTATTGCTAAAATTTACTTGCTGTTTATTATTCAGTGGTTGACTCCTGTTATTTTATTTTTATTTATGCCCTGTCCCTTGTCCCTATCATTTTCTGCTTTAACTCCCATTCTTGGAAATTTATTCTTGATAACAAAACAAAGTTGTCATACCCTTTCTAAACCAGATACCACAGTCACAAGACATTTCAGCATTTGTTGTTTTAGTCCATAAATTTATGTCAGGGTTCTGCAATACTCTTCTCTGACTTTTTGATCTGTAACAGCTTTCCTGATTGCTGCTTCTGTTATAATGTCAAAGTCTTTTCAAGTACCTAAATGCTAAACACAATGGTTTAGAAAACTAGTTCAGCTTCTCCATTAACTGATTTATAGACTGAAGATAGGGATGGATAAAAAAATCTTTTTCAACATGAGTTTATTATCTGCTTTGATTTGCTATACAGACAATAATCTAATGAAAAGAGAAGAAGAATAAGAATTTCATGGTTATGTGATTAACAAATGTGATTCCAATGTCTTGAAATCACTTTTATACATTCTATTTTATAGCAAGTTTAATCTGAGTGAAAATGCACCCTGAGTTGTATGGCTTATTACAAAAATATTTGTCAAGTATAATTAATATTTAAATTCTTGATTTTCCCTTTGTGTTAGCACACCTAAATTCATTATGCATTTCAAAAGTTTTTGCAAACATGTTGTAATTAGAATAGGTGTAGTATTGCTTACTTTAAGCATTAAAATCTTACAACTTGAAAAATATGACACAAAATGTTTATTTGGGATATTTATACACTGAAAATTATAATTAGATCGTTTTCTTAATTTTAGGACACCCCACATTTGTTTTAATCAGGCTTGGTAAGAACATGCAGGCACAGAGCCCTTCCTGGTGGTACAGCAGGTTAAAGCACAGCACTAAGAAGCTAAGGCCACTTCATCATGAGTTCGATCCCCACCCAAGTCTGCCAGGAGAAGTCTAACAGACTTCTCCTGACCCACCTGCTGCTCCTCGACAGTGTACTTCATCTATCTGCCTGCTCTACTCCCTAGTCTGCCTCTGGTGAAGCCCCTCACCACTCCTGCATCTCTGGCTTGTACCTCAGTTCTGTATGAATAAACAAATAAATCTTTAAAAGAAACAAACAAAAACAACATTCAGGCACAGAGGTAACTGAAAAAAGAGGTTTTTACAATACAAATTCCTATAAATAGGAGGCTTGGCATACCTTGCAGAACCATGTAGGGAAGCATCTGAGTCAGTCAGAAAGTGGGGAGGATATTGAAAGGTGAAGTGAAATCATGGACGTTTGTACTGTGAGTTCCATGAGATGGAATGGATAATACAAGGTAAGCAGACCAAAGCAGATTGAGAATTAGACAATATGAATAATATTGGCAGGTTCTGGACTTTAGAAACTCTTACTTGACCAATGTCTGTCCTTGGAAAAATTATCACAGGCAGATTAACTATCCAGAGTATGAGGCCCCGTGAGAATCAGATCAATAGGATTTTGGTGATATGATTTCTGGATTGATTATTTTATGTATCATAGGCAAGCCTATAGGTGAGTTTTTTCCTCTCTCTAGGAATTAATTAGTTAATCCCAGAAGTAATGCTGTCTCCCAAATCATCAAGGCCTCAAATATAAAAGCATCAGAAACACATAGCTAATACAATTCTTAAATTGTAAACACATTTATAAATGTGGAAATTGTAAGTGTAGGTAAGGTATTTAAAGTGATGAAGATATCCTAGGTATAATTGCTAGACCATTAATTATGTTACCAGGATTATAAAAAAATATGGTACTTAAATTTCTTGTGACTGAACTGTGAAAGGAACCACTATGTTTATTTTTTTAAAGACTTTATTTATTTATGCATAGAAGAACTGGGGTCTAGGCTGGAATTGTGGGGGAGGTGAGAAGATTCACCAGAGACAGAGTGGGGAGCAGAACAGGTGTGCTGACTGAAATACAATGCTGAAGGGAGCAAGTTGATGTGGGCAGGAGAGGTCTGCTGTGCCACTTGGGTCACCTCCCTGACTGCAGATCAAACGCATGCTGCAGAGGATGCAGATAGCTTCATATTGCTGCACTTTAACCAGTTGTGCCACCAGGGTGGAGCCCAAGACCTCTCTGTTTAGAATTAGTTAAAAGTATGTAATGGTCTTTATACAATGTTTTCTGTTTGTCTTATCCGTAGTCTTGCATGAGTGTGTTTCTACATTAAAAAGAGGAATACCCATTTTTAAACAGGTTGAATAGCTTGTTATCATTCTATAAGTAAATGAAAAGAGGAGCCCCATATTATACTTCTAGTTCTCATTTTCTCTTATGCCCCAGCTTCCCCACCATGATATTTACTCCTTTTCAGCATGAGGGTCACAGTGAGCAGGCTTCTAATGGGTACCAGTATTACAACTTTACAAAATCCCTAATCATAGAGAGGACATGGAGAAGTTGAGAGTATCTTAAACCTTTTTCCTACTAATCTTCCGTCTCTGTCATACAGCATCAAGTATCCATTATTTTTTCTTAGCTACTATACCAATGTGAAAATGAATGGAGTGAATGAAATTGGTGCTGAGGGAGGTCTGATAATAGGGTGACAACAGTTAATCATTGATTCTCAGCAGATTTGGTGATATCTTGCTTTCTCTTGATTAGGGTAAAGGTTGTGGGCACGTTTCTGAGGATGGGATTACAGAAAGTAAGAATACATGATCAAAAAGACTAGATACTGCTATCACTTTAAATAACTGTCATACATGTTGCTCTGCAGCATTACCTCTATGATCAGAAGCAGTAGTTCTTTTTTTTTTTAATTTTAAGGTTTATGCATACAGAACTGGGGTACAGACTAGAGGTACAGGGGCAGTGAGAGGATTCATCAGAGACGGAGAGCAGAACAGGCAGATCAACAAAGTACACTGCTGAAGGGAGCAGCAGATGGGGTCAGGAATGGTCTTCCTTGCCATGTGGTCACCTCCAGGGCAGGCGGAGATCGAACTCATGCTGAAGTGGCTTTAGCTTCTTAGTGCTGTACTTTAACCCATGGCACCACCAGGGAGGGACCAGCAGTTACTTCTTAAGAAGAATCTCCCAAGTTCTACTTGAATCAGGGTTATGATTGATACTCATTTTTTATTTTTGGTTTATTTAGACAGAGTTAATAATTTTTGCATTATATTCCAAAGAATTCTAACAACTATAAATTTGATACAACATAGATGTAAAGATAAGCATGGTGATGAGCCTGAGAGTTTCTGAATTTATTGAGGAGAAAGATTCAGCAAACTACCTTATGGAAGAGCACATTGTAGGAAAGTAAAAAACATTATTCAAAATGAATAAGCATTAGTGTTTTAATTTAAATTGGAGATTTTTAGTAGAATTTATTAAGCATATTAAAAAGATAAAACAGTATTCTCAAGTTTTATTTGTAGGCCACACAGACTAGTTAATGTTACCAGATAGAAACATATTTCAGTAGTCTCTTGAAATATAATAATCTTATACCCTCACTTGGCTTTATAACAGGAACCTACATGGATCAGCACATTAAGTGACTACATTTGTTATGTTAATAACGCTAAGGAAAAAAATTCATTTATTGGGAAAAAAATGGAATAGATGATAAGGAAATGTTTTAGAAAAATTTCCTGGATGTAGAAATTTATGCCCTGGAAGGAATATATTCTACTGCTTTTTAGTGATTTTGTTAGTTTTTAGTATCAGTGTATGTTTCTTGGAGATAAATCATGCTTTAAAATCTTTATATAACCTACATAATACTAATGCAATATATATTCTAATAATAATAAACTAATGTAAATAACCTTAATGATGAAAGTGGTGACTATTGTCCATACAGAGTTGGGGTGCAGGCCAGAAATGCAGAGGGTGAGAGGATTCACCAGAGACAGAGCAGAACAGGCAGATCGATGAAGTACACTGCTGAGGGGAGCAGCGGGCCGGTCAGGAGAGGTCTGCCACGCCATGTGGTCACCTCCGGGGCAGGCGGGAATCGAACTCATGCGGAAGTGCTGTGCTTTAACCCGCTGCGCCACCAGGGAGGGCCCTCTGATTAGATTTTACTGTTCTTTTATAAGGACTCTTTTTAAAAATCTTTCTTACTTCCAGTGTTGGATTTTTATTATTATCTAGTTAAATCTCTTCTCAAAGTATTATCGTTCATAAGGCCTAGAATTATTTTAAATCACAATTAAGATACTAATGATAGCAGATTAGTTTAATGCTCATTTGCTTTTAGACAGGTGCATTTACACTTGAAAATGTACTGGTCAGATTTTTTCTAGTACTTTCAAATGTTTTGTCTTCTCTTCTGATTTCATACTTATTTCACATCTACTTTTATCGTGACCTCTAATTCCAATAGTTATGGTATTATGCATAACTACTGTAACATTTTGTTTTAAACACATGAATCAAATGTTTGAAATTGGATTTTGACTTGGGTCAAAGTTACTTTTTGAAATTTTAATTTTTCAAATTAAGTCTGATTTTGATACAATTACATATTTATTTTATTTCCTCCAGATTTCTTATAGAAATTATTAGGCATGTTAACTGAGCAACTTTTGCAATTAAATCTGTTACTATTAGAGATTACATTAGTTCTAATCATAGCTAATTTATTTAAATTCCCAAGAAACTTGCCTAATAGACTTGGAACTTATATTGTGCTTAGTTAATTACTTTTTAGTAAAAATGAGCAAATAGGGGCTCGCAGAGTAGTTTAGCAAATGAATATATTTGTCATCCAGATGTCCTAGTCTTGAGGAAAAAGCATTTTATGTTTTGGCAGTGCTGGTCAATATCGTAATTGACTTATTTTTAAAAAACAGGTCATAATTTAGAACAATCAATTTATATATACTTTATTGACAACACAGTAGAGAACCCAATGACTCATTCTTGTGACAAAAGTAAAAATAAGGTCATGTCTAAATATAGTGACTAGAGTTTGTAGGAAGAAACTGTGAGTCTAAGCTTAGAATATTTGTAAAATATAAAAATAAAAATGTGAATGCTAAATAATAAATACTAAAATAAAAGAGACTATCAGACCACCTCAAAGTTGTTCAGTGGGTGTACTGTTCAAACATACTTACCTAAAGGGGTGAGTGAAAGTTAAAATCCAGGGATGCTTCCTATGCCAGATTGTGGATTTGCTTTTGTCCCAGAGGTGCCAAATGTCTCTCGCAAAGGAGCACATTTTTTCTAATTACCCATATAAAATACTTTTAAAACTTGGTGCATTGGTTCTATAAGAACATGGCAATACTCTTTATACACAAACTTACAGAATGCATAATTTTAACTTGTACAAACAACTTGGAAATAAAATAAATGGCTATAAGCATGTTGTGAGATTTAAGTGAAAGAACATTACTGGGATGTCTTTAACAAATGTCTGTCCATATTCTTTTTTTTCTTATCTTTTATTTTGGGGTAGAGCAACTCAGGTATAGGCCAGATGCTGGTGGTTGAGAAGATTAACCAGAGACTCTGGGGAGCAGAACAAAGAGTTTTACTGACATATACTGCTAAGGGGAATAGTGGTGAGACATAAGAGGTCGGATGTGCTATATGTGTGTTAGCTCCCTGGCTGGGAATTGAATTCAGGATCATATTGCTGAGACTTAACCCTAGGCCACCAGGGTGGTCTACTTTTCTACCTATCTTCTCAAAGCAAATAATATAGACTAGTGTTATTATGTATTGTTTACTTAGCTAACTGAAGTCAATATGACAAAGAAATATTAACATTAATGTTATATGTAGGCTATTACACACACATACTATATATACATATATAACACATTAACATATATGTATATGTTGTATGTATTTTGTAATATGTAACAGTACTGTTGGAAAACAATGGGTATATGTTGTATGTATATGCACATGCATGTGTGTTATATATGTTATGTTATATGATGATGGGAAGTTAAACGTTGGTTAAAGGTTAATTATAAGGGAAAAATTGAATATAAGGAAATCAATTGACATGATCATGTTATTTTATATATAGTTTGTACTGTTTTACTACTTATTTTTAAATAAACAATGCTAGAAACTGTTTAGTTTATTAGAAAATTTTAAGCATATATGGGAACTTTAAAATCATCTCTCACTTAATGAAAATATGTGTGATTTTTTTTAATGTAAAATTTTGAGAGGTATAAAAATATTGTCTTGCTGGAATAATCACTATTACATTGTTTGAAATATTGAAATTTAAAGTTATTTAAATTTTAAAGTTACATGTGAAGGAATTAAATACAAGTTTCAGTTAATATTCTTGTTTTAGTTGTGTGGAGATAGAGGATCTTGGTTAATTTTTAAAATATTGAAAAAACCTTCCTTTGATGGAAACTAGTTTTAAGATTTAACTTTTTTTTTATTTTGAGATTTGACCATAAATAATAAGTACAATAAGTCAAATATTTAATTAATATGCAAACTGCAAATAATTTTATAAACTTATTAAAGCACCACTAACTTTGTAAATAGTATGACTTCTAAATTATTGACCACCGACTAAGGATTTTTGCATGAAAACCACTGGAAGATTATTTATTTTACTATAAGCTAAACTTTCCAATGAATTCTGAGTCCTACTCCAAAGTTAGGCCCATTATCTTTTAAGGAAGACTTCAGGTTTAAGAATTACTTCTTGTGACAAATGGAAGCATAAGTAAAACAGCATTCTAGAATAAATACTATACATATTACATGATTTTACTCTTAATTCCTCTATTTTGTTGTATAGAATTCAAGTAATTAATATAAAAAGTAACAATTGTCCACTAATAAATAGGGAGAGTATCTAATTCACAAAGTCTAGTTTTAATTACATCAGACATTCATGAGCAAATTCCTTGACATAGTATGTCATCAATAAATGTTAGTGACATTTGAATATAATCCATATATTCATTTCCTATCCACTACATAGTTCATGAACAAATTAATTCCAAATAGTTTCTTTCTTCTTTATGCAATCTGGTTCATAGTTTGAAAATACTACTTTTTAAGTCACCATGAAAGGCTTGCTTTAACATGGCATTAATTACATTCCTGCTTATGTAGTGAGGCCAAGAATAAGAAAATTATTTATAAAATTTACACAATTATAGGGCCCTCCCTGGTGGCGCAGCGAGTTACAGCACAGCACTGATAATCTAAAGCCACTTCCGCATGAGTTCGATTCCCGCCTGCCCCGGAGGTGACCACATGGCGTGGCAGACCTCTCCTGACCG
>NW_004567115.1:14823474-14831156 GCF_000260355.1 Condylura cristata
TAGGAATAGTTGAATAGTTCCACATTAAATGATTAATTACATGTTTTTATGATATTAAACAGAAATGATGTGCATTTAGTTAATAATCATATAATCTAGGATAAAAGATAGGGATTATAGTTGTCACTCACTTAAAAGGACCAGCCATATATTTTTCAGGATGTTCAACACTTTGTAATGTAAAATTTCTTATCTGAGAGCTTGATTTATAAATTAGATTAGTTCAAATTGGTATAAGGATAATCTCTGCAGCTGACTGGTAAGAAATCAGCATTCTCTTGGGTAAGGTGTTTTTAGATCATCAAAAATCATATTTGATGAAAACGTACTGGAAAGATAAAAATAATATTCAGCTTCTTCTGTGCAGTTAACCCTGGTTTAAATATTTGGCCTTTGAATCTGTTGGTCTTTGAAATCTGAGTATTTAAACATTTAAGGGTTTATAAATTAGGTCAAGATCTGTATTATTATGGATATGGACTTTCTTGTCTTAGAAACTTGACTCTAGGCCTCAGTGGAAAGCATCTGGGAGTCTTAAATGTGATCAAATATTATAGGGTACAAGGTTTAATGGGAAATAAAAAAAGAATAGAAAGCATATCAACTGTACTCTTAAAGAACTCAGATTCTATTTTCTATTCTAGGAATATGTTCCTTAAAAAAGAAATCCAGTTCTATTATTATAAAAACTAACATTTTTTAAAGACATTTGTATATGCATACAGAACTGGGATGCAGGGGGGGGGGTGAGAGGATCAACACAGAATGGGAAACAGAACAGGCAGATAGACAAAGTACACTGGTGAGGGGAGCAGTGTGCAGGTCAAGAGAGGTCTGAAGAGCCAGGATGATCACCTCCGCAGAGTGGAACTCGCACTGAATTGACTGCAATTTGCTGCAGTGCTGCGCTTTTACCATTGTGCCATCAGGGAGGGCCCACTAACATATTTTTTTTTAAAGTAGGGCATTTATAAATGTCTGCACTTAAGATGTTTGTGTGATGTTTCTGGTTTTCTAACAGTCTCATTGATAAAGTGTCAAACTGTTAGGTTTCTGAGTGCCCTTTTCAAGAAGTTGTTCAGCCACAAAATCAAGCATGTCTGAAATCTAACATCATTTATACACAGAACAATCAGCAATGAATATCAAATAACTACAATTTAAATATTTATTGCTCTGAGTTGAAACACAAGACACAAAGGATAGAAAGCAGATGAGAAATATCAAGATAGCTGTTTATAAATTATCTTCACCTAGTGTTTAAGTGGTTAAATCTCCCAATAGATGTGTAAAATGTTTATGTTTATCAAACTCATAGCTTTAATTCTTCATGTTTCTGTTGCCAAATTAATATTCTGTGGTATATTCACTATGACTCAGATAAAATAAAGTTTGATGTAATCTAAATGATTAAGTTAAATTTAAACTTACTGAAAATTAATATAAATTAATATAGGAATATGTTTTGGAAAATTTATACACATGGTTTTTATTTAAAGTGCTTATATTCCCACAAACACACTATACATTATGTTGTTGTGCTTCCTTTTTTCCTAACCTCTCTTTTTACAACATTAGCAGTAATTATAGCATATATATTTATGCATCAAACTATCTTGCACTCACATTTTTTAATGTCTGGTTATTCTGTTAATATGTTTTAAATTAGAATTAATAAATTTGGGGTCTCCTGGTGGCTCCAGGGTTAAGTATCAGCACTATAACACTATCAGCATCTACTGCAGCAGGATTTCAATCCCTGGCCCCAGAGGTGACCCACATGACACAGCAGACCTCTCCTGTCTTGCCTGATGCCCCCCTCGGCAGTGTATTTCAATCAATGCACCTGATTTTCTCCCCATTCTGTTTCTGGTGAATCCTCTCACACCTCTGGTTTGTATCCCAGGTTTTTTATACATAAAAATATGAATATAAAGCTTAAAAAAAGAATTAGTGAAAATTGAAGTAATAATCCAGTTACAACAAAAATTGTTGTTTACCTTAGGCAAATGGCAAGGGGTATGAAACACTGGGCATGTTCTTTACAGTCCAGTGCTAACATATACTCGTTGATCCTTTAGTAATCATTCTAGTAGTTATTTTGATTTGCTGTCAAACTGCTATGCTAATGATTAGAATTTTATAAATTTAGATATCATTTGAAATAACATAACATCAGAATAAGAGCAATATTTTTCCCTCATTCCTAAGATTAAAGAAGTCACCAAAAATTCTTTGTAACATATTAAAGCTTTCAATCATCCATAGGTGATGATTGAGGGTCTCAAATTTCTTTTTCTGATATTCTACTAGGAAGTAATTGTAGTTAAAAGGGATGTTTGGAGACTAGCTTTTTGAACTTTTTCTTTATTCTGGGAATTTTAATTTTATCTATATAGTTGTCACTGTTCCAGGGTATTGATTCCAAACCTAAGGATGCTCAAGTCCCTTATATAAATGGCTTAGTGTTTGCATATTATAGATGCATATCCCCCTATATATTTCAAATCATCTCTATGATGACTATAGTAAACACTACATGTGAATGTTATGTAAATTATCTTTATGCTGTACTGTTCAGGTAATAATGGTAAAGAAAAAGGTTGTGTACATCCTCTGTACATATGTGACTACGGCAGGCATAGTTACATATGTATTTTTAATCCTCTGCATGGATAAGGAGAGTTATATGTATGTCCTCCAACTGTTTCTAAGATATCTTTCCATTATTAGTCTTGTTAATTATTAATTCTAATCACCAAAACATATATGAACAAATCAAGTTCATTACTTAAAATCAAAACTAATCAAATTATAAGAGAAACTTTATAAATAATCTTGCAATTTATAAGAATTTCTGATTAGATTTTACATTTATAGTGAAACATTTTATAAACTTAGGAAAATATTTGAATCAAACTGGCTCTTACATAATTGCATGAGTGTTACTTGGTGATATGATAGTATAATATGATATATAAATAATTTCATAACAAAAATATTTTAAATAACTTAAAAATGTTTAATATATTTGCATTAGTAGTATAAAATAATTTGTTTTGAATGTCACATTTATATTTTACATTGCCAGTTACAACCTGGTTAAAGACATAAATAGGTACAAAAAGTGGATCAGGGTATGGAATATAATTAGGGAGTTAGAACTTCAAATTCTGATTTGAAATTGTTGGACGTGGTAAATTCTAAAATCTTATTTAAAAATCGCTTATTAAAACTAAAAAACGGTAAAAATCCTGAAATACTTGGGACATATTTGCAGGTATGTTGACAGTCATGAAGGCAAAAGAAAAGCAGCTCTTTATAACTTAGTTCCCACAGAGTTTAAGGAGATTTTCCTTGAAATAGAATATGTTTGGAAAAATACTGACTTTTATAAACATCTTAGAAGTGTCATATAAAATATTTTTGTTATGTAGAATACATATAATAAATTAGAATTCTGATTACACAAAAGAGAAAGACAAGATTTTGTGTTACTGTGGTTTGAAAAGTAGGTTCATATACTTTTTAATTTAATGTGATTTAATGTTTTTTTTTTAAGATTTATTTATTTATTCATACAGAACTGGGGTATAGGCCAGATGCTCAGGGACGGTGAGAGGCTTCACCAGAGACAGAGTGGGGAGCAGAACAGGCAGATTGACGAAGTACACTGCTGAGGGGAGCAGCGGGCTGGTCAGGAGAGGTCTGGCTCGCCATGTGGTCTCCTCCAGGGCAGGCGGCAGGCGGGAATCGAACTCATGCGGAAGTGGCTTCAGATTCTCAGTGCTGTGCTTTAACCAGCTGCGCCACCAGGGAGGGCCTGATTTAATGTTTTTTAACAAAAACAAATACAGAACACAAAAACCCACTTTATACTTGTAATAATTAATCTTAAAAGTTTTATATTTTATACTTTTCCTCAGTTTCACTTACTGACTATTGGTCGTATTCATCCTGACCATAAGAATTTGCTTGTGTTCTTGTGTTTAGGACCATAAGTCCCTAAAAAGACTTCTTAAAACATCAGCATTGATTTTTCCCTGAAATTCTGATTTTTACTGAATACCACTTTCACAATTTTCAACTTTAGAAGGAGAAAGATCAGTGTTTTAATTAAATATAACAATAAAAACCATGTTTTTGTCAGTCATTAAGCTATATCAACGTGTTCTAGGTGTGTATTTTGAATCTATAAAGGTATCCTGACTTTTGGGAAATGTGTTAATGCTGATAGCAATAAATAGAAATTTGATTTGTTTATCAACACTGCCTCTGTTCTCAAGTTGTCTCTGAATGAAGTTTGCTTGCTCATCAATATATTTGTAATGACTCCCACTTAGTTTATGCCTAAGTAATATCTTTTGAAAGAATGGTAGAATGAATCAGTTTATATTTTAAGGTGGTAGAGTAGTAAGGTATATTTACCAATGCCTACTATGAGTCAGTATTTTATAGAAATGTATGTATTTAAGTCACAGAGCAATTTTCTATATGGGATTTAGCCCTATTTTAAAGATGGGAGAAATGGAGCCTTTGAGAGATTAAGCTAACTGCCCAAGGTCACAGCTACTAAATGACTTATCTGGTATTAAATTCAGTTCTATCTGACTTCAAAGCGCATTTTGGGAAACAAACTTTTCTCGGCCATAATCTTTATGAAGGTGACTTCCTAAAATGTGTATGAAATTTGACTGTATTTGAAAAAGTTTGGGGCTTAAAAAAACTATAAAGATTTAATGTTAGGTGTGAAAGCAGCATGATTTTAAAAGAACATTGTTAAATGAACATCTGTGTGTTAATTAGTTATAATTCCAAAAGAAAAAAATAACATTAAATGATGTTCGTCTTCACATCTAGATGATGATAAAAGGAGCTATGTTAACAAAAGGGAATCAATTAGAGTATTTCTAGTATTTACTAAGGGACTAGACAACTGTTACTGCTATATTAGATTACTTTCTCATACAAACATATTCAAATACATTTATGAATATATATCCTGTATAACCATGAACTTGGTTACCACAAAGCTAAAAAGAGGGAAATTACTTATGTTCAGTGTGTTTTATTTTAGCACAATAAATTATATGGTTTTGATTTATCATACTGGTGAAACTGATATATTTGGGTATAAGTTAGAGGATAAGTGGGCTAATTTCTCATGAAGAAGAAAGTAGAAATCACTTTTATTTAAGCATCAATTCAGTTCTCAGACATTTCATTGCTACTGAGAAATTAGAGGAAAATTTCTACTCATTAAACTTCAGAGCCACCATGGCCAATTCTAATGAGTTGCTTATTAAATTAGGAATTTTCTGTAACTGACAAGATTCATCAACCTCTTTTTTCATTCTCAGTTTTCAGATTACTAGCTAAAAGCCCAGAATTTTTTGACATGTCTCTTCGATCAAAGTTAGTTTATTAAGAGACCACAGTCATTAAAGCCATGTTATCCAATCAGTTGAAGAACAGTAATTCAGAAAATAACTTTTCTCAGTTGCTATCTATAAGCCGTTGAGAAATATATATGTGTGGAATTAGGAGTGTCATGAATGCTACGTATATGTTTGTTTATTTAACATACTGCCTATCTTCTATATATCAGAACTGAGTTTCCATTTTCTTAGAGCAGCCAAAAAATAAAGTAAAAAAGATTATCATAAGTCCTATGAAAAAAGCAACATTAGGAGAAGGGGAATGTTGATGTGATACATGGATTATAAAAATAGGCGAATTCTCACAGGACATAATATTTCAGTAAAAGGCCTAATGAAAAGAGTAAGCAATGCAAACTTCTAGAATAAGACCACCAGGATAAGAGAGGTACAAATGGAAATAGCTTAAGAAAAAAGTGTGAGGTAGGTATGGATTTTTTTTTTTTTTTTGGACACTGTATACATAGGAAAAATGAGATTCGCTAAATCTGAGGCATAGAGATTTGGTTTGGGATAATAAATCCAGAATTTGATCAAAACATCCTAGCTTCAGACATCTTTCTCCTAATAGGACCCTTGATCCTCTAAAGTCTTAGTACAATAATCTCATATTTATTTTTATCCTTTTTATATAATGTTTTATTCTGTCAGTGATGGGGGATACTTTTCTGAATTTTAATCTCTGGTACTGGTTATAAAACATTAGATGATTTTTTAAAATCCTGTGGGCCTTTATCCCCTACATCTTTTCTGAGACCACACTAGGCTCATTTACAACTAACAATGTATGAGTTTTTCCCTTAGTTTACCAGTAATAAGCCTCCAAATTATTTTCAACTAACCACTTAGGAAAATATTTCATATTTGTTTTTAATATGCCCTCCTTTGGCAAACAATCATTTATGAATTCCATGAGTTGTGTTAAAGCAAATACATAATAGGCAAACGAAGATAGGGCAACAAACTCAGAAAAGCAAATTCACAGTACAAAAGAGGAACGCCAAAATAGTGAGAGAGAGATTAAACAAAGAGAGGGTCATGATTTCAAACCTGGAAAATAAAGGACCGTCAAAACAGAAGCTGTTAGAAATATTTAGAATTATTTTTAGAGATAAGTTTGAATATAATATTCAGTAATTTTTTGCTTCTCATTACAAATGCAAAACAGCATTCTTTTTATTCTGTAGTTATTGTTCTATGGTTATGTGAGAAGGGGAGACTTTGACATTCTTTAAACTCAGGGAGGCTAATGCTTTAATGAACAGCTTGTTATCAGTGGGCTCTTTCTCTGCCTTACTTGCAATTCCCATCCTCATTCTATCCAGGGAGAGAATCTTTGCGTTATGTGTAAACATCTTTCATCCTGACACAGCCTCAGTGCCTTAGTCCCAAAAGTTCTCATACTTGGTATTTAATTATCTGCTAATTAAATCACATAGTTTAGAGAGGTTTAAGATTAAAGGAATATTAAATGTCTGATTCACTTTTACAAATGTGATACAACATCAACCCAAATACAATGAAGGCATTAATGGAAAACTCATTTTTAGAAAAACAATTTTATAGAATCTGAAAAAGCAAACAAAATACAGATGTTTAAATGTACTATTTCTGTCATACCACATAATTGTCATATGCTCTTATTTCTCTGGGCAATTAGTTGAAATAGACAAAATTTATCAACTATGGTATTGCTGTTGGAGGCAAATTGGAGATTTCATATTTTTGTTTTTGTAATCATGCTTCAATGTTCATTAACTGTTTTCTTTATCATTCTGGCAATTCCTTAACCAAGTTTTATATTGTGTTGCATCCTTTCCAAGTACCTCCCATTCTCATCACTTTTGTTAGGTACCTGTGCCAATGATTTTATGTCCTTAAATGTACATACATTGTAGAAAACTATACAACACTTGGTTTGTGCATGTGTGTGTGTAATGATTTAAATGGTTTTCTCTATGTAGATTTCATACTGTGGCTCTTACCTTTAAATATAATCAAACCATCCACACATGTTATATGTAAATCAATGTACACATATATGTAAATTAACAGGTATATATGTTATGTGTAAGTTAATGTATACATATAAAATTAATGTTTACATATGTCTATGTAAATTGGCATCACAAATATGGTAGTTGCATGTGATGACATCCAATTATATACCACGTCTAATTTTTTTTTTTTTTTTTAAAGATTTATTTATTCATATAGAACTGGGGTACAGGCCAGAGATGTGGA
>NW_004567115.1:14831256-14842817 GCF_000260355.1 Condylura cristata
ACGCCATGTGGTCACCTCCCGGGCAGGCGGGAATCGAACTCATGAGGAAGTGGCTTTAGCTTCTCAGTGCTGTGCTTTAACCCGCTGCGCCACAAGGGAGGGCCCCACGTCTACTTATTTTAAAAAGTAATGTTTTTATTTATTTGTGAATAGATGGATTTGGGTGTAGGTCCGAGGTGCAGGGTCAGGGAGATGATAGGATTCATGAGAGACAAAATGAGGAGCAGAACAGGCAGATTTACTGAAATACACTGCTGAGGGAAGCGGAAGGGAGAAAGGAGAGCTCTACTGTAGCATGTGGGTTAACACATGGCAGAGATCATCAAATTCATACTGGTGATAGCTTGATAGCACTGAAACTAACCCCTGTGCCACCAGTAATAACCCCCACATCAACTTATTTAATATGGTAGTGAGACAACCCCCCATCATGCTGCCACATAAATGTCAAGATGCATGTTATTTTACATGCTAATTCTTAGAAATGAGAGTTTTGGAATTAGTGATTTTTTTCCATATACATTTACTATCATTTCTTTTAGTTTACACAGCTGTGATACATACAATAAAGTGCATATTCATTTAAGGATTCATTTCTATTCCTTGTGGTCCTTATGATTTATTATTGTTCTTGGAAAAGATTTCTTTTCAAAGAGTTAAATATATTCTGTAATGCAAAATACCATTAATATCATTACTTCTATCAGTAAAAACACCAAAACTACTCACTTTCAGTTACCTCATTTTAGTACCCAACCAATTCTGATTGAATGTTTCCTTTCCTGAAACAATCCGTGGGCATCAATTTTCCTTGAACATTGGACACTCTTTTTTTTTATTTTTTATATATGTAAAAATATCATTTCAAAGTAGTGCAAGTACTTCACTTTTATTTCCTGTCCCAGTTCATGTTGGTGTGAATAGTTAAGTCCCTTCCATAATGAATTTTTTGAAATCAGCTTTTTCTCTTCATTTTATATTACATATTGTGCTTTGAACACAAGTTTAGAATGATTTTTGAAGAGACAAGGTGACACGTCAGGAAAGATACTAAGCAACTTTCATTTTAATCTAGCAATCTTCTTTTTTTCTTTTTAAGATTTATTTATGCTTACAGGCCAAAGATGTGGTGGGTGAGAGGATTCACCAGAGAGAGTGGGGAGCAGAACAGGCAGATCAACAAAGTACACTGCTGAGGGGAGCAGCAGGTGGGCCATGAGAGGACTGCCGCTCCATGTGGGTCAGCTCCCTGGTTGGGGACTGAATTCCTGCCGCAGTGGCTTTGGAGAGCTTCATAATTCGGTGCTTTAACCCGTTGCGCTACCAGGGAGAGTCCATAATCTAGCAATCTTCTTAAATAAGTATTTCAGATGCAAATAACCTGTAAAAACCAGTGTAAGTTATTCTAATTAAATAATCATGACTTTATAAGGAATTCTATATTAAAATGGCAGTAAGGTTTATTCAACTACAGTGTGCCGATCTTAGTACTCTGCTAAATTCTGGGATATTCAGTGAGAACAAGAATATCACACCAACTAGTCCATGGAAATTAGAACTTGTCAGGACAGGCTGTAGGTAGGCAAATCATCAATTAGTTTGTTATGTTTTAGAATTAGATATTCTATTATGAAGAACTAACTAACTATACTTACTACAATTAAAGGGTGATCCAACCCTGAGGCCCTAATTCATAGTAATTATAGGGACAAAGACCAAATTAAACTCTAGAATGCTAATTAACTCATTTGCAATTAAAATTAATTTTAACACAAATCTGAATATGCAGATTCCCCAGATCAATGGATTGTTTCCCTATATTAATGGATTGTCAGCTTTCTATTAAAAAATAGATTACTTGCGGCCCTCCCTGGTGGCGCAGCGGGTTAAAGCACAGCACTAAGAAGCTAAAGCCACTTCTGCATGAGTTTGATTCCCACCTGCCCCGAAGGTGACCACATGGCGTGGCAGACCTCTCCTGACCCACCCGCTGCTGCCCTCATCAATGTACTTCATCGATCTGCCTGTTCTGTTCCCCACTCTGTCTCTGGTGAAGCTTCTCACTGCCCCTAAGCCTCTGGCCTGTACCCCCGTTCTATATGCACAAATAAATCTTTAAAAAAAAAATAGATTACTAGAAAGCTTACTTTATACCACATTTTCAGTTATAATTGGTTCATTGAGATTGTTTTGCACATGGGACCAACATCAATAATAATCTGAAATTTCTCTTTTGCCCTACTATGCACTAAGGAAAACATTTACTGTCTATTTTTAGTATGTGTCATATCCCATAACGGTGTAACATATTTTCCAAATATTAATATCTGTGGATTTGGTTGATGTTTATAATCAATGGCATCTTATTATAATCACTATTGGTTAACAGACGTCACAATATATTTTAATAGTTGTAACTGTCTGTAAAGTACAAATTTTTCATAACTGTTCTGTTGCATGATAGATGTTGATGGTGATTTCAAATAATTACTTTCAACTAATATTTAAAAGTTTACATTGTGATATAACACAGAAAATAATAGAGTCCTCCCTGGTGATGGGAGGGTATTAAAGCACAGCACTATAAAGCTATCAGCTGCAGCACAGTTTGATTCCCAGACAGGGAGGTGACCCACGTGGCACAGCAGATCTCTCCTGTCTTAGCTGCTGCTCCCCTCAGCAGTGTATTTAGTCACTCTACCTGTTCTGTCCCCCACTCTGTCTCTGGTGAATTCTCTCACCCCCCAACACCTCTGGTCTGTACCCCAGTTCTTTTATGCATAAATAAAACAAATCTGAAAAAATAAAAAGTTATTAAGAAAACAGAAAACAGGCCCTCCCAGGTGCTGCAGCGGGTTAAAGCATAGCACTAAGAAGCTAAAGCCACTTCAGCATGAGTTCAATCCCCACACAGGAGGTGATCCACATGGTACAGCAGACCTCTCCTGATTGGCCCGCTGTTCCCCTCAGCAGTACACTTCATCATTCAGCCTATTCTGCTTCCCACTCTGTCTCTGGTGAATCCTCTCACCACGCCTACACATCTGGCCTTTACCCCAGTTCTGCATGCATAAATAAATAAAGGTTAAAATAATATATTAGTACACACAAAGAAATAGAGCGTATGTATAAGATACAAATTTGTCTACATTTTCCGCAAGAGACATTTCAACATAAGTAAAAGATGCAAAGCAATAAGATAGCATTGTCACAAAGATGAATTGGCTGCACTTTAGCTTTCTTAGTGAAACATAAAATAGTGTTGTGTGCTACAGTAAGCTGGCTAAGATTGGTTGAAGATGCTCCCAACTTAACCAGTTACAGATCCTGGGTTTGCATATACTATATTTCACCCAAGACTGTAGGAGAGGATTTCTTAAAGTACGTGGAAATAGAAGTAAAACTGCTTATGCAACAGTGTAATTCCCAGTGAGCCTGTTAACACATATATTTGCATATGTTGTCAGTGCTTTGTTTAATTTTTAAGAAATCTATTTTTATTTATTTATGATATAAGAACTGGGGTGTTGGCCAGAGGTATGGGGGGATGAGAGGATTCACTAGAGACAGAGTGGGGAACAGGACAAGCAGGTCTACTGAAATACACTGCTAAGGGGAATATCTGTTTAAACAGGAGAGGTCTGCTGTGCCAGAGAGGTCTGCTGTGCCATATGTGGATTAGTTTCCTGGACAGGGACTTAACTCGGACCTCAGAAATGATAACACTGACACTTACGCCTTGTAGATAGTCCCCTAGGTTGTCAGAGTTTTCATGAGATTCCCAAAGTTAATAACTTTTCACCTATAGTTATAACCCAACTACTAAATGGCAACTTCCTTAAGCCTATTGTTTTACAAGTTGTTATTCAGTGTGTTGGTTTATTTCTTGCAACTCATCTTTTTTTTTTTAAGATTTTTTTTTATTCATACAGAATTGGGGTACAGGCCAGAGATGCGGAGGGTGAGAGAATTCACCAGGGACAGAGTGGGGAGCAGAACAGGCAGATCGATGAAGTACACTGCTGAGGGGAGCAGTGGCCGGGTCAGGAGAGGTCTGCCACACCATGTGGATCTCCTCCTTGGCAGGTGGGGATCGAACTCACGCAGAAGTGGCTTAAGCTTCTTAGCGCAGTGCTTTAACCCACTGCTCCACCAGGGAGGGCCGTAACTCATCTTTCTAATTAGTATCAACACTTTCCCCCTTTTACAAATATGTAGGGTACATCCATTGTATACTCCTATATACTGATTCTTACAGTCTCCATATTAAGATATTAATATTTTATAATGAATGTGAGGTTATTAACAAAGTATATATTGTATTGTAGTTATTTTAACATATTCGAATAATCAATCAGTAGATAAATATTAACATTCAAATCAGAATTTAAAAAATATACATTTACACATGTAACCCAGAGCTAAAAATTTACTCAGTCTAGGTAAACATTACCACAATACCTATGCTACTCACTTGTTTATAATTAAACATCCCTCCCTCAACATACCAGATAGAAACTCTCTTTTCTAACCATGAAAGTGATTGGAAATCCCAACTGAATGTAACCTCTGAAATGGTTAACCAGACTCTTATGTCTGTTGTATTTATCTACTATGTCTAAGTAATGCTGTATAGGCAAACAGTCAATAAATATTTGCTATATTTATACATGCAGAGGTACACATAGACTAGACATAGTCAGATACAGATTCAGATCAATTTTGCCTGACTTATATGGTCAGGAAATCCATTTTAAAGCCAGGTTGAAACTTACCTGAACATTTTCCAGATAATTTTTCATTAGGGAATGAAATATTAGCCATGTTTTACCAACTCTAAAAGAACTTACTTTATTGTAAATCTCGACAGATTTAAAAGAATTCCATAATTTAGATATTGTTCTTAAGCACGCTATTTTATGCTTGTCTAAATAACTATAAATAAAAATTCCAATTTTCTGTATTAGATTGAAAAGTATATTCTTCCCATAAGCAGTTATCTTATTTATATATGACAGACACTTGGTAAGCATCAGATGTAAATCATCCTGAAAAATTTACTGAATGTGTGTGCCAAGAATTTATTAATATTAAAGTGTAAATTAAAATTATTCTTCTATGTAGCTACTAATGGTGTATGTGTAAGTATATGTACTATTAAAGTGATTTTTTTTTAAGATTTATTTATGCATACAGAACTGGGGTACAGGCCAGAGGTGCAGGGGTGGTGAGAGGCTTCACCAGAGACAGAGTGGGGAGCAGAACAGGCCGACTGAGGAAGTACACTGCTGAGGGGAGCAGTGGGCAGGTCAGGAGAGGTCTGCCGCGCCATGTGGTCACCTCCGGGGCAGGCGGGGATCGAACTCATGCTGAAGTGGCTTAAGCTTCTTAGTGCAGTGCTTTAACCCGCCACCAGGGAGGGCCTGTATTAAAGTGATTTTTAATGACAGTAGTCCTATTTATATGAATGGGCCATTCATTAGCAAATATGTTAATTGCAAATCACTTTTTATTTTCACTTGTTCCCTGAGCATTATCTGTTCATTATGCTTTTGGTTCATTTGAACATTCTATCCATAATTTTAATTTTAAGACATATCTTTAATCATAATGATTTAAGTTTTGAAATTTATAAAAATTAATCATTCTGCTATAACATCAATTTAACTATGTAATTTAGGTATTCAAATAAACCAGTGGACAATGCAACCAGAATTTCATCATTGTTAATTATATTTTATAAGAGAACATTTCTGAGTAATAATAATGAAGTAAAGTATTAATGTTGTTAAGGAATTTTAAAATAGGCCCTTCTTGGTGACACAGCAGGTTAGGGTGCAGCACTATAAGCTAGTTGCAGCCACATCAGTGCAAGTTGATTACAGGCCCCAGAGTGATCTGGGCACAGCATGGCACAGCAGACCTCTCCTGTCTCTCCCTCTGCTCCCCTTAGCAGTGTACTTTGTAGATCTGCCTAGTAAATCTTCTCACTGCCCTTGCACCTCTGGTCTGTATCCCGTTTTTGTATGCATAAATAAATAAATCTTTTAAAGAAAGAAGTTAAAAAAAGATTATATGACTGACTTAGAAATGTTTGGGATTTTGTTACATTCTCAAATATATATATGTATATGTATATTTTTAATAAGAGGATTTACTATAACCTTATTTATTAAACTTTTTTTTTTTTTACTTAATTCCTGTGTAGGAAATAAGTGACATTGTTCCAAACATAGATTCCCCTCCCTTCATTCTTGATATCTATTGCACCCACAAAGCTCGCTCTTTAACAAAGTCAGGATAATATAGCAGATGGGGATTTTCTTTAATTATGCTTCTGTTCTATTAATGGTTACCTGCTGCTTAAATCTGGAAGAACCTACAATGATTACACAGTTCCATGCTTCAAAATATGAGCAGGTGCATCTGTAAATACTCCCTGATTAACAATTTCATTTAATATTATAACAGATTTTTGTAGGGCAAAGTACTCCCACCGGTAAGGAGGTGTACTTTTGTCTATAATGTAATTCACTAAAACTAGAATTTAATTATGCTAGCAACAACAAAGTCCATAGTGTACTAAAAAAAAAAAAATTCAGATAGGGCCAGCCCTAGTGGCACAATATGTTAAAGCACAGCTCTATGAAGCTATCACAGCTACTGCAGCACGAGTTCGATACCCAGCCAGGGGAATGGCCCTCATGGCTTAGCAGACCTCTCCTGACCAGCCCACTACTCCCCTCAGCTGTGTATTTTAGTACATCTGCCTGTTCTACTCCCTATTCTGTCTGTGGTGAATCCTCTCCTCCACACCTCTGGCCTGTACCTGTATGTATAAATAAATCTTTAAAAATAATCCAGATATATTGGCCCTCCTATCAAAATAACTACTGCAAAACAAATGAATTGTTATTAAAAATCTTCCTTACAGAGTAAAATTGTTCTCTCTCACAGTCCTTCTTCAGGGGCCATGTACACTAGTTAGTATTAATAGAGTAAAAAAAAAAATTAAATTAAACATAACTTGCACTTTTTACACTACCCTTAATTTTATGTAGTAAGCATTTAAATTGGGAATTTTTGAGAAAAGTCCCTATCTTTCAATATTTACTGGAAGTAGAACTTGTTGTCACATACATCTTTCAATATTTACTAGAAGTAGAATTTGTTATAATTTTAAAAATCAGGATTCAATTTCATAATTTGTTTATATATTAAAAATAAATTTGTGACTAATAAAATGTTTTCACTTTAGAAGCTGTGGTTATTAGCTTTGCAAATACAGTTTCTTTTTAGTACTGCAAAAAAAATAAAAAACAAGATTTCATTTTTCTGTTCCCTCTCAATTGTCTTGTTTGTATCTTGTTTCCATCTTATTGCTGATGTGCAAATTGGAGATTTTAAAATGTTTTCTTTATTCCAGTATGAAAGTCAATGTAATTAAAAGTCCTCCATTTTAATCGTCATTTGTAATATAATTAAGTAGAATTTGTGAGTAAAATACATGCCCAATTACCTTTTGTTCTTTAATATCCATTTCAGTGCTGCTCTTCTGAACAGTTTATAACAATCATCCCTCAGAAGCAGTCAATATTACTTTATCATGTTAACATTAAAATGAAGTTATAATAGTTTTAATAATTAGAATAATACAGGTAACACTGATTGCTTTAAAATATATTTTATAAACTATATTTTCTTTAAAATGAAAAAAAAAAGAAAACAATGCACACTCTTTTATGCCCTAGTCTTACCACAGTCACAAAAAAAAATTGTTAGAGTTTAAAAATTATGTAAGTAACCAATCAAAATAAAATATGCAAATCCTTTAAATGTTCTCTTCTTTAAAAAGATTTATTTATTTATGCATACAGAACTGGGGTATAGGCCAGAGATGCAGGGGCAGTGAAATGATTCACCAGAGACAGAGCAGGGAGCAAAACAGGCCTACTGACTAAGAACACTGCTGAGGGGAGCAGCGGGCCTGTCAGAAGAGGTCTGCTACACCATTTGGGTCACTTCCGGGATAGGTGGGGATAGAAATCCCGCTAAAGCGGTTTTAGCTTCTTAGTGCTGTGCTTTATTTAACCCACTGTGCAACCAGGGAGGTCCCTAAATTGTCTCTTTTATAAAAGATAATTAAGGGGTGTGGGATATTTTTTTTTTAAAGTGACTAATCCTGTATGAAATATAAGTACTTAAGATCTGAGGTGCTTTAAGAAGTAGCAACAATTATTACTGAATCCAGTTTGAGGGTGTTCATAGTAATGTGTTTCTTTCTGCTTCCTGCTGTTTCTTTTTTTATTGTGTGTGTGTATGTAAGTAGAACTTAGTCGTTAATAGAAAATAGTCTTCTACAATTTCTCTTTTAGCCCATTATATTGAATATGGATACCCATAAGGTTGAATTACCCATAAGGTGAAAATTAAAGCCACGACTTGCTGCTATGAACTGAAATACACTGGCTTTGAGCAGTGAACTTGGTAGATTCTTTTTTATTTTAGAACATGTTCTTCTATTGTTTAAAACTTTCATTAATTTGGTTATTTTAAGCTCTTTTTTGATAACCATAACCTGTATTACTTAAATCAAATATTCTATAAATTTAATAATAATGTGCTAATTTTCACAGCCTGTCCTATTATGCAATTGTCATTCATATTGGCATAAACATAGCTAGAATTAGTGTCTAAAATATTTAGCAACTCAGATGATATTAGAAATAATTAGAATAATTCAATCACATAATTGAAAGTGGCATCATTTCAAATGGGCGTAGTCTTAATGGAGCATTATAGAGAACAGCAAAGATTTATGTAGTTACATTTTCAAAATGTTTTAAATTCATATTTTAATATAGTAGGATTCTGTCAATAACAAACTCGGGGGCTAAAGTGGTTTAAAGTTGCTAATTTAGAAAAAATAACTAATTTTAGCTCTAGTTTAAACATACTTTAGTAATTCAAGTTAAAATTCAGTTGTGTCCAGTTCTTAGTTTTCATTAACAAATGTTATTTCTATCATTTTTACTGTATAATGAGAGCTGTCTTCACAAAACATAGCAAAAATATTACAAACTTTAATTATATTCATAAACATTTATTTTTCAAATTATTCTTGGGACAAATACTTGTTCTTTCAGATAATTTAAAATAGCCCAGAATAAATATAGATTGAATATTCATGTTTTTTCTAAAATAGCATCAATCTTATATTTATAAATAAGTTGATTAATATTTATATAATTAAAAAAATACATCTAAGGATATAGACAAGGTTTTGAAGGCTTACCCCACAGATTTCAAAGTAATGGCTTTTAACAATAACAAATCATAATTCATAATACATGCCAATATATAGACAAAGTTTGGACATACAATTAAGAATTTAATTACATTGGGAATGCCACTGCCTATTTAAATAGATGGCGAGGCATTTTAGCTTCCAAATATACAAAACACTGCTCCAAACATGTGTTTCACTGAAGGTTGTATTGTCTATGTAAATAACTACGTGTCAGTTTCCAACAGAGAGTGAGCATTATAGATTTTTTTAAAGATTTATTTATTCATTCATATAGAACTGGGGTACAGGCCAGAGACGCGGAGGGTGAGAGGATTCACCAGAGACAGAATGGAAGTAGAACAGGCAGATCAACGAAGTACACTGCTGAGGGGAGCAGCGGGTGGGTCAGGAGAGGTCTGCCTCGTCTTTTGGATCTCCTCCGGGGCAGGCGGGGATGGAACTCATGTGGAAGTGGCTTAAGCTTCTTATTGCTGTGCTTTAACCTGCTGCACCACCAGGGAGGGCCTTTTTGTGTGTTTTTTTTAAATAAAGATGATTTTATAATACTTCATATATGATGTTGTTTCTGTATATTATTAAGTGAAAAAAAAAATTCCAGCTGGTAGTTAAATTGTTTATATTACATCTTAAAATTGTTTCATTATTTTCAGTATTTTGTTTCAATTTTTGTATATATATTTTCTTCCACCAGAAAAATTATATCTTTAAATAGGGTATATAAAGTATTTTAAGAAATCAGCTATAAAGTCATGAAAATAAATGATGTAAGCTTTAATAGCTTTAAAATTATTTAATTTTGTTCATAAATGATACTGCTATGCTAATAATAAATTTTCTTAATTTTTCTAGTACTGAAAGTTCATCATTATTAGAATTTTTTCAGGTTAAGTTTCTAAAATGAAGATGCTACAGAGTTGAAAGTTATAGTGTATTGGGCATGTGGTGTCAAAACCAAATTTCCTCATCATTTTAAGAGAACCACATGATATTTGTTTTTTTTTTTTTCCAAGAAGACAATGTCCATAACAATGTCCATCTACTGTAATAAAGATTTTATCAAATATATTAGGGAAAGAAGGAAGTCACTAATGTATTTTTGTCCATGTCCATAATTTTAATGTAGTATTATTGATCAATCTTTGAGTGTGAAGGATGAAGGCAACATTTTTTACGCATATTTATTTATCCACTCAATCAGTGCAGTACAAAACAACTGGCCAAGCGAATTGAACACAATTTGAGGTACTAAGTACAATGAGTTAAATGGACTATGCTTCTTTCCTTGTTGAGCTACAATCTATTAGGGAATACAAACATTATACAAATGTGTGGCATAATGTCATTTAATGATTAATGCTATGAAAAGATCCAAAGTTAAGATGAGAGGGAAAAGAAAGACAGGAAAGATGCTATGTTTAATAAAGTACAGCATGCCTTAATTATGTCATGTTTGTGATATGCTTTGAGGCTGAAATATATGGAGAAAATGATGTATTTTATCTGAAGATGAAATTTCCCATGCATAAAGAAACAGGAGGAAAAGTAAAATGAGAAAGACAGAGACCAACTATGTGCTGACTATATGAAGTGGCAAGGACTTTTAATTTTATTGTTTAAAAATATCTTATTTATTCACTTAAACTAATGTTTGTTGACATCGTTGTTTGTTTTTAGAGTAGGCAGTTTCCCTCTAACTTATTAAAATGAATTTATTTACTGAGATGATTTTAAAGAGAGCAGCTGTGAACAAGGACAAACTGGGTAATTGATTACACCCATTAAGACAATGAATTAATTTTGATGTTAAAGACATTGTTTTTGCTTATTAAGTTTAGCTGTAAATGCACTGTTTATAATGATAAACATGGGATTTCATTATGACATAAAGTTTTATTAAAGGGAAAGATTTTATAAGAAAGAAAATATGGGGAACTTTGATTTATTAACAACCAGAAAGCTCATCTACATGATAACTTTGTATGCTCTTTTTTGAAAACAATATAACAACATTAACAAATCACCTCCTTTATGTCTTTTAAAATTTTGCCCAGTCCTAACACAAATGCATCCCATGTTTGCATAATGCCTGCTCTGACATTCCTACTTAGTAAAATGCCAACAGCTCTAAGAAAACAACTGTAAGGTTCCAAAGCTCTTTCAGTCTAAGTCAATGAGGAACAGACCACAAATATTTGCCACATTTCTTAAGTGTATGAAATGTGATGTAATAAACCTAAATGTCTCTGTGTAT
>NW_004567115.1:14842917-14870820 GCF_000260355.1 Condylura cristata
TATGTTACTCTGACTCTTATTTTTTATAGAACTTTATTAAAACAATGTTACATTTATAACATTTATAGTAAAATTATAGAGATTTCCTTCTTAACCCCTGACTCCCTGACACATAGCATCCCCTATATCAGCATCACTCCCCAGAGTTATATTTTTCCCAGGAATTAACTTTTATCAATACATCATTATGACACAAAGTTCATCATAGCTTACCTTAAGGTTCACTGTTGTTTTTTCGTGTTTTTTTTTTTAATTCTGTAAGTTTGGAGAAATGGATGTATGTGTACACACACAAACATATATATATATATAGCTTAATTCAAAATTATGAAAATGGGGAATCAAACAAGATACCCTTCTGTATATAATGGTATAAATAAAATGTTATATATAATTTTAGCACTGAAAAAATATATATATAGCCATTTCTCCAAACTTACAGAATACACATATGTGTTGTATGTATGCACTATGTATGTGTGTGAGTATATATGTATACACATATATACACATGACTATGTATATATATGTATGAATGTATATGAATGTATATATGAATGCATATATATGTATATATGTGTATGTACACACATATGTAACTTTATTCAAAATTATGAAAATGGGGAAGCAAACAAGATATATAATGGTATAAATAAAATGTTATATATGTATATGTATGTTTTATATATATATATAGATAATTTTAGCACTGAAAACTATATATAGCCATTTCTCCAAATTTACAGAATACACATATGTGTATAATATGTGTGTGTGTTTATATATGTATGCATATGTATGCATGTAAGAGAGAGAGAGAATCATGAGAGTATTTTCATGTCCCTCCCACTTCTGGTAGACACTGATGTCGTTATTTTTATCATAACATTACCTTTTCTAGAATGTCAAATATTTGATATAAAGCGATATGTAACATTTTAAGGCTGACTTCTTTCACTTAGTAATATATTATTATCTTTTCAGCATATCTTATATATTTTTAGCACTGAAAAATATACCATATGGATGTAGCATTTTATTTATATCTTTTATATACAGCAGGACATCTTGTTTGGTTTCCCAGTTTCATAATTTTGAATAAAGCTGATATAAACATCTGTGTGTAACTTTGTAAGTACACATAATTTTCAACTACTTTGCATAAATACCAAGAAGTATGAATGATGCAGCATGTGGAAATCGTTTATTTAGTCTTGAAAAAACTGCAAAACATCTGCACTGTGTTGTTTTTCTACCAGCAATGTAGGTGAGCTTTTATTACTTATGTTATACCAACTTGTGTATCAGCATTACAGATTCTCACCATTCTAATAGAAATGTAGAATAATTACTACATTATTGTTTCAGTTTTCATTTCCCTGATGACATGTGATGTGCCTTGTCTTTTCATCTGCCATCTGTGTATCTTCTTTAGTCAGGTATCAGATAAGATCTTTGGCCTATTTTTTAATGAGGTGGTTTTTTTTTTTATTGTTGAGATTTAGTTCTTTGTATGCTTTGGATAATAGAAATTTATCAGATGTGTCTTTTGCAAATATTACTCCCAGTTGTGGTTTTTCTTTTTGTTCTCTTGCTATTGTATTTTGCAAAGCAGAAAGTTTTTAATTTTAATGAGATAAAGTCTATCAATTTTTTTTCATGGATTGTATCTTTGATGTTGCATATGAAAAAGCATCAGCATGCCCAAGGTTATCTAGTTTTTTTTTCCCCAAATTATCCTTTAGGGGCTATATAGCTTTGCATTTTACATTTATACATTTTATGGTATATTTTTTGTGAATGGTATAAGCTCTATATATAGATTCATTTTTTTTTTTCTATATCAGCAACATATACCTTTAGGGATACTTTACAATTTAATACCACATTCACTCTTCAACTTTCTGAATTTGCGATGCCCTTGGACTGTTCTTGTCCCATTCAAAATATATAATGTTTTCTCCTCACAGATTTGCACAGTTTATTTTCCAACTTAAAGAATTATTTGGTATTTGTCATTGTTTAATTAAAATATTTAATTATTCTCTTGTACCACAATCATGACTTAATAGTCACAAAACAGAGCCATTGAACTTTATTATCTGCCATCTCAGGATATTTATGCAGTGAGAGATAAAATCTTAAGTAATAATACACCTGGTCCTTTCTCATTTTTTAATCAGTTGATCATGATGTAAACATTAACATTCAGCAGTTTGTTTGGATTTAAAAATTAGGTTTATAATAACATGTTTTGTTATAAGCACTAAAATACATAAATTTAAACATTTAAAAAGTTTTAATTATAAAGTACAAAGTATGTGTGCATGCATATATCTATTTAGGGATGTCGCATATACAAAATATATAAGCCTTAAGTTTTACCTTGCTCATGCATTTTTAGTTTAAACATCAACATTCATATGAATGTTATTTTTGGTCTCTACATTTATTATTAGATAGTGAGGAAGACAAATTATAAATTAATGCGTGCATTACAGTGTGTTTAACTGATAACTAACCACAGTCTATAGAGATGAAGTAAAGGAGTACAAAGGAGGAGTGCATAGAGGCTTACCCCAGATATTTGGGTAGGTGTTACAGACTCTTGTTGAAGCACTACAGTGTACAAGCCAGATCCTTTTTGATATCTGATTTTATAAAGTGAGTTTTATTGAAACAACCCACATGGATCCTTTCAGTTTTGTCTGATAGCACTTAATATATATTTGCAGAGTTTAATATTTGCAGCAGATGACTTGTAGAAAATAAAGCACATTTATTGTTATATTTTAGAAGAAAAGACCTGTTGAACCTTTATAAACCAATATCATGCAAGTTATCAGTTATCAGTGGCAGTGAAGTTCTTACTGTAGGAAAACCAGATAATTAAGGAAAGATAATGTTAAAGGAGTTTTGTTAAATACGTTTGTTTTTGTGAAATTCTTTGAGTTTATATGTAGAAAAGTCTGCATAGACAATTATAACTCCCAGATATGGTTTTGTGTTTTCCAACCTAATTTATATACCTTTTATTTATTTTTTTCTTCTTCAAGTATATTAATAAGAACTTCTGATACAATGAGAGGAAAAATATTGCCTTGTTTTTTTATCTTAGTGGGGAAGTATTAGTTATACATATGAACATAGTTATTCACATTATTCTTTGATTACAGTTTTAAAGTCCATGAAATTTATAAAGATTTCTCATTTTTCATCTATGTTAGTAATTAATATATATTTGTTAAGCTTAGCCTAGCTAGAAGCTTATTGATTTTGCTGTTACTTTCAAACAACTTTTATTTGTCGATTCTCTTGTGATTTCCGTTTTCAGTTTCACTGATTTCTGCTCTATCTTTTAAATTCACTTTGCATTTAATTAATTTGCTCATTTCTTTTGGTTTTTGAGATATAAACCTAACTTACTGATTTTAGATGTTTCTTCTTAACCACCATATGTTTTCACTACTATAAATGCCCATCTAAGCATTGCTTATTACTTTAACTCATAAATTTTAGTAAGTTGTGTTTTTATTTTTAATTATTATTAGATATGTTTAAATGTATTTGATATTTTTTTTCTTTGATGTACATGCTCTTTAGAAATATGCATTTAATCTGCATGAATTTTGGAATTTTCTAATTATTTTTCCATTACTGATTTAGTTAAATTTGATTGCAGTACACTCCTTTATATTTTAGAGTTCCTCTTTGCCTAGTTTTGTTACTGACTGACATGCATAAATTAAAGATGTACAGTGTGATAATTTGATTAGAATTTGTGAAAGATTACTATAATAAGTTTAGTAAGTACATCTATCACTTAGAAAAATATCATTTTTTCTTGCATGTGGTGATAACTTACTTAAGGTTTGATCTCTGAAAAACTTTATATAGTGCATGGTGGTAAATTGTAGTCACTATACTATGCTTTAGAAAATCAGAATACATTCATCTTATACCTGGAAATGTGTATGCTTTGTCTAATGTCTCCCCTTGACTCCCACTCAATATCTGTTAGATGTAGACATTATTAAAGTACATTTCTTCTATACCTGTTTATTTTTTTAGTAGAGAAAGATGCAAATTTTTGCTAAATACTTTCTCTGTTTCTATTGCTATGATTATATGAGTTTTATTATTCCAATAGTTATATTGATTTTGACTTGCATTTGTTGGACAATCCTTGAATGAAGAGTTAAATTCCACTTGATAAGTGTTTGAACCTTTAATGCACTGTTGAGTTAGGTTAGCTTGGTCAGGTCTGCTTTGAAGTTCTTTATTGAGGTCTTCTGTTTAGTCATTCTATTTGCAACTTTGGGATTTAAAAAGGCTTTCATTTCTTTTTGAACTTTTTGTTTTGCTTATGAATTATTTTCAAATTTCAATTAACTGTCACTCTGTTTTTCTTGTACTATACTGACCTTTTTTTTTTAAGATTTATTTATTTATGCATACAGAACTGTGGTACAGGTGCAGGGGTGATAAGGGGATTCACCAGAGACAGAGTGGGGAGCAGAACAGACCGACTGATGAAGTACACTGCTGAGGGAAGCAGCAGACGGGTCAGGAGAGGTCTGTCACGCCATGTTTTTACCTCCTGGGCAGGGATTGAACTCATGCTGAAGTGGATTTAGGTTTTTAGCACTGTGTTTTAACCCACTGTGCCACCAGTGAGGGCCTACACTGACCTTTTTAAAGACAATTATTGTCAGTTATTTTTGGAAAGTCCATAGATCCCCACCTCTACAGTGTCTGTAATTAAGGATTCATTATATGGCTTGTGTTATGTTCCTTGATTTTTAATAATGTATAAACTACTTTTAAAAGCTATTTATACCTGAGCATTTGAGGATGTAGGCTTCTCTTTCAGTGCTAACAGAATGGCTTCAGCTAACACCATGAAATGCTTCTTCATAACCTGTCCAGAAATTGTAATTAGAGCATCTGTTTGGAATTCATGGGTATACTAACCACTGGCATTTGTACTGGTATATCTGGTGCTTGGGTAAGAAGAGACTGACCAGGAACCTGGTTCACTCGGGCTAGCATGACACATGAACCTGCAGGAATGGACCTGGTACGGATGGCCTTTGGCCTAATGTCATAGGAGTTGGCTTAGAGATTTGAACCACTAAGGTGGCTTCTGGATTGTGGAGTTGGTCTATAACCTGCAGTCTTGGAATTAACTTGGTGGTTGAATTGGGACAAATTTGTCAAAGGTTAGTCAATTACTAGTGTAGCCTGAAAGTCTTGTTCCTTTGGAGTTAGCCTCAAGTCTGGGTCTTTTAAACATGAGCTGACACTGAGCACATTGGTAACCTGATTCTATACTAATGATGTAGAGGGCAGGTCTTTGGCTGTAGTTTGATGCTGAAGTATGGGGCCATGGAAGTATCCAGATAACTGGTATGGGTCAAAAATCTCCTGTGAAGGAAGCTTTGTGCCCAGTTAGATCTTCAAATGTATATTTTTCAGAGGGGATCTATACTAAAAAGTTCTGTACAACCATTTTGATAATGCCATTCCAAATTATTTCCATTCTTTTAAAGTTGTCAAGATATGTTATGGCCCAGCAATTACTTAATAGTGTGGTAATGTAATATATTAGCTCTTTAGTGATGATGATGAAATCATCATATACAGTAATATAAATATATTAGCTCTTTAGTGGTGGTAAAGAGCTAATATATATACATATGTGTATGTATATGTGTGTATATATCTATAAGCATGTGTGTGAGAGAGATAATAAATTAAGAAATTAACCATCAGCAGGTAAATTTAATGCCTAATGAAGTTCTTTACAAAAAAAAAAAAAAAAACTTAAGTAGGATTCATATCCATGATATGTTTTAAAATATTTTTTAAAATCAATAAAAAAATAAATAGGCAGCAGAATTGACCATATACTTTAGCAAAAAAAGATATTCAAGTGACTAGTTAATTGAAAAATGTTCACCGTCACTTATAATGAAGATGCAAGTTATAAGCCCTAGTATTATCTTATACCCATTAGAATGACCCTTATTTATTTTTTACTTCACTTATTGCTGTTTATTTCTGAAAGTACACTGTCCTTTGCAAATACAAGTTTTGTGTCAGACAAGTTCCTCTGCAGTAAAGAGGAGGACTGAGGTTTTACTGATTTCAGATCAATCCAGATAATTGTTTCTGGCCACCTGAATGAACCACACTTAAAGGACAAAACTCAAGATGTGCATAAGAGAATAAGAGGAATCCTAATTCATCATTGCTTGGAATTTAAATTGGTGCAAGCATTTTGGAAATCATTCTTGATTTACCTTAAAAACTAAAAATGTAGGGCCCTCCCTGATGGCATAGCACTAAGAGGCTAAAGTCAGTTCAGCACGAGTTTGATTGCTGGCCAGGGAAAGTGTCCCACATAATGTGGCAGACCTCTCCTGACCTCCCCTCATTAGTGTACTTTGTCAGTCAGCCTGTTCTGCTCCCCCACTCTATCTCTGGTGAATCCTCTCATCGCCCTTGCACCTCTGTCCTGTACCCCAGTACTGTATGCATAAATAAATACATCTTCTAAAAAATAAGCTAAAAATGTAAATATTGTATCATCCAGAAATCCTACTCCTGGGAATATTGTCAAAAAAAATTAAATCATCTATTCAAATCACTGTATTCTTTACAATGTTGACTTCAAAGCCATTTAGAATAGCTAATACATGGAAATAATTGAAATGCTCATCAAACATTGAATCAAGACGTCATGGTATATATACAAAGTTGAATAGTATTAAGTCGTAAGGAAATATGAAATGTTGCCTTTTATAGCAAAATGGAAAGGGCTTCAGGGGGAGATATATAGAGTGAGAATAAAGCAAGATAGTATGATAGACTATTATGATTAGACTAAATGATTAGACATTCACATAGTAGATAATTGGATGATGTAAAATACTTTAAAAACTGGCCATAAATAAACCAAGTGAGATTTCTGAATTTAAGTTGTATCTTGTAGGGAAAAAGGGCTAAGGGAGTTTATGAGATGATGGTGGGAAAGAAAAAAAAAATATTCTTAAGATAACACACTAACACATCAACAGATATTTATGACTGCTCTATCAAGTATGAACATAGGTATTAGACACTTAGGAATTCAAAAATTACTAGTAAATTATCTACGAAAAAGCTTAATAGTAACATTTGAAATAGTTCAGTGAAATAGTAAAAATGAGTATAATTAACTAGTCAATAAAGAGTAGTGTTAATACAAAACATATTCAAGGAATTTGGAAAACACAGATAATTCCTAGAGCCTTTTCAAATCCCTACAGCATTTCCTAATCTTATTATTACTCCCTATTTCTAAAAGGAAATATTCATAGTTACTTCTCCATTCATAAGTAAGATTTATTCAAAAATTGAAATATGCTCTTAAATCTTCTGTGTTGTTACAGCTAAAGGTTTTAGTTAAGTTATTTTATGGGATGAAGAAGAAAAATAGAAAAAGCTATTAGGACAATTAATAATTCATTATATTAATATGTTTTTACTAGGAAAAGTCATAGTCTATCAGTAGAATTAGGATGTATTGATAAAAATACCTTCATTGTATATGCATGATCAATAGAGAATTGAAGCCTTAACTTGGAGAGTGTTTTATCTTTTGTTGTGATTTTTAAAATATTATTCATATTTTATCTATTGTTATATCCAAATATTTATTAGTAGTAATATTGCTTAGAAATGAAAATGAGGGTCTGAGTGTTAAGAATATAAACCACTCATGCTTAATTTCTGAGCTTTCTTTTTTACTTCCTTAATCATAGTCTTTCTAATCCTTATGCTTATCTCAGCTGGACACTCTGAAGTAAAGTCTGTAATAGAAAGTTGCACAATAAGTCCTTGAGGAAATTTAATTGTGTTTGTGCTAGTCTATAATTATGCCTTTCTGCAGAATTTTCAGGTTGTCAGTTAAAATAAGCAACATTGAAAACATAAAACTTTCAAACTTGTCTTACTTTTCCTTCCTTGGATAAAATTAAAATTAAGTGACGTCATCCATTATATGCATAAAAAGAGTTTTACTTTGTCACCCAATGAGGAACTCTTAATAAATAAATTAGGTCCCAACTTCTAAAATGCCAGAGCAGAGACAGACAGGCAGAAGAGTCCTTACACAAACCTGCACCATCTTCGAATCACAAACGGCACATTTTCAGCTTTTCTGAGAAATCACAAAAGAAATACGTAGTGAAAAAGGATGACTCATCCCCACATGACTGAAGCTGAAATGCAGGGTCTTATCACATGTATAAACCCAGAATTGGAGAAGAAACAAAGGAACACCAATGGGGAATTTCTTTCCCCCCCCCGTCAAGCCTTGAGAAAGCTCAAGGGTTAAACACATGTATTCTTTAAGCATATAAAGAGCAACCTATCAAGCACTTAATGCAGTAGGTTAAGAATGTAAACTGTACAGCTAGGTTGCGTGGGTTTGAATGCCAGCTTCCAAACTTACTGGCTTTGTAAACTTACACAGCTTACTTAATGCTTCTGGGACTTTATTTTCCTTTTTTTCTAAAAGATGAGACAAAAATAGTGCTTAACTTATAAGTTGAAATATGCAAAAAACATAGAACAGCACTTGGAACATTGAGCGCACCAAATTTTTGCTCTTGTTACAGAATATGAACCAATTCACATTTCTAACTGGATCATTTTCCTCAGGTAAAAGCACTTTACAATCAATTGATATTTCACTGATCTCGATTTAATCTAATTATGTTATTCTCTTTGGAGGTTCTTTACAAATTAAAAGACTAATAGAGGATGGAAATATTTTGTGTCATTACAAATAACTATTTACTTTTCCATGTTCATTGAAAAATATTAAACTGAGGGACTAATGCTAAACCAGTAGTAGCTGTATGCAATATGATGAGGACACTATCAGATATAAATTAAAATGTAGTCATAACAGTTCAGATTTTATAGGAATTTGTAAATTACTGTACAAATTAACATATTCAAATCATCAAGTATAATGAATGGATGTATTATAATAAAAATTTTTTGCATGTTCAATATATCTGGAAAACAGCCTAATTTTAAATTTTCCTTATTCTAAAATATGGAATAAAGCCAAGATCAGTTCTGAAAGATACATAGACACATGTGATTAACAATACTGCCAAAGACAAACAAGTTCCCAAATTCCCGGTGGAGTAGCTAAAACTAAATATGAATTTGACAGATTTTGACAAATTGTTTTTGTTAAAAGACATGAAGTTAATTATTGCTTTCAAAATATCACCAGAAACTTGGATATTTTCTTTAATAAGTAAAAAGGGGGAAATAGTTCATTCTATTCCTTGTCGGTTTGGTTTCTATGTGGATAAGAGATAATGCAATGATAATGAACTGTATGATGTGGGCAATTTCATTCACACCACACATAAATTCTTCCAGGTTAGCCTCCTTGCTATTCTATGACAGTATAGTACCTCTATATTTCCTCACAACTTCAGTGTGGGTCACATCAGAATTTATTGCTTTTAGAGAAAGGCTATTTTTTAATAAGACTTATATAGCAAAGAGTAGTCAAAACTTAGATTTTTAAAATAAATTATGATGTTGAAAACAGAGCTAAGAGTGAATTTCTGAATATAAATCCAGGTGAATTTCAGGTTTTAAATTTTATCAAGAAAGGCAACAGCCCAATTTATCATGACGTATTTTTTAAACCTTAGAGATTGAAACAACTTGAGTCTTTTTTTTTTTTTTTTTTTTTTTTAAGCACTCAGACCAAGTAAAGTCTGAAAATAGGATAGTGAAATGTGTTTGGTTAGGCAGAAAAGTTATATATTTAAAGGTTGGATATGATCATACTCAAAATGTTTGCCTGTCAGCATGAATTAAATTTATTTGAATAGGATTTCAGTTTGTTTAGTAAACAATAGTTCAGATCTTCCTTAAAGAAGTATATAGTAAATTACATTTGTAAGTACCCTTTAAAGAACTGAACACCTCAAATTTAGGATTTTTTTTTCTGTTCATTATTTTCTGCTATTGTGTCATTATTTATTATTATTATTTTTTTAAGATATACTTATTTATGAATATAGAGTTGAGGTACAGGCCAGAGGTGCAGGGGCAGTAAGAGGCTTCACCAAAGACAGAGTGGGGAGCAGAACAGGCAGACTGATGAAGTATACTGCTGAGGACAGCAGTGGGCGGGTCAGGAGAGGTCTGCTGTGTGGTGTGGATCACCTCCATGGCGGCGTTCGAACTCATGCTGAAATGGCTTTAGCTTCTACTTAATGCTGTGCTTTAACTTGCTGCACCACCAGGGAGGGCCTATGTCATTATTTTTATTTTATTTATTTATTTTGTAGCCTGTCTCATGCATTATTCCTGGATTCTTAGGGACCATGTTTTGTTTATTCTGAAAGATACCAGACAAAATTTTTCAATGAAATAAACAATTTTTTGTTAATAAAATAATTTAAAACATTGTGACTTTACTACTTTGATATTTTGTGTTCCAAATTGTATTTTTCTATTATGATTATTATTTCTATTATTATTATTTCTATTATTGTAGCATTTTCTATCATCTGCTTATCTACCATATATCTTTTTTCTAGAATTTATTATTACAGATCACCTTAGTACTTAATATTTAGTACTTAGGTGGAAGTTAAAATATTTTTTTCTTTTAAGTTTTTTTTTTATTACAAAAGTTTATTTTTACATCATTTTGCACTTTTTTTTTTCCATCTCGATTGTAATCCCCATCACCAAATCACCTGTGTACCACCACCACAGTCCTGTGCATTTCCCTCCCTCCCCCCCCCCCGTTTTTGATCCCATTCCCCACTCCACGCCCACAAAATGTCTCTGGTATATGGTTGCTCATTATTTTTGTTATTTTCTCGCCTGGTCCATTATACTCCTGCTATGAGTGAAACCATCTGGTATTTTTCTTTCTCTTTCTGGCTTATCTCACTAAGCATGATCTTTTCCAGCTCCATCCAAGTTGCTGCAAAAGACATGTGTTTCTCTTTTTTGGTTGCTGAGTAATATTCCATTGTATATATGTACCACATCTTTTTTATCCAGTCATCTACTTTTGGGCATTTGGGCTGCTTCCAGGTTTTTCCAATTGTAAATAAAGCAGCAATAAACATGGGGCTTTTAAGTTTTAATAATTTTTACCACAGTCCCCTAAAACCTACATAAAGAAGCAAAATGATGCCAGAAGTTATTTGTCCTATCATTTTTTTCTTAGAAATGTTTACATCAATTTTCTCTCTCTCTTTTTTTTTTGCAAATTGTTCAAACAAACGATGTCTCTCTCTCTCTCTCTTAATATATAGAGAAATAAGTTGTGTTCTACTCTGACAAATATGCTTTGATTCATCTATAGAAAAATCCAGCAAAAGAGCTGTGCATTTATCTCTGTGCTGATAAGTTATAATTGACACATTATTCTTAACTTAAACCTGCTGTTTGATAAACATAAAAAAGATTGATAGGTTGAAAGGACACTAACATTAATATGAAAATATTAATTAACTTGCAGGACAACTCTTTAAAGACCTTGCTTGTGAGTACCGACATCCCATAAGACCCTGACAGTGAGTAACTGATAAAAACAGCTATGTGGATATTACCAACAACAGAGAGGGCATTTATTGCTTTCTACACTTCCTTTATGCCCTACAAGCATTTCAGTAATGAGGTGCTGCATGGGATTTGGCAGTGGAAGTATCTGTTAGGACATTTGAAAGGCAGGTGGGTACTTGGCAAAAACATCAGAAGTCATGTGGCCATTGTACTCATACGGGGATAATGTTTAAAAGCTGAAAGGGAACAAATGTTTCCTCATATGCCAGGATCAATTATTTTGTCAGTGCTTGTATCCCAGGGTCTAATGTTGCAAGTATCAGATGCTGCCCAGAAGGTGGGGTTATTGGCCATTTATTTTCAAAGCCCTTTCTCTAGGAATATTTGCATTTAAATTTATTTTAAAAAGAAAAAAGAAAGAAAGTGAAAAACAGAAGCTTTTCTACACACAACATTAATTTTTGGGTTCCTTTAATTTCAAAATTGGCATAGCACTTTTGTCATGTGTTAATGGCAGCTGGTATAGATTTGCAAATAGATAGTAAAATAATGGAAGAAGGAAATACATACACATATTCCTGGTTGATTTTATTAAATCTATAAAGATGTTTAATGTAATGTGTATGAATATTACTATAATATAGATGGCCTGAGTAAAACTATAGGTAAAGCACTGTTTTATTTTTTTAAGTAATAATACAAAAATATTCTTGATAGAATACTTATTGTATGGCAGATAAAGCATTAAAAGCTTTATGTGTTACATCTTTATTTTCCTCTGAAAATGTAAGTGGTATTTTACAGATAAATAGGATTGTATGGATATTAAGTTGGGATCTAAACCTAGGCAAGCAGGTTGCAGAACATCCAATAGCATAATGACTAATACTGATTGCAGAACAAGCTCTTCTAATCTCAACTGATGTCATAGAGGTTTTCTCTCCAGATAAATAATCAGGCTATCACACAACTAAGATGTTATTTATTGGAGAATAGGAATCACAGTCTGGGTCTACAACCAACAGATAGTCCCAAGGTGTATTACACCAGGCTCAAGGATGGAACTTCGTGGTCTGACTTTAGTTCATTTATTTTGAAACTTTTAGATTAGTTGACAAGGGTCTTCAGAAAGGAAGCAACACTGTGGGATCTTTGTAGCAATCAAAGAACTCTTGTTTCTCTCCTAATCACTGATAAAGAGAGAGGGAGTTGCCTTTCTTTCCTTGATATAGATATGTAGACAACAGGGATTTGATGAATCAACTGTTTTCAACAGCTCACCCAGAAGTATCAACATGGCAGTCAGAGACAAGGTAACATGGCACTCAGAGACAAGGTAGAGTCCATTTGGATCAAAAGAGGCATCACATTTAGAATAACATGAGATATTTAGCCCCAGATACAGTTCACTTTTCCGGAGAAAAGTTACTCAGAACATATCCTTTATGGTAGCTTACGTTCATATAATCCAATTTTATAATGCTTGTGATATCAGGAGCTAATTTAAAGAATTTTAGGATTATTAATATAAATGAGACTGGAATTAAACCATGTATCAGAGAAGCATATGAAAAAACATTATTTAAGTTGTTTAAAAATTTTAGTGTCACTGTTGGGCTTACTCTTGAAATACAAAAAAACATCTTGAGTGGATGACTTGTCTTCTTGTTTAAAGAAACATCTGAGTGGATGATAATAATATGAAGCTATGTTGTTGTTACTCAATTCTTGATTCACTATTTTAATCCACATACTTTTAATTCCTACTAAATACTCAGCTAAACAGCATTTAGATCCCTGTAATTTAATTAAATAATATTAGAATGTCTGTCATTTTTAAGATATTCTTCTAAGCACCAGGAAAACTGAAGAGTAAAATATGGTCTTTGTCATCAAACAGTGTAATTATTGTTAAAGATTCTGACTCACCTACATTGGCATAGTGTTTGTGACTGACTCAATGAGAAAAGTAAGCATTGTGTCACTGCATTCGCATTCACTACATCAGCCTTCGTCTGTCCTATATTGTGGCATAATACATAATGTTGGGTTCAAGTAGCATTCAATAGATTATTGTTTTTTTGCTGTAAAATATATGAATTTAGTGTTGTAAAATGTATTAATATAACTTGAAACCATTGTGTATTTATGAAAATATAGGATTTAGATCTTGGAAGAACATGAGCATAACATGAGTCGTTTTTGATAACTTTAAGATTTTCTTATTGTGACACAGCAGAATAGGAAGAATCTGTTTTAGAACTCAATGCTTATGTAGTTAGTTCCATGAATTTATTTTTTATTATCCCCCTTTTATTGTTTATTTATTTATTTATTTTTGTTAGAGCTATTAGTGGAGATAGAAGGAACCCAGTTTCAATGGCAGGTCATCAGATAAAAGAAAGAAATAAAATTGAGTAAATTAATATATATTTTTTAGTGTACATTTTAATCAAGACATTTTTTTTTCTGGGTTTAAGTGGAAAGCCAGCCATTTCAAGATGCTATTAAGACATCAAAAAGAAGGATGTAAGCATATGGTACTTCATTGAAAAAATAAAAACTAAAAGTAATGATGTTTAAGTTATAACACAAATTAATAATACAAGTTATGTTACTATATATAGTTGAGTGCATGAGATATCCCATACACTAGTATATGATTAGCTGCATATGATATCTATAGGCATTAATACAGTTAAAGGAATTCAAAGTGTAAGGAAAATAATAAAACATATAAAAGGAAAAATAAACATTTCTTTTGGGCAATGAATATATGCCAAATCTTGTGATCTTAATTCAGTTTAATTCCCAAATGATATTGTGAGGTAGGTATAATTCTTTCTGTTTCATAATTCTTATCAAGGGAATTATATTAGTTTTTTTCTTGCTGTAAATTTTTTCTATAAATCTAGTCACTTAAAACTACAAATATTATGTTATATTGCTGTGGGTATTAATCTCAATAGAAAACTAAGTTTTAGCAGGAGTGCAGTCACTTCTGTATACTCCAGGGATGAATTTATTTTCTTACTCATTTAGGTTTTTGGCAGAACTCAATTCCTTGAGATAGTAGGTTTCACTTTTCCTACTGGTTGTCAGATTACAGCCATCTTCTTTTGGCAATCGCCACCTTCATTGGTTGGTGATCTCTACTTTAAAGCATGTACAAGTGTATCTTGTGTATAGATATCACATATTCAGTTAACTATATACAGGTTATACCAGTAACTTTTCTTCTATTTGCCTCTTCTTCCACTTTTTTTTTTAAGATTTATTTATTTATGCATACAAAAACTGGGTTATTGACCAGAGGTAGAGGGGTGAGAGGATTCACTAGAGACAGAGTGGAGAGCAAAACAGGCAGACTGACAAATTACACTGCTGAGAGGGGCAGTGGGCAAAGCAGAAGAGGCCTGCTGAGCCATGTGGGTCACCTCCCTGGCCAGGGATCAAACTTAGGCTGCTGTGGCTGTAGCTAGCTTCATAGCACTGTGCTTTAACGTCCTGTGCCACAAGGGACACCCCTCTTCTTCCACTTTTAAGGATCCTTATGATTACATTGAACCTATCTGGTATAACCAGAATAAACTCCCATCTCAAATTCAAATGTTAAGTACTGTTATTTTCTTTGAGCCTATAATACAATATACTCACAGGTTCTAGTAATTAGTACATGGACCTCTTTGGACAATGAACATTAATAATTTGACAAGGACTCTGTCAGTTTAAGTGGTCTAGTGAAGGTAACCCTAATCTGAGAAACTATAAAGTTCAGTAGAGATCCAAATATACTGCAGTCCCTATATTCTTTGTGGTGTGTTATATCTGAGTCCAAAGATTTCACAGAGTAGCAAAATGGAAACAGAATGAAGATTTATCTGGTGTCTTCTAAGTGCCAGGAAATAAGCCAGTTGTTTTATCTCTTTTATTTTCTCTGCTTGGAAAATATATCAAAATCCATACATGAGGAAACAAATTCAGGTAATTTAAATTTCTTGAGATCATTTACAGATGCAAAGAAAAAAACTTGAAGTAAGATTTGTCTGAACCCAGAGTCTATCTGCTTTAAGATTTAAATTTCCTTGAAGTATAGGTAGGATTTAGATAAAAAGAGAGACTGGAATTGATCAATAACTTATGTACAATACAGGACAAGCAAAAATAGGAGAGAGAGTGATGTTAAAGTGGCAGTATGTTTCTAATTTTTTTGAGTACTAAAATTAGGTTGCCTAATTCATGTATGAAGGTCTAGTTTGCTTCCTTTAATAAATTAATTTAGTATTGTAACTAATATTTTAGTGTCAAGATGCTATTAAGACATTAAAAAGAAGGATGTAAGGAAATGGTACTTCATTGAAAAAATGAAAACTAAAAGTAATGAAGTTTAAGTTGTAACACAAATTAATAATACAAGGTATGTTACTATATATAGTTGATTGCATATGTGATATCTACATATGATATACTATATTATAAAAATAAATCTATTGTTTCTGCTAAAAAAGAAGCTAAGTAATAAGCAAATCCTGTCAAAACATTACATCTTTGTGAATTGTCCAATAATACAGTTGTCCTTTGAGATATGGGAAAATCAGTGCTTTTGCAGAAACCTCACTTACTTTTTATAAATAAAGAATCCCTTTATGTAGTATTACTTGTAGGGTCCAGTCAATGTAACTTAAATTTAAATCATAATTTTCCACATATATCAGCAAAATGTAAAGATTTATGTAAAGTATTTCTATTTGAAGATAGAATAGATATAATTTTCTCTGTATCTCATATCTTTCAGACTTGGAGTTGGTAATAGACTGATAAAAAAGTAGAGACCCACAAATTGGTCTTGTTCCAGAGAAATGAACAACCAAAGAGTAAGACAGGAAGACAGGAAACATTTAGACAATGCCAATCTATTCCAGTTAAGCACCACAGGGGGGGGGGGAAGTTATCATCACCCATACCAGTGAAAGTTAAGTGGGTGCCCACATTTCTACACTTCCTAGAATGTAGATAATTCAACCCCAGAATTTAGTGATATCAGAGAAAGCCTAAGAGGAATCAGGACTTTCATCCTGGTATAGAAAGAAGATCCTCATCTTCTCTACAGTGTTAGCAATGATATTAAGATTTTCTGTACAAAATTCCAAAGCATCAATCAATATTGTTTAAATACAGATCTATAAACATATAACATAGAAAATCCTAGCAAAGAACCAGAAATTATGAAGAAGAACCTAATGAATATTTTAGAATTGGAAAGTATAATCAATTTTTGGATGCAGTCAAGGGAAGAAGGATATATTCAGTGAGTTCCAGGATGAAACAATAGTAGACTGGACAAAAATCAAATAGAGTTCAGAGACCTATGGGACTATATCAGATTTCTGATATTTCTGTTATTAGAATCATAAAAGGAGAGGTTAAAGAAATTGGAACTGAAAACAACTTGAAGTTATCATACCTAAAAACTAAATTTATAAATTTACCCAGAATTGTAGATCAGCGAATGAAGTACAGCTCGTGCAGGGGAGAGACAAAGTGTCTACAGAAAAATCCAGTCAAGCTTGTACAAACTAGGAATAAAGAAAAAGAAAAAAAAAATCCCCAAAGCAGTGAGAAATTCTATGCTTCCCTAAAAGGGAAAATTTATGCTTCACTAAAAAGGATAATACATTTCTTATAGATACCATGGCGGTCAGAAAAATAGTACATACACACAGGTGCTGAAAGAAAAACTTTGTTAACCTAGACTGCTACATACAGTAAACATATCCTCTGGTAATGAAGGAAAACTAAAAACATTTTAGATAAATGAAAACTGAGAGCTTATCACTAGGAAGGCTGCATTAAAGGTAAATATCTAAACAAAGTTCTCTAAATAGAAAGGGAACAACAAAAAGAAAACATTGAACATTCAAAAAGGGATATTGGTAATCACATATATAGATACACAAGAGACTTCTCTGTGTTCACTCTTTCTCTTGCTTTCTTGAGACTAAAAACTATTCAAAAATATAAAAACACAACACATCAAAGTTAATCATAATACAATGTTAGTTATTTTAAAATGATACATCTTATGATAGGATAAAGAAAACAAATAGGAAATAAATAAAATAATAGCAAATTTAATACCTACACCAATAGCCTTATTGAATGTAAATGTTCTAAATAATCCACTAGAAGACATAGATTGGCGGAGAGAATTAGAACATAAGTCCCAACTTTATGTTGTCTACATGAAACTCATTTCAGAAGGTTTCACTTAAAGTATCAAAAGTATATCTTTCAAGCAAATCTAAAGAAAGTAATAATTACTGTATTAATATAAAATATAGTAAGCCTTAGAGCAAAGGAATTTATAAAATAGAAATTATGCAAAGTATATATGTAGTATTTGAAAATAAAATTCACATATCTAGAAAGCCTGATAATGTGGGCCCTCCCTGGTGGAAAAATGGGTTAGGATGCAGCACTGCAAGCAAGCCACAGCTACATCAGTGCAAGTTAGATCTGGAGCCGTGGAGGTGACCCACATGGCACAGCAGACCTCTCCTATCTTGCTCGCTGCTCTCCTCAGCAATGTACTTCCCTCCCTGTTCTGCTCCCCACTCTGTCTCTGGTGAAGCCTCTCATAGCCCCTGCACCTCTGGCATATACCCCAGTTATCTGTATGTATAAATAGATAAGTCTTTTAAAAAAAAAAAAAGCCAATCTTAAAAGAGAAAACTCAAATACCAGAATACCAACACCAGGAAAAAAGGGCAATATATCAATATAGACATTGAGAATAAAAAAGAAATACTATGTAACTGTATGTAAGTTTGACAAATAAAATGAAATACATTGCCAGATAAAAACTAACATAATTCACTAAATATGATATTGAGGATTTAAGTAGCACTATAACTACTAAGTAAATAAAATGTATAATTAAATGTTCATCTTCCAAATGTTTTTCTAGACAGAAGTAGTTTCACTTTTGCATTCTACTTAATATTTAGGTATTAGCAATTCTGTATAATCTGTTACTGAAAATAAAAGTAAAGGTAAGATTTCCCTACTACTTTTGTGAAGCTAGTGTAATTGTGGTATTAAGTCAGGAAAAAAAAGTTTCTAAAAAAGAATATATAATGTGTATATTGTATACACCACACACATAGGTCTACACCAATAGATATACACACATGCACACACATGACAATAGCATCCCTGAGACAGAACAAAGTTTCTTCTATGAGCGATACAGAAAGTACTTTATAGTTGAAAATTAAAATAATTTAGAGAAAGTTTTTTAAGGGACTGCTATCCAATTAACACCCAGACTTAATTTAGATTTGAATAGTTTCCCAGATAACTATTCTATATCTAAACAGAAAATTATTGTGAAATTGTGCTTGCTATTTCTAAAGATAAAAATAGATCATAACATATCAACAAATTACAGTTTCACCCCCTTTAAACTTTAGCAATAAATACAAGTGTACCAAATTAATTTGTGACAGAAAAAAATGTACAATATCTTGGAAATGTAATAGATCAAGCAACCTATTTTCTAAGTAATAGATCAAACAACCTATTTTCTAAGTAGCAAATATTTTTCATAGAGCCTTCTTGTGCTGATGGAGCTAAATTCCTCAGAATTCACTGAACAAATTGTTGCTCAAAATGTAATTTACTCATATTCCTATGTCTTAATTATTAGAAATGTGTGAGATTGTATGTGTGTTTATGTATGTGTATATAAAATTGAATAGGAAAAACACAAGCTTATAAGAATATCACTGTCCTCACAAATATTGCTTTATGTATGTGCATTATTTCAACATGTTTTCTCAAAGTTTATATCAGTCTGTTGTTCATAACCATAGCTCATTATACAGTAGCTTATCTATTACTCTCATATGTGAGGTCAGGAGAGCATCTTGTTTGTTACTCCGTTCTCATTACAGAGATTTCTAAACAGTCAAACACTATTAACAGAGATGAGGATGTTACTGAGATGTTTTATATTAAGACAAAGATACATTTTTTTTTTACTCTCAGAACAATACACTGACTTAATATTCTGAAAATATGTTTCAGATAGAGTTGTTTTGAGAAATACTGAGTGGACATAGGATAGAAACACAATCTTTCAAGTTCTAGAGAAAGGATACCCAAAATGAAAGACTAAAAATCATTGATATAATTTTAGCATTTAAGAAAAGAATATCTAAACAGGTGAAACAACTTAATACAAAATCTGTGTATAAATGTTCTATATCAAGTTTTAGAATAGTGTTAAGTTATTTATGATTCTGGATATGTATGGGTGCATATAGTTAAAAAAAGAAAAGGAGAAAAGTGGGACTAATCAATCAATTCATTAAAACTTAAAAATATTATCATTATATAATTCTGTATATTTGAGAAAGTATTGATTATAAGACATTTTTAAAATAGTATAACCATATGAGTTAAAATTTTCTTCTGTTGCTGTCAATGCTGAGGTGTTCATATTAAATTCCTACTCCCTAACAGGGAAATGTGTTTTGGAAATGTCTGCAACTAAGAAAGAAATGACATGTAAAAAACATTACCTAGAAATGTCCTCCTAATATTTCATGATTTTAACCTCTTCTTGCATAAGAGGAATTATACTTTAAGGTTGAACCTATTATTTTTGTCTTTTCTAGATAGCTGTTTTTTTATTCACATCATGCATAGCTTATATTTCAATATATACAATAACTGCAAGGAAGAGATATTAATAGTAATATTCTTGAATGTAAGTGTATTACTACTGGCTAGAAAATAACTGATGAACAGCTACAAATTATTCAGATTTATGAAATGGTCTAAGATTGAATATGAGTACACCACTATATCAGTATATATTTATCAGTGATTTGTATAATTTGTATTTTAAGAAAATTATGAGACGTTTCATTGCTAGATATTCATTGCTAGACATTGTAAAGTAAGATTTAGTTTTTTACATACCTATATCATTCCCCTCTTTAATTTTTACAAGATAAAATTTACTTTATTGTTAATAATACTTGGAATAATCAATAAGCTAGACTTGGTAGGATACAAACCATAAACATCTTATTCTTTTGTGTTGCAATATTTTTTCCTTGTTACAAGAAATGTGTTTGGTCTGGTAGATTGAAGAGATTTTCTAATCACTCTCAGTTAATATCAAAATGCTACTTTGTCAGGTACTAAAAACTCTAATTCTATCTGATATCTACCCTAGTTTCATCCAATTTAGAACTACTCTCCAGTCCTAACTCAAGTTCACCTTATTTGGGGAAGACTGTAATGGTGAAGAGGGGGAACCAGCTCTTCTTTCCACTTTCTGACACAATTTTCTAGCAGTACTTCATCATCAGTGTCCATTCTTGTGGTTCTGAGCATTTGAGATAAGCAAATAAACAAATACATAGTCATGTAGGCTGCTGTTGCTTTAAACTGTGTTTTTTGTTTGTTTGTTTTGTTTTGTTTTGTTTTGAATGGCCAGCTTAAAGCCCCTGGAAGTCATTTTTTGGGTGCCTGAAAAATTTTCCTCACCCAGGAATTTCTAAATACAGATTCCTGGAAAGATGTCAGCCTGGTCATTCACAAATCCCCATAAACCTGCTGCTTTTGAAAGTTCTTAATCATAAAAGCTCTGCTTTAACTCGTGTTCCTCTTGTCAAGTTACATGTAGACTGGCTTCTCTGCCATAGTAATCCAAGTCTCTCTCAGTGGAGACCTGTGCTTTTGTCCTGCCTTGGGTCATCTCTCCTCATTCTGCCATCAAGTGTACTAATCAGCCTCCATTGTGAGTTCTCTCAAGTGGAATTCTGGCTCCAGCTCTGCTGCATACCATGTCTTATCTATTATAGACAAGTTTGTTTAATGGTACATTGAACTGCCTGTGCTTACCTCACAGCTTCAACTCACCTGCATTTGAGAAAGAGGCAGCAAGTAGAAAGGAAATGTCACAGGACTCTTGCAGTTATCTTCAAGTAAAGGTTTCTGTTAAAATATCAATTTATCAGTTTTAAAGCTTTTTCCAAAATCTTGAAGGCTATCTATGTGGTAACAGACTAAAAGTTTCTGGAGCATTTGGGGTGTCCATTCTTAGTATTCTAATGACTGACAGATAAGTAATCCTTTAGGAACGTGAGTCAGCTCTTTTTTATTCTCCCAGATTATGATGCCTGAGAAAAGCTGTGGCGATTTGAAAGGCACTCTTAATATTCAGGAACAATAGTATGAGTTTCTTTAAGGATGCTAGATATTTTTTTTTCTAGTATAAAATTTAAAATATACCAAAAGTTGCAGAAAATACATTCTGATATTTGATAATGTGATTTTTTTCTTTATACCACTGTGTAGAGCATCTAAATATAATTAATCTAGGTTTAAATTCTCTTACATAGCTACTATTGCAAGCATGTTTTTTTTTAAATAATGATTCAAAATTATTATGCTCAATTTTGACCTGCCAAAATCTTTTCTATGACAGTATTTTCAGACTATATATGGTATTTAAGTTTAATAAGTAATATAATTACCTTATAGTTATATTCCTGTTTTCTAAATATCAACTTTTAGGCAATATTTATAACAGCATTAAACTATATATGATATTTAATAGTTTTAACTATTTTTTGTAGAAAACATTGTATATACTAAGATAATATTTTGGAAAAATCAAAATTATTATATGAACATCTCTATTTTAAGAGATTAAGACAATATAGTGCAGTAGAAGTGAAATTTGTTCTTATTGTCTAATTTTATCTGGAATCTCAATCAATTTATCAGTTAATCAGCAATTTTATTTCTTAATCTAACACATTAAAGTTCATAATATGGAAATTAAAAAATAAATATGTATATACATGTTTATGTAGAACATAAGGCTACTTGGGAAGATCAATAAAGGTTTCCTAAATTTTTTTTTTTAAAGATTTATTTATTTATGCATACAGAACTGGGGTACAGACCAGAGGCTCAGGGGCGGTGAGAGGCTTCACCAGAGACAGAGTGGGGAACAGAACAGGCAGATTGATGAAGTACACTGCTGAAGGGAGCAGCGGGCGGGTCAGGAGAGGTCTGCCACGCCATGTGGTCTCCTCCGGGGCAGGCGGGAATCGAACTCATGCGGAAGCGGCTTTAGATTCTCAGTGCAGTGCTTTAACCCGCTGCGCCACCAGGGAGGGCCGCTATAAAGATTTTTAATTGACATTATTTAGCAAAGCTTAGGAGAGATACCGAGATTTTATTAGTATCTGTTTACTCAAAATAGATTGCCTATATACTTAATCAGTGATAATTTTGTGTGGTTATATATAAGTATGCAAACATCTCAACAAAAATTTCATTGAATAAGTTTGGGGGATTGCCAAAATGTATTAGAAAAATTAATTAAAATGTCTCCAACATATCATGAATTGTCAAAATGTTTGCATGATAGGTACACTTCACAATTAGAAGGTATTTTATTACACTGAAAATATAAACCTGTGGCGAATATACAAAAACTTTACAACCAAAAATTTTGTTTAGTAAAAAATCATTAGGGTTATTTTTGTCTCTTTTTTTTTTAGTTGAAGTTGTAATGTCAATGACATAAAATCTGTGTGAATATCAATGTTTTCAAACTTTAGGATGTATAAAAGTGCCCTGGGATTCTTATCTAGTCCATGAATTTTTAAGTCTATTCTAAGGCAGCTGTTTAATTACATCTAATTTAGTAAGAGTTATTCAGATGGGACCAAGGACTTGACTTTAATAGATATCTTAGGTAATTCTGATGCAGATAATATGGGCACTCTGTTCAATATTATTTATGTACTTATTAAATAATACAGAGACATGCATGATATGTATATGTGCATATGCCTATGTGTGTTGGCATCTGAATCAGTGGGAAAGACCTGAATGTCTTCTTGATTATCAACTTATTTGACTAATTTCTCTTAAATAAATTAACCAATTATTTTTTATATTGGCAATTTCTTGAAAGTTGAACTAGTTCACATGTTCTTAAATTGTCTGCATGTTAGCCTTGGTTTTTCATTTGTCTCTAAAGTTTATGAGACATACTAGACAACAGCCAGCAACTAAAGTGATCGCCTCCCCCAAAACAAAGTGATTCAAAAATCAGATTCCCTGATCCAATATTACTTGATTTTATAATCATATTACTATCAAAGCATATTACTATCAAAGTTCTCTAGAGATAGAAAACCAGTAATAATGTAGATCTATTTACTATAGTTGAATATATATTTATGTGTGTGTGTGTGTGTATACATATATATCCATCAATCAATATGTTCATCTATTCATCTATCTATTGTTCGGATATTCCAGTTACCTGTGAGATATATGTTGGTATGTTAAATATTTATGTATATAAATGAATATATACATATCTCCTTATATGAACCTCTATTATATACATTATTTAAATCCCATTCAATATTTATATTGTACATTCTATAGTATGTATAGTATATTATAATTTATCCCACTAACACGACAAAATTAAATTTAATTAGCATTGTATATAATATTAAAATTATGTCAATATTTATATTTATATAAAATAAAATATATTAACTTTTATAATCAATATACTTAAAACTACATAATATAGAATAGTATAGTATATTATATTACACATATAGTAGCACATATATTACTTCAAATTGTATTACTGTTATAGTGAATGATGTTTATTACTTAATATTATAATTATTATGGTATAAATTACTATTATTTCATATATTTTATGTATCAACATTATATGTATATATGTATACATGCATGTAGTATGTACAGAAAAGTGGAAGAATGAGTGTTGGGAAATGGATGGATGGATAGATAAGTAATGACAGAGGAGATAGGGGCCGACTGTAGACTTGGAACGCTACAGTTTAAGAGTTGATGTTGAATCCTTGGTCTGCATTCTACGGAGATGAAAAATGTCTGTGTTCAGACATGATGTGAGATTCCTTATTCCTTGAGAAACTCCAGCCTTTGTTCTTAACACCTGCTACTGATCAGGTGATGCATACTCACATTAGAAAGGGTAATTGCTTTATTCAAAGTCAACCAATTTAAATGTTTTATCTTGTCAAAAAAATTATCTTCAAGGCACCATTGTGACTGGAATTACATAAAAAAAAATAATAATAATAAAAACTAGTCATCGTAGCCTGTCTAGTTATCCTAGTTATTACATAACAATCATTACAATGTAACACTTTCCCAAAACATATGTATTTTTATTTCAATATACCTTTGTTAGACCTATTTCAGTAGGCCTTTGTTTCCCATATTGGATGGGCCTATCTATATTCCCACCAGCAGTGTATGAGGGTTACTTTTATCTACATCTAAACCAACATATTATGTTTTTGGCCTTCCTGATATATGCCATTTTCAGTGGTGTGAAGTGATAGCTCATTATGATTTTGATAATGCCTTTCCCTCATAATAAATGACTGATGAGCATTTTCTCATGTGTCTATTGTACTTCTGTAGGACTTCTTTGGAAATGTGTCTATCTAGTTCTCATTCACTTTTTTATTGTGCTTTTTATTTTCTTATTATTGGGTTGAATGCATTCTCTGTTGACCTTAGATCCCTGCTCTTCAGTGGATGTATGATATGCAACTATATTTTCCACTAGGCAGAGTGTCTTTTATTTTAATGATAGTTTATTTCCCTGTGGAAAAGTTTTTCAAAATTTTTGAACTATAGAAGTACTGGTATTACATCAGTCATGATGATTTCACTTTCTCTTTTTGCCTTTGTACCCTACATATCAGTTGTTTATTTAACAATTCCTTCTTTTGTATTCAGTTTACCAGTTTGGGGCTTCTGCGGCACATATTAGTCAGTCTTCAATTTCAGGATGTGACTTGCTAGAGGAAATCAAATATATTACATTTTGTAAGACATATTTGATATATTGTTAGTCATTTCCTTGCCTTTATTTTTAATTATCATGGAATAATTCTATCATCAACACTTATTAGTAAAATTCCATTAAATGTAACTTATCCATCAACATTCTTTATGGGGAAGAAAAGATGAAGGCAGAGTCATCACACAGTTCTTGGTTTGCCTTGGATTTGCCTAAGATGTATGCTTCTGAAGCTCCATTCACTCTAATTTTCTTAGTCACTAAAACTTTGAAATTTGAAAGTATTCACTGCCCTTTGATAGCTTTATATATGCTCATCTAGTATTTGTATTGTAAAATATTTTGGCTATAATTTCAATACTGACATTTGTTCTTTAAATTCTGATGTTCACAGGGTGACACTAATTTTCTGAAAAATTATCAAGCATTTGATCTAGAAACATGGGAAATCATATGATATCATGTAAAATCCCAGACAAAATATGGCGATTGCAGAGAAACAACTGTACTAAGCAGTTATATGATTTAGGAAGCTACTGATCTATCATCATATATGAGAAAGAGATGATATAGCATAAATATATTGTCCAAGTGTCCTTGAAATAAAAATAGACTTTTTTTTTTTAAGTAACAAAGAAGTTAAGGCACCAGCACCTCCTCAGATCTTACAAGTTTTAGATGCCTTGGTTCTGAGAAGCCTTCATGACTCCTGATACTTCCCTGAAAGCAGATTGCTTATCATCCTCCAGGGAAACACACACACACTACAACCTTCTCATATTTAGAGGTACAAATTTGGCTCTCAGGAAGTTTTTATGTGAAATGGTTATAATTTCAGCGCTTTCCTTTTTCCTTTTATCATTTACTGTTAGATTTTCCACAATTTCAAGATACAAATCTAATATTTCTGACTTGTATTTTCCTATGCATTTTTTTTTCTAACTAGGATATTCTGGTTCTCATCTATAGTTTTTTAGAAAGAAAAAATTTTATTTACTTAAGTCAAGAATTTCAAGAAAATTTTGTATGCTAATTAATCTAAATAAATTAATGTGTTAGTTATCTCTTAGCTCTCTGGGCTATTTACATTTACCACAATATCATTTATGAATTCAAATAAATAGATAATATTAGAATGACAAAGTAAAGTGAAAAAAAAAAAACCTGCACAATTTTAATAGTAATTTCTGTTCTTGAATCCAAAAAGGTCACTATTTGTGCTGACTATGTTTTATTATACTAGTAAGGGATGACTTTCTTATTTTATGCTGTTTTTTTTTCCCTAATTCTACTAATTTGCTACTAATTTTTCTATGTACATATATTATTTTGGAAGACTAACACATGAGAAAAGAGAACATAAGATTTCATTTTAGTCTCTAGAACAGAACTTTTATTTTGTGAAAAAAAACGAAGTCAAAATATATTCACTGAAAAATTACTGTTGAGTACCTCCTATGCGTGTTTATTTTGTTTTGTTTTGTTTGTTTTTGTTTTCCCTTGGTACTCCCCCCCCCACCCGGTACTTTTTCCCTGGAATATATCAACATTAGGCTTTCATTTTTAGTGTAAACTCAGTAATATCAGTCCATGAAAATTTTTGTCCTACACTTTATAAGAAAGTGTAAATCCTCCGTTTTTGTTGGAAATCATGCTGTATTCTTAAATGTGCTAGGCATTTCCTTAACATGATAAATATCTGAATCTGGACAATAAATGATCAAAGTTAAAAATATAGATCAGTTATTGTGTGTCAGTATCTGTCTTAAATAGGAATAACATTGAAAATGAGAAGGGAAGTTATTTATGATAACATAAAATTGAAAGAAAATTCATCATGCAGAGTTTTAAGTTACAAATAGAATTTTCACTTAGTTGAGAGCTAAAATAAGGAATTAGAAAAAGCAGGTACATATGTGACACAGTTAACAGCTATTCATGACATAGTCTTTGGAATATCTCCCAATCATTAATAAGGAAAGGACTGTCTCTGCATACAATAAAATGATGATCTTTAGTTTAAAGATTTATTTTATTTATGTTGCCAGAAATGGCATTAAATTCTTTTTTTTTCTGAATATCATTCCATTGTGCATATATACTACATCTTCTCAACCCAGTCATCTATTTTTACCATTGGAGTTAGAAGTGATTATGCTCAATGAAAAAGTCAGAAAGAAAATGAAAAATAACAGATTATTTCACTTATAGGAGGATTAGATAGAAGCCAAATAAGTGAAAATAAGTGAATAAGTGATTGGGAGAAGAAAATGTAACTATATACTACATCTTCTCAACCCAGTCATCTATTTTTACCATTGGAGTTAGAAGTGATTATGCTCAATGAAAAAGTCAGAAAGAAAATGAAAAAT
>NW_004567115.1:14872920-14906420 GCF_000260355.1 Condylura cristata
AGTTTAATTCCATTTCAACAATGGTAGAATATGAATGAAATAAACTTCCTTTTCTTTATTTGACTAAACTACTTCTCATATTTATATAGTCTAAATTTACATAGTGTAAGATTTCATACCAATCTTATTCTTCTAACCTTCCAAATCAACAACTTACTGTAATGACTCTAGCCACATGTGCACAGCTACTATACTAGATTAGATCTCCACTCTAAATACAAAACAGGGATGACAGGAAGGGGAGGGAGGAAGTAACATAGTTATAAAATGAACAATAATGTGAATAGGTCTATGGAAAATAAATAATAAAAAAGACCGACATCCCAGTTCACTGGAGTTCTTTAGCCAACCCCATTCAAAGGTTGCCAGATTGCGTAGGTCCCTATTATCAGTGGAGATAAAGTGTGATTTACCCATCTGAGTGGATGAGATTGTGAATGCTGCTCAGAATAGAAGATATAAACTGACTTTGACTCCAGGAAATACTTTTAGTAAAAATTAAAAGTCCTGTGTAAGCAAGTTTAATTTTTTTTCTTCTACTTGTTGCATTTACTATTTCTTAGCATGTTGATTTAAATCTAATTTCACTAAAATAATAAATGAGTAGATTTATATTGCTATTTTAATGGAGGATTTTTATTAAGAAAATATGTCCGTGTATACATGAGAATATATGGTTTATTCTCAATATGAATAGGTACTTGAATAGATGTGGAACATTTATTTTTTAGTTCTGTGTTGAATATACACTGTCATTTTTGATAGTATTTGAATTTCTGGCACAGGTTCTCTAAGGAAAATAGCATCATCATTTGGACAGGCTAGCATCATGTGAATAACATGGACTCACTTTTCCTTTTAGGTTCTCCTATCTTAAGACAGAAAAGGGTATTTTACATGGGGATTTTCTATGTTAGTATAAATTGGTCTATATAATATGCAGGTCTGGATTTTTTATGTTTAAGCAATAGTATGCAGGATTGTTTTTATGCTTTCAAATTAAATGCTATACTGAGTAATTTTAGACTATGTAAAAACTACACAGGTGATTATATTTGTGCTGATTATCCCACTACAATATTAACTACTAATATGACTGTCATTATTTTTCGGTATTATATTTTGAATCTGCTTTCACTGAAATAAAAATGTACAGTAAGTGGTTTGATTTATCCCCTTGGTAATTCCTAATATTCTTATGAAGTAGTATGTTTCCTTGTTAAAAAATATGGCCCTTAAAAGCTTTTGCTCTTTGACCTTATGCACTCATTACTAATGGAGGGAGCTTGAGGAAAAGTCATTTTTAATGGACTTTCAGATGACTCTTATGAAGAATGGATTATTAGTAGGGCATAACACAAGTAGATTGCTATTCTAACTTTCAGCAGGAATTTTCTGATTAGTTATTAACCAGACTTTGATTAAAATTCGTCTTATATACTTGTATTCTATTATCAGTCTTTTTAGGTAGATTATTGATTATACAAATAAATTATGAATTTTTACATGTTATATATTTATACTTTCACTATTCTAACATATATCATGTATACAACATGACTTTGTAACTGTTCTGAATTTGTCATTAAAATATTTAGAAAATTTGTTCACTTTTACCAAGGTAAATATAAGTGCTGAAATGTCTTCTAGGAAAGATAACAACTGTGAGGGTAGTAGAAGCGCACTTGACTGCAATGAAAAAATCTTTATGAGGAAGTTAAAAGAAGCACTGGTGTAGCAGTAAATGAATCAGTGCAAGCAGTTAATGCTAAACCATATTAACAAGCTCAAATTTGTATTGTTAGAGGAGGAAAATATTGACATTAAAAAGTTATTGAGCCAGGGCCCTCCCTGGTGGCGCAGCGGGTTAAAGCACTGCACTGAGAATCTAAAGCCACTTCCACATGAGTTTGATTCCCGCCTGCTCCGGAGGTGACCACATGGCGTGGCAGACCTCTCTTGACCCGCCCGCTGCTCCCCTCAGCAGTGTACTTCGTCAATCTGCCTGTTCTGCTTCCCACTCTGTCCCTGGTGAATCCTCTCACCCTCCACATCTCTGGTCTGTACCCCAGTTCTGTACAAATAAATAAATCTTAAAAAAAAAAAAAAAGTTATTGAGCCAATTCGATTTAACTTACAGAAAGCACTTACATCTCAATTTAAAGAACAAGCAGAAAAGAAAGTGGTTTACATTGGATGATTTATGAGAATGAATTCTAACATGTAAGTAAAAAGTGACAAAATATACAAACTCAAGTTGGGACAGAAGAAAAAAATATTTTTTTCATTCAAAAAACTTATAGAACATTATTGTTGACCTTTCACTGTGATAATTAGAGGTATTATATTTGACTTTAAGAAACATGACATAGAATCAGCAGAATTTTGTAGACTAAATAAGTAGAATAGTTGTTTTTCTTTATTTAAAGTATGAAATGTCAAACTAAATAGTATCTTAGTCAACTAGATTGTGTTCTTTTGTTAAAATTCCTGTAAAATATCTTGGAATTATTTATGATCATAATCTTGAATTTTAACCAGCAGTAAAAGGCTTTTAATATTCACCTCTATGTTGCCAAAATTGACCCTTATAATGAAAAATTAAGAAATTATTTGTTGAATGTTAAAATAAACAGAGAGGTAAGCATATTTGTCTTTGAGGTTAAATAAATGCTAATAAATTTGGACTAGTGATTCAGCTTTCAGCTGTAACATCTGTTTTAACATCAGAACTTAAACTATTAAAAAGTTATATATTTCTGGAATTTCTACTTCCCTTGGAGATAAACTTACTGCTGAAACAAAAGATGAATATAAAAACAGTTAACCAAAAGTTAGAGGCATATGGATAAGTCTAAATATCAGTATTATTGTCCTAAATAGATTTCTTAAAGTTCATGTTGTGGACAATGCATTTTCCTACATCCATTGATGTAAAAAAGAGAGTTTTCTTAATCATTTGCCAATTTTTTTTCTAAGTAGCAAGTAAGAAATGATAATAAGAAAATAATGCATTAAATTAAGAATGCATATGTTATAATAATTTGATGATTGTTATGTGTCAAACAATACGTCATTTAATTAAAACTTTTAAAAATAGATACTTAGTTATTTTTACATCGCTCTTCATTTTGTGCATTTTTTCATCTTGGTTGTAGTCGCCATGGACTTCCCACCACCAGTTCACCCATGAACTAGTACCATAGTCTCATGTGCTCTTCTTGCCGCAGTTTTGATACCTAGTCTTTCCGCCCCTGTAGAATGTCTCTGGTTTATAGTTATTCTTTTTCATTTTTACTTTATTACAATTGCTTTTATTTTTTCTCCAGCTATGAGTAAAACAATCCAATATTTTTCTTTTTCTTTCTGGCTTATTTCACTGAGCATGATCTTTCCAGCTCCATGCATGTTGCTACAAAAGGCATAAAATTGTCTTTTTTGATTGCTAAGTAATAATCCATTATGTAGCTGTTCCATCGCCCATTTTTGGGCATCTGGGTTGATTCCACATATTTCCTATTATAAATAGTGCAGCGATAAACATAGAGGTCCAGGTGTCTTTTTGAATTATAACATTTTATGAGTTATTGTGTCTATTTCAGATGAAAGAAATATTAAATGTTGAAAATGTAGCAAGTAAACTGCCAAAGTCACAGAGTTGATATAGACAGCTCTGAATTCAAGCTTTAGTATGTTCCATTCCCAAAAATTAATTTCTTATTCAATAGTCAATACTTTTTCTATATGGGGGAAAAAAGGAGAACAAAAGAAACAAAATAATGTCAAATGTATCAGGTACATAATAAATGTTAAAGGGTACATTAATTCATGAAATGTTAATGTAACTCAGTTTAACATATTTTCATTGCATTTCAAACATTTTACAAGCATTGTTTTGTCATATAATGAGGGAATCCATAGTATTTGAAATATGGTCCTCCTTTGGAGCTAATCTCTTCAAATTTCTCTATAAATAACATACAAAATATGCTTATTTACTATTTAAAACAAAAGCTTCTAGTTTCCTATTGAACTTCTATCTGCTTACATATTAACAATTTCCATGTGGATTAAAGAATGTTATTGATACATTTTATTTATCTTTATCCTTTCATCCTATTTCTATTTATATAGAGTGTTGACTACAGTTTCTTTGCTTTATTCTGCAGAATGACCCATTTAACCTAATTTTTAAATAAATATAGAAATAGACTATTTAATTTTGAAAGCAAATCAAGTTTCACTTCAAATAAAACAGGAAAAAAATGCCCAAGTGTACTAGACTATTGTAAGAGAGAACAGAATGAGCAAAAAATGTTCAAATCTTGAAATTTATGTCTTAAATGTTCTTGTTTCCTGTTATGATTGAGGTAACACTGGCTTACAACATTCTATGTGATTTCCAGGAATAGGTCCATACCCATCACCACTGTCTCCATAGCCCCATTGTGCCCCTCCCATCTTTGAGCTAATCCAGTCCCTCCCTGTCTGATAGCCTCAGTTCTGCAGTCAGATTTCTAAGGTTTGTTATTGGCTTGGTTTACTTGACTATTTATTTTGTTTCTGTATCTTATAGTTTATGTCCATGTAGTACTTGAACATTTCTAAATAATTGATAATATTCAAATACCATATTTTTAGAAAATATATAATCCTTATTTTATCTTGCATTTATTTTTGTCATTATTATTATGAAATCATTGTCCTATTAATTTAGAAAAGTAGAAAATGAGAATTTCACTTAGAGAACAGTAATTTTATGTTTTGTACCACAATGCATACTTTGCAAACATCACATTTAATCTTTACAAGGACCTGAGGTTCTTACAGCTGTAAGTTTTTCTACGATAATTTAGAGATAAGTCTGAGGCAGTTCATTAGTTTGCTAGTGCTGTCATGACAAAATAAGCCAAAGTGGGTGGATCAAATAAGAAAATGTTGTCATCTTACAGTTCTATAGATAAGCTGCCAAAAATTAAGACACTGGCAGAATTGGTCTCTTCTGAGAGGTGTGGGGAAGAATCTGTTCCTTGTCACTCTCCTGGTGGTTTAAGAGCAATTTTGATGAGTTGACTTATGGTAGCATGTACTCCAGTCTTTAGATGGCCTATCCCCTGCGTCTCTCTTTCTGTGTCCAAATAACTGCTTTGTATTAAGCACAAAAATCATATTGGATAAGAAGCCTACTTTATTCTGTTATGACATCATCCTACCTTAATTTCTTGTTTGGTTAACATATTTTCATATAATTTCACATTCTAAGATACTGGGGTTTATTTAGTACAGATGGCTTGGGGAGGGTGGGGTACAATACAATCATGATAGACAGGAGTAGACATTAAATTTAAATTCAGTGTTACATAAAGTTAGGAGGAGAGAATATATTATTATTATTAAAGATTTATTTATTTATTCATACAAAACTGGGATACAGGCCAGAACAGAGGGGTGGTGAGAGGCTTCACCAGAGACAGAGTGACGAGCAGCATTCGCAGATTGACAAAGTACACTGCTAAGGGGAGCAGTGGGTGAAACAGAGAGGTCTGATGCACCCTGTGGATCACCTCCAGCCAGGAATCAAATTCAACACTGATGCAGCTGAGGCTGGTTTGCAGTGCTGACCTTTAACCTGATGCACCACTAGGGAGGGCAGAGAGAGAATATATTATGAAGTCTTTATGATTTTGGAGATACAAGGGTGAAAAGATAGCAAATAAGTTAAATTCCTGGATTACATTAGTCATTTCATGCTTTGTGAATTCACATTTAACCTTTAAATGAGTGAACCAGTATTACTCAAAAATCAATGATACCAATAGTATATTTACTGACCCTTTTTCTTTAAAGATGGATTTTGGTTTTACAGGTAACTTTGCGTTCTAAATTCATTTTTTAAAGATCCACTGTGCTTTCCAAGTATTGCAGAATGCTGCAAATTCTAGTTTGAATTTTCAAGGTGGTAGCTACATTGCCATTCTCAAATTAAATGAACCAACTCACAACTCATTGGTATAGTTAATACAGAAGCTACATATTATGAGTTCCAGAACTAAAATCTGAGTAACTACTTTCATAAGACTGTCTACTATCCAATAATCGTCAGTGGTATAGAATCCTCAAATTATGAAACTCATCTTGTTATATTCCAACATGTAGTATGTCCATGTCATGCTCGTAGAATGATAAAAATATTAGCAATAAAGGAGAACAGCATTATGCTATATATATTCTGCAAGCTTGATCATAAGTTGCAGAAGTACAGAGATTATTTTCTTTCTGAAAAGCTGTTTCATACACAGTGGCCATGCATCAGAAGCTGCTACTGTAAAATGTCACTGGATGATCCATGAAAAGAAAACAGTAATCAATTTTAAAGTTTTCAAAATATGCATTTTAATCAAGACATATTGTAGGTTGTTAAAAAAAATAACACATTTTAGTTCTACTGAAAGAATAATAACTTATCCTAAAATTATGAAGCACTTAACAAATGAACAAATTTATATAGTAATGCATTATCTTCAAAAACAACATTCTTAAACTGTCATATAAGATGACAAAGGGATAATTTGTATGTTTATTAAACCATGCTATGAAACAAATAAATTTAAACATTTTAAAAGTTGATTAAGTGGTAGATGACACTAGTACTATGAATGAAAATACCTAATGGAAAATTTTAGAAATACAGGAGGATGTGTACTTTTTGTGGAATGCTATTAAAAAAAGATTTATTAATACTCATTAATTTGTACAAAAACTAGGGTGTAGGCCAGAGCTGTGGGGGCAGGAATTGAGAGGATTCATCAGAGACAGAGTGGGGAGCAGAACAGGCAGTCTCTTTGAAATACTCTACTGAGGGGAGCAGCAGGTGAGATAGGAGAGGTCTGCTGTGCCATGTGAATTAGGCCAGGGATTGAACTCCTGCTGTAGTGGCTGCAGATAGCTTCATAATGCTGAGATCTTAACCCCTTGTGCCACCAAGGAGGCCCTGAAATGTCATTTTTTTAAAGAATGGATGTGAGGATTTTATCATGATAATGATAACAGTGTTTCCTTAAGTTTCCATTTCTCTTAACACAAACCACATAGGAAAAACTACTGTGGTTATTGATTTTTTTTTCAGCAAACACTATTATATATTTAGCCATCTCCTCTATTGTCAATTTTGTATACAAATCCTTTACTTTTATTTCTCATCAAATAATTTTACATGTTTGTGATAACTAGCTATGCACGAGATAGTAGAACTCTAAGAAAGTCACATTTAACTGAAGTAGATGTTTATTCACTGTTTTTGTGAAATCTAATAGTGTAAACTATGAACTTATTACTTATGTGTCTTCTTTGGCATTAGAAATAACTATGCATATATAAATATTGTTGGATGACATAGAGGTGCATTGTAGTCTGAGCTTAGTATATTTTTATTAAATATAAACTAAAATTTAAAAAAGGAGTATACATTATGTGTTAAAAATATTCCAGGCTCTTACATATGAATTAGGGTATTTGCAGTAACAAAGCAACTACTAATGAAGTAACAAAATGTTACTGTGTATTTCTTCCTCATGGAAATGACCAAAAATGTCTTTAAATGATCTGTTTTCCACTGCCTTCAGAAACTCATGTTTTTAAACCTTATTCCACTACCATCATTGAAGTCGTTGACATAGTGTACATGTAAAAGGTGGCTGTCAACGATATGACTGTATCCCAACCACAAGTGAGCAGAATCCTTCCATCAAAATTAAATTTAGAAATTGATCCTCCACCGGTAATAACAGTGATGAGGGGTACAATGGACTGTGGTTGAAGACTGTGAGTTTTTTTTGTGGTAGGGTGACATTCATCTGAGGCATTGTGATTCTTTTAATTACCTTCAAGTTATGAAACAATGTTACCACAGTAAAATAAATAATGAAAATTCTAAAAAAGAATTACATTCAGTATCTCACTTATCATAGTTGAATATTGTAGGGCATGAGGTGATGGATGGAAGTGATAAATTGCAAATCAGGATACTCACCTTCTCCTCTCTTTCAATGATATATGTTCCAAACCAAACCAGATATAGTACATTTTAACAGGTCTGATTTACAAAAGAATAACAGTATCTTACTAGAGGTTGATCGGTTTATACTTACCCAAGTGTGAAAGAAACTCAGCCACTCCTGTTGGACAAGCCATTGCAAATTCTAGCAGATAATGTCTCTACCTGGAATGATGAATCTTGGGATTTTCAGCAGCATAGTAAGTTGAGCTGTGGTAAAAGTTGAGACAATATTTATCTCTCATGATGCCTTCCCACTTTCATTCCCTATAGGAATGAAAACATTCAGTACTTGTTTCTCTTCTTGGCTTATATCACTGACCATAATTGCCTCCAGTTCTATACATATTATTACAAGTGGAAGAGTTCACCATTTTTTATATAGCTAAGTAATATTCCTGCATGTGTGTATCTCGTGTTTTCATAACCCACTTCCCTGTTCTTAGGAATTAGGTTACTTCTGTAACTTGGCTATTGTGAATAGCACTGCAGTGATTATAGGAGTGCATATTTATCTAAGAATTAGTGGGTTTTCAATTTAGGAATGGAATTGCTGCATCATATGCACTATTTACTTTTAATATTTTGAGAAATGTCCATCTTTTTTCCATAGGGGCTAGACCATACTAAATTCTCAACAATAGTGTATAAGTTACCTTTATCTTCACAAACCTTACAATACTTATCATTGTTTGGGCATTCTGACATAGAACTCTGAGATAGTGTCTCATTGTGGTTTTGATATGCAATTCCCTGATGATAAGTGATAATGAGCACTTATTCAGGGCCTTAGTCAATGGTCATCTGTATTTCTTTTGAAGAGTGTCTGTTTAGCTTTTCTGCCCATCGCTGGGCTTTTAGTCTTGCTTTATCTTTCTGTTGTCATGAATTCTTTAAAGATCTTGGTTATTAGCCCATTAAGAGATGTAGGATATGAAAATATTTTCTCCCATTTAACCATGTTCATGTTAATATTTTTCTTTCATGATGCAGAAAATTTTGAGTTTGAAATATACTTCCACTTGTTTACTTTTGTTTTAGATCCCTTTGTGGTTGAATTTAATCTCCAAAGACTTCATTGAAGTCCTTGTAATGAAATATATTCCCTGTGTATTTGATGGTTTCAGGTCATATATCCAAATCTTTAATCCATTTTAAGTTAATGCTATTGTAATACCTGAGACTGGTCTAATTTCATTCCTTTGCATATGGATGTCTAGTTTTTGTAATACTTCTTGTTGAAGAGACTTCCCTTTCTCTATCATATACTTTTGGCTCCTTTATTTTAGATTAACTTGTCCATATAAGTGCGAATTTATGTCTGGGCTCTCATTCTACTCCCTTGGTCTATGCATCTATTTTTATTCTAGTGTAATACTGTTTTTATCACCATAACTTTGTAGTATAGTTTGAAATTAAGGTGTATGAGATTTCCACCTTTTCCCTTTATGTCAGGGTCACCATGCCATTTGAGTCCTTTGTGGTTCCATATAAATTTCAGCAATGTTTGTTTTATTTCTTTAAAGAATATCATTGAAACTCTGAGAGGAATTTCATCAAGTCTGTATATTGTTTGTATAAGAGAACCATTCTTGTGTTATGACTTATTCCAATTCATGAGCAGGGAATGTCTTTTTCATTTTTTTTTGTTTGTTTTTGTTTTAAGTGTTCTGTAGTTTTCATTGTGCTGCTCTTTCACCTCCTTTGTTAAAGCTATTTGTAAGTATTTCTTTTTGCTATAACTATATATGATTATTTTGCTTTATTTCTATGCTAGTTTACATAAAGGAATGAAACCAATTTTTATGTATTGATTTTATAGTCTGTCATTTTACTGTATGATTTACTGCTTGTGATAAACTCCGATTTAATCTCCCTTTTTAGTGTTTTTGCTTTCTCAAAGCAGACTTGCCCTGAATTTTATTCCCGTTTTTCTTTCTTTCTTTCTTTTTTTTAAAGATTTATTTATTTATGCATATAAGAACTGAGTGTAGGCCAGTGGTGTGAAGTTAGTGAGATGATTCATGAAAGAGTGGGGAGCAGAGGAGGCTGACCTACTGAAATACACTACTATTGGGACCAACTGGTGATATAGGAGAGGTCTTCTGTGCCATGTGGGTTAGCTCCCTGGCTGGTTAGTAACTGAACTCAAACTCTTACTGTAGTGGCTTGATAGCACTGGATCTTTAACCCCTCTACCACCAGGGAAGCCCCCATAATTCTTTTCTTTACCAGATATTTATCTAGTGGGAGATAAATTTTGGGGAAAAAATCCCCAATTCCCTATAAAAGCTTGCACATTTTTTTATGTTGTTAGGGGTTGGTTAGATTTGCACATTCTCAATAACAGCTTCTAGACAATAGAAGTCTTACACTAGCTCATTGTCTCCCACAATCTTTATGGATTTGCTAGGGCTTTGACTTTTTTTGTAGTTCACTACCCATTTTTTTTTTTACTCTTAGATCTCTCAAAGTCTGCAGTGTTCTGTAAAAGAGGCAGACATTCACATGTCTGTATTATATCATCAGTGTTTCGGACCCCACAATAAATATGGTAAGAACAGCATGTTCAAAGTTCGAGATGTTGATGGCCTGTCTCATTCCCAGCTCCCTAAGAAAGTATTTTAACTCCATTATAGATTTCCAGGTTTCCACTTACATATGAAAATCCTTCGCATGGAGCAAACATGCTTGATAGAATAATCCGAGATAGAAGGGAAAGAAGGACTTGAACCATATGAATGTCAATCAGAATCTGCTGGAGATAAGGATATGTGGAAAATATTGTTCATTTCTGTTTGCTGCCATGTCAAAGAAATGCTATTGCCTTTTTATACCCCATACTTATACTAACCACACCTGAATATATTCCTGCTTGGTTTACTCATTGAAACTACGGAATTTCAAATCCTAAGTGAAATTTAAAATTGACCTCTGTATAGAAAGGGAAAGGAAAGACAGAGGCAGATTTCAGTAGATTGGAAGGTGACATTTTTAATAGACAAATGAGTCTACTTATCACGTTTGTCCTGCATAGCTATCAGATCTATTCAGATCTCTGTACCAACCCATCAGGAGTTTAGAGCTTGATATAGAAACATTAATGGTGCTCAGATTTATCTGTAGTTTAGATGGTCTCTATAATACATTACTGTCCCTAAATAAAAATGGTAGGTGGAATATACATCCTAAGAAAAAGGAAGGGGGCTAAGTCTTCATGGCTGAAATCCAACTCTTTGGTCAACGAAAAGTCCTCTAGACCACACACAATGATTTTGTTTGTTTGTTTGCTCCTGTCTTCCTCAAGAGGCATGATTATGATTTCTGTTGTTCTAAGAAAGACATGTTATGTATTCTACATGCTTGTTATATACTCAACAATGGGATGTTTTCATGGCGCTCAAGATGTTTTGTATCATGCAAAGAGATATTCCTTTTAAATACAAAATAGGGGCTACTTATGTTTTTTTTTTGTTTGTTGTTGTTGTTGTTGTTCTCTTTATTATGTTTTGGTGTAAACTAATGGACTATATAAATGTCGCTTCCCTACTACTAAATTTGTCTTTCAAGCTTACTTTGCAATTTCTGTTTTTTCTTTGCTTTGGTGTTATTCTTCATGGTTGATCAGTATTGTTATTCTGCCTTCTGTGTATGCAGTTTTTAATATTAAATAATATTTTATGATGGCCTTGATAAATTCAGTGATTGAATAGAATTCTGATATGAACCATCTGAAACTTTTTTCTTTTTTCTTTTTTCTTTTTTTTCGTTTATTTTTTGAGAGAATTCTGTCTTCTGAGGACTCAGAAAATCTAGATTGTTTTATAGTGTATGGATATTTTTGTTTCTGCTAAAAGGAGATCAAATAGATAAATGGGTTTAGCCTCAACATAGAAGGTTAGGGCATTATTTGCTCTTATTTCAGTTCTCCATTTTGCTAACTAATATAAAGGATAAAACATCATTTTGTTTAACTTTGTTTATAATCTTCAAATACCTTGAAGTTTTTAATAGCATAATAAAACTGAGTCCAATATATCTTTGGTAACATTAGTCCTCTGGCTTCTTAGTATACATTTTATATATTATTCTCACATAACCTAATCATTTCTTCCTTAAAGGGTCATCCCAGACAACTTTGAATAGTCACCTAAATTATTCTCCTGTCACTTTTTCTATTAGTTACTAATCTATCATGAATTATTAAATGTTATTGTCAAAAAAGAGCAGAAAAAGAGTAATAATAACATTTTTTCTAGTGAAATATATTTTTTATTATTTAAAATTGTTACATTCTAATTGAACATGTGTGCATTGTGATAGTATTTTACACAGAGAATACGCTTGTATGATAAAAGAACACTGCTCTTGATATTTTTTTTCAAGTAGGTTGGATTAAGGAGAATGAGAGAAATAACATATTTCTGCCCTCAGAAAGCTCATAGAAGTATATCACTTTAAATGGTCAGTTCTCAGTAATCATCCTCCTTGGACTATAAGCTGCATTTGATAGCCATATGCTGTCCTCACTTGATACATTCCAAATTTTATTATATTCTGAGTTTCCCTTCAACTTTACCAATGACTCATTTGTATCACCTTTGCTTTTTTCCCTCCTCCATAGTCTCATTTTTTTTTTTTTTTTTGGATGGGCTTCAAGACTGAGTTTGTGTGCCTCTTCTCTTTATACAAACTCATTTGATGATCTTATCCACTCATATCTAAACATCTTCTCTGTGAGTAGGAATAGCTAACAAATTTCATCTCCAGGCCAGATTGCTTTACTGAACCCCAAATTGATATCTTCACTTGGAAATGTAAATGACAAAACTGTACTTTGATTATTTTTTCAGACTATACTTGATCTCAATATTTCTATCTAAATGTATCCATATTCCATTATTACACTATAATGCCAGCATTGTCCTTGTTCTTTTTTGTTCATATTCTCCATCCAACTAGTTAATAATGTTGGAGGTATATCTTTAAAATAAGGTGTATCATAATCTATTTCTCATTAAGCCTGTGGCTACTATGAATAGGCTTCCCTCACATTTTGCCTGAATTATTTAATCAATCTCTTAATATCCCTAAGAAAGGCCATGTTGTTGCTCAAAATACTCCAATTGTTCCGTCTTTACTCAATAAAATGTAGCCTTTTTAATGAACACAAATCATGGCACAAACTGTCCCATCCAGCCCTTGCTATCACTCTGACTTTTCATTATCCCCCACCCCTCCTCTACCATGGCCACCTCCTATTCTTCTTGTCTTTGGAATGTGCCAGGAGGATTTATGATTTCAGGTTGTACTCAGTTGCTTCTCCTATAATCATCTTCCTGCAATATCTGCGTGGTATCCTCAGAATTTTAGTTCAAATATCGTCTTCTCAATAAGATTAACACTGAATAATGTAAAATGGTCTATAAAAAAGTGCAGTGGTTCATATTCAATACCTGTCTAGAGATTAGTAATATTTTCCTGATTTAATTCCTTCTTTCAGTGTCTTTATATAACACTGAAATATAATTCAGTTTTGGTATGTTTATTATCTGTCTTCTACTATAGCATACAAGCTTCCAAGGGTAGATATTTTTGTCTCTTTTATTGTTAAATAGTTTTAAGTATATAGAACAGTACCTGGAATGTAATAGTGTCTTTAAATATTTGTTTGGTATAGAAGAATGCATGAACTCGGTTTCCAATCTGTCATTTAATAGATTATTCTCATTTGTAGGATCCAAAGCCATCTCTGAAAAACATGCCATTTATTTGTAAAAGGGAAATAATTTGTTTTATTTATTTCCTAAAATGTTGTGAAAGCAAAATAAGTTCATGTTTTTTGGAATTACTATTCACACTTAAATTCTACACATAAAGATTACAATTATGCTAACTTGCTGCTTTATAAGTCAAACAGGTACCCTCTTTTATAGAAAAAAAATGGTTTATATTTCTTTCTTTTTTCTCAGTTTATTTTCATCTCCCTATCTTCTTTCTGGCTGGTGGCCATTTACTAAAATGGTGTTAAACAGTAGTGTACACATTTGTTTTCCCTAATTTTCTTTATAGTTACAAATAGTGCATAAATACAAATTTCTTGGCCATAAATTTGTTATAAAAGAAAATAGTAAGTGTAAACATATGGTTCAACATGTAATTAATATTTTATTTTTCATCTTTGGAATTCAGAAAGTTTTTGGGAATAAAACATTAAGTTGTCATGGGAAGTTTAAACTGATACTGCTTTTCAGTTTTCTATTAATCTGACTTTATCTTTCTTAAAGCTTTGGTCCACCTTGGAATTTTTACTTTCCACAAAATCTACATTGCTCTGTTGATGCTACCACACAGTATGTTAGTATATGAAATTCTATTGAGCAAAGAATTGTTTAGCATATAATATATACAAAGTGGCTGTTTAAAGTAGTTGGGAATAGGAAGACACAAGGTAAATAAAATGTCCCTATGCCTCTCGCATTAAATGTTTATTTTCTTGAAGAAAGAATGAAGGTCAGTTATTTAATTTGTAGTCCTTCTAATTAATCAATGTACCATGCCTCATATAATATAGGACATATATTAATTCTACACACTTACTGCTTATGGAATGAGTACATAAGTACTTTCATTATTGGTATAAGTCAAATCTTTTCATGATCATAATTTAAGAAGAGTCAGAATATTTTTCAGAAATGCATTAGATTGAAACTTCTTAATATATAACACTACAGGATAATTTTAAGTACCTACTTAATATTAATGAACAAAGTCAAGTGAACCCATAAAATATCTCAGGGATTGGATTGTGGCAGATAGACTCCATTTAAGGCTAAATCAGGAAGGTCAGAGGTAGGACTGTCAAGGAGGCAAGAAACTCATACATGGTATGACAAGGATAAGGTGACCACAAATGGTATGGTTGGTACAAAGGTTACTGTGATAAGACTTAGAACACACACACAAATACATAAAGAATAATAAATGCATTATGTACAGTATGTAAAGTATGTACAGTATGTACAGTATATAAAATTGTGCTTTCTATACCAAATAGGTATAGAAAGACCTTACACTGCTACAGAAGAATAGTCTTTCTTTTGATATTAGTATAGTGCCATAATCTTTAAAAAATAGAGTTGAGTCTGTCATGATTATAAGGTAGATAATGCTCCAAAGTACAGGATTTACACTAAAAGAAAAAGGCTAAAATGTTTTTATAAATGTCTGAAAGAACCAATATGTAAAAAGGGCCATAGAATACAAGGATGATAATTAATTAGCCATGTCCATTCTACTAAAATTTATCCCACCTAGAGAGTTGTTAAAATACATAAAAAGTAAAGTTTATGTATTATTTTAAACTATAAACAATACAATTTGAGTTTTTGAGTTTTACTTTTTTCTTTCTTTTTTTTTTTGCCAAGTCATTTATTGATTGTTCCAAATGTTCTTAATTGGAGTATTTTTATATTGGCATAAACTAAAGGTATCTAGCTTAAAAAAAAAAATTGCTTCACATAGTGGTCATTTCCTCTTCTCTTAGTTATTTAAAAACAGCTTGAGAACACTTAGGCAATGATGTTTTAGAGAATTTTCATTAGATTATTTACTTGGAAAATATTAATTGTATATTACTTTTTACATTAAAAATAAGCAACTTTACCATTTAAACCTACTTGATACAATGTAGAATTTAACACATAAAAGGTAAGATAAATTTCTAGAGCACTCCAGTAAAGAAAGTCTTATACCACTGTTCTTTGATTTGTATTATTATTAAGATAAATTTATGGGGATCAATTCAGGTCACTAATTTTGATCATTAGTAGATGTCTTAATGGACTGTGACCAGAAATTATTCCAAATGAAATAGAACAGAATACAAAATGATAGGTAAAGATAAAATGAAATGCAGTGTATTCTACTTCACCTTTTACTTAGTTATTTATTTAAATAACTGAGGCATTTTTCTTAGATTATTTGTGTGTGTGTGTGTGTATGTATGTATGCATATTCACCTGTTTTGTATAGATATCAAGAAATAGGAGTATTGCATTTTATGGTAGATCTATTTTTATTCTGAGAAATCTCCAGTTTTTCATGTGGACTGAACCATACAAGAGGAAGTTCTAATAATTCTAAATGAACATTTTTAATTGTATGTGTGATATTTGTCTCTTTTCATTCCCATGCATTCCTTAATAGCAGGAATTTAGCCTCTATGCCCCAGACCTATGAGGGACACATTCAGGTTCCAAAAACCTTTGTTCAATCAATAGAAGTTTTTTTTTTTCCTAGATTTCTTACTTAATATCTCTTGAGTTTCCTGAATCATTTTACTTTCTGGAAGACATAATTTATTGCTCTTACAAGTTTCTTGAGAACACATTTAACTTAGAAGAAATTGGTCATTTTTTACCTGATTTACTAAATGTTAGGAAAGTTACATAGGGTAACATTTAATATAATTTAAGCTGGAGGATCAAATCTGCTTCTAGTCACTTAACTATATTTTCAGTGGGTTTTAGTGAAGTATCTGTACACTCTGAAAATGGGTTGTAGTGAATATCTGTACACTCTGAAAATGTCAGTTAAACAACTGTAGTTTAAATGGTAAATGCTTTTAGATTTAAATAAAATGCCAACATGTCAGTATTGTTAACAAGTCTATATAAGTCACTAATTTAGTTAGTTGGTGTCAAGAGACCATAGATTTGATTCTATTTTTTTACTTTACGTTTTTTGTTTGTTTGTTTTTGTGGTAGCATCTCTTGATACCATGCAAATAATGTGAATTGGTTGCTGTTTCAATTTAGATTTTTCTTCCTAACTATATGACCAAGTATATTAGACTATTGCTCAACCCTGATATCTTAGCCAGCAAAAAGTTATTCTCAATCTTTGTAAATTGTAAATTGACATAGCACCTTGTTTATTTTTTTTTTTTATTATCAATATCTGGTAACTATTATTTCTTACAGTCAATTTTACAATAAGTGATTTTATTTTTGTCTCCTTAATCTCACTATGCTTGCTCACTTTATTGAATATTAGCTGTCTGTATATACTTAGTAACAAACTGGTTTAATACTAGCTTTTTTATTCATCTAGATCTGAAATAATGACTACTTTTTTTTTCCCCTAAGTCAAGTTTCAAAATTAAAGTTTTACTAAAAAAAAAAAGTTTTTATGGGTGATTAAAAGTTCATTAGAGATCTTAACTCATTTGTTAATTTCTCTCACATTCAATCTTTTCGTTTGTATTGGAGTATGAATATTTGAAGTACAGTTTACATATTATTTAGGCAGCCTAGTACAACATTAAAGCCACTTATTTGTAGCTACTTAATGGCTAATTAATAATCTGTTGTGCTGGCATGTTATATTTTATTAAAACATTTTTTTGAATATTGATTTAGATTGTTTCCACCCTCTTGTTAGCATTAATATAAGAACTTTACTTGCATATTTACTTGAAATATTTCTTTATTATGAGCACTCCTCTGTCAGTGAATTTCATTTCCATTTGTTCTGTATTGGAGGTTCTACCAAGAAAAAAAAGATACTCATTAACTTTTGAAGTAGCTTCATGCTGAAATTATTTTCCAGTGAAAGACAAAGGAAATCACCCTAAATCAATACATGGCTCTTCATTAATTGTTAATTAATTTGTCTCATTTATACACTGTATAGCAGAGATATCAATAAAAAAATAAATTTTAGACAACTCTGAGGTATCGTTATTCCTAGAAGAAATTAAAACAAAAAAAAAGTATCATTGTAAGCTGCATTTCCCCCCCCCCCAGAAAACCCCCTTTATGCATCTCCTGTTTACACACACACACACATATCTTCATATACATATTACTTTTATCTGTCTGCTTTAGCTACCAGATATTGATTCACAAAGAAAATAATGGAAGATCTGTTAATGAGGAAGAATCAGTGTTTAGATAATCCACAGAAACTGTCACTGTTGAGTCATTTTTAAATGAGAATTATTTACTAAAAATAAAATAAATAAGTAATTTTTATAGGTGATTCTAAACCTAGGGACTCTATCAGGGTGATTATTTTAACTTAACTATTATGAAACAAAATATTCCTTCTTTGGGTTTTGCTTAACATTTTAACAGTTACAAATAAATTTAATTATTTGGTAGTTATGGATATCAATTTACTAATTTAAATTTTTTAAAAAAGAACTAATTTAGGGCCCTCCCTGGTGGTGCAGCGGGTTAAAGCACAGCACTAAGAAGCTTAAGCCACTTCCGCATGAGTTCGATCCCCGCCTGCCCCGGAGGAGATCCACATGGCGTGGCAGACCTCTCCTGACCTGCCCGCTGCTCCCCTCAGCAGTGTACTTCATAGATCTGCCTGCTCTGCTCCCTGCTCTGTCTCTGGTGTATCCTCTCACCCTCCACATCTCTGGCCAGTACCCCAGTTCTGTATGAATAAATAAAATCTTAAAATAAATAAATAAAAATTTTAAAAAATAACTAATTTGAGTTTTAGGTAGGTATGATAAACTAATGGGTTATGTTCCATTATAATCTGAATATTCAAAATTGCTGTTGCATTACATTCATCAACTTTATATTTCAATTTCTGAAGGAATTGTTTGAACTCTTACTATTTTAAATAAGTTAGTTAACAATGGTTTACAACATTTTATACAATTTAGAGGTTTAGGCTTGCCCCTTTCAAATACTATTACTACACCAAATTCATTGAGGCTAGTAGCCTCAGTGCTACAGTTAGATTTCTAGGGTTCATTGTTGGTTTGGCTTTATCTGAGTCTTTGCTTTGTTTCTTTATATCCACGTATAAATGACACCAGTAGGTATTTATCTTTCTCCTGATTTATTTCTCTTAGCATAATCCTCTCAAATTCTGTGTTGTTAAAAATGGCAGACATATCTTTCTTATAGCTGTATAACCTTCCTATTCATCTTCTGAATTTTTGCTAAGCCCTAAGCAATTATCTACTTTATAGGGTTTAGTAAAAGTTCTAGCTTATCTTTCTCCTTTTATCAAACTCTTTTCTGCCTTATATCATGGTCATTCATGGTCTCTAGTCCCACTCAATAGACAGGTCATTATCTTAAAGTCAGATGTCTTGCTCATTATGAATTTCCAACAGAACATGGGTCAGTTCATTTTACCTAACAGATAATCAATACATGTGAATTAAATAAAGTGTAACAATTGATTTGTGGACATACCTATAATGTACACTGTATTATTTGTATTTACTTTGTGATTCATTAAACAGGTCATTTGAAACTAATGCTCATTACCTATAAAAAACAATCAGAAGGTAGCTGATTACAGCTATGCCCTATTCTTGCTGTTCCTTCTTCTTTTTGATTGTTTCCTTTATTGTACCTTAATTCCCTTTTGCATTTCCTTCATTATATAAGAAAAGCATGTATGAACCACTGTTCTCTGAAAACGTACCTATGATCACCACTCAAAAAATATATTAAGTTCTGGCTACAGCTCTGGTTACCAGATTGAGAATAATGTGTAGAAATGCTAGTTTTTAAAGCACTAAATAACATGGGACCATTCTTGTATCACTCAGCCTCATATTATCTTGATTAATAGAGGAAACTTACTTCAGTTTATTCAACTAAATTTCACTTTTTCATGAAACACTTTCATTATGCCAGGAGACCTAATTAATAAATTTCAAAGAAAATTATAATATTATTTATCCTACATTGTCCTTCCCAGGATCTCAAAGTGACTTATAGACAACTAGTGGCAGATACTTCCATTTGGAAGCTTCTTTTCACACAAACTGTTACTGTGTTCCAAGCCAATTTTCAGCCAATAAACTAATTTACTTTATTATAATCTCATACTGACGTTGTTTTAAAATAAGGGAATAGTAAATAAATAAATATCATAAATATCATCATGTGCCAAAAAAAATCCTGTTCTTAAATATTAATAAGCTAATTTCCACATTTTTACAATCTAATGAAGTTATTACAATCTAAATAGAAACTATATTTAGCTGAAAGCAGCTATTGAGAGCTTCAAATTGTCTTTACTAAAAAAAAAAGAGTACATAATTAATTAAAATATTTAAAAATAGTTCATAATAGAAACAAATATTTGATCATTTTATTATATGCAAGAAGCAATGCCAGTAAAGAATTCCCCCATCCTCCATAATGAATTTTAAAGATGTAGTTGTTCTGATGTTATTTACAACTCTTTACTGACATCACTTTAAATTGACCTAAATTGCAAAAAAAAAAAAAAAACTTACTAGTTTTACCTTGAAGTTTTAACAGTCCGGGGGAAGGTTATGTCATCTTTTTCACTATCCATTTGTAATAATAAAAAAAAAAAAACCTTCATAAAATGGAGATCGAAGGAATATAGCCCAACATCATGATGTCATTATAAACTAAACCCGCAAATAGTCATATCAATGAGGAGTGACTTAAGTTTTACTCTAAGATATGGTACAAGGCAAGGATGGTCACTTTCACTGATTATTAAAATCCAAACTTTTAAAATGGTATACTATTTACCACTTATGTTTAAAGAAGTTTGGGATAAAGCACTATGAATCTATAGAAAGCTGTATTTATAGGTTATTTTCATTATACTTTATGAAGGATTTTGGCATTTAAATATTTTAGTTATTTAGCATCTTTGTATTATAATTTTCTTTTTGCTATGTCCATAGCCATCAAGTGGACAATGTATAAGTATGTGCTTTTCCTGCTAATATTAATCAGTGACTCTGCAATTTAGTCCTCCTTCTTGGAATCATATAACCTTTCTTAGCATTCATTAGAAACTTTCATAAAGCTGTTTGTCCCATGCAGCACAAATTATTACTTTTTATAAGTGACCCAATCATATTTTAAAATAAAGTTTAAAAAAAATAGTTTAGAAGGCTTCTTGAGACCGTTCACCTACAGCTGTGTGGGGGTACACACAGGGCTAAATGACACAGGTATTGGTTTTAAGAAAAGCTAGAAATCTGCATATTTGCAAAACTAGTCATCTCCCATAGGTGCCTGAGTCATGAACTAAAGCTATTGACTAAGGAAAACCAAGGGTTTGTGCAGCACAGCCTCCATCTTTGGCTCCCCAGCAACTGGAGTAAGATGAGGGATCAGCGGAGTCACTGCCCAGCTCAGTACTGCCCAGTGAGGTGCAGGAGCTGCAGAGCTCATGCACTGTTTGTGGCAGAGGTGTGGTCTAGTCCAGTTCCATCAGCAAGCCTAGGAGGAATAGGGAATAGAGCCTGCAAGAAAAGATTGTGATGCTGTGGGAGACAGTGGCCAAAGCCAATTTGAAAAGTCAGGTGAGGGTGCAGTGGGAGGAGACAGAGGCAGAGAATGTCCCATAGGAATAGAACAAAGTGATGTGTCGAGAAGCCCACCAAGAGGAGGCCCAGCTCACATAACTTCCTTCAACACAGAGGGCAAAGGTGCTGAGGCTACAGCTGAGTTGGAGATTAGTGGCTAGGTGCAGAGGTGTACTTGAACGTTTTCCAAATGTCCAACACCCTATAGGTGTGCCTAGAATGTTTCTGCCAGGCAGAGAAGTGTAGATCAGGATGAGGCACTCAGTGGACCTCAGGATTGCCTGAGTGGCCAAAACAAGAATTTACATACAGAGAACCATGAGGCAGGGCTTTGGGGTGGCAGAGTGTATGGTGTTGTGTATGGGGGGGGGGTCTCACACCCCTCGAAGTCTGTGGTTGAGGTGCCAGGGCTACCACTGCTCTGTATTACCGATTCTTCTCAGGGAACTCTCCTCCCATACCTCTAGAAACTGAAAGCAAAGGCTTAGCCCTGACTGTTACACGGTCTCCTGACTCCCAACCCCACTGCCTCATCTGCAGACAGACTCCTAGCCATGCTTTTTATGACTGTTCCCCTTTCCAGACACAAAATCAAACTGTCCTCCAGTCCCTGGCAGTGTGGCATGCCCCATCCATGTCCCAATATAGACAGTTTTCTTCACTGTGTGACACTAAGATTCTTATTCCTAGGAGCCCAACAAAGGCCCCCAGATATACACAGAGGCAAGGTCGACTTTACTGTCATTTGTTTTCATAAAATAAGCAGCTTAGCTCAATAAGCAAAGCAGTATTTTATTGTAATATTCTGAAATCATTTTGCTAATATTTATGAGCGATACAGTGACATATGTTTATTGTTGGCATATGTGCTTCTCTATGTATGTGTGAGAAAACATATTATAGGTGAGAAATCCTTCTTTTGGACATTTTTCATTTTCTTGATCATGTGGATCTGCCACGTGAATATCAACGATACTTCTAACTATTTGGTGATTGTCTATTTCTCTATCCCTTGTGTTTTGCTGGGTCTCATAATTTGGACAGTTAATTTAAATTGTTGTCAATTTGGGCCACATTCAAGAGTGCATGTGGTTTATAACTGCTGCCAAATTTTCTTTCATAAATATTATGAAGAATCAATGTGCAATATTGGGAAGGAAATGATGTCTGTTTGAAAATGGATTATTTTAAATCAGAGCATAAACTGTTACTGAATTATCATATTGATTGAATTTGTAGTGAAGAGGTAAAGTCCATAATAGACTTTGAAAGAGAAAGACATTTCATGAAAGTTATATTTAAACAATGATTATCTTGGTATGGGGGTAAAAAAAATATGTTAAAAGTTGGCAATTAAAATTTGGCAACCAAAGGAGACCAAATATATGGTGATGATCATTGAGAAAGAAAAGAAATGAAATCAAATTTCATTTAGAATTCTTTATGAGGACATTGCTTTATGTGTATGCACACATTTCTGATTTTGCTCAGTACAAAAATAAGATACATATGGTAGAAGTTAATAGACTAGAGTTACAGGAGATAACACTGAGGATAAGATGCAGTCAATGAAGAGAGAAGTTAGGGTTTAAATTCAGGACTGTTTATCATACTGCAGTCTGCTCCCTGACCATGTAACAAGTATAAAGACAGTATCAAACATATAAGCAGCAATATTACTTTCACTCTAGCCTCTACTCCTCATTTAAACAGTGTTTCTGTGTGCTGTTTTAAAGCTACAGTTGGCAAACCTTGCTGTAAACAAGATGTGTGCTGATATAGTGGGAAGTATAAAAAGAAATCTCAGTTTTCTGTGATGCAATTAAAGTGGTATAAAAACTATAATTGTTTAATTATATAAATCAAGAGATGACTATTCATCATACCCTTTCAGTACAAAGATGCAATTCATCCATTCATTTTTAATTGCTAATTAAATTCTAATATGCTTTATAAGTTAAGAGTATTAGTCTTCATTTTATTCCTCAAGATTCAAATTTCATAATTCCTAAAGGAACTATGTTGTCTACCCCTAGAGATGAGAAAATAAGTCAGTTCTATCTCTATGACTGTTTGTCTTTGATGTCAAATATGAATTGGTGAAATTCTGGAATTTACCAAATATATTTTCCTTGCCATGGAGATAGTATTATTTTGTTACATATGAATTGTTATATTTCCAGGAAAAGTAAGGAGATGGATATTCTGCGGAAATGTTTTGGCATGTTAATTGAATCCAAAACATAAAGTCAAGGGACTAAAGTTATGAAGAAAAGTTAAAACCAGGAATTGGACTCAGGTTGCTAAAATTAGGTTGCAAAGCAGAGAGCAAGTGAGGATAGAAGCACGAGTGAATTGGTCATAAGACTTTCATGGGGAAACCATGTATTATATAAAAATGAAGGATGGTATAATAAATATATTTAAAAATTTCTAAAAAGGAAACCATTAATGGTCATAATAGGGTCATAATGGTCATAATATGATTTTGGTATAGGCAAAGTACTTAGGCATTTACTATCTGTTAACTTGAGCCCCATCGTCACTGATAGTGAGTGGTCTGTTTGGGCATCACTGCCTGTTCATATTCTCTGCAATTTCCTCTTTGAAAAACTCCTGTAAAATTCTATTTTTTTTTCTTTGTAAAATGAGGATTTCTCTTTAGACATTTAGAGAAATATCAGGATACTTTTACATAATGGAACTAACAATTCTCTCCTGGCATTAAAAAAAAAATCTAGAAGATTGTTATAATAGTTTACCTCCAGAATGGATTAAAGGTGGATGCAATAGCATGAGCTTTGACATTCTATTGCATTGACAATGGTATCCTGGAGGACTGATGGTTCTGTTAGAGGTCTAGTATCACTTCACTGGAACATGTAGTAAACAAGGGTTTTAAAAGTCAGTGTACTTGCTTAGTGTTTATGTACCTGTCATGCCATTCATCTAGCAAGAATGTCTATCTCTTAATAATTAAAATGGCTACATATTTCATGCTCTAGGTCACAAATAAGAAAATGCATGGCTTATATATTGTCATCCATTCTCCTGTATGCCCATAGCACACATCAATAATTGATCTTTTTACAATTTCCTGCTGAACTTGCACTGAGTTTCACAATTCCTTTCCATAAAGAATATTCCAGGCAGCCACTAGCAATCTATTTATATTTTCAATAGAATAGAGGTGAATTGCCATTCCTCTTCTAGAGTCAATTTTATTTGGCTTAATATAGAAAGTGATATCCTAATACTGCATTATGTGTTTTATCATATTAAAAAAGTAACATTATCATTAATATACCCATTTTCTATTGATATATTTATAGAAAACCATAATAATGGACATTTTCACAGGGATAAAGCAGTAGGGGCTTGTGTTTTAGTTGTGCAATTATTATGGAGAATTAATATTTTAGGGTATTTTCTTGTTTTTGTTTTTACCCTAATAACAATGTGAGCTATGTCTCTATGAAATCTTTGACAAGAAGATCAGTAGGTCACCTCTAACTAAATCATCTCATCATACAGTTTTTGAATACTTACAATGTACTCAAAATTGCATAGTGTTCTGAGGAGCATAAAACAAAGATAGGACTGGGGTCCTGACCTCAGAAAACATAATCAACAAATAGAGTGGGTTTCTCTGGAAAAAGCAGCAACTTCCTTTTATTTGCAAGCCTGTAACAAACACCAACCTGCTAACATGAAAAGAAGATAAATTGTATTTTACAGTTAACAAGTCAAGAGTTCATGTCACTGGCAAGTAAAATTAATCATATTCAAATTCTATTTGCAGATCTTTTACCAAATGCCCATCTCAGTTTCCCTTAGCCAAAAAAAGGAATCAGAGTTTGAAGTGAAGGAAAGTATTTTAATTTGTCAAAATTGGGAGGGCAGCAATCTCATGTCTGAAAGACAACCAATCTGTTGTTTGGCAGAGGGTAGGGGTATTTTTCCATATTTACAAAAAAGTGAATGGGGAAATGGGCATGGGTCAGCATGTTTATTCTTGTGGTGGGTTGATGCCAGCTTGCTTTTCTATTGATATATTACCTAGTGGTCAGCATTTGAGAAAGTTATCTTCCTAATGAAGCTCTTCCCTGGAACCTAAGAAAACAATGTTGTTAAGTCTAGAGGGGAAATGGGGAAAAAAAGGGCCCATCTGGTGGGACCAAAAGGGACACAAGTCCTTCATTCCTGTTTTAGGCCTTTCTAACTCAAACTTCAAGAAGATTCTAATTTTACCTTGAAAAGGAAACAAAAATCTTCATGATGACTTTGTTGGAAATCTCATTATCATTAATATACTATTAATTTAAAATGACTTGAAGGCAGAAGCTATTTATTTTATAGCTGTATGTGCTTAACATTCACTAGTAATATTTTAATAAAGTTAGAGTTGTTTTTTGAATGACCATAACTGTAATACTTATGTAAATGACTAACATTCCTTTGAATTTTAATTTGAAGTGTGATCATGCTCACAGCATCACTTCTGTGTGTTCATGAATACAAAATGAAGGGTTCATGTTGTGATATTTCTGAATCAGCTATCTTTGTTGATGGTTATTTCCATGACTAAAAAGTATCCATTGCTACTCTCTAAGGTTATTACAAAATATTCATTAAATTCTATTATCAGTTTAACCAAGTGGACATATATATTTATGAAAAAATATGTTTTTGGTATACCAAAAGACTAATCATTCTACCTAAAAGTACAATTTACCCCTTCCTTCATACTTGCTCCATAGCATTGTTATGGTCTTGCTATTCTATTTATGTGCAGAACGAGGATAATGCAAAGCTTTTCACTTCTCCCAAGGGTTTGTGGTCTAATTGTGAAACTGTAAAATACTATGCTACAAGCCAGTCAGAAATGACTGCAGCTTGGGCTATCAATCCATTAAAATGAAAGGTTTACAAATACTGCAGGGTATATTTTCACCCATCATTATGTCAGATAGTGATGAGATGAAGACCAGAACCTGTCTCAAGGATTCAAGTCCATCTGTTTGAAAGAGAAGATTTTATTTATTTCATTATGTAACAATCTAAATTGATGATCCAGAGGGTCAGGAACTGTGGTATATTCTTTAACATGCATTTTGAGTAGGCCTCCTGTTTATCCTAGAAAACCTGATTTATCCTGTTTATACTAGAAAACCTGATTTTTTTTCTATATCAAGTTAATAAAAATTCAAGAACCTCTGTATGTTATACATGGCAGAGTTGCATATTTGAAAATATGAGAATGAGCTGAACAATCTCACTTTTTCATCAATGACACTCTAATATTATGTCTCCACAAGCTATAATAGAATTTACTATTTGTTAATTTTGTTTTGCCAGATATATAGGTTTACTTTTGCTTTGAGGAAACATTCACTAGATATCTTTTTTAAAATATCTGCTATTTTGAAATGACTTGCATTTAATCTTTTCTGAGGATTTTAAATAAAAGGTAATTAATTACATTTTTCCCCCCAGAGGAAAGTAGCCTATGGAGACACTTGAAAAAGTGAAACTAGTTCAGTTTCATTTATCATCATTATTAATATTAATAAAATCTCCAGGTTATAATATATTAGAAAGCAACACACACCCAAATAAAGCCATTTCTGTGATGCAAATGTCAAAATTAGACAAAGCTTTATACAATAATTTATTATAGAATAAGTCTAAAATGTAAAAATTGGTGTACTAATGAGGCTGAATATCTCCTTTTCTCCATGTAGAGTGTTTATTGAGTCTTCAGTGATGAACTTTGACAAAATAAATGTAATAATGTTGCTGTAATAATAGGCATACAACAGAATTCTTTTTTAAGGCTTAAACATTAAATGTCTTACTTTCAAATTAGGAAACATTAAATAACCAAAGGCCACAAAATTATTATCTGCACAGAAACACACACATATATATATATACACATACACACTCACGCACTATTGAATTTTTTTGTAAAGTAATCAATATTACACAAAGAATCTGAAAATGGCCAGTAAATTTTTACTGTATTATTTTAGAGAAAATTATACAGATTATTAAATTTTTACTATATCATTTTAGAGAAAATTATACAGGTTATTAAATCCATATTCATATAGTCATAGTTTATATATTGTTTTTTGTTAACTACAATCAACCAGCTTTTATTTGACTTTATAGTCAAATATAAATTTTTATAAATACTATATTGTTTGATTAGCCCAAAAGATAGATGTGCAAGATTGTTCAGATAGGAAGCTGAAAATCACTGGAAGTAAAGAATTGTATAGCTAGAAACTAACTGTAAATCTATATTGTCTATGTTTCATATATTTTTTCTTTCTATGTTAGGGTTTCCCAGTTTAGTCCCTAGGCCAGCAAAATCATCATAAATAAAATTGTTAAAATGCAAATTTTAGATTCATACCCCAAACTCAGACTGTAAAATCCAATCATCTGTATTTTAAAAGGTCTCTGGTTGATTCTGACACTCAAATCTGAAAACTGCTATCTTATCAAATAATTATCCTCATGTCCAAATTCAGCCTATTCCTCTGAAGGTACAACTGTAACATAGACAAAATTCAATACAATGTAAAGTATTACACTATGTAAAATGCTCCAATATGTAATAGTTTCCAAAATATAAAATGTTCCAGATATATTTTTCAGAACAATTCTTATTTTTCATCAGTCTTCTCTAGTTTTTCTTTTATGTGAGAGACTTCTCAATATTTTAGAAAAAATTATGGTTTTCTGCTATCATGATACTTTACAGATTGAATGTCAATGCATAGTGTGGACAAAAGAGAACACTTTAATTTGATGATTATTTGGAATACAGAAGTGTTAGTTTCCTATTGTTGTTATAATAAATACCTCAACCATAGTAACTTAAACAACCTAGACTTATTCTCTTATCACTTTGGAAATCTGGAATCTGAAAACAATATATAAGCTCTTCCGTGTTCTTGCTGCAACTCTTCCAGTTCCTAAAGTCTGCCTTCATTCCTTGGCTAGTACTTCTCCTCATATTACTCAAATAATACCTTATGTCATCATATATCACTACATCCTCCTAACAGTTCTAATCCTTTTGCTTCCCACTTATAAAAAAAATAATTATGATTATAACGAACTACTTGAATCTCATGACTCTTAATTTTATATCTGTAAGGTCTCTGTACATTGTAAGATAACATGTTCATAGACTCTAGAGCTGGAATAGTTTTAGGGAAAGGAGCTATTATTCAGCCCTCCACACCAGGATAACTGTAGCTGATATTTCTCCTGTGGCAGACATTTCAGCACCCATAACTGTATGGAAGCACACAAAGAGACAAGAGGAGAAAAAAAAAGAAAACATAATAATACATGCATACTTTACAGAACTCATAGTTAAGTTAAACTGATTATTGAAATATATAATAAATGGTTTGGCATTATTAGACTAGGAAGTACAGATACTTGCTGCATTGTAGCACTATTACTAGTATCTGAGTATATATATCAGTGCATGATATCTAATAAGCGCTCAGTAAAAATGTTTGAAAATCAATGTAAAGTGAAATTTTTTTTTTTCAAGAAAAGAATCTTGGAATTTTGCTAAAAGAAATTCTATGACTCAATTTTTGTATTGTTTGCTTGAAGTGTTATTTCTCGTATATTTTGTTGCTTTTTAAAATAAAAAAAAAGTAGTGAAATGCTCTAGTTTTTGAGATTCCATAATGTGCATGAGATAGCCCAGGACAGATGGCAGAAAACAGAGCATGAAACTCAGAAGAGATAAACCTTGAATAATTAAGAAAGGAAGAAATCAACTAGTATGCCAATTGAAAATAGAGTACCGAATATGAATCTTACATGTATAGTTAAAGGTTCTGCTGGTAAAAGAAAATATTGGACTGTAGCAGAGTGGGATGTATGCTTCAGTTCTGAAATCTGGATTGTAAACAGTAATATAATAAGGACTTTTTTGTCATTCTTTGTTGTTATGCATTTATTTGGAGGCATATCAGATACCCATAAATTCTAGCTCCCTTAAATTTCACCAAGAATATGAGGTGAACAAATAATATGTAATCTGAATTGTGTTGAAATTAATAAATGAGAAATAACCAATTTATAATAGCTTTCTCAAATAAGAATAATGGTAAAGCAACGTTTTCATTGCATTAACATTTTTTTTTAATTTTACCCATCCTTTTTCAGATGATATAATGGCATAGCAGTATTTAAGATGGCAACTTTTATTGTCCCTTTGCAGACCAGTGTTCCAATAACTGTTTAACAGTGCTGGCATCATAGGAAGAAAATTGTATACCTCAGCTGCTGTCCTCCCTGTGGCTGTAATGAAGTCCCTGTAGTAATCTAATTGTATCGACTTAGCAAGAAAGTGGAATTATAATTGACAATATAAAACCAAGCAAATTGCACTATCAGAAGAGACATGCTGACTTAAGCCCCATTGACATGAATGTCAAAAGTACTTTTCTTTTTTTAATGGCTAACGTTTGCTTTCTCTAAATTATTCAACTTTCAATCATTGAAATTATACAGAAAAGTTAGTGCTTTGAGTAAAAACTTTGCATTTTATTCCTCACTGCCATACCTCATGGTGAAATGATTTAGAAAAATGTTGATGGGTTTTATCAATACATTTATGCTAACATATTACAAGATCCATAAAATGTGAATTCAAGAATAAGAAATATTGAAATGTTTGCATCACAGATTCTCACTCAATTTTGTGTATTATTTTCCTTTTTGGGATAATAAATCTTACTATATTACAAATTATAATCAGAATATAATGAAGAGTTTACTTCATAAAGGCCTGGGTTATTAAAGTTAGGAATTTCAATAAAATCTAATATTTCATTTGTAAAGTAGACCTGGTTTCAACTCTCAAAGGAGTTATAGAAATATCGAAGACTTAAAAAAGGGTCACAGAGTTACAAGTTAATAGGAAATTATTATTTGAATTTAAAGTGATTATACTTCCCCTGTTAGGACCATATCCAGGGTAAATTGAGGAAATTTCCTTCCAGGCCTCAGTTTTCACACATGTAAATGAAAGATTTGAATAATTTATTTCCAGATGGATCCATATACATCTTCCTAGTAGGATAGATGGCACTATTTTCCCCCTCTACTTTCTTCATATGAATATTTACAGTTATGCTTTATTAGAACTCTGTTTTTTTCTAATTAAAGTTATAATAATACAAGGTATAATAATAATGTTTATTAAAGTTTTGAGATCAGGTTTATGACTTCAATTTTACAAATAGATATTTAAGTTTAAAGAGGTCAGATGACTTGCTACCTATTTCTTTGGTTGAGGTATTTTTAAAATGAAACTAAGTTTTGTTTTATTAAAATGTTACTATATGGTTTTATCTTCACTGCACGCTAACTATATATACATTATATTACATTATCTACAAATATATTTATATATGTAAATGCATTTAAATGAATGGTGCAATGACCGAATTCTCTAACTATCTTTATTTAGAAGGCTTTTTTTCTTATATGTACATTTATCTCTGAGGTTAAATTTTACTAAACAGTTTTCTTGTTATCAAAACTAAAAATAATGTTACTGGTAGAGATTAAATTCAGAGGACCACTTAAATTCTGACCATTTCAGAATACTTTCATATATATTTTGTGACCTGATAACATGTGTGGCTTAAAATGTTTCTTAATATTTCTCAATGTAATGGCAAGTTCTCAAACCTCAAATTTTATGTAAAATTAGTTGTGAATTTCTTTTATAATTTACTTTTCAAATGACTGAATCATTTCCTGACCTCATTTTGTCTGTTTATGTGAAAATAGGCACAGTAGTAGTAGTATTTTCTTAATTTACAGTCATACAACTATTATATTTAAAATTCCCTTTCCTAATGCCTACAGGAACATGTACATAATAGCTATTTTTTGTTCCATTTAGTTAATGCTCTATTGAAGTACCTCTGTTTTACATTCCGGCTGGTGTTTTGACAGTAGAGGACTCCCTCTCCTGCACAGGTGTAGTCAGAGCAGGACTCCCACCACCAAATCATCTATAGTTATTTTCTCTATCTGCCTCTCCCTTCCTTCTTTATGGCTTACAGAGTTTAACTATATTTAGACACTGTGCTAGATACTGCAAAATATTTAAATTTAGCATAGTGATAAAGAGTCCATTGTTGTATTATTAAAGAGTCCTTGATTCTTTTATTTTCATTTTTACTTTTTTACTTAATATCAGCTCATTTCATAACCTAATCATTTGTAATTTTGTTGCCTACATATATAATCATTTCTCATCTGACTTCCAATTTCTTTTCTTTATGTCAATGTTCATTATCTATTAATTCTACCTATCTAGTCATTAGCCCCAATTCTTTAATATTCTCCTTTGCATATAAAAGGAATCCTATACTGTCAAAATAGTCAGATGGAATAGGGAATTCCTGGATGGTATCACTAACATGTGGAATACAAAATAACTAAGCTTAGAGTCAAATAAAACAAACTTAAAAGCTAGCTCTGAAAGCTGACTCCAGAAGTAAAGTACCACAAGGGAGAAAGGGCTACAGGAGGGCTAAGAACAAAGAGGGAAAGGAGCACAGTGGACTATGGTGGTGGGCTAGGGTGATACAGAGATGGGTGCACATCAGGGTAATACCTGGTGGGGTAGCCAACTATTACCTCATTTAAAAACTAATTAATAATAATGTTCTTGTCCGATAATTAAGGATAAATTTCATACATTGAGGAAAGATACAATCTCTGATTTCTAAATTAATTTTTAGTGCTTTTTGAAACTTTCTATTGTGAGAATTCTTTTTAAAAAGGAAGCTTAAAAGCTTCCTTTTTAAAACTTCCAAATGGTTTCCTTAAAACTTTTCAGATCATGGAAGATGATAGTTGAAATTAAAACATAGCCATGAATTATATAATGTTTATATTCAAAATTGCTTTGACAGAAGGGATAAAATTTCTAATTCTGCAAATCATTGCCCTGGACTTTTTTTCCCCCTAATGCTTAGTCATTTTACTATTTGGCTGCATTTCAACTTCCCTTCCACAATCAACTGAGTATTATTTTCTTAAACTTCTTTTCTTCAGAACCCTTTTTCATACTGCCTCTGTGTTAGACAGCTACAAGACAATGTTATGTATGAGTAAATCTTCAACCAGAGAGTCTTGCAGTGCTTCACAGTGGATCATGGCTAGCTGCACCATACATTACTTCAGTAGACACCCTCAGTACTCCTTGGAAGAAAAATACTCACCATTCACCATATCACTCTCTGGTATATGTAACAGCTGCTCAGACTCAGGGGGATTTATAAGGATTTTTAAATATATTTTACAAAGTGTACAAACTAAGTGCACACACAAAAAAGGAAACACTATTATGCCAATAGATGATTTCTTTGTCATTCCCTAAGTCTCATCTAATTTCTTTTGCCCAATTTCCTCATTAATCAAACTACCTCAGAAACAGAGCATATTTGGGCATTTACCAAAAGTAGAATATATAAAGATAGTAATCAGGGATATCTAGAATTCCACTGTTCTTAGAAAAATGTACTTTCTTTTAGTGACATATTTGATAAGATTTTCCAAAATTTCACTGACTCTAATAATATGAATTAATTCACTATCCAATACAAGGACTTGAGATATGTCACTTGATAAAAAAAAAAAGAAAGAAAGAAAAGATGTGGAAGATGTAATGTCTGATTAAAAGAGTATTAAGAGCATAGAATATACACAGCTGGTTTAGCAATGGGTCTGCACTCTGATAATGGGTCTGTTTTATACATTGTTAATTTACACGCATGTGTCATTTTTAGTTTGTCTTTCTAAATACATAAATGTCTTTAAACTCATTTATCCCTTTGTGTCTCATAGGTGGCTCATTTAGTAAGGCACTTCACACTTGAGATGACTGTGGCAATGTTGGTTATTGGCATTTTAACTAATAATATATAAATAAAAAATGACAAGTTAGTATTTGTTCTTAGTACTTGTTTATCTTTTTTGCTAGGGAGCAAACAAAATTAATTTTAGGCAACATTTTCTCTGAATGTGTCAGGTGGAATT
>NW_004567115.1:14906535-14929570 GCF_000260355.1 Condylura cristata
AAAAAAAAAAAGGAAAAGAAAAGAATTTGAGCAATAAGATTTAATTCAATGGTGATCAATTCATAAATGGAATATTGCTTAACAAGGATTAAGTTTTTGCATATCCTATTGTTACACATAAAGACAAAGCCTTAATATGTTAAGACTTTACATAACAAAATCTTCCTATTATGGGCTAATGAGTACGCATTGTGCTTACCTTTGTTAACTTTTTTCTTTTATTGAGGTAACATTAGTCTAAAACAATGTGCAGGTTTCAGGGAACTATTTTCTTACCTCAGCAGTTGTATATATTATATCATGCCTTTCATGAAATGTCAGATCACCATCAACCATCAATCTGTTGACTCCCTTTACCCAGTTGTCCCCACTCATTCCACTCTCATATTCACTATGTTGTTGTCAGAGATAAGTTTGGTTTTTGTTTTATTTAATTGATTTATTTTGCTTCATAGCCTACATATTAATAGAAGCATATGGTATTTGTCTCCTGACTTATGAATATATTATAATCCCCTCAAGTATAGTCACATCATCTTAAATGGCAAGAGTACATCTAATTTAATAGCCAGATATTATTCCATGGTATATGTATACCCTATCTCCATTAGTCTATTGTTGGGACTTGGATTGTTTCCTCATCTTGACTATTTGAGAATACTGTTGTAATATTATGAATCTTTACTTTTTAAATGTTTGTTTATGTATACGAAAACTGGGGTGCAGGCCAGAGGTGGTGGAGATGAGAGGATTCACCAGAGATGAGTGAGTGAGGAGAACAGGCAGACTCATTGAAATGCACTGCTGAGGGGAGCATGAGTGAGACAGGAGAGGTCTGCTTCACCATGTGGGTTAGCTCCCTGGCTGGAGTTTGAACTCAGACCCTAATGATGATAATACTAGATCACCAGGGAGGTGTTTATTATGAATCTTTTTATAGAAATTCATAAATATTAGTAACCATCTGTTACCTTGTTCATTGCTGAACTTAATAAAATGGACTTTATTGTTTCTTCTAGAATTCATCAATCTTCTTAACATTTATGCATATGCATGCTAGCTCTAATTAAATTATATTCACTTTTTATAAGTTCCCCAAACTACATTTGAGCATATCAATAATATCTAATCTGTTTAATTAAAATTCAAAAAGACTAATCTTCCCTTCCTCCCTCCCTTTCATTCATTTTTTGCTATAACATTGTTTTTTGTCTTTGTTTTCACATTAGAATTATAGGCTCTCTCCCCTTAGGTGGTGTTACCACACCACACATACTACCAAGACATGGTTTCTATTTACATGTGGTCAGAAACAATGTGATAATACTTGGCAGTCAGGATACTAATCTGAATGATCATTGGAAAAGAATGAGGCAGAGGGAAGCCATGACCTATTTTTCTGCTGATAACTGATAAGCACAGAAATTAGCCTTTTATTTCATAGCACAGATTGCACAAATCTAGGTGTGGACCTCGAAGTGTGCACAAACAGGGTGGCTAGGTAGAACTGAACATCTGGTTGAATCCTAGTGACTCTGAGTTTTATTGTCATCAATCTGTGCCATCTCTTTTATATTATCAAATATACATATCAATTTCCAAAATATATTTAGCTTTCCTCCAACCCCATTCAAGAATGATAAAATAGGTATGTGGGTAAATAAAGGTATACAAGATTATCAGCTTTCATGATTTCCCAATAAGTTTATATATTGTATAATTTATTATAGTACATATCAAAGTCACTCTGTGAAAACAAATATTAGAAATTATTCATTTATTCAACAAATATTAAGTACTTATATGCATCAGGCATCTTTTTTCTCTGGAAATATATAAGTGAATAGAATATTATCAATTGGTAAAACATAGCCTATGTGTACAAAGTAACATGAAGAATTTATCTAATTCATGAAACTCAGATGAAACCATGTGCATATTACTTTATTGTGAGTAGATTAGAAGATTGCATGTCATTCCCATTTGTTATTGAATAATATTTTTATTTTAATGCACATAATTAGGTGTTGAATTAATGTGATAATGAGACAGTGAAAGCTTAAATATATGTGACATTTCTATATGAGAACAGAAATAGTGGTGAGTTGCTATTTATTAAATTAATGACTATTTCTCAAATGCACTCAGTGTGATTTTTCAGATTTTTAGTATCAAGTTAATAATGGAGTCCTCACTTAAATATTTCTTATGGAAAAGAGAATTTACTTTGAAAATATTTTATTAAGATAATCATGATTTATAAAACTGTTTCTATCTGATTCAGAAATATAGCTCAAAAATATGTTAATCCTTATTATTTCATACAGAATTATTTTGGTGATGTTGGACAATCTAATGTTTATAAATGATTCATCATTCTTTACCCTTCACATCTCCTTCTTATATTGAAAGGATGATAATATTCTCTTATGTGGCCAAAACTCAAAATTAGGGAATAAAGAATTATGTATTGAGCAATGAACACATTCTTGGTTTATGTGTGTACTCTCCTGTTTAGTCTACAAAATTTCTTACCTTGAAGTTGGACTGCAATCAAAAAAATTGTCCTAACCTATATCCTATTGTTTGTTAATCTGTTAAAAGTTAAAAAGATTGGAATAGGTGGATGAAAGTGTTCCTATAGTTTTAAGCATGTGTGTTCAAGTCATTTTTTCTAGGTGACTGCCTGCTTGAATTCATCACAGTGACATAAAATAAGTTTCTAGAAGAATTTCATTCAGTAGTGTGAGATAAGAACAGATATGCATAATGGCAAAATTTAATACTTAACGGATTCCATCTTCTGAAGTTGTTATCAAAGGACAATGACCTCAAAAATGAAGGAGGAATGACACATTTGTTTAGTCATAGATTATCATATCTTATTGAATACCTATGATAGTATACTCTTTGGACAATTAAGTGATGACAAAATATTCATTTATTCAATAAAGGTTTTGAACTCCTATCTGTTTTACGTGAGGCTGTTATTGCCAAAAATATCCCTGTCCTCTTACAGCCTCTCTTCTGTTGAAAAGGTGGAAAATAAAAAGATGATTAATTGGTGTTGGGTAGAGATAAGTTCTGTGAATAAAAATATGCCAGGAGAGGGAAAAATGAGATGAAGGGGTGCTCTAGTGAAAACAATGTTGAGTAATGAACAAACTTTCCAATGCCCCCACAGAACCCTGCCTTTCCTCATTAAAGCTCATTACACGTAAGAAAATTTTACATCAAAACAAGTCTGGCTCTACAATAAATCATTTAAATTAATTCAAAATGTAGCTAACATTGTCAATATGGGGTGAAGGCATAGATAACTTTCAATAGACTGAATAGTTTGAAATTGGTTTATAAGAGTTTTATAACCACCAGTGTTTTTCAATTAAATGTCAAGGCTATGGAAACTATCCTTCATCACACTGTTCTTATTAAAATGTTTTTCTACTTGCTTATACAAGGAAGTTCAATATACTTGTTCTCTCTGATTTTCTTTCTTACCATTGTTCTTCAAACATGGTTTGCTATTGATCCTTATTGCTTTAAATTGTGTAGGCTCTCCTTTTGCCCAATTAAACTCTCCAGCTGTGTTTTTAGCAAATTTGTTATCCCTTAAAGATTTTTCCTTTCCTCCTGCTGTATATGAATAGCCATGCTTGCAACAGACTTCTGCTTGAGATTTTAGTGAAGAGGGTGCTCACGACTATTTAGGTTGCTTTATTTCTTGCTGGTGATATGTCTATAAGTGGGCAGATTTCTCTGTCTCCTTCAAAATTGTTTTAATGGCTAGATTTTTCTATTTGGGTCACATGAGGGATCTGAGAATTGAGTTAGTTGGATGTTAGGAACCAAAATTTGAGTCTATGTCTAAATACATGCTCAGAACTGTGGCTGTTTTCACCCAATTAAAAAATGAGGAAGTATTTCCTATATGAAAGTACTTACATTAGAGTAAATGACATATGTTAAAAAAAAAAAAAGTAACACTGTGAGTTACTGGGATAAAAAGAAAGAAAGAAAGAAAAAATCACTATCCTTAAATGCCAACCTTTTTAAAGCTTTTATTCATCTGGGAATGTGTTTCCCTCTTAATGCCTATTTAGGTTTTTCTTTTCTGTCAGACTTGGCTAGAATTCTCTTCTATTTCCTATCTCAAGAGGCAGCTGGTTCAACGCAAATATCTTTCATCATTCTTGAAATGCAGTTACTAGGTGGCTTCTTTTCCAGGTTGTAAAACCAGACTACAACATTTTCCATAAACCAACTGGATTTTTTTTTTCCAAATGGGTATTTTTCTTAAATTGCAACTTTTAACTACTATCAGTTTGAAATATGCTTTTGAGGATTAAGTATCCTAGACAGGGAGAGGTTTAAATCACCATGGTGAGTGAACTTTACTGTATTGTTTTCAATCTTTCAACATTAGTAGGTGTTTAGAGACTCATTTTCTGGGAACAGAAAACAAAATGCCTTTCTGCTGTGTAAAGTTTACACTATATAAATTATATACTTGAAGCATTTTCTTTTTAAAATTATATTTGTTCATGTTTTTAAAATTTAATTCCAACAAAAAATACTTTTACCACCCTGGAGAAGGAGGCCACTAGTTAAAAGGTTGCCGATAAATTTTTGAAGTGAGTATTTTTACCATTTAAAATGAAAAGAATACTTTAACATTCTACTTTCCAACTCCCATATTGCTCTTATATAAGTCAATGTAATATTCATTTGTGAGTAGAGGAAACTGGGGCAGAGAAAGGATAAGTGCCTTGCCTTGGGAGACACAAATAGAACGGCCAGGCTGTGACTGAAGGTTGCACATGAATCCAAGAGTATATTCACTGCTTTCCAGTCCTTGTATAAACAAACGACACACTGTGGTAGTCTTAAATCCAACATGATCAACACTTAATGAGCAGTGACATCAACATGATTTACCACTTTTCCTAGAAAATCAGTCATTCCCAGTGCGGAAGTTAGAAGTTTTAGAAACAAGATTCAATTTTTATGGTCACAAGGATGTTGTATATTGCTATTTCAGTATTCCAATTGCTAGCTCCATAGTCAGAAATTAAAAGCAATTTCCCAAATTATGCAGTTTTGTGTTCAGGAGATATATACTTCTCTTTTATATTCATGTTTCTCATAACAAGGAACATAGGCAAGATGTCTGAGTAGGAATTAGATGCTTGATTTATATTTTAATTTTAAAGAATTAAGTAATGAGTGAGGTGAAAAATAATTTTTATTTACATATAGTCTGTGCTTACTTGTCTGCATTATCTGTAATGTTTATATGCATAATATAAAATTGAGTGATATATATTGAAAACCAATTATGTTAACTTCTGATAAAAAATAGTCTCTTTTCTCGCTTTATTTTCAGAATGGTAATGTAGAGGTAAAATTGGGAATGACAGAGAGTTGTCAGTGAACTTTCTGTGTTTTTCCAAGCGTTTAAGCATTTTTTCCTATTCTCAGTAAAACTTGGATTTAAAAAATAAAAATGTTGTGGCCCTCCCTGGTGGCGCAGCGGGTTAAAGCACAGCACTGGGAACCTAAAGCCGCTTCCGCATGAGTTCAATTCCCACCTGCCCCGGAGGTGACCACGTGGTGTGACAGACCTCTCCTGACCCGCCCGCTGCTCCCCTCAGCAGTGTACTTCGTCCATCTGCCTGTTCTACTCCCCACTCTGTCTCTAGTGAAGCCTCTCACCCCCTGCATCTCTGGCCTGTGCCCCAGTTCTGTATGCACAAATAAATAAATCTTAAAAAAAATAAAAAATAAATAAATAAAAATGTTATGTCTCACAATTTACCTCCAGACATCTCATTTTCACTGCCATTTTAAAATTGCTTAAATCACTTTCCTGTTAGACTCATAAGGATAAAATCATGTTCCAGTCTTCCTTAGTCATTTTCTCAAAGCAAAATAAGGCATTCCTTTAATAATTGTAATTTTTACTCTTAATTTAACCAATAATAATTTAAAAGAATTATCTTATACATTGTGATCTTCCTTAATTATTTATTATCTAGCCTCACAACCACTTGTAGAGGCCACTTTTGGTAGGTTTTCTGCTCTATCCAGAAAGATGCAACATTTAATAATATTCACATAAACCCTTCTCCAAATTTTAGAAAATAAATAATAAAATCTTACTGAATGAGAAAGAATATTGGGGTTTGAAAGGAGGGGGTGTTTCTAATACATACGAACATTACAGCTCTCAGATGTGGAAATCCAAGTGGAGCAATGAGGGATAATGAATAATTGTGCTAAGGAGAGTCTTGGTGCCACATTTCCTAGAGCTGAACACCTGCACCCAGAAACCAGAATGCAGCTATTTTCAGTTTTGCATTTGCTAATGTGAGTCAGAATGCTACTTAATAAGAATGAACATTATTCTCTTTGCATTATGATAACTATAATTTACCTATATTGCCCCCACTCTGTAGAGTCCAACCCCCTGACTGATCTTTGTCATTGTTGATATTTCTTCAGCCACTACACCTCCAAGGAAGCATAACTCATTACTGATACCAGCTTTGTCACTTCCATTACTGGCCCCATATTAAGTATTCTCATTTATTTTCCATTCTCCTTCTCATATCCTTCATACAGACTTGTACTGACACCTGGTTTATTACTCAAACACTGAACTCCATATTCTCAATCTGAAATCCTATTCTCTGCTTTACTTTACCTCTCCATTCTAATTAGGTCTTCAAAGATCTCTTTTACCTCTTTCCTCAGATGACGGTCATGCTAGTCTCTTCTAAGGTATCACATATTGGGAAGCATTCCCTTTCAGTCATTTTTAAAGTAACCCCTGCATTATTTTTTTTTAAAAAAAAGATTTATTTATTTATTCATACAGAACTAGGGTACAGGCCAGAGATGCGGAGGGTGAGAAGATTCACCAGGAACAGAGTGGGGAGCAGAACAGGCAGATGGACGAAGTACACTGCTAAGGGGAGCAGCGGGCGGGTCAGGAGAGGTCTGCCACGCCATGTGGATCTCCTCCGTGGCAGGCAGGGATCGAACTCATGCATGAGGAATTGGCTAAGCTTTTTAGTGCAGTGCTTTAACCCACCAGGGAGGGTCAACCCCTGCATTATTTTGCCATGCCTATTACTTTCCTATCATCTGCTTCTTTTGTAGTCTTTTGATTACATAATATGTCTATTTTATTGTTGTAATTATCATCTTTAAAGTGTGTTACTCTTTGGTTTGTTATTTTTAATTGCTTATTGGGTTTTCCCCAAATATGTGAAATTCATGGGCATAGTTACTTTGAACTCTACCTACCTACATAGTTGACAGTAAATACATATTTAATGAAAACTCACTTCTGCTAAGAATCTTACTAGATGTCCTATCCAAATAATGATGCCAGCCATTTGGAATAATTAGCACATTATTCTAGGCTTAGTCTTTTATACTGTTGTCCCCATTTATGAGGCAGGGAGTAGAAACAAATGGACTCTGCAACTCAGGTTAATAACCTTCATTCCACTCAGCTTGGTGGGCATCACCAGAATTCTCCAAGGCCAGATTGGTAGTCACCCATGTGTGGATCATTAGAGATTACTTCTTTGTTTTTGGGTGCTATTTTACTATGTTACTTATTAAGTTGCTTAACAGAATGACCCTTTCTGAAAACCAGATTTCCATACCATTAGAGAACATGTTGAAAAATTCACAGGGTCTAATTAAATTTGCCTATGCATCTTTTATTTAATCTCATAACATCTTATAAATTTTATTCACACTGTCAGTTTCATTATAGTATGTTTCATTATAAAGAAGATGTAAAGTACAAATTTAAATCAGCCTTTCCCTGAATCACACGGGTGGACAAGTAAATACATTTTCCTTTAAATAAATGCTTAAAGTAACCCTCTCCATCCAAGAAGGCTAAGGACTTCCTTGTTATTAAATGACTGCACTTTAGAAGTTATTTTACTGCAGTGAGTGCTTTATAGAGATTTGTATAATTACTTTATAGTGTGAAATAGAATTGCAAAACTAAGATGAAATGGGCTCTTTAAGTAACTAGGAAGAATATTTAGAACCTTAAAGGTGAAATAACTGCCAACACATAAAAGGCTTTTGAGGATGTCAAATTTATATCAAGGATGGATAGATAGATAGATAGATAGATAGATAGATAGATAGATAGATAGATAGATAGATAGATATAGATAGATACACACATAAGACTAATGAAGAAATACATGTAGTAAAATGATATTTTCTCTTAGGAAATCATAATCATGTTTCAGGAAATTGATATAATTGTTCAGAGATATCACTGCAATCCTACATTTTTTTACCAGATCTTTATGATAACACTAAGCACTTAGTGAAAAAAAAGTTCTATGTTATTTATAGAATTTTCATAATTCCAAGGGGACCAAGGTATTTCAAAATATATTTAATACCTAAAATTGTATAAAAGTGTATCATTTCAGTAAAAAAGTTGCAAAGGTTTCAAACATAGAGTATTTTGCTTGGAGGTGTATTTTAGTGTTATTCTTTTTTGCTAATGTTACTACATGTAAAAGCTACTGAACATTTTGTTATTTAAAAAAATAAATAAATAAAAAGATCTTGGCTTCCCTAGTGGTGCAAGGGGTTTAATCTCAGCACTAGGAAGCTATCTGTAGCCACTGCAGTGAAGTTTGAACCGCCCCTTATCTACCACCAGGGAGCTGACCCACATGGCACAACAGACCTCTCCTGTGTTGTCCTCTGCTCCCCTTACCAGTGTACTTCAGTAGCTCACCTGTTCTGCCCTCACTCTGGAGAATCCTCTCACAACCCTGCACCCCAGTTCTTATATGCATAAATACATAAATCTTAAAAAAAAAAAAAAAAAAATTGAAAAATAAAAAAAAAGGGAATTAAAAAAAAAAACCCTGTTATCTCTTTTCCAGTTTGGATACTCTAAAATACTTTGTTATGAAGAAGGTATACAAAATAATAATATGAACTCATTTAAAATGCTATTGAATTTCTTGAGATGATAAAAATAATCTATAAAATGAAACTAATCTAGTTAAATATTTTTTTTCCTTCACAAACTTTTCTGTTGGCCTTTTGTCATTGCATTTAATTTTTAAACATTTGAAGTCATTTGATATATTTAACAAATTTCTTGTTTTTCAAAAAAAAGCTAAATCTTATTTTTTTCAGAGACTTATTAAATCCTTGTTTTTACCCCCAAGACACATAAATTCCAACTTCAAGTAAAAATAGGATTTATAAGTATAGTATATTCTACAAACATTATAAGTCACATGAAATTTGCTTTAATATATTAAAAATCATGTGTGCTTTGAATAGTCATAGTATTTCACTTGTGACTTTTCAGAGACCACGTCTACTAGGAAAGATCTTCTGCTTGCCAATCAGGTATAGTCAAGCTTCTGCACTCTTCTCCCTTCGAGCCCAAAAAACAGGTGAAGCCTATTCCAGGACGTTTTGTCCTGGACATAATAGAATTGTTGGGCTATAGGCTCTTAGACACAGAGCTTCAGAGACTCCTGCAAAAAAAAAAATTTGTTACTAAGATCAGACAACACTGGTTGAAAATAATGTAACTCAAAATACAATTAGTTAAATGCTCTAAAATGATGATAATGATTTGAGGACTTTATAGCATTTTAATTAATAATTAGTTTCATTACATATAAATGATTATTTGAGGGTTATTTACCCACTGCTCTTAGGTATGTTGTGTGTTTTGTTTTAAAAAACAATCATTGGTTTTATTTTTGAATGCTTCTTTTTTTTCTTTTTGTTCTCTTTTCTTTCTTTCTTTCTTTTTTCAGATGACACGAGAACAATATATACTAGCAACACAACAGAATAACCTGCCAAGGGCTGAGAATGCACAGCTTTACCCTGTGGGAATTTATGGATGGCGAAAGAGGTGCTTATACTTCTTTGTCCTTCTGCTGTTGGTTACCATGATTGTTAACTTAGCCATGACAATATGGATATTGAAAGTTATGAATTTCACTGTGGTAAGTACCACTATGATTTTCCATCTATCATTTTGATTCAGAAAAATATAGCTATATTATTTTAATTTTTCTATTTAAAGTTATCCACCTCAAATTTTGATTTTGCAAGTATGCTTTTAAATTCTTCAGACTGTCATATATTAAGACTACATTCAAGGTATTTACTCATAATACATACATGATATTGCTACGTGCTATCTATGTGTGAGAAATTTAGACATGAACTGTATAGCCCATTGTTTCATTAGAAAATCAGAAAATATTTAACCAATAAGAACTCTCTTGTTATATCTCCATAATAGAAATTAGTTTGTTTTTACAGATGACATTTCACATTAAAATTCATATTAGAAATTTAAAATTCCTTTGAAATATTTAACATAAAGAGTATATACCTCCCTCTCTATATGCTTTATATATATATATATATATATATATAACATACAACATAATCAACTCTAAACCCTATTTTTCTCCTGGGATGCATGCAGGGACCAATGTCTATAGTTGTTATCAGATGGTGAGCTCATTATTTCTGAACATAAATGAAGCAAGTAGATATAAACCAGAAATTGTGCCCCTCTTTTATGAAAATGAAAAAAATAGCAACATGATTATGTATTTCATGAAATAATTTTACTGCAGTTTATTGACTATGTAAAATCATCCTAGAACATGGCTAATCTGGGAGAGAATAGTGCTTTAGGAAAACAAATCTCAAGTGTTAGCATAACTAAGCAATGTCTTTCCCTTGCTTTAAGATTGTTATTATCCTTTAGAAATCTGCATTCTCATAGACCAGTGTAATGCTGGCTATCTGAATTCACTGATCTTCCTATACTGGTGGCTTTTTTTTTTTACTGCTGCATGTTGATTTAGCAAGGCAAGCGTCTTTCTGACTTCACTAATACCGAATTCTAACTTGAAACAGAATCTCAAAAGGGAAAATGAGCCCAGCATCTGTTCATAGACTAGAACACTACAGTTTTGTGCAGGAGTCTGGGACGGCAGGTGCCATAACCTTCCAGGGAGGAAAAGCTGTACCATACAGAGCATGATAAGATAGCATATGCTCATGGAGATAAATGAGCTGAGCAAGGCTTCCATTTTTTCTAATATAGTGCAAAATTTGAAGGGTATTCATGATAAGAAGAACTAAAAACAAAGGACAGACAGGATTAGAGGAACTAATAGCATCCTAGAAATAGATAAGTGTTCGGGGCCAAGTTATGTCCTTTGAGGCGTTGGTGATTAGAAGTGGAGTTGAGGGATAGAAAGCAAATTGGATGCTTTGTGCTGCTACAGTAAGCCTTTGAACCATTCCTTTGTCCCAAGAGTTGACTCCATCCTTCTCTCTCCTCCTCCCAGTCTCATTTGAGAATGTTTTGGCACAAATGTCACTAACTCTTCCCACAGCCTTTCTATTCTTTTGGGTTCTGTCTTACCTTCCCTGAGTAGATGCTGAGCTTCATCAATGATCAGTTTCTCTAATAACAAGGCCATACCCATGTCCCTGTTGAATCTCCTATGCTGTTCTATCAGCCTAAAAATATGCAGTTTCTGACTATAACTTCTCAACCTCATTTTTCTTAATTATAAAAAAAGGAGCTTAAGAATGGATTTTCCAGGTTTTACAATCTGAAGTATTCAATTTTCTCTATCAAAAGACATTCTTCAAAATTGTATGAAAGATGTAATCAATTTGGTCACTTTAGTGAGTTTTGATTCTTTCCAGTAACCAGACCACGAAAGTTTCAGATTCAAGACATGTAAACTTCTCAAGCATATTTAAATTAATTAAGAAAATATACCCTAATGCATAATTACATGGCTGCATGCATCAGGTTCCTAATACCTTGCTCCATGCTGAGACCAAGGTTGGGTAAGCCATTCAAGGGTAATAATTGAAACAAAACCTTTGTCCTCTGGCTCCACACAAGCCTCTGGGTTTCTGTCACCTATGGAGCTATCTAATTTGAACCTCAGCTGGCCAAAATGTAAATGTCAACATATTCCTGGAGATAATGAAAAGAAGGTTATTTCCATAGGACTCATGCTGTTTATATTTTACTTTAAGCATATATTTCTATTTTTTTCAATCACAGTTTAAGTTTCTTTGTAATCAAAAAAGGAGACTGTTTTTCCTTTAGTCATGTAACTTACTTATGTGGGGTAAAACTAATGGAAAGATAAAGTTGTAATTATCTTATGTATATAATCTTTGTAAAGGGACATGATCTCTATGTCAATGCAGTAATTCATAATTATTCAGAAGAATTCTTCTAAGTAGCTCCTGAAACCTACACATTAAGTTGTATGTACTGGAAAAAGTATAAAATAATTTGTAATCCCCTTCCATTAGAGCAGTAAGAAAAATCAATTTTGTGTTTTCACTAGTACATCATCATTATATTACGTCTAGAGTGAACCAAATCTACTTTTAGCCAAACTATAGTAAGAAGTAGTAAATGATGTATAAATTGTTTGGTGTGGATCTCTACAAAATGTATTTCACTTTCATTATAACTGTTGCTATCCAACACATGGAAATATGTGGCTGTTAAGATCTTTTATTTGACCAAACTAGGCATGTTATTATTGTCAAAATATTGTGTTTTCAGCACAGCAAGGTTGACTGCCAACCGGTTTTATGATACTTCTTATAGTTCATCATTGTCTGTATGGTTGATATGACCTTGTTCTGTTTCTTATTTTGTGGAAAATAAATTTACTCCGCTATTAAGATACCCTGTTGCAGGGAATCAAGAAAAAGGAAATTAGTTTATACTACAGGGTGAATGTCTTAGAATAGATATAAACAGTAATTTCCTGGTTCTGAGAGTTGATAAATATAGGCATGAGTTGAGAAGAGATATTGAAAGTTCATTCTTCCAAGATCAGTATAACCCAATTACATATTTGTGTTGGTATATTGCTGTTGTTTGATTAGTTTAATATCTTTGTGGTTCAATATAAATGTCCAGTAGATTTATCAAGCCTAGGCATTCTGCTAAGGCATTATTCTTTGCTTGTTTGAAGTACTAATAGATGTAAATTAGATCTATAATTAAAAATTAATATAATAAAGTAGCCATTTTAATCAGTACTAAGTAAAAATTGGTAGCATCCAGCTTAATTATAGTAGATATATTAACTAGTTAGCAAATGAAAAAATGGTAACATAAGTGCCATGTATTAAGAAAGGTATTAAAGCCATTATGTTGTGACTGAAAAAATCACGAATACTCAGATATGTATAATAATTAATGCAATTGATTAATCAAACAAATTGGAAAATGAAATTGCTAGCGAACTGTGTGATTGGTGGCATGGATGTTTACTGAAAGGCAGTAATACAAGAAGTAGGACTGAATATGATTTTGAGTTCAGTCATCTACATGCATCTTTCTTTTTTTCTAAGATTTATTTATGCATACAGAACTGGGGTACAGGCCAGCGTAGCAGGGGCAGTGAGAGGATTCACCTGAGACAGAATGGGGAGCAGAGTAGGCAGATCTATGAAGTACATTGCTGAGGGGAACAGTGGGTGAGACAAGAGAGGTCTGCTGCGCCATATGGATTACCTCCAGGGCCGGGGATCGAACTCTCTCTCACTGGTACAGCTGAGGCTAGTTTGCAGTGCTGCATCCTAACCTTATGTGCCACAGGGAGTGTCCATCCACAGGTTTCTAATGCTTACACTACAGTATCCCTTCCATTTACTCATTGGGTAACTGCTTAAGCCCTCCTTTGGATGACAGACATCCATCCCATCCAATCACTAGGATATTATTGTTATATAAGACTGAGATATTTTCAGGAATGTTGGGGACCAGATGCAACAATCAACAGGGCAGGATCCTTGAAGGTGGGAAATGGTGTTGGCCAGTGGAGATTTTGGGGGGGCAGGAGGAACTAGAAGAGGAAGTCAGGAGGGTCAGTCTAGGGTACAATTGCCTCCTGCCTCTGGTGTCAGCAGGACTTTATTTTTACATTGCAAGCAAGCAGTGGTATAACATTAGCATATGCATTAAGCAGAACAATAACAACCATTGCCTTTTTTCTAGGAATTGTTTGGGGTCTTTTTGACTTCCAGCTAAGATTATAACATTTATCATTTTTTTTTTAAGATTTATTTATTTATTCATACAGAACTGGGGTACAGGCTAGAGATGCAGAGGGTGAGAGGATTCACCAGAGACAGGGTGGGTGCAGAACAGGCAGATCTCGATGAAGTACACTGCTGAGGGGAGCAGCAGGCGGGTCAGGAGAGGTCTGCCACGCCATGTGGATCTCCTCGGGGGCAGGCAGGATCGAACTCATGGGGAAGTGGCTTAACTTCTTTGTGCTGTGCTTTAACCCGCTGTGCCACCTGGGAGGGCCACATTTAACATTCTTAAAAGAAAATGCAGTTGTTAAACAAGGTGTCCTCATTTCAGTTGTTACTCTTTATAGTTTAAACAATCTATTAATGTTAAAACATGTGCATGAATGTATAAAATTTAAGACTAACCTTTCTATATTCACCATAGTGAAAGATTAGCTAAAATGAAGCCCCTTTAACCCTAGTTACTATTTAGTGACCTTCATTCTCATTTAGACCTCCTGTATGTGAGAGATGAAGTAAAGCCAAGGGCCAGGGTGGAAAAGTTTACTTGTGAATCTATCACTAAAAGAGAGATAGTAGAGTTCCTCATTAAAGGCTGAACAACAAAGACAAGAAAGTAGAGTGATGGGATTTGGGTTATCAGTTCCACGCTGGAAAAGAGCTCTAGTTATTTAAGATGTTCTTAGCACTGCCTTGTTCTACAATATTGGCTTTATTATAACAGCGAATTGCTTTATTAAACAGCCAGTTGTAAAATCACTTTTGACTTCATCAGATGAAAAAGTTGTTAGAATTACAGGAGTGGCCAAAACAAGATAAAGGGGTCCAGCAGGACCCAGCTTTTTAGGAATGTACCCCCACAACACCTAACTTTTTAGGAATGTGCCCCCACAAGCTCAGATTTTTGTCAGACAGCGTGCATGAGCTGGCCTGTGTACCATAGGATTTGTCCTTTATAAAACTAAACATGAGTTCCTAGTTCTGTTCTTCAAATCCAAAATGATATACTAATTAATCAAGTCCACATTATGTTATAATATGCACATGCATGCCTGTGCATATATCTGTACAGCACACAAGAACTCACACACACATGTATTATACGTACATATCATATACACATAGGTGTTGTACATCTATGCACAGACATTACTTACACACTTATGCATGCACACACACACAATGGATATATAGTTTCATAAGTATTTTTTAATAACTAAAATTAGAATATGTTAGCTATTCTTTTTTTTTTAAGATTTATTTATTTATTCATACAGAACTGGGGTACAGGCCAGAGATGTGGAGGGTGAGAGGATTCACCAGAGACAGAGTGGGGAGCAGAACAAGCAGATGGACGAAGTACACTGCTGAGGGGAGCAGCGGGCAGGTCAGGAGAGGTCTGCCAGGCCATGTGGTCACCTCTGGGGCAGGCAGGGTTGGAACTCATGTGGAAGTGGCTTTTTTTAGTTTCTTAGTGCTGTGCTTTAACCAGCTGCACCACCAGGGAGGGCCTGTTAGAGATTCTTATGCAATCTGTTGGTTTCTTTAGTTTACCCTGTCATTATTCACTTAAGATATGATCAAACATGGTTACAAAACTATCAATTCTTTTAAGAGACTTTACTGTTCCCAGCTGTAAGCCATAAAGTTATTGATGTATTCACCATGTTTTCTTTTCCTTTAGGGTACAATTTTAAAGTTGAGTGTACACATATCATTGTATTTAGTCTTTACCTTTGTGACATTCTTAAATTTTACTTTTAAGTTAATTTTTTATGTAATGTAATTTAACATGTTTTCTAAGTTTTAACCCTGTGCTCTTTTAATACCTTTGTAAAGGTGATGTCACATTTCCCATCTCACTTTTAAAACTTTTCTTTTAATATTTATCATTACCCCAGTGACATATTATCCATAGTTGTTGATCCACGAAAATGTGCAAAGTGCGTTTGTCACCATTTGCTAACAAGTTCATCCCAAAACATGTTATATTCTGTAGTAAGACCATTATTTAGAATTAGCTTTGCTCATATCCAGTCACTTTTTCTTTTTCTCAAAGCTATGTCACTCCAAATGCATTTGATTTCTTATCCCAAATCAGTATATATATGTATAAATATGTGAAGCTTAACTATGAAATTATCATGTTTAATTGATTCCCTCCTCATCATATTCATCACAGAATAGTTTCTCTTTATATGACCTTCCTTATGATGTCTTTACCCCCATAAAATGAATTTAAGCTCCATAAGACAGAGGGTTTTTGTGACTTTCTACTGCCATCCCAAGGCAGGGAACAGTGCTTACCTGGTAAGTAGTCTTCAATAAGAACTGGAATATCTTCTTTGACATTACCTACAATAAAAACCAGTTGTAATTTAGCTTCTTCCACTTGTTAGAGTTTACTAAGAAGAACTGATACAAAGACTGCCAGTTATTCCAGATCCCTTTGTTGTTATTTAATGTTGGTGCCGAGTTAGCACACTACCCCCGGGGCTCCGGGGGATGTGACCCCTGTTGTGCGTGTCAAGGTGGCCAGGTGATCGGGCCCATAAAGCCATCACAGACTTGTGTTTATCTGCCTAAGACGCCACAGGGACGACCTGACCTTTCTCTGCCCTAGCACACTCCCTTGTAAGGGAGTGTCAGCATCTGGCAGCTGCAGGCGGTGTGGCAAGAGAAAATCCCTACTTCCACCTTTCCCGCCTTAATCTTCCACTCCTACTGCCTAATGGTATATAAAGGGATCGCTGGAAATAAACGAGAGACTCCTGGATGAAGAACCTCGGCGGCCTGTGTTTTCTTTAACCTCATCGTCCCTCGCCGGACTCGGCTCCCATCAGCCGGACGCGGCAATTTAAGGCCTCACAGGAGATATCCTTTGGCCTATGAAGTAGTATGCATTAATATGTACATTGAAAATACAGTTATGTTCTAAAAGCCAAGTTTAATAAGCCCCATTCATCATATTTAATATCTTACACCTTCCAGAGAAATACAGCCAATCTTAATTTGCTACTACAAGCAATGATTCTAAGATAATTTTACATATCACATGTACATTTTTAATTATATATTTTATTGTAGCTGCACAAGTACTGGAACTTCTGTACATTCTAGAACCTAAAGCATATGTCTAGGAATGTTGGCCTTTGCTATAATTTTTTCGTTAATTTAATTGGATGAATTTATGCCACAACCAGTGATTTGTGAAGGTGTCTTTTATTCATATTATGTTCTTAACACATTTTTTCCTCCCTATCTCCTTAACATAGAATTAGTGAATTACTAACTTAAGTGTTCCCCTTAAGCCACAAGTCTGACCACCCATCTAGCTTATGAAGATCCTCTCAATTTATTGGCTCCCTTATTCATATGTGTAGGTGTCCCTTTCTGATTCATTTATTCCTATAGCTTTTTTATTCATGTATCTAAATCTCTATGTTTGGGCTGACTGTGTCATGCTAGATATCTTATCTTATCTAGCTTATCTTATTATATTACTTTTATCTTATCTTATGGCTTATCTTATTCTATTCCTCTTCTTGCTGATTAAAATTTTCCTGGTCCCTTTAAGAGTTTTATGCTCTACTCACTGACTTAACCAAACTAGGCTCTCTCCCTGGGCCCTTCACTTTGTTAATTTCTCAAGAATGGAATCCGTTCTTATTGTTTATTCTTAGTACCTTGTTTGTGGCACAAGCAAGTGCATGTATTTTTTTAGTTGAATATTTTTAATTTTTAAAGATTTATTTATGCATACAGAGTTGGGGTGCAGGCCAGAGGTGCAGGGGTGGCGAGAGGATTCACCAGAGTCAAGTCAGGGAGGAGAACAGGCATATTGAAGAAGTACACTGCTGAGGGGAGCAGTGGGTGCGTCAAGAGAGGACTGCTGCACCATGTGGGTAACCTCCAGGGCTGGGGATCCAACTCACACTGAAGGGGCTATGGCAAGCTTGCACTGCTGCGTCCTAACCTACTGTACCACCTGGGAGGGCCTGAATATTTATAATTTTAAAGGCTTTTGCATCACTTTCAGTAAAATGTAATGCTTTCAGTTTTTTCACTTGGTATCTGAGTCTCATAAAACTCTTAAGAGCATGACCAAGGGACATCCTGACAAATGGGGTCCATGCTTTCAAGGGGTTCTAACAGTCCTACACACAACTGCATCTCCATTCCAGCAGTACCAGCATGCCAGCCAGCCACAGGAATAAGAGCTGTCCTTTCTCCCACCTGGCTTCTGTATTACATAGCTTCATCTGATCTTGCAGTTCCACCACCCATCATTCATTCCCAGGAACTAGTCCAAGATCAAGGCTAGGTGTACACAGTAAGTCTCATAAAAAATAAGCTGTTGATTTCAATTTCATTTTTTTTTTATGTTTTGGACTTAATTTTTATGTGAGATCTCTATGTCTCCCAATAAGAGAGGACATTCTTAAGTTCTCTCACATACTTTAGCCAGAGTGACTTGCTTACCCTGGTTGGAACACAAGCATAGTACACTGTTTTTAGAGAAAAGAGAGAGTTTGATGTTGAGGTTAACTAGCAAAGAAACAGGAGGCAAGACTACTGGACAGCTCTCTGATCTGGGGACCTAGTCTGACTTTATGGGAGTTGAGGGAGATCAAAGCAAGGAGTGAGAAAGTTATAGACTAGGGAAGGTTTGATTGGTTAGTTATAAATCATTCTATATATGGAGAGTTCTTTCCAGATAAAGGGATTTTGCTTGATGAATATTTTGATTATAGTTCAGATGGTCCATTTCAGCTTCTTGGTTCCATGTCAGTGGTTTCTGGATTCAGCTTAAGGTCAATGATATATGTGCATGCTTGGGTTGTATAATACATATTAAATTCTGCCTCTTTGGCTACTTCTACTGAAGAATAATAGAAGATTGTGGGCCATCAAAGAGAAAGGAGGGCTCTCACATGATCAAAAAGGAATGACTTCACAGAACAAAAACCTTGCCATCATGTTTGCCTTTTCTTAAGATAGGATTAACTGATGAAAAGGTTACTTCTGGAGATTACCCTAACTCTAGATTATCTTCATTATTTAAGTTTATAGGTAACCATTAGCAACAAGGTCCTCAGAACCTCAATGGACATTTGTTTCATTGCTAACATGACTTTATTGGGCCTCAGCTACAATCTCGCCCTGTACTCAATGGCAGTAGACAAGAAAGCAGGTCACAACGCCTATATGTGGACAGCAGATGTGAATCTTTATTATGAGGCAGTAGGAGAAACACAGGTAGCAACAGCAGCAGCCCCTTGCGCCCTGGCCACAGCAGTAGTCCTATGCCCAGTGAGTGGCCAGTAAGAGACCCCTCTAGAAAAACTCTGTTACTTTTATATAGTCTATATCAAAGCTAGTACAGGGCCAAATTTAGATTGAGTTTACAGAAGTATGTTTGCTCATGAAGACTGTACATTAGGTTACATTATTATTTATTGCCCTGACTGTATCTCAGTCTACATGCTATCTACTGGGTCATCTGTTCTGGAAGGTCCTGCAAAAAATAGTCTGAGAAACTCTGAGAAAAATATGTTTCCCATGGGTCCTACAGACATAAACAGGAAAAAGATTCACTAAGCATTTTTGGAAAGGTTGATCATACATTAACATATCCTGAGTTATCTAACTGTTTATTGCTATCATTATTCTTGCATGTTTTCTGCAGCTCCAACTTCACAATCATTCCATACATCATATGAATTAACTTGTTTCTATTAAAGTTGAATATAAAATTGACCTAGACTCATATGGAGACATTACTAATGTGCACTAATTATCCTAATGATACACATAAATGTTTTGGAGCCAGATAGCCTGAATTATGTTCTCACTTCACAAGTGCTATTTAGTGAATAACCTTGTGTGAGTCACTTAACCTCTTTCACTCTAGCTTCTTCGTCTGTAAAGTAATCAATGATGCTGACCTCATTAGGATATTAAAAGTATTAACTGAGTGAACTCTTGTAAAATTGCTTAAAATAGAGCTCAAAGTAAGTATCCTGTTGGTGCCATATATGTATAAAGTCCAATAGAATTTCCAATCAGTATTTGCTGTTAATAAAGTTACTATATTAGGGGAAAGGTCTTATTTCCTTGGGTGATAAAGGAATCATAAAGATGTCTTGTGGAATTTAGATTGAAAGCTGAGATATAAAAACAAGTAACCAGTCCCTCCCTTTTTACATTTTAACAAAGGGTTATAGTGCAGCACTAAGAAGCTGTCTACAACCACTGCAGCAGGAGGTCGATCCCTGGCCAGGGAAGTGACCCACATGAAGTGGCAGATCTCTCCTGTCCTGCCTATTGATCCCTTGGGCTATCCTGCATACTCTGCTCCCCACTCTGTCTCTGGTGAATCCTCTTGTCCCCTGAACCTCTAGCCTGTACCCCAGTTCCTGTTTGCATATATAAATAAAACTTTAAAAATAATGAAAACAACTTACCTAAGACTTCTAAAAATGGGAGTTTAACTGAAACATCACGTTATTTTGATGCCCTCAAGCTGTTTATTTTGAAACATCTCCTGCACAACCTCGTACTGACTTCACTGTAGTGTGTAGATGAGACAGCTCATTTGCCCAAGAGAGTAATCTCTTTTGATTCATTTTGAAAAATGTAATACTTAAACTTTACTAGATGATAGAATGAATTTCTGTTCTTGGTCCTGAATGTTTCAATTTTCTTAAATGCTGAAAGTTTTTTTTTTAATATGATTACAGTATTATATTATATATTTTTATAACCATTAGGCTATAGACTTAGATTTGAAAGTGAAATTTATGCCTGGGACCCATATTTATTTAGCCCATAGTTTATATTCAGCAAGATTATGTGCTTTATAGGCCAGACCTTATTGAATTTCACAACACTGCAAAGTAAACATTATATCCTCTCTGGCAGTTGACAACATAGTGGTTTAGGAAAAATAAATAAACTTCCCAAGGTCATACTGATAAATGAGGTTAGCCACAAAGGTTGCACAACTTTTAAGTTCATGTTCTTTCTGTCACATTTAGTTGTGTTAATATTATTAAACTTACATTTAAATTAAATGACATCAATATTCTTCATTAAATGACCTTATTTCCCATGTATCTCAGTGCATCCACATAATACCTCTAAATATATAATTATGAAATCACTAGGTCCAAATTATACTTTAATTTGTACTGCAAAAATTACCTCTATTGTCTCAACATATCAAAGTGATGGGGACTATACCAAATCTCCCCTAGCCAGTTTCAAACACAACTACATTTTTAAGTTAATCAGAGTGAATATTTAATTGCATCATTATAAAAGAGATGATGATTTTAATAAAGGCTTTGTTATTCTTATGATTCCAATCTAGTCTTCAGCCTGGTTAAATTATATTTTGCTGAAGACTAATTAATAGGCTACGATAAGAAACCACTCTGAAGGTGATTTAGGATCACAGCTTTTGTCTACCATTCTAGGCTACCATTTCTGTACTCACAGTTAATCCCTAGTATTGCCATCTCAGCCAAGATGGGGTGCCACTTTCTGTGGCATGCTGCCTCTCTGCAGGGGAGTGCCAGCAGTGGGCACCTGCCTGCTGGAGAATCATCCAGTCTGTACCACCCCTCAGTGTGTTGCGTGGATTTATTAGAAAATTTATGAGAGTGAATGATATAGTTAATGTTGCAAGACGGCTTCTATTATTACCCTCTGTTTGTACCTCCTCATAATATTTTGACAAATTGTCTCTCTCAGATGAAACCTTTCATGCTTAGTCTTAGCCCAGCAGTACATTTTCTTTCCTTGACTTTATAAAGAAAAATTTTGTCATTTTTATCCAAGTTCAAGCAATTACCAAGTTGTAGTTCTTTTTACTAAAATAAACTGCAAAAGTCATGACAAATCGTAAGCTATACACAACATGTACAAAATGGAGTTCATTAGAAGATTAGATATTTGCAGGGAAAAAAATGAAGGCTTGAGAAAATTAGTCATTGAATAAAACGTTATAGAAAGTACAGACTTGTTTGTATATTTGGTAAGAGATTGGAAAAATATGTTAGTGTCTTTGTTTTATACAAAGGAGATAGAAGTCCAGAAACGTAAAATCATTTGCTGGTTGTTGACTCAAAGCCACAACTTAAAATATGTTAGATCGCATTGAGTTTAAGAGAAACATTGTAAACATTTGCTTGCAACATCGTATGTCATTTAAATCGTATGTCATCGTATGGGATCCTCCCCCTCCAGGATGCTGTCACTACACCAAACCCTCCACCAACGAGCACGAACAATCTGCCACAGTTAGTCACACCCTTTTCTTCTCTACTACCCTCTCTAGTAGACTCAGTTTTACCATCAGATTTCTGGGGTTTATTTTGTGTTTGTTCTTGTTGGTTTTGACTGACGTGTTGTTTTGTTTTCTTATACCTTATATATAAGTGAAACCACATAATATATATTCTTTCAGATTTAATTTACTAAACGTTTTATCTTCCAGTTCCATTTATGTTGATGTAATTGACAAGAGTTCATTTCTTATCACTCAGTAGTACTCTAATATATAAATATACTACAACGTCTTAGTCTTTTCATATTTCCTTGAGCAATTAGGCATATTTTTACCCTTAAAAATATTTAACGGAGCCCTCCCTGGTGGCATAGTGTTTTAAAGCACTGCATTAAAAAGCTAAAGCTACTTCTGCATGAGTTCAATCCCCGCCTGCCCCGGGGGTGATCCATATGGCCAGGCAGACCTCTCCTGATCTGCCCGCTGCTCCCTCAGCAGTGTACTTCATCAGCCAGCCTGTTCTGCTCCCCACTCTGTCTCTGATGAAGCCTTTCACCGTGCCTTCACTTCTGGCCTGTACCCCAGTTCTGTATACATGAA
>NW_004567115.1:14929670-14977315 GCF_000260355.1 Condylura cristata
ATATATGGAACTGCACTATTTATTAAAAATATGATAATTTCCCCAAAATATTTTAAATGTAACTGGAAATCCACTGTCAAAACCTTTTGTAAATAATTCTGTGTTGGAAACTATTCACATCCGTTGCTCTCTATCAGTTTCAAGGTAGATCACTGCTTCTTTCCTAAAAGAATGAGTGATAGGTCATAACACATCTTCAAGGGTGTACAACTACATTTCAACTTGTTTTATAAATGTTGTAATTAAATAATGTCATTAAGTAGTCACATATTTGTATTCTTATACTTTTCATAATTTTGTCATACCAAATTTTATATACTTTGGACTTAAGAAATTTGGAAATGTACTGAGTTTCTGTTAGTTCTGATCCCTCCTTTATTCCCTCTTGACCAAGGACTTGGCTGAAACTAAACTTTAGAAACATTGGTATTTTTTTAAAATCTTGTTATGGATTGACCAAGTTTACCTTGCTATATTAACTGTAGTCAGTAGAGGTAGATATAATTGTAAATATAAATGTGCCCTAAATATGTGTATGTTGCATTACCAGAATAATTGATTTTAGTGTTTGTTGTTGTATAAACAGTTTAAAAAAAAAAACATAAAACTGGTTAAACAATATTTATAACATGTATATATCTACTAAAATTTACATTTTAATTTAGTTCGTGGTAATTTTAGTTCATTGCAATTTTATAAGTTGAATTCTGTTTTTCAGTTAACCTAACCTTGCTTTTTTTCTACTTATGCTTCATTCCTGATTGATGACTTAAAAGCAGTAATGACACTTTTTCTAAGAGCTCTGCTATCAACTAGTTAGTGAGCTGCAAAATACAAATAAAATGCCCAGGAAGAAACAGTCATACTAATTGATTTAAGTATGTGAATAACCAGGTACTAAAAATAACATAGAAAATAGTGTTAATATAGAAGAAAAAGGAAAAAGAAATACTCGTTGAGCAATATATTGGGTACATTATATAATATGGCATTGGTATTTATTTATTTATGCTTACAGAACTGGGATATAGGTCAGAAGTACAGGGGCAGTGAGAGGATTGATCAGAGATAGAGTGGGTAACAGAATAGGCAAACTGACGAAATACCCTGATGAGTGGAGCAAGGGCTGAGACAGGAGAGGTCTATTGTGCCATGTGAGTCACACCCCTGGCAGGGATTGAACTCGTACTTAAGCAGCTGCAGCTAGCTTCAGAATGCTGTGCTTTAACCCATTATGCCACCCAGGATGACCCAACATTGGTATTTTATATACATTATTGATATTTATAAAACAAAAATATTTTCTAATTCAAAGTAATTAACAATGACATTTAAAATCTGAAATCTTTGTTCATCTAACACAGTACAACCAGCTTGAGTTATCTACGTAGAACTTATTCCACTGGTTATATTATCCGCAAGTCAGTCTAAACAAAACACATTTTCCCTACAGGCATAACATTCCAGTATTTAACAATTTAACAAATTCACATACTTGAATGGGGACATGGAATTTGGAAGAGAATAAGGTTAATAGTTTAATGTCTATAAACATTAATTTGGAAGAGAATAAGGTTAATAGTTTAATGTCTATAAGCATGTTATGTTTTTCTTTCTTTAGATTTATTTATAGCATGGTATGTTTTTCTTTCTTTAGATTTATTTATAGCATATTAATCATAATAGCATGGTATGTTTTTCTTTCTTTAGATTTATTTATAGCATATTAATCATAATAAAACTGTGAAATCCTAACAATTTATATTACTTTGTCATTCATACAAACAAAAATAATTTCTTATGTGAGCATTATTTTAATCTTCCATAAAACTATAAGCCTGCTTTTTTTTTTTTAAGATTTATTTATTCATACAGAACTGGGGTACAGGCCAGATATGCGGAGGGTGAGAGAATTCACCAGGGACAGAGTGGGGAGCAGAACAGGCAGATCGACAAAGTACACTGCTGAGGGGAGCAGCGGGCAGGTCAGGAGAGGTCTGCCTCACCATGTGGTCACCTCTGGGGCAGGTGGGGATCGAACTCATGTGGAAGTAGCTTAAGCTTCTTAGTGCTGTGCTTTAACCCTCTGTGCCACCAGGGAGGGCCAAATAATTGTGTTTTTAAATACAATGTGTCAGATATCTGTTGCCACAATAATGTTACCTAACAACAACAACAACAAAAAGAAAAACAACAACAACAAAAAACTTCAGTTTAAAATAAAAAAAAATTCACTTGGTTTATAAGGAATCTCAATCTAGGTTTACTGAATGGTTCCATCTCCCATGTCAACAGCATGCTCTCCAGGCTTTGCAGTCAGCTGTCTAGTCATTTTTTTTTTTTTTTAAGATTTATTTGTGCATATAGAACTGGGGTGTAGGCCAGAGGTGCAGGGGTGGTTTGAGGCTTCACCAGGGACAGAGTGGGGAACAGAACAGGCCAATGTCGTATCATCTTTTAAACGTCTATTTTGGATGCCTTAATTCACTTGGCTGAGAGATGGGATCACATGTCATTCATCCTCCAGTACATCAGTCATTCTTATAGAGGTTATAAATTCCATTGAATTATGTAGAAATATGCAAGACCTTTAGAAATCTAGACTGCAATGATGGATTGACTATCATTGTTCATATACCAGCATTCTTCCAACTAAAGAAAGTCATAATCACAGTCAAGATTCATAGCATAGGTAGACTACATGTGTATCCTAAAAATTGGGATTAAAGCAAAAGCTAAATGCATTTTTATTTCTTTAGAATTTTAAATAGGTTTTATTGTAGAGCAGTTTTAGTTTCAGAGAAATTATATAGTCCCCACATGCTCTTATATTCCACACATGCACAGACTCCCTCCATCCACATTCCCCATCAGAGTATTCACAGTTATGACTGATGAATCTCCATCGAGACATGATTATCAATCACCTAAAGTCCATGCTTACTTTAGGGTACACTCCGTTTAATTCAGGCTTTGAGTCATGTACCATTATGTGCATGTGTTCATCCACATACATGTACATATCCACCATTACAGAACAATACTTCACTGCTCTGAAATCATTTGTATTCCTTCCATACTCTAGCTGTCAATCCCTTTATTATCTTCATATTTGTGCCTTCATAGTATGTTTTATGTCACATAGGTTGGGAATATAGTGTGATGCCTTGTCAGATTGATTTCTGTCACTTAGAAATATGCATTTTATTTTCCTCCATATCCTAACCACTATGTCTTTTCTTTATCTCTCAATAATTGTCTGGACAATTGTAGCACAATTATTTATCAATACCCACTGGAGGACATCTTGATTGCTTCCAAGTTTTGGCAATCATGAGTAAAATAGACATCTTACTGCAAGTGTTTGTGTAGGCCCAACTTTTTAACACCATTAGACAAATACCAAGATGTGAATGGTGGCTCAATATGACAAGAGTATGTTAAGTTTTGTGAGAAACTGTCAAATAGCTTCTTAAGATAGCTGTTTCTTTTTGCATTCCCACCAGTAATGAATCACAGTTCTTGTTCTCTTAAGTGTTTGGTGGTGTTGGTATCTTAGGAACAACTTTCAACTTAACAAATTAGCAAATATTTTCTCCTTTTGCTTTTAATAACAGAAACTTCAATATGTGTATCTTAAACTTATTTACACAAGTTTATGTATTGTATTATAGTTTCTATTTTACTATTTAATATTTTCCTTTTCATTTAGTACCTTTGGTGCAATTCTTTTTAGGGACAGTATAACATTGCTTACATTTTAAAATTTTTTTTTCTTAAAGATTTATTTCTTTATATATACAAGAACTGGGATATAGGCCAGAGGTACTGGGGGTTGGGAGACTAAGAGGATTAACCAGAGACAGAGTGGGAAACAGGCAGATCTGTACATATGTATAATGTGCTTACTTGTATCAACCCTTCAAGATGCTCTAAAGTTTTATTAAATTAATGACAATATAAAATGATTGTGTAATCATATTTAACAGCACAAGTCATTTTTTTTCCGTTCCTTTCTAAAGTATAATTTAAAATTTTGACTTTCTTCAAAATTTCTGTATTTACAATAACTTAACCTCCAGTATATACCCTAAAAAATTACCACAAATGTCTAGAAAAAGTAATGCCTAAAGAGATATATTAAACATGAAACAGCTGAAGATTTAAGATAAAATGGCCAAAGCTATAATAATACATGTATATATTTCATATTAACCATGATACATTTTCCAAATATGTAATTTCCCAAATAATAGTAATGGTTTTGAAACAGTGAATTATATGCTCAATATAAAATGGTTTTGTTTATTTTTCTGAAGTGAAATCCAAAACTATAGGTTATTTGTGAAAATATAAGGTTTTAAAAGCTTTGAAAAAATCTTTAATAAGTACTTAAATACTACTTTGCTAATAGTTCAGCAGAATATTCAATGTGCAAAGTCAGCAGACTTTATGATATAAGGAGACTTTTAATCTATATTTAATAAATGACACCTGATACTACATCACCAACACACTCTTGTTCTAATGTCTGTCTGCTGAAAATAATATCAAATGCATCAAAAATCTTACTGACCTAGAAAACCCTATATGGGAATCTAATCTTTAGTTATGAGCCATTGAATATTAGATCAAGAGGTATTTTAATTTTCCTCATCACTGATTTTTATATTAAAGTGAATTTAATACCTAGGAAATAAGCTAAATTAAATAAGTAGAGACTTATGGCCTCCCCCCCCCCCGCCATAAGTCGAAACGTCACTGTCCTAGTTTTGCTTTTATAATGATGGAGATTTTCTAACTCACCAGGTCTGATCGCTGCACCTACCATGAACTATGTGATTATTTTTGAACAGGGCATCACTTTCTCATTGGCAACTTCATTCAGTCAACTTGATAATTCTGTTATGGATATCCTTTACTTTTGCTTAAGTGAAGATTAAGCTTATAAATCTCATAAAATAGCAAGATTCATAGAGTTCTACCATAACCACTCACTCCTTCACTTTACTTTAAGTTGTCCACAATCAGGATTTCAATTTAGAATTATGTTTTCTGCATATTAAGCTGTCTCATGATGCCAACAAACAATAGACATTTAGTTCTACCTGAATATCACTTTTAATATAGCAAATACAATAATGCTATATTGCACTGTGATGTTTCCAAATGGAATCTCATTTTAAGAAATATTAGTGAGAGATTAAAAAAATATTCATTAAGCTAGCACTTTTACTTGGATTTTCTGTCTTCTGAAATTAAATAGCTATATTATATATCATTAAAGTTATGGACAAGATTCTTCCTGAGGATCATATATCTCTCAAAGTCTATAAAATTTACTCTTAATTTTCCTATACCTGAATAGTTTGCTCGGTCATAATTATCTCACAAATCAAGAAATACTAAAAATACAGGTTTTCAAAACTTGTCATGCCTTAAACAAAATTTTAACTACCAATCAAAATTTCAACTACCTTTGGATTTTGATAATGGTGTGCTAGTGTAGGTGCATTAATTGTAAAAAAAAAAAAAAAAAAAAAGTGTGCCATTCTTGATGAGATAGTGTTTATGTGAAAGAGGGAAGGTCACACATGGAATTCTGTGCACCTTCTATTAAATTATACTGTGAACCTAAAGCTCCTATACAGTGTTTTAATATTAATTATTTCAATATATGTGCATTAAATCTCATTAACCAAAAACAAATTCCTGTGGATGAGGCCTTCTCTTTTAAGATATTTTAATATCTCAAAATATTAAATATTTAATATCTCAAAATATTAAAATATCTAGCTCAGTCACATCAACAACGAATAATAAGTCTTCCCTTGAGTTTTTCTCCAAATTATAAGTATGATTTAAATGACATTAATATTTTTCAACACATTTCAATATAACTGTTTATATCATTCCCTATGTAGAATAATTGGCTGATTATTTGTTATTTTAAATTAATGAATCCTTTATATTTTCTAGTAAACTATTGGGCAGTTTAGATGTTTACATATCAGATTAAACAAATGGCTATGAAAACGTTAAACCTAAATTTGTTGTGTTCTTTGCATTGAATGTTGTCCCAGAGTTCATTCAGTTTAATTCATCTGTTACATATCTGTACATGTAGAAGCCTGCATTTAGATTTAATAAGCTTTTATAATAAGCCCTAATTTGAAAGAAATTAGATATTCATATTAATTCTCATTTTTCCTGCCAATTTTCATTCATTTCAGTTCCTAGTTTAAAAATGTTATCGCAGCAACTTTTCACCACAGGTAACTGACACTCTTATTTATTTGTGTCAATGATATTACTCTACCTGCATAAAACTTTAAGATTCTTCTTTATTTGCATAATTCTAGATTCTAAAATAAGTCATGTAATTCAGTTGAATGTATAACAGTAAGTTTCATTTTCCTGAAGGTTATTTTGCCTTAATAATTTGTTCTATAAGCTTTCATTTATTAAGTCATGTGTTATATTTGTTTTATAAAAATATTACAAATATTGACATAAATCTGGAATATTTGAAAAACTAGACCCAAGACAGAGATTTCTTCTACTTCTGTATTCTTATTCATCATTTATTCTATGATATTCTGCTCTTTTTATCTACAGTATTCTGCTCTTTTTTTTTTTATTTGTGCATACAGAACTGGGGTACATGCCAGAGGCTCAGGGGCGGCGAGAGGCTTCGCCAGAGACAGAGTGGGGAGCAGAACAGGCAGATCGACGAAGTACACTGCTGAGGGGAGTAGCAGGCGGGTCAGGAGAGGTCTGCCACGCCATGTGGTCACCTCCGGGGCAGGCGGGAATCGAACTCATGCGGAAGCGGCTTTAGATTCTCAGTGCTGTGCTTTAACCCGCTGCGCCACCAGGGAGGGCCAGTATTCTGCTCTTTTAAAAGGCATTTTACTCCTTTCAAAATCTTTCACACACATGAAACTTATGTGGTTTATTTATCATTTATTCATTGTTTTTATGTTATTCAATCACTAAAGCATGTTTAAATATAATTTCCATTTGAAGAAATAGTTTATTTAAACTAGTCTATGTCTTTGGATTCACAAGCTATTTATTGCAAAGTGATTTTTTTTCTAGAAAACAAAAGAATGGGTTATTATTCAGATCCTGCTGTACCCCTTTATATTTTTTCCAACTTACACAACTGTAGTGTCCACAACACATGCTACTTTGTGTATCATGTGGACAATATATGAAATTACAAGAAAATGACTCTAAAATGTACAGACCATATTCCAAAAACAAAGTATAAAGAAATTTTAGAGATTTATTAAAATTTCATTCAAAGCAATGATAACACAATGGCATAAATGTTTATGAACTAGGAAGTTACCAGTTTATATGCAACTTTAGTTCCCTGGCATGAGAAGTTCTCATGAACCTAGAGGATTAAATGGGTGGAAAAACTTTATTAATTGAAAGATGTGTAATTACATTGCTATGAAAAAAGGTACCAGCACATTTTTTCACATTCATTACTGAAAAAGCAATAAATAAAAGCCAGACTCTTGATAAATAGGATGAGTATCACTATGTCTACCTTTAATTTCTACAGAAAAGTTCAGTAGCTCTGGAACAGTTCTGCTACCCACTGTTCCTCAGAATCATTCAATGTCTGTGTGCTTGTTATCATATTACAGTATAGTCACTTCTATAGAGGGCTGGAAGAAGATATTCCCATAAATATGTAGAGCAAAATATATGTAAGGCTTAAAATCAGGTGATTGTAAAATTCACTAGTGTTTAACTTTGTGAATTCTATGATTATTATTTAGAAGTGTTGCCTTTCATAAATTGAAATCAGGGCACAAGCGTTAAAGACAGTGCTATCAAGCTATTTCCAGCCACTGCAAGCACAAATTTTATCTCAGGCCAGCCAGAGAGCTCACCCCCATGGGGTGGCAGACCTCTCCTGTCTCGCCTACTTCTGCCTCAGCAGTGTATTTCTTATATCTGCCTGTTCTGCTCCCCACTCTGTCTCTGGTGAATCCTTTCACCCCTTTGTACCTCTGGCCTATACCCCAGTTCTTATATGCATAAATAAATCACTCTTTTAAGAAAAAAGAAATAAATCAAATATATTTTCATCCTTTATGATAATTTTACTATGTTTATAAGTGTTCATAGAATAGTAAGTCACATTTATTCAAGAAAGCAAATCAAGGAAGCCCCCAACATGTAATTAGTCCAAATTTGATTCACACCACATAAAATTAAGAGTTGCCACCCATTCATAACCTCTCAGTGTAGAGAATGTGAGCTGAAGTTCCAAAATAGAAAAAAAAAAAAAAGGTAATAACAGAGTAGGTAGGCAATTAATAATTATATTAAAATTGATAGGCAATTTATATGCATAGCTTTTCTCATTATTACACACTTTTTTAATACTTCAGAGATTAGGAATAAATGGGGGTCAGGAAGATTTTTTAAAATGTCCTAAAGGCAAGGTTGCTAAATATTTCTACAACTTAGGTTAATTTAAAAGGATCTTACTCAACCTGAATTCAGAGACTTTTCTTATTTTGGTAAGAAAATCAACTCTCCTGATTGATAATGCTCAGTGATTAATAATATCTCTCTGAATAATGACCTAAATAGATAATAGCTGTATCAGTGCTTATTGATAGCAATAAGAAATTATTATAACTGCTTTCACATATGCCTTGTTGCCTAATTGTATAGATGTTTATCAAATATGGTAATCAAAGCATTATTAACTAAGAAATCAGATTCTTCCAGCAACAAGTGCCACATTATTTTATATTTTAATATTATTACTGGTATATTGAGATCATGTGTTTAGATGTTTTTAAAATATTTAACCCATTAGTAGCAAAGCATGTTTTTTTTTTTGGATATTGACTAAAAACAAATATTTGATTATAAACATAGGTGTTGAGACCCTAGGCTTTGTGAATTACTACAAGAGAATATGTGCAAGGGGAAAAATAGTTCCTTATAGCCTTTGTAAGGTTGATGTTATAGTGTGTTGATATATGGATATGAGTGGATATATATATGTGTGTGTGTGTGTGTGTATAAATGTATGTATCTATATGTGCATGTGTGTTGTGTCTGTCCTAAAAATTGTTTGGACACCTCCCTTTTGATCTCACAAAATTAGTTATTTCTTGAACTTACCTTAGTCTAATGTATTGCTCTTAGCCTTGTAAGCTCAGAACATTGATTTTGATCCTGGGGGCGGGGGGGCAGATCCATTACTCAATGCTAAATTCACATTCAGAATACTAACATGTTAACAGATGAAAAATGGAAATGTCTTAGGTATCAGAAGAGTCAATGTCTACATCTATTTCTCTCTGTAGAAATATACAAAACAACCTCCCGAAGTCATTTAATGACCATAAGTTCAGAGCTGGGTAAGATAAATGAATTCCTGTTTAAGGTCATCAGGATTAAATTACTGGAAACTTACAGAGAAGGCTAAGGTTCCATAACCAAGGCTTGTCACTGCCATAGTTTACTTCTGTACTAGCTTTTCTCCCCATATCCATAAGCAGGGCACACTATTTAACCCACTCTTTTCAGAAAAGTTACTGTGTTTGATCTGATGCTTTGTAAATATTAAGACTTATGAATTTCAGTGGGTAATGCTATCAACTGGTTAAAAGCATGAGTTTTGGATTTGTATGCCATAAATTCATTAATTAGCTTTGACATTTCTAAGTTACTTAGCATACTATTAAATCTTTCTGAATGTGAAAGTCTTTTCAAGTAAATTGGAATGATGATAATAAAAGTGACTAGAGCCAAGTGCATAAGGAAACAGGGAGTAAGATTCATCTATGAAGAGACTTCACTGCAGTGGTGGATTTAGGATTAATAAATTATCCATTCCTTCACCTCTAATATTCTCTGATTAAAACAACAACAACAACAACTAGGAAGTTACTCTTATAATAACTTATAATTAACTTCTTTAGAAATATTGTTACATTTTCCCAAATACAGCAACTGTTACTTTTTTAAAATCTATATCACATGTATGGTTGTTTTAATTAAGGTAACATTGGTTACAATACTGTAGGTATTCTTTGCCAATGCAATCTGAATGAAGTGATTTAACTTGTATTTTTACAGTTGTAATCCTGGAATTAACCTGGACAATCTGAAAGGGAATTAATAATCACAAAAATCATACCAATTTATCTTTAAATCTTTATTCATATAGGTTTAAATAATTTTTTAAAAAAGATTTATTGATTCATTCATTCATACAGAACTGGGGTACAGGTCAGAGGGGTAGGGGCAGTGAGAGGATTCACCAGAGCCAGAGTGAGGAGCAGAACAGGCAGAGTCACTGAAATCCACTGCTGAGGGGAGCAGCAGGGAGACAGGAGAGGTCTGCCGCACCATGTGGTTCACATCCAGGGTTCTAACTCACACAGAAGCTGCCGCTAGCTTCCCAGTGCTGCGCTTTAACCTGCTGCACCACCATGGAGGGCCCTAAATCATTTCTTAATACCTGTATGATTGCCAGGAGCAATTTTAAATTTCCCTTAAATTTTATAAATAAGGAAATTCCTCCAAAATTTATAAATTGTCCTTGATGTTTAGTTGAAGATCTTTGTTTTCTTGATAGAGTAGTTTGGCCAAGAGGTGAGGTAGCTGCTTTGATCTTCGGATGTATAACCTCATTCAAATTTTGTTTTGACCACAAATTACAAGTATAACTATAAGTAGACATGTAAGCCTTCTTCAGTCTCAAGTATATATATATTGCTTGAAACCTTCTTCAAAAGATGTTTGTCCAGTGTAAAATAACAGATATATTTCCAGTAAATTGCATGAAGCTTAGCTATCAATACCTAATGAACAGGCATATATTGAATTTTTCAGCCATTACCAAGTCAAAATTTCTCCCTTCACAATTCTAAAGGGAAGTTTTGAAACTCCTTTTACAAAATATATTTTTATGAACTGCATAATTTTATATGGCTTTATGAGTCATTTCTATTTAACAATGAAGACTGAAGAACAGTAATAAGTATTGCTCTTACTTTCTTGTGTCATTCCTTTAGTCCATGATGAAATTAGATTGAGTGGGGTAAATATTGACTGTCCTTGATTGGCAAAAATGTTCATGACCATGTTATATATATATATATATATATATATATACACACACACACACACACACACACAACTCAGAAACACACAATGATTTGTGCATACTCTTATATTTATCATATTTTAATTCTTTGTTCCAAAGGGTTAGGTATTTCAATTGGTGGGTTATAAAAGTAAATGTCCAAATTTCACTTACTTTATTGTTTAGTGACTGTGATAAGCCAGGGACATACTTTGTTCAGTGGGGACCATGAAGCAGAATGAGATGTGTGTTTTGGCTCCAGATATCAGACCATAACTTTTATACCAAATATAGATTGTATTTGATCTTTATACAAGTTATATGTTTATACTATAATACAGAAAAGCTATTAATATCAATATTTTCAGGCTGCTTTATCTTTAAATTATTTGATTATAATTTAATTATATTTAGTTCATGGATATGTTTTCTTACTGACATACTACAATTAGTGTGGTTTTTTTTCTTATAATTTATTTAATACTGGCATCCTGGATGGAAATGTACCTTTCAATTATAGTATATGTTTAAAAGGGAAAATATGATTGATTCATTTACACCATGCTATTCGTAAATATACAATGGTTTAATTGTAGAACTTGTAGGAAATTTTGACACCAATTTTATAAGAAAATTAAACACAACTATAAAGTTTAAATATATCTCACCAATTTTATTTTAACAGATGTATATCAAAAATATTCCTAAATTTACTGTTTAATAATTTTATTATGTTTATTCTGAAATAGTTCTACCTTCAAAAAATTAATGCAGAACCTCCTTTCTTTTTATACAAATTCATCTAATGATATTTTAAAATATCAACTTTCTATTTAATTTCTCTCTGCCTTAGACTTTAGTAATGTTTTCTAATTTTGCACATTAATTTTTCATTATAGGCCATCCCCTATAATGTCCGACCCCAAAATATTTTTAAATTTTGTTATCACTGTAGACTCATAGTAAAGAAATTTGGAGTGATCCTGAAAGCATTGCTTGGTTTGGTGAAAGTTACGAGTGAAAAAATAATGAATGAGTTATGTGATTCCTAAAGATTAGATTGCCCTTTTCAGGAAAAAAAAAAAGTGATTAACACTGCAAAACAAACTAAGTGAGAAAAGGATTTCTTCAAGTTTCCTTCTGTTCTTTGGTAGTTGATTAATTGTAATTATAGCTCATGTAAAGATGGTATACAGCAGAGAATGTCATTGTTAATCAAGTAATAACCATGATCTGCTTTCTACCAGATGTGTTCTTTGTTTTTTAATGACCCACTTCCAACCTTTACTATAATTATTATTAAAAACATGCTAACTTAGTTACAGAGTATTTTTTAGTAGAAAAAAAATTTTATTCATTGAAATATATTAAACCCACATAGACTGCTTACAATTAAGCACTCCTTGCGAGTACTCCCATGTTTACAGCAATAAACATGGGGGGAAAAGTTTATTTCTATAAATTTATATCCTAATGACTACATAGTATCCCTAAGTAATAGATGATCACTAAATACTTACTGATCAAATGATGGAAAACTGTAGAAAGAAAAGAAGGCAAATTATACAAGTCCACAATTCCCAATTCTAAAGTATATAGTCTTTCCATTTAGGGATTTTTAAGTGCAGGGGAAAAGTCACACACTCATATCAAATGTTGAAAATTCAAAAGAACTCAGGCTGACAGGACTGAAACAGCTTTAGAAAAGATTCCCTCTGATCTATTTTGTAGGTCTCTAAGTACCCCATGCTTTTATTTATGAGCCGGTTTCATTCTTCTTTCATTCTTTTTCCCCTATTAACAGACTTTCTCTACTCCCTCATATTTTCTTTTACTCCAATTAAATAATTGTTTTTGTAGTGAAATACAAAGATAGAGTTAACAAAAATAATAAAACAGTGCATTCTTATCCAATATAACCACCATTCTAGAAAATATGTTTTTTGAAATTCATAGGTATTAGTATTCCAAATATGAATATTAATATTTGTATCTTAATATTAAGATCTAATATTAAAAATGTAAAGATTCTTGGTAATATTGAATGTTTTGCATTACTCACACAATGTAGTTTCCACTACCTCCTAGGGTCAGCTTTCATACATACTTTCAGAATTCTCTGGTTCAGCATTTCAATTACAACTTTCAACAGTGAGAGATCAGCTCTCAGCATGCACTTGAATTTGTTTAGCTCGGTTAATGTTTGTCTTGGCACATTACATTTCTTGTGGAGTTAAGGGTTGGCTGCATCTGCTGAACACCTACCTCAGGAAGAATGAGCTTCCTCTTTTTAGTCATGCTTATATGACCTGGGTCTCCTTACTCTTCAGCTGTCTATTTTATTTTATACTTGCTCTTATTTTTGTTTCAAGAACTTGCCATAATAATTTTATGCAATTAGTCACCATAAAGCCATGAAATTCGAGAATTATGCAGCCATATCTTATGTATAATTTATTCTGCAACTTTTCTGAGAGCCATACTAATTGATTTGATAGTTATTATTTATAGAGGGTTATATATTTAATTTGGTTAAAACCAATAATCTGTTATGAATTACAAAAATGATAATGTAGAAGAAGACTGATAAATGATATATGTGAAGTGAGCCAGAAGGAGAAAAATAAATATGGAATGGGTTCATTTATGTAGAATATAAGGATCCCAAACTAAATATCAAAGACAAACTTTAAAGCTAATCCTTAAAAGCTGACCATAGATCTGAGACATTCAAGAAAGGAATTGCAGTTATATGCCAAGAAAGGAGGAGAAGGAAAGTGGGAGGGGAGAAGTAAGGAGTGTACAATGGACTGTGGTGGAAGACTGTGAGTGCTTTTATGGTAGTAAAACTATGGTGACCATACCTGTGTATATTGTAAACAAAAGTTTGTAAAACAATGACATGTCAATAATAAATAAATAGAATACATAGATAACAGAGTCTGGTTAGCTCTTTGTTGGAATCCTCTAAACAAACTACATACCTTTATTTTGCATTTAGAGATTTAAAATTATCTTATGAGTTTCTATAAAGCAATAATTAACTTCATTTTCTAAATTATTTGTTTATAAAATACCTTAAATCTAATTACATTTCACTTTCACATCGCTTAGTAGTATAGAAACTGAAAAAAAAATGTATTGCTTAACCTAAATCAATAATGCACAGTAACTTTGTGCATAATTCAGTAAATACTTTGAATATCAAAATCAGATCTCCATTGGACCTTTACATAGTTTGATTAATCCAAATAAGTAAATTCTGCAAGTGCTTAATATTAATTGTAATATTAATCATTTGACCATCAAAATTTTAAGGGAACATTGGAAACACTTTTCAAAATGTCATTTTGAGGAAAAAGTATTATACTTTTTATTGCATTCAAAAAAAAATATTTGGATTGTTTGAAAATTGCTTGAAAATTTTAAGTTGAACGACTTTTGAAATGACATCATCTGATACTTCAAATAAGCTAAGGACTAAAGAAGGAATTATTTCATATGAATTAAGGCTTGCTCCATGCATTTACAGTCAGTTTACATGAAGTAGTTTATTTTTCCATTTCTTTATTCTAATATGTAAACACTCCCTCCTCAGCAAGCATATGCTACAGGTTTATTCAGTAATTAAGCTCTTGCCTGTTTTCCTTATATTTTTTCTGCATTATTGTTTTCCATGAAGATGGAATTCCCCTTGTTCTCAGTTGTTTAACAACTGCTCCCTCTCCTTGTTTCATAAGAGAGTCTTCTTCCAAATGCCATAATTTAAAAAATACTTAGTAAATTCAAGTTCTCTCTAATTCCCCACCCATTCTGTGTAGTTATCATTAAGGAAATAAGTGATTAAATGGTTGGTGCCCATGGTCTACTTAACTATCTAATGAAGACAGCTAACCTGTATAACTTTACTTGAAGGTTTAATGTAGCAACTGTCTACTGTTTAAAAGTAATTACAGTGTCGTATTTCCTTTTTAATTCTGGAACACAAGTAATTTTCTTCTCCATGTTCTAGACAGCTTTTTTATCTTTAGTGTTATAGCTTACATAGATAGATACAGGTATTCAGTTATTTCCAATCAGCTATTCCCAAAATAATATCAATATGCTCTCAAATTTTAGCTAAATGGCCTGGAAATATTCGAAGCAAGTATAGTTTGCTAAATAGAAGAATTTTATATCATGAAACTATGAAACTAATTGTTCACTTATGTGTAAAATCAGCTTGCTTTTAAATCAAGGTTATTCATGGAATTTTAATTACAATATCTATTTAATTTAGGGTGGTTTTATAGGATCTAGTAAGTTCTTCCTTAAGAATCCAAATACCTTCTAAGATGATTTATAATTTAGCTTCTCACATAGTAATGTTAATTGCTTTAATTAAATTATTAGTGGTTATAACTAGACCATATGTTACTTAAATGTTTTAGATAAGGTTAGAGTATAAATATGAAAGAAAATAAACTAATAGGAAAACATAATATTTGAAACTGGTTACGAGAAGAAAAAGAGAGGAGAACCTACTAATTCAAACACATTAAATTCCTTCTCATTGATTATATGCTTACTTTCTCACATCTTTATAATAAACATCTCATAAAACGTCTCTTTTATGATCAAGAATGTATTTGTCCACCAAAACAGACTTTCTTGGTATTATTTTTATACTCAAGTACTAATAAAAATAAACCATTATAAAAAATCCTTAACCTGTAGAGTTTCATAGTAGTTCAGTTTCTTTTGATTACTCATCTCATTATTAAATATCCATTGGTGAAGCATATAGTATTGCAATTATATGTCAACTTTATGTCCCTTCAAAGAAGTGACTAGTGAACTTCTGTGTTTGACATACTTACATGATTTCTGCTAACTGGCAGAAACTCAATGATGACCTGAAGTGCTCAGAAATTATTTGGTCAGATGAACTTAAACTGTTAATAAATAAAAACATGGACAAGAGTGTCAGAGGATCTTGACAAGAAAAAAATATAAATAATAGTGCTACTGTTGAATAATCTGTGAGTAGGTCATAAGTTCTAACATATAATACATATTAAACTATTGCTAGGTGGGAATTGTATTTCAGGCTAATAAAAATATATATTTTTCAAATTATTTTCCTTAGCTCTCTTAAGAACTGTTAATTTTTATGAGCATTCCAGTGACTATTTATAATGGCATACTATACAAATTAATATTTTTGTGTTCTAGAAATGTGGGGCTATTTTATTAGTATCTTTCAGGTTCAACATTTGATAGATTAAGGATGTTTAAATATTTAAACATGTTTATGTGTAGAAAGCCTAAAATCTGACATTGCCTACTAGGCAATGCTTGTTCATTCCTAATTTATAAAAAAAAATATTTTATTTACCATTTATGATAGAAAACCTAAGAAATCCTATTTCAAATTGTATTATATACTTTATTATAAATGACTATCTAAAGTCAGGAATATTTTTAAATTTTATTATTCTCTGTAATAAAGATGAGTGAGAGATTTTGAGAAAGAGAGTAAGAGGATGTTTGAGGAACTGTCAAAAAATTTTATTGAAGTTCCCAACAAAGCATTTCATGAAGAAAGAAGAACACATAATACTTGCTAAGTTTTTGCTATTAATCTTAGAGATAACACTTGGAAATCATGAAAGCCACAGAAATATTAGGGCAAAAGCTAGACAATTTCTCTTTTGATACTATGAGCATATTACCATTGAATTCTCCATTGAGAGAGTCCACTAAGTGACTCATGCATAGATTTGATCATGCAAAGTGTAATCTTCATTGAAGACTAATACCTCTTAGTGGAGTTCACTACCAACCTGACTGAAGCTGACAGCCCTAGGCTGTTTGCAAGGAAACCTTCATGGGGAGTTAAGAACAGATGCTAAACAATATGGCACATTTGATTTCATGCTGCTCACATATACCAGCCCCTGGCAGTCTTTATCAGGTCAGAAGATTAGTAAAATTGTAGTCAGCAGGAATACAAGGTATATAAGTAGAAAGAGCCAAGCAGGTGTGTTGAAATGAGCTTAGTCCAGGCTTTCCCCAGATGTGTCTTACTTGTCCTTCAGCATATGCTGTGAGATCATAAGGGAAAAGCAAGATAATGCTTATAATTCAGTACAAAATAATGCAACTAGTTAGGACTTTATACATGTTGAATAGGAAGCATGTATGTGTGTGCATTGGATTAATTATATACTGAATTTAATTTTCAGTGTTTATTTAAAATCGTAATTTTGATGATCATGAAACAAAGAAAAACAACTTATTGATTGGAAGGAATTCAGTTGTGATTTTAGGTTATATTTGGTTTGTATGGTTCTGGTTGTCTTGATCTGAGTCTACTCATCTGTACAATTAGAATATGGAGGTGGTAATATCTAAGATATGTAACAAATATAAAAAAACTAATACCTGTTTTAGATATCAACACTTTAATCTGCTTCTTCGGTTGGCTATGTCATATTTGTTTTGGTATATAAGACAGTAATGCAGTTAGTGAAGTGGTTAGTGATTTATAGGAAAGAGAAAGAGAGGGAAAGAATTTGAGCAACAGAAGGACATCCTCAGCTTCTTTTCCACTAGTTTTCTCTAGTACAATATAATTTTTCTGGTATAGCTTAATGGAAGTTTATTTAGTCTGTAGTTTGTATGAGAGCCAGGAGCAAGAGCAAGAAAGAAAATAATCACTGAATATATTTTAAGTAAGAGGAAGCCAAGGCCCAAGTAACTATCATAAACTAGTTGATGATCCATTCAGAGTTTGTATGAAATCAATTTATGTGTTGCTCTGTACCTTTGCACATTTCCTCTTTTAATCGATTATAGATATTTAACTGAGAAATAATTTATTTGAAATAAAGTAACAAACAGAAATGTAAACTATAACTTAAACAATATTTTTTTTATGAAAATATGGCCCTATCTTGTTATCTGTGTCTGCTTTATTCTATCCTGATAAGGCACTTCTGGGAGTATAGTGGGGAGAATGTGTAATTCACTTACAGATCCAAACTGGATCCTACTTTTTCCCAAAAACTTTACTGTGGTGTCTTTGGTACACATTCAGCAATTAGGTGTCAGTCTACTTCCTATGTTTCTATTCTATTCCATTGATCTGTATGCCTTTTGATTTTGTTCCAGTATCATATAGTTTTTATTATAATAGCTTTGTAGTATAGTATGAAGTCTGGCCTCTGAGCCCACCATTCTTCCTCTTTCTGTGAAGATTGCTTTGACTTTCAGGTTCTTTTGTGATACTATATGCATTTCAGTAATGTTTGCTCTATTTCTTTGACAAATCCCCTTCAAATTTTGAAAAGGATTAAATTTAATCTATATATTGCTTTAGTTAAAATGGATATTTCAGCAATAGTAATTCTTCAACCCATATTTTGTATTTCCCATTCATTTTAATAATGTTTTAAAGTTTCATTTTGCAGGCCCTTTACCTCATTTATTAAGTTTACCCCAGGCATTTCATAATTCCTGATGGTATTGTGAATGCAATATATGCAAATATCAAATAACTGTTAAATACCTGAAATACATCTAATTTTATTGTCTATTCTGCTTCAATTTTAAAGCTTAATAAGTTTTATGCTGAAAAATGTATATTTTGTTAATCTACATAAAGCTTGGTAGCATATATATGTCCTTTTTGATGCAAATATTTACACTTTATTAACAGTATAAAAATAGTAAAAAGAACTAAAGTGGTTACCCATGCTTTTTTTGTTTGTTTGTTTTTTAATTTCATTTACTTACAAGCATCAGAATGTCAACAAAACAGCTTGTGATTTTTGTTTGTTGCTTGCAATTACAGAGTGGTATTCAGTTAACAGCACTATTATTTTGTATAAGCTGCATCAGAAACAAATGAAGATGAAAAACTTCTATCCCCATATAGAACTAATGTGTGCTATGTAAAAGAACTGCTCAAATTCCCACACCAATTTACAACCCCTGATGCAATGCTGGACCAGACTGGATTGTGGCTTTTGAAACCACCAGGGCAGGACTATCTAAATAACTGCTCAAAAATAGAAACTATACAGTGTAAAAGACAAATCTTGCACAGTATTACCAAAAGTTAAAAGCTTTTTTAAACTTTAAACTTTAAAGGTTTTTTTTTTTTTTTCTTTAAAAGCAGTGAGTTGTATACAGAGGGCTGAATGCCTTATACATAAAGAAAATAATTACACTAGAACCAACTTACTCATTATTATAGTAATCCTCTTCATCTTTATTTTCTTCATTATTAGCTTCTTCATTCTCTTTGTCTTTCTAGACTTCCTCCACATCCTTCTTTTTCTTTTTTTTAATTTTTTTTTTCCCAGCCTCGATAATCCCTTTTTTGGGCTGTATGAGGCTTTTCTTTATCTCGATGTGCAGCAGTATCCTTCCCATATTATTTCCTTCATCTTAGCAACCTTCTTGTCATTTGAAGCAATATTATTGCACATCTTTTCTTTGCAACATCACTAGTGGATAGACCTGGATGTTCTCCTTTGATTTTTGAACAATACTCATAGTAGAACAAGAAAGGGCTGAAGGAGGTTTCTAGGATGCATTGGGAAACTTTAACTTCTTTTTTATTTCCCCTTAGGGAGTTACCAGTTTTCATTTCTCTTTCATAAAGGGCCTTCTCCACCCTTGCCATGCCTTCAAACTTTATGAGCCCTTGTTAGAAAACTCTGAGAAGTTGACTCACATGTCTAGATGCTTCTTTCTGTGCTTCTCCTGGCAAGTTGTATGCAAAAAAAAAAAAGCATATGATGACATTTGTACTTGATTGGCTTCTTAGGATCTGCTCAGTGCCCATTTGACTCTCACTGGCCACAGCAATAACTCTATGGAGTTCAACATACTACAATGACTTGGTTCCCATTTTTATTTCTGGATGTTCATTTTTACTTTTTATGTGAAAAAATTTAAGTTAGTATTTTCAAGTGAAATACCTGTATCTTAAGGTATTTTTAAAGTAAACCTGCTGAGAGTTTTATAACTGCAAAATACTGTTTGTTTAAGGTACTTTGCTTTTACATGGAATACTTTCTATACTCAGTAAACATGAAGTTAAGAAATTTTGAGGGGAAAACTAAGTGTAGGTTTCTATTTTTTAATTAAAGGGCTTGCTTTTATTTTATTAAATTTAAAATGTATGATATACACATATATCCTTCAAAAATAAATAAAGCATATCTAATTTATTTTCTTTTAGGAGCAAACTCATTTCTCTAATAATAGGTAGAGCAAAATCCTCTCTCTGTGAAAAGAAATAGGTCATGAAAGTAATAAAAAAAAAACAAACCTAGATCAATCAGTATGCATTTTTTAAATCTATTTTTATTGGCCCTGTAATTTTAGGATTTTTTTTTTGTCTGCCATTAAATTGATTGTTAACGTACATTTTCAGTTTTATTATGATTTCCACTCCTTTGCATTCCAAGGTGATTTAGTAAAATAAGAAGTTTCACTATAAGTGGTGCATGTTTAAAATCAGTTCACACCATTTCAAACAGTAATACATGAGGTAAAAATTTTGATATGTTATTCTTATAAAACACAGTACTTTACTTTATTAGATTAGTTGACCATTGATATTGATTAAATTATAATCACTGACATAACTATGTATTAATATATCTTTAAATTTATTCATTCAAAGCACATCTTAGCAAACACTTGTTTAATTGAAAAATAAGCAGGACAATTACTCATATCCATTACTGGAAGTGTACATTAAAGTGTCACCTTGAATTTTAGTGGCCAAGACCCATCAATATTTCTCAGCCAAGAACTCAAATGAGCACAAAGATATTTCTATAACAATATTTATTGCAAATTGACTTACAATACAAAATATTAGAAATAAAATAAATGTTCATTATCATGATTAGTTACATATTATTTAATAAATATTGATAAAAAATGAGGTACTTTTACGTGTTGCAATATTTACAAGTTTGCTGGTTATTTTGAATTATGCTGATACATAAAAATACATAAAACTAGCTACATGGTGTTTTAGACTGTAAACAGGATGCCTTTGGTATATTTTATGTTAATGAAACTTCCTAAAATACTAAATTTTTTAAAAAATAGACTTCCAGTAAAATTTAGAACCTAGAAAAAGTATTTAAAAGCATCATTGGAAAATCTCTGAAGCAGGACATAATAGGCACACACACTTTGAAAGTCAAAGAGAGATGCCAATACCCTCTCTTGTGTGGATATATCCATCATTCATAGGCATAGAAGTTCAGTTTGAATGGAGGGTGAGGGACACAAAGTACTATTAATGGTGTGGCCTCATATTTAGGCAGATAAGTCATAGACCAAAAAAGGAGTTCAATCAGTAGTTGGATTGGGCTACTTACCTTAGAGATTAACTTTTTGTATTTGCCATATTTTGGTTGTATGAATCATCAAACATACTTACTATACTCATATTTTCTTCAGACAACAAGGAAATTGTAATACCTAAGTTGTATGCTATTTATTAAAATATTCCCTAGTCACTTACCTAGAATATAATGAAGAATTTATATGAAATGGAAGCAATATTTTAGCAATTTTTGCCTACAGATATACAGGAAAAGTAGTATTACCTAGTAAATGGCAGATTAAAATCTACCTTCTATCTACCTACCCATTTAACTAGCTATCCATTTATAAATAAACCTACTTTATATTTACAGTACTTATAATTAAATTTAGAATATTAAGCTTATTATTTTAAGTTAATAATATTTATCATAGCCTCATCTATAATTGAGTAACCAAGGAAATGCTACTTTTAGGCATTTCAAATGCACATACTGATGAAAAATAAAGCAGTTTGGCTGCATTATCATCAAATTCTTACTTTATTTGAAAGTATGCATATTTTTCTTATTGGAGCTTTACAATGATCCTCTAAGGTAGGTATTTTTTCTATAGCAAAGGTAAAGAGCTGAAATTCAAAAAATAAATAATTTTGTGTTCAATTAGTAAATAGAAAAGCCTCTTAAAATAGTGTTTTTGAAGCTAAAGATCTTTCATTGTGCCATTTTACCCCTTCATTTGTTGACATCTCTAATATCTTGCCTAAAAATCTATATTTCTAACTATAGTTAATAGTAAATTGTACTGTAAGAGGTGCCATAGTATTTCCAGTTTGGCATATCAATGTTATAAAGTAAAACATAAGTTTTTTTCTCTATGGGTTTTCTAGGAGAAGAACTTTCTCAGAGCATTTCATGGACTGTCATCACTAGTACCAGTCCAGTGCTGTTACAATGCCATGCTAAGTCCAAAACACTGGAGTTAGAAATTCCTGAAATATTGCAAAATTCTCCAGTTGGTTTGAATGCAACCTACTCAAGCATGTTATGTTATGTTATTTATTTGTTTATTTACATCATTCTTCATTTTGTGCATTTTTTCATCTCAGTTGTAATCCGCATGGGCTTCCCACCACCCGTATGCCATCCCTCAGTCCAGTGCTCTCTTCCCACTACAGTTCAAGCATGCAATTTTAAGACCACTGAGAGATTAAAGATTGTTGTCTAACTCATAACACCATAAAAATAAAAATGAAGGGATGGGCCCTCCCTGGTGGAGCAGCAGGTTAAAGAGCAGCACTGTGAAATTAGCAGCAGCCGTTTAGTGCAAATTCGATCCCTGGCTCCGGAAGTGATCCACATGGCGTAGCAAGTGATCCTCCTGACCCGCCTGCTGCTCCCCTCAGCAGTGTACTTCCTCGATCTGCTTTTTGTACTCCCACTCTGCTTCTGGTGACTCCTCACCGCCCCTGCAACTCTGGCCTGCACCCCAGTTCTGTATGCATAAATAATAAATTTATTTAAAAAAACTCAGTCTTCAAAAGTCTTTTAAATCATTGACCATTTCTCTGAGGAAGATTCAAATTAACGCTAACATATCACTGCATGCTAACTTTTTGTCCACTCATGGACAAAAAGTAGCACATAGATTTGGGAGACTTTTCTAAAGCATTATTGAAGAAAATTGGGGATATCTTGAGCATCAAGTGATTGCTTAAAATTGTGTATTTCCAATTATAGTTAATTATATTTTTTAATTACAGTCCATGATCATCATTGGACATATTTTTCTAAGTGCATGCATTGATTATTCAGGTCTAGATTTGTTTAGTTTATAAATAGTTTGCAAAAGAAAATGCTATAGACAGTTCATATTCATACAGTTATTTCATAATTCATATTAAATTATTTTAGAGATTACAATATATATTAATCTATCACTGTAAAATAAACTAGTTATGTAATCATTCATAAACATAGCAATTTTACTTTTGCTTTTGCCTTTGTAAACAATTCTCTAACACAACCCTGAGGTAAAACAAAACAACATGATAAGCTATACTGGACAAGTACCATAAGTGAGAAATAAACATATCTAAGGGTGAAAAATAGAATAAAAGAAAGTAGTGCTACTGTTATCCTATGAGTGATATTGCTTCTTTTGCCAGCATTTTGGTTACAAATGCAACTTTGGGTTGCGACTTTGGGTATCAGTGAAACAGTTTAGAGTGTATGGACATAGAAAAGTCTCTAACTCTGAAATCAGAAGATCTAGGTTCTTAAAATGAAACAATATAGATTCTGGTAAGGCTTTTATAAAACAGGAATTCGAACTTTCTCAGCTTTTCCTCCTATATCCTTGACCATAATGAGTAGTGGGGATACATACTAACAATGTTATTCTCAGGCTTCATTTCTCACTTAACAGGGTTATAATTTCTTGGGAGGAAATTGAGATCATGTTTAAAAGCACATTAATGCATTTTTTCCTTAAAGATTTATTTACTTATGCATACAGAATTGGGGTACAGGTGCAAGGTGCAGGAGAGGTGAGAGGATTCACCAGAGACAGATTGGGGAACAGAACAGGTCGACTGAACAAGGTACACTGCTGAGGGGAGCAGTAGGTGAGACAGGAGAGGTCTGCTGTGCCATGTGGGACACCTCTGGGGGCCAGAGGATGGAACTGGCACTGAAGCAGCTGCTGTTCCCTTGCAGTGCTGCGCTTTAACCCACTGAACCACCAGGGAGGGGCCCGCTAATACATTTTTAATGAAACTTGAGAAGCACCAGGGTAGACAATTTCTAAACTCTCTTCAAGTTTGTAAATTCTAAATTTCAAAGTATTAAACTTGCATATCAGCTCTGTTCTACATATTATACAAGAAACTATAGATGAAGACACATATAACTACAAGGGTCTTTATAAGTTGAAACAAGTAGCACAAGAATAAGAGTCAAGAGGTTCAAATCATAAATTCTGGCCTTCAGGTTCGAAAGGGCTATGAGCCAATTAATGCAGACAGCCTCTAGATATCAGGAATAATAAGGAGCAAATCCTCTAAAGTCTTTAGAAAAAAAATGCAATCCTGCTAATATCATGATTTCAGCCCAGTGGAACTCACTTTTTAGATTTATGACCTCAAAATCTGTAAACTAATGTGGCTGCACTGTTTCAGCCATTAAGTTTGTTCTAATTTGTTGTAGTAGCAATAGCAGACCAATACAGGTGTATAATCCATCATGATTTTCTTTTCGTTTAAGTTAGTACATTTGTTTCCTGAACTACTGTACTTGTCTTTGAAATGATTTAATAAGAATCATGTCTAAAAATCCAGTCCCTGCATTTAAATTGATAGAGCCAAGTATGAGTTGATGAGTATATGATAGCATCACTGCAACCATAATATATCTTACTGTTTTCAGTGGCAAGATTCAAAGAAAGATTAAAATGTCTCATAATGTCTACTGTAACTTGCCCTTAAGGTAGAAGAAGCCATTGGTTATTATTGTATTAACCTTGAGCCAACAACTGGCTCCTTTTTATTTTGTGCTAACTTATAAACAAACCTGCTCTTTAAAAAATAAAACTAAAAATTCAAAAAAAGTCATTAATTATTTGAATATAGTTAGCAAAATTTCTTAGAAAAGACATTCTTAGTGAAAATTTCTTAGTGAAAAGACATAAGCTATTAAAATTTAATTGTCTGTGTAGCAAATATATGGAAAATCAAATAATATATATTTAAAGCATGACAATAAGAATTGAAAAGATATATATTTTTATACATTTTTAAAATAATATGTGCCTACGCCATGAATAATATGTATCTAAATCTAAACAAAAAAATTATAAAGCTATTGTATTCATTTTATTCAGTGTATCTTGAAAAATTTGGCATATCCAAGACAGCTTTGGTTCTACATTTTTTCTTCTGAGCTAATGAATTATCCTAAAATGAACAGGAAACTATCACTCAGAAGAAGCACCTTGTTTAAATTTGTGAAAAGTACTTTTTTTTTGTTCTTTTTAGCTTTGTTTTGTTTTACCATACTTTTAGAGACTTTCTCAAGAGCAATGCTTTAACAACACTTGTTAGTGAAAGAGCTAAGCTTGAAAAAGAAAAAACAGTATACTTCAAACATCCAAATTTACCATCATGTCTAATTTTAGAAACTTGCAACAAAGATCAAACTATATTTAAAGTGATTCTTCATACATGGAAGAAATATATATATATAAAAGTTAACCTCAGACAGTCTTACCCAGTCATATTTAATATATATTAGCAAGTAAAAGATGTTTTCCCCTAAAATATATTCAAGATATCAAAAGTTAGTGACTTAGATAGATTCTCTATTTTTCAATTTCATGTTAATGAAGACCACCAATATCAGAATTCTTGAGTGTCTTTTATTATATTAATTACTTCTCCCTTAGAAAGAGTGGGTATCATGTTTACTGCTGCATTATTTACAATTGGAAAGAAATGGAAACAGCCCAAATACCCAAAAGTAGATGACTGGATCAAAAAGATATGATGCATATATGCAATGGAATATTACTCAGCAACCAAAAGAAACACATGTCCTTGGCAGCAACATGGATGGAGCTGGAAAAGATCATGCTTAGTGAAATAAGGCTGAAAGAAAAAGAAAAAATACCGAATGGTTTCACTCATAGCAGGAGTATAACGGACCAGACGAGAAAATAATAATAATAATAATGAACAGTTATATACCAGAGACAATTTATGGGGATGGAGTGGGGAATGGGATCAAAAACAGTGGGGAGAGGGAAATGCACTGGACTTTGGTGATGGAACTTGGTTGATTTGGTGGTGAGAAGCCCAAGGGGATTATAACTGAGATGGAAAAATGCACAAAATGATGTAAAAATAAACTATTATATTATTATAAAAAAAAAAGTGGGTGTGAAAGTATAGACCAGGGCAAGAAGCAAATACTGACTTTCACATTTCCTTTAGACAGGAATCTAAATATCTCCTTTGCGGTTGAGATTAGTTAGTCAATGTACCTTCTTCAACAAGTTAGAAATTAACACTTTCTCTTTTTCTCAAACAGATCAAGGTTTACAGAATAATCCACTTACATGTTCTTGAAAATCAACTGGATATATTGTCAAAAAATATATCTGTATTTCTTTTATTCAAATTTTGTTTTATCCCAGTGAAATCACTAATATAGCTTTTAAAGATAGTAACAGAGCAACAACCTTTTTAATCAACTAATGAGTGTACTAGTGAGCTGTACTACAAATGAATCACAGATTAAAAAGCAAAGATGGGCTTACAAATATTAAAAATACTTTTTAAAAAACTTAATTGAATCAATAAAATTGATTAATATCAAAAAATTAGAAAGTAATTTATATTTATGGGCAAATAGTGAAAAGGAGATTTTAAAAGTTGCATTGAATTAGAAGTATCAGTATATATTCTTAATAGATAAATAGTATATTACAATACAAAATAAATACAATAAATGCAATTAGGATGTATATATTAATAACTTATAAAATTAAATGTTAATATTATAACTAATTAAAATGTGTCCCATTTTCTTTGTCTTCCAAATCCCAACACATATGCCCTGTTTCAACAATCTATCCATGACCTTCAATATTTAAGGCATTTTAAATTAGAATAATATAAAATGATTTATTCACATAGATATTTAAAAATAACTTGGAGTCAAAATGAGGAAAATTAGGAAAGTGGTTGCATTTTACAAAAATATAAAATTATGTGACAAGATAAATGTATTTGTTATTTAAAAGATCACTGAACACTAGCTCTCTATTAAACACCATTATCTTCTAAGGAAATGAACCTAAGGTTAGTTAGTTTTATGCATTTGATATAGGGTAGCTAACTAAGAACATGACTAACATATACAAATATTTATTCACAACATAATTTGCTTCTAGAAAAAAATTAATGGAATTAATTTTAATATCCATATAACTTCCATCAATATATTTTGTTGAAAGATAATTTGTTTGGTTTTTCTCTCTACCCAGCATTATTAAAACAGTCATTGAACAGATAGCCTGTTTTCTCTAAGTCCCCTCACTTTAACTTCACATTAAATAAAGGCAGACCTGCAAATTATATTATAGTTTGTGTTTGAAAAAAGCACTACTATGTGTTAAAGATTTATTTATTTGTACATACAGAGCTGGGGTATAGGCCAGAGGCAGTGAGAGGCTTCACCAGAGACAGAGTGGGGAGCAGAACAGGCAGATCAACGAGGTACACTGCTGAGGGGAGCAGAGGGCAGATCGGGAGGGGTCTGCCATGTCATGTGGTCACCTCCGGGGCAGGGGGGAATCGAACTCATGCAGAGGTGGCTTTAGCTTCTCAGTGCAGTGCTTTAACCCGCTGCCCCACCAGGGAGGGCCCATTAAAGATGAGATCTTACAATGAAATACCAAAGAGTTTCCCCAGACATCAATTTATAATCTGTATGTGGAGCACCAATTAAAATGTGTAAAGATAGGTACTTTATTTTTTACGTCTTTTCCTTAAGATTCTCTTACATCTTTTTTTTTTTTATTACAAAGTTTATTTTTACATCATTTTGCACATTTTTTTTTTCCATCTCGATTGTAATCCCCGCGGGTTTCCCATCACCAGATCACCCCTGTGCCACCACCATAGTCCCATGCATTTCCCTCCCTTCCCTCCCCCCCCCCGTTTTTGATCCCATTCCCCACTCCACCCCCACAGAATGTCTCTGGTCTATGGTTGTTCATTATTTTTGTTATTTTCTCACCTGGTCCATTATACTCCTGCTATGAGTGAAACCATTGGTATTTTTCTTTCTCTTTCTGGCTTATCTCACTAAGCATAATCTTTTCCAGCTCCATCCAAGTTGCTGCAAAAGACATGTGTTTCTCTTTTTTGGTTGCTGAGTAATATTCCATTGTATATATGTACCACATCTTTTTTATCCAGTCATCTACTTTTGGGCATTTGGGCTGCTTCCATGTTTTTCCAATTGTAAATAAAGCAGCAATAAACATGGGGGTACAGGTATCTTTTTCAATCAGTGTTTTTGTGTCTTTTGGATAGATACCTAGGAGTGGGATTGCTGGGTCGTAGGGAAGCTCCATGTTTAGCAGCTTGAGGAACCTAGATTCTCTTACATCTTATTACCAAAGAAAACAGCATATATTTCATGCAAATGAAAATGACCAAAGGAAAACTTCGATAAAAGTTAAAGTGTAATAAAGACATTAACAGCTTTATCTATTAAAAGATATGATAGCCTTGTATTTTTCAGAATTTATAAATCCTTTTTCATAGAGAAAAATCATAATTTCTTTAAAAACCCAAAAGCCCTATTCAGTGTGCGGTCACTATTTAAGACAGTGTTGCTTTCAAATAACTTTAGAGGTTTCTGTAAATCTACCTCAATTATATAGACCTAATGATTTATGGGAACACATTGTACACTAAGAGATCACTATAGTATGGTGCCTTTCCCCTTAAAATATTTTATCTTTTGATAACATATGGCATGTGCATGTTTCTCTGTGTGTGATCCTGCACACTTAAACTCTGGTGTGTCTGTTGGATAATGTTCTTTAGGGATTTTGATAAAACGGTGTCATGAAATTTAAACTTTCTTACATACCTGCTTATTGAATGTGCCAGTAATGATCCACATAGTTTAACCATGTGAACAAAATGGGTATTAGTTAATGTCACTACTTCACCTTAAAGTGGTCTTTAAGTTTAAGTAAAATCAAGAAATACAACCAGAGAAATTTGTAAAAAATTGCTGAGCATAATGAATCAGCAGTATGTTTCAAATTAGTGGAAAAGTTATGCATAATATTTTAATTGCATTTTTCTATTTTAGGAGTGACTTATTAGGAATATTTATTTTTCTTTTTAATCCTGAATACAAAAGGCCTTCACTAAAGTTATTTGAGAAGTTAGGGAAATGAAATAAGACTGATTTAAAAAAAACTGTTCTTAAGTTTAAATATCTGTAAGTCTGCACACAAGTGTGTACTTGAATTTCCTGTTAAAACACTATTAGATGTTCAAAAAAAAAACTCTTCTTGTGTATTTCTGTACATGGGTGAGCTGTTTTCTAAAATAGAATCATAAGTTAACTTGCAATAGTCATTTCATACATGTTGTGTATGAAATGCATGAATTTTTAAGAATACAATTTAGTTTTGTTTTTAAGATTTATTTATTTATGCATATAGAACTGGGGTACAGGCCAAGGGTACAGGAGCAGTGAGAGGATTCACCAGAGTCAGAGTCAGAGTCAGACAGGCAGATTGCTGAAGTACACGTCTGAGGGGAGATTGATGAAGTACACTTCTGAGGGGAGTAGCCGCAGGTCATCCTATAGGAAATGCAGTTGTGTCATACACTGCCTATTTTACAGTAAAGTTTTATACATATTTTTATATGTATAAATATATATATTACTTAGGATATAGACTAGCTGGTTATCATCAAACTAGTAAAAGATAGTATCTTCATAGCTTATTTCTCTCTGAGATACCCATACAGATATGAGAGATTCAGTTCTAGTAGGAAACTACTCCAAGTTTCTTCCTAGATACCCAGATTGACTGATTGTTGGTGCCGTTTTCCATAAGTAGTTTCCAATTTCATTTCCAAGGGGATATAGAAATGTTTTGATCCTGCCACTTTAAGGAAGTGTGTAAAACAAGTTCATGTATATGCTAAAACAATAACCAAAAAGTAACATGACTATATAATTTATTGTCCAAACCAGGAAAGTATTGAGAATTATTCAACAAAATATTTTGGTGATATAGTTATGTAATCTTTGAAAATATTTATTTATTGACTTAATATGAGAAATAAGAGTATATATTTGATCAATTCATTGTGTTTTGTTTTTGATTTTGGTCTGTGTGTATGTATATATACATTTGTGTTTGTGTGTGTGTATGTGTGTGTTTTCCTCTTACTAGTCCTTATGCTTTGTCCCATATTTTCTGAGATTTTGCATTCTCACTTTCCTCTATCTTGAGCTTTTTTTCCTTAATTTCTTTTTTGATTTCCTCATCAACCCATTAGTCTTTCAATAGTGTGTTATTCATGTGTTATTCATGTTGCACATATTCAAGGTTTTCTCTGATTTTTTTTTTGTGGTTTATTTCTAGTTTTATAAATTCATGATCAGTGAAAATAGTTGGTATGATTTCAATTTCATAAATTTGTTGGTGACTCAGTATGTAGTGACTCTTAAAAATATTCCCTGTGTGCACTTGAGAAAAATGTATTCAGCTTTTGGGGCATGCAGTAATCTGTAAATTTCTATTAAATCATTGTGGTTTAACTCTGTTTAGAGCTAGTGTCTTTTCTGTCTGGTTGGTTTATCTATTTGTGAAAATGAGGAGTTGACATACCCTGCCATGTATTTTTTTCACAAGTCAATTTTAAAATTTGATAGTAATTGCATCATATTTTTATAGTTTTCATGGGCACATATATAAGCTTTCTTATGTATGGTTACCTTAGTTATTATTACTGCTCATCCCTGAACCTTGTTACAATTATTAGCTGGAAATTTATTTTATCAGATGTAAGTATGGCTGGCCCTGCCTTCCTAGGGGTTCCATTTGCTTGTAGGATTATATTCCTAATCTGTATTCCAAGTCTGTGCTAAACTTTGGAGTTCAGTTATGCTTGTTCGAACTAGAAGAAAGTTGGATTTTATTTTTCACTCTAAACTAGATAGTGTGTCTTATATTTACATTTAGAGTGATTCTTGATATATACACTTCTCTTCCTGCCATTTTTGTCCTCAACTTTGTGGTTCTATTTGTTTAACTCATTGTGAATGTCTTTCTCTTTGATTTAGATACAAGAACTTTGTTCAACATTTCTTGAAGGGAGGAGTCCAGTGTTTGAAATATTATTCAGCTTCCGCATGTTTATGAAGGTCTTTATTTCTACCTCATATTTAGAAAAATTTCAGAACAGAATAATTTTGGCTGGATATTTTTGTCTTTAAATATTTCGAACACTTCATCCCTTGCTTAGATTCCAATGTAGTTAATTCCATTCTATTCTCCCCTTCCTTGTAGTTTTTCTCAGAGACAACAGATCAAAGCCTGACCCTAGCTCCTTTATAAATTATCTATTGCTTCCTCTCAACCAACTGCAATAGTCATTCTTGGTCTCAAATTATTGATAGATTTACTAATATGTGTATTTTGTATAGGTTTCATTCTGCCGGTGTAACCTGGTATTCTTATAGCTTTAGGAATCAGATTTTAAGTTCCTTCTGCAGTGTGGAAGCATCCCTGTATTATTTTTTAAGTTCTTTGAGCCTTTCCTTTTGACATCTTCATTAGTCCTATATTGTCTTTAACCACTGTGTCAGAATTCTCCAATGTTTCTTCATTTAGTTCCTTCAATTTGCTCTTTTTTTCCACCTGAATTCTCTGGGCATTATCATTTTCAGTGTCACTGATTCAGTCTTCCTTTGGTCTATTCTACTTCCACAGCTCTTTCCAATATTATTTTTGGTTTTTTTTTAATCTCCTCTGTTAATCTTTTCAGAGCCTGTATCTCTACTCTTTTCTTATTTAAATTTTTATTTAAATCTTCTGTTTGTTAATTTTGTCAGGACATCGATTTGTTTTTCTATATTTTCTTGTTTACCTTTCACCAGTTTTTCATGTTTGATTTTTTTAGTTTGTTTGAATTTATTTATTATTATAAATAAATCATTTTTTTTAAAGATTTATTTTTTTGTGCATACAGATCTGGGGTACAGGCCAGAGGCTCAGGGGTGGTGAGAGGATTCACCAGAGACAGAATGGGGAGCAGATCAGGCAGATTGATGAAGTACACTGCTGAGGGGAGCAGTGGGAGGGTCAGGAGAGGTCTGTCTCGCCATGTGGTCACCTCCGGGGCAGGCGGGGATCGAACTCATGCGGAATTGGCTTTAGCTTCTCAGTGTTGTGCTTTAACCCTCTGCGCCACCAGGGAGGGCCCAATAAATCATTTTTTTAATCGTGTATCTAATGAAAATCCTGTATCTAGTGAAAAGGAAATCTCTTTTATGTCATTCTGACTGGGTTCTGAAAATGTGCTCTTTTTCTGTGGTGTAGTATTCCCCTGGAGGCCCAGTTTTTTATTTGTCATAATTTTCACTCTCCCCTTTATTTACTTTCTTTTTTACCAGAGCTTCTACTTTTCCAGTAAATGACAGAGTATGTGAAAGTAACTATTCTCTGTAACTAAGTCTTCAGAGAATGGAGGGAGAGCAGTAGGAAGATATGTCACTCCTGAGAGTGATAGCTATATACTGTGCTCATGACTGTGTTAGAACTGCTATCTCTACTCTCCTATCTCAGACTTACATTTCTACTCTCATATCTCAGTCTGAACACTGTGTTGGTGCAGAATATTGCCTCAGTATATATTCTTAGCCCCTCTAACCATCTGCTGCCTGGGAGAAATAGGTGGTAGGTGTCATGCCTTTCTGAGTTTTGCCTTCCTCACTGGGAACCCCAATGCCTGTTTGACCACATCACTCATGTCAGTATCTGCAAGAGCAAGATCCCCAGCAGTAATCTTTTCTCTACTCTCCAGTTACAGGTAAGAATCACGGTTTAGACTCCTACATATGCCTCCTCACTGACTCCCTCTTTTGGACTAAGAGTTGAACTTCCTCCACATCTCTTATGGCATTTGGTTCAACATACTTCCTGGTGATAGTGAGATGTATTCGTTTTGCTCCAAATCACAGGATCCTCTGAGTTCCAGTTTAATCTCTCAGTTTATTCTCCTCAGAGCAAAGTATGAGACTTCCTCTGATGCCAACTCCCAGAAAGAGTCCATTGTTACACTCTTGAGTGATGATGCTTTTGTGAATCATGGTTGTTACAAGGTCATTTATTATAAGCACATTTACAACTAGCTTTTTACTCTCAGCTTTTTCTTTTCTTTTCCTCTCTTGCCAGATTTGTGCTTTTTTCCCTTCTTCCTTTTTTGACTGGATTCTGAGAACCATAGATTTCAAATGTGTCTGAGTCTTGCATGCTTTGCCTTTATATGCTTAAACATTAGATAGTTAGGAAAATTGTGCATTGTGATGAAGATCACAGCCCCTCAAAAAATTGCTTCTGAAGTTCAGAAATTTAAGAAATGATAGTCTGATATTTTTATGGTATTGAATCAGAGTAGATTTACCTAAAAATAATGCTTTTTTTAGTATGTTGTGTGTATTATTTTAGACAGGTTTAGTGGAAGATAAACTACAAAGGAGAATAAAATAATATAAAGATACTATGAAGATGTATCTAATAAAAATAGGATAATTGTGTCATTTCCACTACCTAAATTCAATTTAGAATACCAATAGGGTAATAAAAATCACTGGTATGTTAAATACATATAATAGTAAAAAGCATGAAAATATAGGTTATAAATTTCAATGAAGAATATTAACATTCATTAATGAGTTCATAAAATCAAATGCTTAAAACCAAAGTACTTCAACATCTTAAAGTTTCTTTTAAAGGCTTTTGACAGCAGACTTGGGCACTTTCTTGTTAATGAAATTCAAAAGTTGCTTGCCAGTGGAAAATCATACAATGAATTTTATGGCGATATATTTTACATATTGAATATTAATAACTAGCACAATCCTTTAAATTATTTACAGAAGTGGAAAGAAACAAAGGATGGACTTAAAAGGGAAGGATATATAAAATAGAATATACCATAATTTTAAATTAGATGAAGGACACTTGTGAATAGCTATTCTTTGTAAATTCCCAAAGGGAGTAAAATATGTGTGTTCTGTAGGTGCTTCATAGAAACACAGTCTGTTTTTGTTGTTGTTGTGTGTTTGTTTGTTTTTGAGAAACACAGAGGAATATAATAATTTGTTAAAGAGTAGATGAGTTTGTCTCTTATTGGAAGAGTATAGAGGAACTGGGAATTCTCGAAATAGTGAAGCAGAAAACAAAATACGTGAATGTAGTTGTCAACAGGAATATATTTTATTTCTCGTTTGGCCATTTAACTGTACACCACTAACAAGTAATTTAACTTGATAATAGACATTCAATCATCTGATGGGGGAATATTTTAACAATAATTTCACCCAGTTATTATAATAATTCACAATAGTACCTGAATAAATAAATGGAAGTTTTCTTTAGAGACATTTGCTATCTTGGAGAGTTTGTTTTAATTAAATAGTTAATTTGAAGGGAATTGATTTATTTTATTGTTTTGTTTTAATAAATTAGATGAGCATAAACCTATACATGCATACCAAATTTTGCACCATTTAAATAAGTATGTTGTTCTGTGATTTTCTCACTCACATAGAAATTGCTACAGTCTTCTAGCTATAAGACCTTGATTACAATATAAAATCCTGGGAGGTTGAAGTAGGGACGCTATTTTCATCATATCTTCAATAATTTCTAACACAAAGCTTCCTATTAAATAAAAATCAACTAATAACGATATGAAATACATTATAATATTAACTTCATTGTGTGCCACTATTGAAATTTTAATATTAATATATTTTCAGTCAAATGTAGTTTCAGTCAAATGTAGTTTTAGTAACAGTAATGCCATAATGAATCATTGATAGAAGTCCAGTTGTTTAAATGACAAAAAAGTGGAATTACATTTTTTAAATTCTTGATAAGTGTTCTTAATAAGTGTTTAGTTTTCTTATTTATTCTTTAACAATTATTATTAGTTTTAATTTTAGATATTAAATTATAGATGTTTAATAAAAAACAATTTCTTTTTAAGTTTTTATAATTACTTGTTAGTTGTTTTAATCACACTACAGCACTGTCCATATTGTTTTACTATGACTTGGAAAGCTATCCACTTATTTAAGAGAATAATGTTTAAACACTGATAGTCATAAAATGAAAGAGAAAATAGAACTATATTAATAGCATGTTAAAACATTTTTTCTTCTAATTACAAAGTTCAGTTTGTAACATGTGGTGTAAAGCAATATACTGCAATGTACTTTTATGACTTAACATATTCTGTTTTTAAAATAAACTGAGAACTCATCAAACCACATTATGATGTCAGATTGGTGAGGAAAGAATGGATATCTGAATACTTAAGTCATTTGGCATTCAGCATAGATTTGTGGTGACTTTAGTTATAAAGAGGTTCAAAGAATGGATGTAATTATGGTAAATTTGACCTTTTCAAATTTATCTCATACATCTTTGAGTGATGCATTTCCAAGATTAAAACTGCCTATTACTTTAAAATAATTTCAGTATTTCTGTGGTGGTTAAAATCAGTTGGATGTAATAAGAGGCTTTATCAAGGGCAAGCAATTGATTTTTGAGTGTGAATCAAAATCTAACAGTAAATTTAAGTATTTTAACTTCATAGTATAGTTTCAAAGTTTCTTCAAGGAGAATATGTGCAATATATTATTTAGAAAAGTATTCTTTCTAAAGGACATATGTACTTTAATTTTGAATGAAGGTCTATCTAGTATGATTTGTATTACCCATATGTTTAAGTAAGGCATAGATTTCTCTGTAAACTAAAGACATGTCTAAATCTGGAAAGAAAATTATAATGATTATTTCTACAAAATGCACTTCAGATATAATCAAATAGGAGTCAAATGCACTTCAGATATAGTCAAATAGGAGTCAAATTAATCAGTACCATGTTTTGTATGTTACTACATTAACATAGCTTATATGTGTGTGCCTTTATTTTTAAGTAAACAGACCATACAAGAACATCTTAATCCATGATAAGTGTGTAAGAATTATAAAATGAGTAAGAAATTTGGGTACTTTACATGTGCAGCAGGAAGGCTAGTCAGTATAATAATCCATATTGAAACGGTTTGACTAATGTATTTTATAAGTCCAAAATTAGTTTAGATAATGATAAAATTACATTGCTGCAAATTACTCATCCCAGTAGCACACATCCTTAATCAGTGGAAAGATTTTTATACCTTTCAATATGGATTTTTCATTTCATTTATAATTTTTATTGTCATTTGATTTATCAATGCAACAATTTAAACTAGTAGATTATTTTAGATTATTTCTAATCTAAAATATTATAAAGAAATTAATATTGTTTTGGGATAGACATTTATTCATATAATAAATTTATTATTTTCACATTATATAAATTTCAACCTACTATGTCTTCCATATTTGAGAGCAATAAATTAGTGGTATTTTTAATATCTCTGATATATAATATGGTAATGAAATTTGAAAAAATTTCAGTTTAACATGATTGCAATAGCACATGTAGAGTTGTGTTTTTTTGTTTGTTTGTTTGTTTTTTAACTTAATTATCTTGTACATAAGAATGTAATTTGGGGCCTTCACTTTCACTGGTGCCGCATCGGGTAAAAAGCACAGCACTGTGAAGCTGGCCGTGGCTACTTCCGTGCGGTTTTGATACCTGCCTGGGAGGTTACCCACGCAGTGTGGCAGACCTCTCCTGCCCCGTCCACTGCTCTCCTTAGCAGTGCACTTGGTCAATCTGCCTGTTCTGCTCCCCACCTCTGACTCTGGTGAATCCTCCCACTTCCCCTGCACCTCTGGCCTCTACCCCAGTACTGTATGCATAAATAAATGAATCTCTTTTTAAGATAAAAATTTTAATTTGAAAATAGTTACAATCTTGTTATTAGTGAATAAACAGAAATTTATGTATTAAGACAAAGTACTTTATAAATCATTATATTTTTCAATATATATGGTTCAATATGTATGGTAACAGCTGTAAATTTATTGCCAGTTTTAAACCTCCATAGTATCTTTTTTTTTTTAAGATTTATTTATTTATGCATACAGAACTGAGGTATAGGCCAGAGGTGCAGGGGTGGTGAGAGGCTTCACCAGAGACAGAGGGGGAGCAGAACAGGCAGATTGATCAAGTACACTGCTGAGGGGAGCAGTGGGCGGGTCGGGAGAAGTCTGCGGCGCCATGTGGATCACCTCCCGGGCAGGGAGGGATCGAATTCATGCGGAAATGACTTTAATATCTTAATGCTGTGCCACCAGGGAGGGCCCTAAAGTACCTTTTTAATATTCAGTGATCAGACTACTTATTTTAACTGAACATTTCTCTTATTTTATCATTCAAAATTAGTAAAAACCATGAGATTTAAATTCACTTTATATATTTAAAGATTCTTAATTATCATCTCACTTTCATTTAACACTAATTTGAAAAGAAACTTGTACTTCTGTGCTCTTTGCAGTATTATTTATGATAGCCAAACTATGGAAACAACCTAAAAACTTGAAACAGTTGAGTGGATCAAGAAGATGTGAAATATGCCATACAATGGAATATTGCTAAGTAATTAAGAGATAAACTCAGGGCATTTGCAGCAACAGGGATTGAGCTAGATCAAATTATGTAAATGGAAAAAAGTCAGAAGGAGAAAGACCAATCATTGATGTCATAATTTAATGTGGGAAATAGAGAAACCAGAAATTGCTAGATAAAGTAAAATTCAAAAACTAGTCCTTGAAAGCACACTATAGCACTGGGACATTTAAAAGATAGGGAAAATAAGAAAGGTGAACACAAAAGGAAGCTGGAGCAGAGTGGACTGTGCTGGTAAACTATGGGTGTTGGGTGGTAGGAATGTTATGGTAACCACAACAGAAATGAGAGGATTCCATTCTTCCAAAATACAACTACAATCCAAACTTACATCATTATCTCAAAAGAACAAAACCAAGCAAAAAAAAAAGAGTAACCTATATGTATTTATATACAAATATATGAGAAATTATAAACATTTCTCTCAGTAATATAGATCTGAATCCTGTAGTTACAATTTTCAGACTCTATAGGATCGCCAAGTAGTAAGTGTGTATGAGGTAAGTTTTAGTCAAACGTGAGTTATAGTGCTGTTAATCAGTGTTAATGAATCAAAAATACAGTGTAGACAATTTCTTAAGGAAGAGCTCTTCAGTAGCTACCTGCCTCATTGGAGCCATTATGAGCCTGAAATGTACTTAGTACAGCTGTGTCTACCTGCTATCTGTTTATCATCTGTTATTAGGTGCAGGTTAAGGTCTTCCCATATTTTTACCTAACACCATGTGATAATTGTTCCCCCTCATTTCAATTTTCATATCACTCACTTATTCATGAATTTTAAATGTTCTCTATATGTTTTAGATAATATTTATTATGTACAAGTATTCCTACTAGTCCATGATTTTCTTCTCATTCTGTTGACATTTTTCTTTTTAAAATTAAAATTTTGAAATAGTTACGGGTAATTCTTTTTTAAGTTGCCCATTAAAAGTGAGAATATTGGGGCCCTCCCTGGTGGCGCAGCGGGTTAAAGCACAACACTAAGAAGCTAAAGCCCCTTCCGCATGAGTTCGAGCCCCACCTGCCCCGGAGGTGACCACATGGCGTGGCAGACCTCTCCTGACCCGCCCGCCGCTCCCCTCAGCAGTGTACTTCATCGCTCTGCCTGTTCTGCTCCCCACTCTGTGTCTGGTGAATCCTCTCACCCTCCTCATCTCTGGCCTGTACCCCAGTTCTGTATGAATAAATAAATCTTTAAAAAAAAAAAAAAAAGTGAGAATATTGGGCCCTCCCTGGTGGCACGCAGCGAGTTAAAGAAAGCACTGCACTAAGAAGCTTAAGGCCACTTCTGCATGAGTTCGATTCCCACCTGCCCCGGAGGAGATCCACATGGCCTGGCAGACCTCTCCTGACCTGCCCGCTGCTCCCCCAGCAGTGTACTTCGTGGATATGCCTGTTCTGCCTCCCACTCTGTCTCTGGTGAATCCTCTCACCCTCCTCATCTCTGGCCTGTACCCAGTTCTGTATAAATAAATCTTAAAAAAAATTACATTAAAAAAAAAAGTGAGAATATTGCTTTACAAATTATAATGAAATTACTTTGTTTCTTAATTAAATACACTGTCCATAGGCCACACCGCAATGACATAAGATTGTCTACCACTGTTAACAATACTTTCCTAACAAGTTATATCTTTTCTAATCTAATATCACTGGACCTATCATCATATAAATATTTATCAATAATAAATATACGAGAAAAATGAAGATATGAAGGAAGCTAAACTTCCTACAGAGTCTATTTTTGTTTTCATCAGTCTTCAAATAATTTACTTTTAGTAGCAGTAGAGACAAGCTGATTTATAGATCCCTGAATGTTTTAAAACAGACTCTGCTTTTAACATGTATGGTATGATGGATAATTTTCTAACTATGAAATTGCTAACTGGTTTTTGGCCCTGGGGACCACTTAAAACAAGTACCCTCTGCAATCCTAGTGGGCTTGGAGCGAAGCAGCTGTATTTTGCACAGAACAGTAACTCATAATGGGTCATGTGCTGCTATGAATATTCATAAAGCTACCATATTCTGCTGCCCCATGATGATTCCGGTGAATGCTGCAAGAGGGATTTGAAATAGCACTTTTGTAGTATCCTTGAAAAGAATACACACACCAGGAAAAATAGAGCTTTAGCCCAGGTAATTCTGCCCTTAGTGTGCACTTCAGAGCTCTCCAAACAATTTTGCCCTATAGCAATGACACAGAAATCCATTGTAATGACAGAGATGAGAGGTTTTACTTGATAATCTTAAAGTAGGTTAAATTAAAATCTAAGTGGTCACCATGGTATAGCACTGCTGACTGACATAGTTCCTCACATGTGAAAAGAAATAGTCTGATTCAGTAGCAGTAGTCGCTGGAGGTTGTGATTTCCTGATGATACATTTAAATACAATGGCATCTACTTTCAAATCACTACCATGTTATGAGGGCTCTCTTGATAAAGCTGATGATTATATTTCAAGATAGGCATTTTCGACTATTCTTTCAAGTTAATTCAATACTTCTCATTACCTGCTGACCCTTTATGCTAAACTATGCTGATTAAAAAGTTTATTTCCTACATTCCATTTTTTAAAGTCCTCTGAAGAGTCTGAAATCACATAGGCATCACCCACATGGTAAGGAGTCCTTTAGTAAACATTTACTGAGAGGATCATGGTGGTTGCTTGTGAATTGAACAGTTCTCATTGACACAGTATTAATGAAGATCTTTGTTAATGATTCAAAATCAGTATACCTTGGCTTCATCATAAAACCATGGCCTTTCTGCATATTGACAATGACAGCTCTTTCCAGGATGATTCTGATTTTCTTTCTGCTTCAATTTTGCATATATTAAGTACATAGTCTCACTTTCAGAATTTCCTTTTTGCTCTAAAGGAATCTCGGATTATATTATGTATAATGCCATCACCTTATATAACATACATTACATATTATATACATTATTACATACTCCATTATAAAATATAGTATCATCATGTATCTTATTTACATTTTATTGTCCATATTGCATTGTTAACTTTTTATATAGTATGTACACTTTCACTTTATTTATAATGGTGAGCAATAGGAGTTCTAGTTCAGTGTTTGATTCTTATTGTTAAATGTTCATGAAAGTTATTTTCTGAATCTCAAGGAGAAACTGAGTGCTGGAGAATTTCTCTTTGCTGCCCTTACCCAAAGGAGTCTGATACACTAAGAATTTGTCTAATAGTGTAAGCAGTAGCTGAAGCCAAAGACAATGACAGGTCATTGTCCCCTGGAGGAAGGTGCTGATGAGGATAAATAACCTAAGAAGAACAAAGTATAGGTAGGAGTGAAGACTGATAAAAAATATAAGGGAGTGCAAATGAGTATAAATAACCTAAGGAGAACAAAGTATACTAGGTAGGGGTAGAGACTCTGATAAAAAATATAAAGGAGTGCAAAAGCCATCCCAGAGCATTCAGTATTTGGGCCATTTTTTGAGCTTTCAGTGTTGAGGATTCAGCATTTAAGGATTCCGTGTTCAATGTTTTCAGAGCTTTCAGTGATTCTGGGATCAGCAAGTTCTGGTCCCACTATGCAGATCTTCTGGAAGGTTGTTGCCTCTGCTGAATGTGGAGAGGTTTCTAGCAACCAACCTCAGAGAGGAAAAGTTTGGAGGCTTGTAACTAGCTGAGCAAATGAAACTGCTCCTGGTTTTTCTGCTCTTATAACCTGGCAGAAGACCCAGAGTGGATGCTGCCCTGAGCTGCATGAGTGTGGGCCATTTGTCAGGTCATTCAGTCACTACAGCTGCTGTTTTAAGTGTCACTTGTCTGGTGCTATGCAGAGACATCTCGGCAGCTCCTGGCAATATCTCCTGTTGTGCCTTCTGCTGTCTTCATGAGCTGAAACCTGGCTATGTAGTCTGGCTGCTCTGGGCCCTCAGTGGCAGGAAAACACCATGGTGGGAGCCTGGGCTATTGGTTGGAAGAGGAGCTCTGCATGCTCAGGAGTGGGAAGTATTTGTGTTTAGGACTTTTAAAACCCTGGATACTGCTTCTGGAAAGGTAAATGGCCATTTTGGCTCAGTAACTCTTTGTTTCTTCCTGGTTTGTTAAATAAATCCCATTATTGTTGTTCTCTGAACCTGAGTTGGTCTTGCCATTGTGTCTGCAGGTGAAGAACACAGACTGTGAGGAGTAAACTATTTAGACAGTACCCTTGACCCTCTTAGTGCCACTTGCTGGCCTGTATCAATGTCAGAGAATCTCTCTGCACAAATAAAATCACTCCTAAAATCATTTTTCTATGTGGTCTACAATATTATAATGAATTATTTTCAATTTATTAATGAGAGAGCAACTTACAAATTACAACTGATGCAAATGTTGGCTTATTAGTGGTTTATTGCGCATACTGGAGATAATCAGTAACATAGTCAACAAGTATTACCTCAGATGAAAATCCAGTTCTTGGGGAAATTACTAGAGAAAACCTGGCATAATTTTCTTTTCTACAAATTTTACAAATACAAGAATAGTATATCATCATGATACCAAGTTTTGAAGGATATTAAATCTAATTTGCTTTTTATATATTCAAATTATATTTATATTTCCTGCTGCCTAAAATATTTCAATAAAACTTATTTATTCAAAAATTATTAGGATGAGTATTTCCTAAAACTGTTTTTATTCATGGATAGAAGGAGAAAGGAGTGTCACAAGTAAAGAGAGTATTAATTTGCTGGAGCTATTATAGAAATGGTATTAAATAAATGATAAATTCTATCTAGTGTGAAAATATTTTCTTCACTTATGTAATAGGAATATTGATAAGATTACCATAAGTAGAAATGAAATTGAAGGTGAATGTGACAGCAACCAAAATGTATTGAATATACAGTAGAGAACAGTTATTATACTGTATTGTGCATTTTATCTACCTTGTAGGTATTAGCCACTGTGAGATAGCTTTGATCCCCATTTCATAGATTTAAAAACTGAGATTCAGTGGTGATACAGTATTTCTTTGTTCAGGGTGACACTCTAAGTAAATGGCAGAACCAGATGCAATTTAAAATATTTCTACTTTTGACATTTCTTGAACCTTATGCTTTATCAGGCAGGCTTATTTATTTCAAAGCCTGAATGTATACAGTAGATCTCAATTAATCCTATAATAGGTCTGGCTGGTATCTGATCATTTGCTGAAACAGATAAACAATTTATAACTGATCAGAAACTTCCTGAGTAAAGAACTCAAGCTGGTTCCATTTGTGCAGCTATTGACTAGCCTTCTTATGTGTCTTCCTATGAAAGTATGACAGAGAGAAACACAGATACAAGAGTTATATTCAGCTAGTATATTCAGCTTGAAATAGTGGTTTTGGGTGGTCACATGAATATGTCATAGAGTATGACACAGTAGAAGTTAAAATGGAAAGAATGGCTTTCTCAAAAGGCAAACATTATAAAGTACTGGGGCATTACAATATGAATTTAGAAAAGGGATTTGTCAGAGCCACTGTATTGTACATCATCACTCAGATCATATTCTATGAATATATTTTAGGTAAGTGAACAGTACTGAAGTGAGTGGGAAAACCCATCCTTTTGTTGTTGTTGTTTGTTTGTTTTAAAAGAAGAAGAACAACAACAACAAAATATTACTATGGCCTAACAAGGAGAGAGACCCTTCATCTCTACTTAATGCAACAAAGTCAGTAAGATCCTTTGCACCAGGACTTTTTCTGCTTGGCTGTTTCCTTGCTCTACTTAGTATCAAAGTCCCACTGACAGGGCATATTTTGCATGTGAAAGGTAATGAGGCACCAGGGAATTTAGCCACTCAGTTGTACCTGTTAGTAAGTAATGTAATGTGAATTTGCTAGGCCAGTTGTAATATCAACCTTCAATAAATACCAAGCAGTCATTTAAGTCAGATTAACCTTCTTGTTCCAACCTAAAGAGAAAAAAAATATTCACATCAATAATTACAGTTCAGTTTTGTGAGTCTAGATCTAAAATCTATAAAATACTGTAGGTAGGTCCTCCCTGGTGGTGCAGCAGGTTAAATAAAGCACAACACTAAGAAGCTAAAACCACTTAGCATGAGTTTGATGGCACTCTGGAGGTGATCCACATGGCATAGCAGACCTCTCCTGCTCCCCTCAGCAGGGTACTTCATTAGTCGGCATATTGTAGATAATTGTAGTTAAACTGGCCTCTTGGTACCAGTCTGTCTCTGGTGAATCCTTTCACTGCCCCTACACCTCTGGCCTGTACCCCAGCTCTGTATGCATAAATAAATAAAATCTAAAAAAATAAAATAGTATAGGTAAGGGATGGAAACCAGACAGGTAGCTATATAATAAAATAGAGGAGACTGTTGTGCCTATCACTGCATCACCCTGGATCATGGAGCCATATCCGTGCCTCGGGAACAAATTCCTTAGTAGCCCAATGCACAGAGTGATATAAAGCACTCACTAGCACTCACTAGCAGTGAATGAGCAAGGCAACTTCCAGATATACCCTGTATCATATACATAGGGTATATGATGAGCGTATGTAACATTGTGTCCCTGACCCTAAAACCAGTAAGAATTTTAAGAACTGTGAGCTGAAGAAATTTGCATTGTTGTTATTAATTCATTCATATGAACAGACTACATGCCTATGTGTAATACTGAAATTTAATTTTCCCAACTGAATTTCAGTTTCAGTTACTCAGCAGTTTCCATAGAAGAAAGTGCTATCACTGTTCTATCTATGGTTCTTCTCTCAGTTCTGTAAAGCCAAGATTCATAGTCCAGTCTTTTCAGACATTTTTTGCAGTAATGTTAGTTTGATTTGAATTTAGTAACTAAGTCTTAGGCCCCTAGTGAAAATTTTACTTGAGTGGAAATTGGCATATTGTAGATAATTGTATTTAAACTGGCCTCTTGGTATCAGAAAAAGTGTCTCCTACTTCATCCTTTTTAATGCCTTCTTAATATGGATCCTCATTTTAGGCAGTAGCAGTAACAATGTACAAACTGTACTTGGCATCAGAATACTACAGATGGTGAAATCTCAGTCTGCTTTTTAGTATCAAGAACATCTGGAGTCCTGTGCTTTCTCTATTGACATCTCCTTAGCCTCTATATTATATCGTTGGTTTACTGCTATAATTGCTACTAGTTGCATAGTTTTTGACATTTATTTTGGAATGCTGATTGTTATTATGTGTAAGTTCTTCCTTCTTTTTTACTCCAGTTGCAACCATTTTAACATTAGGAAGAAATTCACATCTAAGGGCATCCATGTTTTTAGGAACATGCAGTAGTGTACATCTGTGCAAGTAGATTTCATGAATGTTTGGTATATTGTCATTTATAATATGACCTTGTGTGATTGACTCTGGAATAGATAACTGTAAATTATTAATAAAATCAAATATAACAAATCTCACCTTTACATTGGCTTGAAAACATAGCCAAGGTAAAATCTTGGCTTTTTCTTACACCTGCTATTTCTTTTGTTATTGCTATAATAATAAGGATGGCCTTCTTTAATTCTTCTCACTTTAGCTCATCTTAAGTTGTGGGTAATATAAATGAATAAATAGATCAGTGCATGGTCCAGGTAATGGGAAGTTTAAAAGAATATCCTCAAATTTGAAGTGCTTATTGCTTTTGCATGTTGTACTTAGAAAGAACATTATCCCATTATTTGCTGATTTAAATTTCTCTTAAAGTATTTATTTCATCTTTTAATAAATTGCTATGTCAGGGATTCTGTTAGCTATTTAAAAATATTCAATTCCATTCTTACCCAGGTGATACATCAAAAGATATAATTTTTGTTTTATAAACCCAAACTAAATGTTCATTAAGTATAGTGGAAAATCTAACAATTTTAGTAACAGAGAAACTTGGTTTTACTGATAAATTCTTCAACTGTAAGTGATAGAAAATAAGTCACTTAAATATATTAAACCCAGTTTTTGTTTTCTGAGGCTAGCTGAGGTAGTATAGGTACAAGGTCTTTCATAATATTTGGTGTGGTATGGAAGACTGATGATTGAATGTTCTAAAGAGATTAACTTATTATAAGCATATATTTCCTACAAAATGTTGACTATTGGAAAACTGATGCAATGGCTTTTTATTTTTCCTACCTCAATATTTAATTCCATTACTTTCAAATGTTTCTGAATGAAAATCACATTATCTTAGATACAAAACTGCCTTTAAACTAACTAGTAAAACCATATTTTACTTGGAGAAAATGTATATGAAGATTGATTTGTTCCAATTTTCTTGTTATACTTTAAAATATTGTTCTCTTTGTGCTTTTTGTGGGAATAATAGCATAGTAGTCTATGTTTTGTATTGGTTTTGCAATGAATTTTTCTGAGTCTTTAATTTGTACCAATAAATAAATTGATTCAGCTGAAGCCTGGGTCAGCACAATGAAAATGAAAAATAAACAAACAAATCTTTCATTTTTCTCACAAAATTATAAAATATAAATCATGTATAGAGAAAAGTTTCTATAAATTAACAGATTCATATATTAAGTGGACAGAGAAAGAAAAATTAGTACTTTATAGCACAATGAAATACATTTTTTTTTAAGATTTATTTATTTATTCATACATATAGAACTGGGGTACAGGCCAGAGATGCAGAGGGTGAGAGGATTCACCAGAGACAGCGAGGGGAGCAGAACAGGCAGATCTATGAAGTACACTGCTGAAGGGAGCGGCGGGCAGGTCAGGAGAGGTCTGCCAGGCCATGTGGATCTCCTTCGGAGCAGGCGGGAATCGAACTCATGAGGAAGTGGCTTAAGCTTCTTAGTGCTGTGCTTTAACCTGCTGTGCCACCAGGGAGGGCCGAAATACATTTCTTAATTGACTTAGCAATGTTGCAGAAAATACATTTTATAACTAATTTATATGAATATCTCGTTGCAAATAATTTTGAAACCTCTGATATTTATGGAATCCGGTACATAGAAATTATACTATTTGTCATCATTAATTAGGAAATTATTTTTAGAGATAATGAACATATGGGTATCAAAAGTTATCTGTATATGATATATAAAATAAAGTAACCCCTATCTTGAAACTTACTGTTACCAAATATTGGAATATTTCAAGATAATATGTAATATTTGTTTTCTGTCATTGACTTGAGCTTTGTCTCAAATTAAAGTAATATCTGTAGAGTTTATCTTATTACTAGTCACTACTCTGATTATTGTAACTGGAGAAGGAAGTTAGCTAAGTATCACATGGGGAAAAATAAATAATATTAATTTAATTCATTTAATTAATAAATTTATATAATGTGGATTTTATAATCTTATTTATAATCGATAATTGTTATATACAACTAATATAATTATTATATACAACACATGATTTATATAAATGTAGTATTATGTATGTATTGATGTTATATATCAAAACATAGAGTTCCAGAGAACTTAGAATAATGAATACAATTAAAAATATAGTAAACAGTGCCCTCCCTGGTGGCACAGCTGGTTAAAGCACAGCACTAAGAAGCTAAAGCCACCTCCACATGAGTTCATCCCCACCTGCCCTGGAGGTGATCCACATTGGAGGCAGACCTCTCCTGACCCCACTGCTCCCCTCAGCAGTGCACTTTGTTGATCTGCCTGTTCTGCTCCCCACTCTGTCTCTGGTCAATCCTCTCACCACCCCTGCACCTATGTCCTGTATCCCAGTTATGTATGCACAAATAAATAAAACTTTATATA
>NW_004567115.1:14977415-15025841 GCF_000260355.1 Condylura cristata
TGCTCCCCATTGTCTGTGGTGAATACTCTCACTGCCTCTGCACCTCTGGCCTATATCCCAATTCTGCATGCACAAATAAATAAATCTTAAAAGAGAGAGAAAAAGAGAGAGAGAGAGAGAGAGATAGAGAGAGAGAGAGAGAGAGAGAGAGAGAGAGAGAGAGGGTAAACAATCCACTTTATTAACTGTATGGAAACCTCATGAAGATGATAAATAAGTAACTTTTTAGTGTGAAATTGCATTTGAAAAACAAATCTGAATTTAAAAATCAGTGCAATTAATTGACATCATAAAAAAATAAAAAAGAGATTTAGTTAAATTTAGAGGCTGGATCCAGGCTGTCTTTTACTTGCCAGGTTACTTAAGCTTTCAGATTTTCATGAACCCATTATAGGACTCAGTTGACATGAAAGATGAATTGTTTAGTCTTACTCATATCTGGATTTAGGCGTTCAGTGAATTAAAATTTAGGTATATCAAAAAAGGGGAAATTAACATTTTTTTATATATTAAATGTCATGGTGATATTGTGGGGGAAAGAAGAATGCCCTTACTTTATTGAGACTTCTTATTAATAAATACAACATATCTTCCATTTATGTGGATTTGTCTTGCTTTATTTTATTAGTTTTGTATTTTTTTAGCATATGAATCTGTTAAACTTACTAGATTTACAGCAAAGTGTTTCAATTTTTGGTGGTTATTTATTTATTTGAACCAAAATTTATTTGGTTTAAATTTTGATGTCTGTATATTCTTTGATAATATGTAGACAAATGCAAATGATTTTCAATGTATATAGATATATGCACATTACAAATAAAGATCAAGACATTAATAGCAATCACATCAGATGATAAACTTCTAAAACAAATTTTTAAATCTTAATTTAGTATTTTAAGATACATTCTTGTATTAAGAAGAATTCTTTCTTTTAACAACTATGTAATAGTTAGAGATAGATTCTGCTAGAGGAATACAAACAATGTGATTGAATGGGCTCATTATACCACTAGGCAGGGTTAATCCTTAGTATATATAAACCTAGCATAAGATACTTTGCAAAAGGTCTTCTGTCTTCATCATCTCCTGTCTTCTGAGATTTATAAAATTCTTTTAGAATTAAAGAGGAATAAAAAAGAGAAGCAAATGACTGTTTTGGAAGAGGTATCATCATAATACCATCTTTCATAAAAACCACTTCTAAAAATGACAGACTGAGTTTTATTATGAAAAATACAATGTTAAGGTATAATTATAGCTATCACTTAATAGATTCTTCATCACTACAATATTATTTTAAATTATTTCTGAAGAAATTTCTTTAATTATAAAAAATTAAATATTTCTGAATATTTTTACAATCTTGACATACCTGAAAGAAAATGTCTATTTTTCCAACTTTAAGGTATAATTGACTATATATATACACACATATGTATACTATACATATATATATATAAATTTAAGATATACAATGTGAAAAATTGATATAATTATATCCTACAAATTGAATATCTCAATAATGTTAGTTAACATATCCAAAATCTCAGTTAACCTGTGTGTATGTGTGTATTTGTGTGCACACATTGGATCCCAGAAATTAATCACCATGCAACTGAAAAATTTTAAAATATCTCTCCTTTTCCTCCACCCACAATTCCCTGGCAACCACGATTCTACTGTTTCTGAATTTAACATTTTTAGATACCACATGTAGTAAGTGAGCTTATATATTATTTACTTTGGACCTATTTCACATAGTATATGTCCCTAAAATTGATCCATGTTGTGCAAATAGATGAATTTACTATATTCTTTTGTACTGAATAAAATATATAATATACATGTCACATTTTAATTATCCATTAGTCCATCAAAGACAGCATGCAATTTTTGCTTTTCTTGGATATTGTAAATATTGTTGTAATAAACTGTTTTTTTATTCCCATACTTATAAAGTACTTTTGCATATCTCAAAATGAGTTCAGTCTTAAAAAAAATTAAATATCATAGGAAATACAACTGAATATTTTAAAATATTTGTGCATACAGAACTGGAGTACACACTAAAGGTACAGGGGTGTTGAGAGGCTTCACCAGAGACATAGTAGGGAGCAGAACAGGCAGGTTGACAAAGTATACTGCTGAGGGGAGCAGCAGGTGAGACAGGATAGGTCTGCTGTGCCATGTGGTCACCTCCCTTCCAGGGCTGAGGATGGAACTCACACTGAAGCTGATGCAGCTTGCTTGTCGTGCTGCACTTTAAATCACTGTGCAACTAGGGAAGCCCCACAACTGAATATTTATATAGTGTTGAAGATATAAGTGTTGCTATGTTTGTATTACTGATAATGATTTACTTTAAGAGAATTTTATCGTTTTTACATCATTAGTGTAAACATACTACAAGAGTAAAGAGGAGAATAACAAAAATTTTCTCAGAGGAAATTCTGTCACTGTGAAGGTAGAGGAGTTGATTTCTCAATATCAAATGCCATTCATGGACTATGGTGGTGCTTTTATTCACTACTTGAAGATGTCTGGATAATATTCCTACTGTAAAAATGTAATTACAAATTGTGTAGATATAACTAAATAAATACAAATAGATAAAATAATCAGAAAAATAAATGCAATATAAAATGGAATAGAAATGCACACTGACATTAAATATGTATTAACCTATTGATAAAAGAGAGTAACTTTTTTTTTAAAGATTTATTTATTTATGCATACAGAGCTGGGGTATAGGCCGGAGGTGCAAGAATAGTGAGAGGATCCACCAGAGACAGAGTGAGGAGCAGAACAGGCAGATCCACTGAAATACACTGCTGAAGGGAGCAGCAGGTGGGCCAGGAGAGGTCTGCAGTGCCATTTGGGTCACCTTTGGGGAGGGGATCAAACTCATGCTGAAATGGCTTTAGCTTCTCAGTGCTGTGCTTTAACCCACTGTGCCACTAGGGAGGGCCAAGAGAAACATTTTAATAAAATTAATGTGTGTGTTCCTATAAAAGATAAATCATTTCAAGATATACTGATATCAGTCAGAATAAGTAATTAAGTTGATACATGTTAATGTTAATATTGCTCACTTATTTGTCCTGGTCATTGAACTGTTGGAAGTATAGTCTCTACATTATCTTTTTTTTTTTTTAAGATTTATTTATTTGTGCATACAGAACTGGGTACAGACCAGAGGCTCAGGGGCAGCGAGAGGCTTCACCAGAGACAAAGTGGGGAGCAGAACAGGCAGATCAACGAAGTACACTGCTGAGGGGAGCAGCGGGTGGGTCAGGAGATGTCTGCCACGCCATGTGGTCACCTCCGGGGCAGGCGGGAATCGAACTCATGCTGAAGTGGCTTTAGCTTCTCAGTGCTGTGCTTTAACCCACTGCGCCACCAGGGAAGGCCTGTACATTATCTTAATGTACAAATAAAAATGTATGAGGAATGAAAAAATTTAAAGATTTCTTGAAAATACAATTTCAGCATTGGTTTAACTAGTAAAAATGTGAAATAATTTTGACATTCAAGAATAAAGTGGTAAGTTAATTGACATGGAAATTTAATCATGTAAATATTGTACATAAAATGCTAACATATTCTTTTAAGAAAAAATAAATTATACAATAAAATGAAAGTGTTATATAGACAATTTAGAATACAGACTGTAAGAATGATTGACAAGAAGGTATGGAAAGCATTCTGTACATATATTCTATATATTGTGGAATATTTAGTATGTGGTAGAAATATGTATATAAATATTTTAAAATATAATCAGACAGATAGGCCCTCCCTTGTAGCACAGCTGGCTGCAGCTGCCTCAGTATGTGTTTGATCCCCGGCCTGGAGGTGACCTGGCAGACCTCTCCTGACCTGCCTGACTGCTCCCCTCAGCAGTGTACTTTGTTGATCTGCCTGTTCTGTTCCCCACTCTGTCTCTGGTGAAGTCTCTAACCACCCCTGCATCTCTGGCCTATGCCCAGTTCTGTATACATAAATAAAATAAATCTTCAAAAATATATATATAATCAGACAAAGAAACACCCAAATTATTTTCAGAAAGAATTAGAAACATAGAGTTCTTTCAGTAGCACTTTAACTTTCTCATCAATATGTAGTTGGAGTACCCAATGTTTAGTGTTACTGATATTTATCACCTTCTTAAAAGCTGTAAATATCACATTTCTTTCTTTAAAGAAAAACAAAAAATTATTTATGCATACAGAAGTTGTTTATAGGCTAGAGGTGCAAGGGCAGTGAGAGGATTTACCAGAAACAGAGTGGAAAGCCGAACAGGCAGTTTGATAAAATACACTGCTGAACAGTGGGTGAGACAGCAGAAGTCTGTTGTGCCATGTGGGTCACTTTGCCTGCCAGGGATTGCACTTGAGCTGAAGCAGCTTAAGCAAGCTTCCTAGTGCTGCACTTTAATCCCTTGCACCACAAGGGAGGACCCACATATCATCTCTCTTAATCCATAATACTTGCATATTTTATAAGCATGCCCTTCATTATAATGTCGTTCACTCTTGATTCTTATCTTCATCTTTTCTTACACTAAGAGCCCTGATTTCTTATGGACTTTATAATGAGTTATATTATCTGTACCTTTAAAAATTCTGTGCTGATAGGAAAGTCTGCCTACTCTATCAAAAACTCCACTAACCTCATATATCCCTTAATTCCAGCTAAACAATCCTGTCTCCTTGAAGCTTTTCTATTACTTCTCTAAAAGAGCATTATGTTGAGCTATTTATTATCTTATTATTATATCCAATAAGTATTGTATTTTATAATTTGTGCCCCCTCATGATTAATTACCACAATATTGATATATCTGGAGTTTACTAAGGGAGCAGGTAGAAAATAAAAGGGAAAAATGGAAGGAAGAGTGAGAGAAGTGAAATGAAATACTAATTGTAGCAGAAAAAAAAAGTCATTGAAGTAATAATCACCATGAGAACATTATAGAACATTATAAAATTCGTCATAAAAAATTAATGTGTATATACTATTTTAAGTTGTTTTATCTGTCATAAAACCATTGATCCAGTTTACCTGATTTGCCAACACTACATCGCCTTCACTTCTGGTAACCACTCTTACTGCTATGGCCTGGGCTTGATCCCCAGCCAGGGAGCAACTACATGGTACAGAAAACTTACCCATCTCACCCACTACTCCCCTCAGCAGTGTATTTCAAAAGACCCACCAGTTCTGCTCCTCACTCCGTCTCTGGTTAAATCCTCCCATCCCTGTACCTCTGTCCTACACCCCAGTTTTTATATGCAAAGATAAGTAAATAAATAAATAATTATTTAAACATTTATAGAACACACGATACTGTTAATAGAAAAGGGTTTTTAATATGGACATTGATGATTTCTTTGTCAAATGATGAATATTACTTTTGTTAACAACTGGAAAATATCAGAGTAATAAGGCAGTTTTGACTGTACTTTAGAGTTTTACTAGATTGTTCCTGAAAACTACACTAGCTCATAGACATATGCCCACAGGCCTTCCTCATTCGGTAAGTCCTAAATCTGTTCCTCTTCTTATATATCATTCTCTTTTCTTTTACTAGCAAACTTTGTCATTATGTACGAAAATAACTCAACATCACTGTGTATTTTCTTTATAGTTTCCAATTACAGTATTTCAATTTGCTCTGCTCCAATGAGCGCCCGAGGCATCTGTGACACATAAGGTTGATATGCAAAATGAGATTTTCAGTGTTTAAATTAAATAGACTGAAATTGCCTGAAAGACACTTTCCATCAAGGGAAGTGACATAAGTCTTGCCAACTCTTACCAATTAAATCAAGAAATTCATATAAATAGGTCATATATTTTTGTTTAGCATATGTAATCAGCATAAAAATAGTCTGAATCCAATGGGGAAAAGACTGATGCTATCACTTTAGATTAAGTACTTATTCTATGAACATTTGTTCTATGTAATATTTCTAGATGAAACACGAATTTCCTGCGACAGTCCTCATTGTCTTGAATGATTTCCTAGTGATCAATTTCAGATACATTTATATTTTTTATTTTTTTAAATTCTGTACTAATGTGCAGTTAAAACCATGTGGGTTTTAAGCACTAAAGTGTGTTTAAGCTTGAATAATTGGCATAATTGCCATAATTATTTAATTATTGAATGTTACATTGGACATATCTAACTTTCAAATAAATTTTCCTTAAACTTTTTTCCTTTAGATATTTTAATTTATGATACATTTTCCTGATCATCTACTATGCATCAATCCCAAGGATTCAAGTTTATTCTTACAATGTAACTTCTAAAAGTCTATATATTATTTTTGTAACTTCATCTTTATTGAGATATAATTGACATATAAACATGTAACATCATTACAAGAGCTAAGATATTTTTATTCTGCTGTCTATATTTGACACGATTGCCCTACTTTATTTACTTAAAACTCTGTATTGGTTTCCACACTTTAAATAAAATAGCTTCTCCTAACCTTGCTGAAAGAATTCTAAGCAATAGATAAAACATTATTCAGCCCAACACAAATTCTTGGTTAAACCAAAACTTTCAAATTGTCCAAGCTGCCTTCTATGTAGCTCAAAGTAACTGATAGTTGCCAAGACTTTTCAGTCTTCTACAGGGAAGGATCTTAGTCTACAACTATATGCTGATTGGAAGTTGGATCTTCAGACTTCAGTTATTTATTTTTTTTTAATTTATTTATTTATACATACAGAGCTGGGGTACAGACCAGAGTTGTAGGGGTGGTGAGAGGATTCACCAGAGACAGAGTAGGGTGAGTGGAGTACAGAACAGGCAGATAGACGAAGTGCACTGTTGAGGGGAGACATCAGGAGATGAGGAAGTAGTAGCTTTAGCTTCTTAGTGCTTTAACCCACTGTACCACAAGGGAGGGCCCCAGGCATCAGTTTTTTAAGTGTGCAAATATACCTCTTTCAGGCTAGAAGGATGGTTAAGTGGACCTTTCCATCTGTTCTTTGTGCTGAATCTTGGATAAATAACCAGAACAACTGCCATAAGTCCATTAAAATTATTTCATTTACTACAAGCTTATGGGTTTTATAGGTGCAATTCAACTGGCCTTCAGAGCTAAGTGTTTTGGGTAAGCTTTAATGGAAGTCATAAATGTTAAGAGTACTAGATCTTAAACACAAACCCTTGTCCCTCACAAAGACACTGGAAGATAATTATGAATTATTTCCCAATTTTATGTCAATTTGCTCAGATAGTTTCTAGATTTCTTTCAGAGGGAATTATTCCTTATAGCTATATATTTGGTGTATCCATGAGAGAAGGTAAGTTTAGGCTCACCTTCTTAGATCAGAACCACAGTAGGACTCTTTATTTTGAAATTTGATAGAAAAAAGAGAGAGAACCAATCTGTGGTTATCTCAGACCAACCTTCATATTTTTCTGTGTATATAAATGGATGTGACATATCCAGAAATTTCAAATTTGTACGCTGGAGTGAAAATCCTTAAAACTACTACTGAGGTTACATGGTTGTATTTGTTCTGAGATCTCAAAAATAGTTGTGTATGCATAGTGGGATTCAGTGAATGAATCATACTTTTTAGAAAAATATAGTGACTTTTCTGATGTGGGGAATTCCATTAAAATTCTAGAAAGTATTGTAAATTGCCTGGTATCATTCTGCAGATGAAAAGCAGGAAGACACAATGAAATGTCATTCCATTTTAATAGACAGCATGAAGTAGTGAAGGGAGAATGATATCAGTATTTTTCAGCCTTTTGTATTTGTGAAATAATTCAAATATGTTAATGCTTAACTTCATATTGAAGAGTTCTGACAAATTTTTCCTCATACTTTTGAGATTTATTTTTGATTAACTTAATGAAGAAAAACAGAAAAGAAAATCACATTTCAGAATAATGTAAAATAAAATTGCCTTACCTTAGTATCTTTACTCAAAGACTGCAAAGTATTATACATCTTCTGAAATATTTAGTTATATTATGAGGTGGAAAAATGATCATGAACATTGATAGACCATTTCATTTAATCTGGAAGGACATCCATACAAATTTAAAACATCTAGTCCTTTCTTCTCATAAACTTACAGTAAAATACTCAAAACATTTAAATTAAAAAGAATAATAAAGAAGTACAGTCTTTGGAGGAAGAATGATACTTTGGTGGCTTTGTTACAAACATATTTCAAGTGCAGTCTTGGAAGGAAGCTTGTACTCCTTATTGTTCTGTAAGTCAATCACATGTGTTTTTGTGACTTTTATACTAAGTGGGAACTGACCTCTTTGTGTAAAACAGTTTTATGGGATCAGAATTTCAAGTCTGTCCATCATTTTGCTATCTGTCAGGCAAGTTAAGGAGGAAAAGAGACATTAAAATAAGCAAAAAAAATGTTGAGGAAATATTAATTCCTGAAGAAACATAAATATAAAATGTAAAAAGGAAATACACAAATACCAAAATAGAACAAAACAAACAAAAAAAGTAATCGCCACACAAAACTGGGATAATAAAAGTTGAAATCTATGCAAAGACATTGTCCTGTGAATAATTGTATTGTGAATAGCAATTACTAGTAATGGTTAATTCCTTTGTTCCAAGTTATAATATTATACCTGACTGTAAAGTTTCAATTATTTTTATTTAGTAATAATGCAGTCCTTTCTGAAAGAACTCCAAAACAAACAGAAAAGACTAAGAAACTTGAGGGTCAATTTGGTATTTTGACCCTCAGTATTCCACTGAGTAAAAACTTATAGAATTATTGCAGGTTCAAATCATAATCCATTCAACATTATAACAGATTGGATTATAATAAATGTGAATGCATTAAGTACTATAAACTTAATACGATCTGTACAGTGACAATATTAGAAAGGATTGTTAATAACAAAAGAAGAAAATATATTTCCAACAAATCACATTTTTACCTCATTCCAGTGAATTGTGAAACAGAAAATAAACCATTGTTCTATAATAATATCAGGTTGAAAAAGGTACCTAAGTACCTACTTTCTATTGCTATGGGAACAAATGTTTGTCTTTTTAGCATAACAATTAGATTTTGAATTCTGAAAATTCAGTATGCTATGTTCTTAATACAAAGTATTATATAGTAGTTCATACTAAGTCTAAATTCATAGTTTAAGAGATTTGAATATTTAACACACATTAATCAAAAGCAAATTTACCTTATTTGTTGTAAATTGAGATAAACAGAAATGGGTTGATAAGATTTTGTTTTCATTAAAATTAGCTGCCATTATATAGAGAAATATTTAAATATATCTTTTAAACATTACTAAAAAAAAAGGAAGTGAATAGATCATTGAAAATACTATGTTTTGATGACATTAACAAAAAGAAATATATTTCCAAAGAAAATGAAAAATAGCTTAGACCAATAGCAAAAGTATTATGAAACAAAAATCATTGTACAGAATAAATACAGGATAAATGCTCACACACACACACATATACACATATACCATATACATATATTACCATATATATGTATATAGGTTTTATATATATAGCCATATATATGTATATAGGTTTTATATATATAGCCATATATATGTATGTAGGTGTTATATATATAAGTGTGTATATATATATATATATATATATATATATATATATATATATAAAGACAACCAAAGGTAGTTCTTGAGTTCATAGCAGACAAAACATTTCATTTTTCTATGTCTAAGATATAAGATGGTTGCTGCCACTTTAGTTTTGGCTTTCTATTTTTTATCTTTCAAATTATGTTGAGTAAACTTTTGATCATGCTTTTAATTTTATATTATATAAGTTCATAATATATTAAATACTTTGTTTAACTTGTAAAGTATTTGGTCTTGATTCTGAGCTTTTCATACTCGCAAGAGGTTAAAACTAGTCCTGTCAAATGGTATTAAATTATACAGTTGATATTGTCAAGTTTGTCTGCTAACCTTCAGTTGTGAATTGAAATATTAAAGTATCCTTTGAAAATTTTCCTAATTTCTTATAAAGTTGACTTGAACATCCCCTCACATTAAAATCTGATGAAGTGTCTATTCTTACCCTTGATTCCATTTCACTTAATTATGCTCATGGCTTGGCAGGTATATGTCATAAAATAATTGGTACAAAAAGATATTAATCAAGGAGGGTTTGTTTAGTTTTTTTTTTTTTAATCTAGTAAAATATGAATGGGTGACACTGTTATATGTTGGACAGCAATCATAGATAATTTTTGCATTTTTATTTGTTTGTTTATATTTTCATTTTCCCCTTAGGTGTGGTTATCATAGTTTTCCCACTGCCAAAGCACCCACAATCCATCATCATATTCCTTTGTGCACTTCCCCCTCCTGCTTTCACTCTACTCTACCTCTTCCCCTTCCCATTCCCTCCTGCATGCTTCATATCTATGGCCAGTTTTGAAGGTTTCTCTTTGTCTGACCCTTTGTTTTTATATATTTCTCATATAAGTAAAACCATCCAAAATGTATCTGTTTTCCTTCTGACTTATTTATCATCAACTTTTCCAGCTCCATCCATTTCACTGCAAATGACATGGGTTTATCTTTTCGATCACAGAGTAGTATTCCACTATGTATATGTACCACATTTTCCTGATCCATTCATCTGTTGTGGAACATTTAAATTGTTTATATATCTTGACTATTATAAATGGTGCTTAATAAACAGAGGGTTTTATGTTTCCTTTCAAATTAACTTTTGTATTCTTTGGGTAGATCCCTAAAAGTGGAATTATATTTAAGATTACAAGGAAAAACAAATTACAAAATAATAAACTAGATTATATAAAAAATTGAATCTTGATACTTAAAGTGCTAACTCAAAATTTATAGAAACTCTCAAACTTGTAGCTTAGATCAGAATGATAAAAAGAGGGGCATAATTTAAATAATCATTTCCCTATTAAAAATAAAAGCTCGTCAGTCTCTAAAACTGGAAACATTTTCCTTAAGTCAGCCAAGATAACTTACATTGCTTTAATACAGAAAAATATATGCCAGTGCAGCTGATTTAACATTTAATGAATTCTATGTAGTTTTAATAATGTAATTTATCTTCATTGTTTTGAATATCCAGAGTCCAATGTAATATTCCCTTGTGCTCTTCTCCCTCCTGCTTTTACCTTTCTCTACCAACTTCCCCTTTTGTATAGACAAAGAGCACACAGCTTTGTTATTGTTGAATAAAAGATATAAATAGTAATGATTGAGACAATACAGTTCTAACAAAACCTAGAAATCTGACTGCAGAGTTGCAGTTCTACAGAAGGGAAGGGGGACAGTGGACAATGGTGAAGGACTATGGGTAACATAATTTCTGTTCGAAAGCCATTGCCTCAGTTTATTCTGGACAGGTTGTTTTACCTACCCAGTAGTATGAGGCTATTTACAGAAATTGTTCTTCCTGAGGACACAAGCTTTTCTAGTGATAAAATTAAGTAATATGTTAGAAACTTTTTTGCAAACTAAATAGGCATGTTTCTGTTTTAGAAGTTAGGCAGGTATTTTCACGATGCCCTGATTAGTTGTAATGTGTTACAGCAGGTCAGTGAGGAATATAGATTGAGCCAACCAGGATAGTTCTGCTTTGAGTCACACTGGCCAGTGGTCAGTTTATAACCATTTCACTCAAGGGTTTTCTGTGCAAGGTAGCATGAGCATATCTTAAACACTGTCATTTCCGTTAGAGATTGGAATTGGTTAACCTGCAGCTTTTTAAAAATATCAAGTTATGATTTATCCATTGCCTCCAGTAAAAGTCTAAACAAATAAATGATCCCTTTAATAAATCCTTTCTTTTTAAGGAGCTATTCAAAAATGCTAAGCCTAGATCTGAATCCAAAATCTTATGGGAAATGTAAATTAAATAGTTTACACTAATTTTCTTGTTAAGTAACAAGATGTGATTTCTGTGATAGCATACACATTTTCCTGATTCAATATTTTATTTCATCTGTACTAGTCTCAGTAACTGTGAGAGATTACGTTTTATTTATGTACTCATTATTCATTCAATAACATTTGATTTTGAAATAGAGTTAACTCATTTCCAGTTGCTTGTTATCTGTACTTTAAATGTATTTTTATTGTTAGAAAACTATCATGCCTTCATGGCATTGCTGAAGACACTCATATTCTGTTATAATAAACTGAAGTTTTTATTAATGTAAAGACATTCATTATAATGTAATACTAGTACTTACAGGGTTGAAAACTTACATTTATATTTAAATGAATCACTGACACTAGTGAATCATTATTTAATGTTCTTTCTCATTAACATTAAAGAACCCAATGAATCAAGTGTTTTTTTTTAAATTTAATGAAATTATAGGAAATTCCTACTTCAAAGCATTGTAAAAACACAATTCTTGTAATAAACATAGAAATAAGTAATAGGGTAATTTTGTAAAATCTTCAAGTGCCCCATTAAGCACAATTTTCCAAAATATTATTAAATGAGCTCAGAAATTAATATAGCGATTTTCCTGAAGTGCATTCCCAATTTAAGTGTCTAGTGAGCATTTCCAATAGCACTAATTTCAAAAAGGGCCGTCAATGATATTAAATCTTGCCATTTCAGTTTTACAATTACAGTTTCCTTACTTTGTTACTGTAATAGTTGTTTCGAGGTGTTTTAAATAGCAACATTTCTTATTTAACTCCCTCTTCATATACCACTTGAAGACACTCCCTCCATTATAAAAAAGTGCCTTGTTAAAAGCACATTAGAACAAGATAAGTCACACATCATTATATGCTATTAGAGTAGATTCATTATAATCCATGCTTTTTTCCCTATAAATATTGCTTGATGTGGCATATCACACTGTTTTTATGCTGTTTTTAATGTATATCCTTTTTTAATTAGTGGCTCATTCATAATTTCAAGATGATTTTTTTTTAAGATTTATTTATTTATTCGTACAGAGCTGGGGTACAGACCAGAGATTTGGAGGGTGAGAGGATTCACCAGAGACAGAGTGGGGAGCAGAACAGGCAGATTGACGAGGTACACTGCTGAGGGGAGCAGCGGGCGCGTCAGGAGAGGTCTGCCATGCCATGTGGATCTCCTCCGGGGCAGGCGGGAATTGAGCTCATGCAGAAGTGGCTTAAGCTTCTTAGTGTTGTGCTTTAACCCGCTGCGCTACCAGGGAGGGCCCTCAAGATGATTTTTAAGGTTATCATATGACATGACATGTGAATGATATCCTTTCATTTGCCTAAACATAACAGATTTCAAAGCATTCGAGTGAAGAACACTCAGGCCCCACCCAAAGATTACAGAAATGGAATTTCTGTGTATGGAACTCCGAAATTCAACTTGAACATTCCAGGAAGTTCTTGTGAAAAGATCTAGTGTAAGGGCATGAGGGAGGACCTGAGTGTTACTGATAAATAACTTAGCTGATTAAACAAGATAAAAAGATAGTAGGTTAACATACAAAGTAGTTAACATACAAAGTAGATTAAAGGTAGTGTGTGTGTATTTATGTGTCTGTACTTGTTTTTGCATATTATACTAATTGATTTTTTCTTAATTTCCTAAAATTTATATGTAATTCCTACAATGTATAAGATTGCATATTTACTTGATATTAAGCATAATCTCATAACCTAATTATTCTGTTTATTTTTTAAGATTAATTTATTTATGCATACAGATTTGGGGCAGATCAACGAAGTACACTGCTGAGAGGAGCAGCGGGCGGTCAGGAGAGGTCTGTCACGCCATGTGGATCACCTCCAGGGCAGGGATCGAACTCATGCTGAAGTTGCTTCAGCGTCTTAGTGCTGTGCTTTAAAACCCGCTGCACCACCAAAGAGGGCCCATAACCTAATTATTGTTACATAAAAAATATGCATCGGGCCCTCCCTGGTGATGCAATGGACTCAGATGCAGCACTGCAAACTGGACACAGCCGCTTCAGTGGTTCGATATCCCACCCCGGAGGTGATCTACATTGTATGGCAGACCTCTCCTAACCTGCCCACTGCTCCCCTCAGCAGTGTACTTCATCGATCTGCCTGTTCCTACTCCCCACTCTGTCTCTCTAATGCTGTTAAGTTCAGGCACATGAAAAGATATCCTCTTACCGCCTCTGCACCTCTGACTTGTATCCCAGGTCTGTATGAATAAATAAATGAACATTAAAAAAAAAAAAAAAAGATTTCCTATGTTTTATGTGTGTGTGTGTGTGTGTGTGTATAAAACATATATCTATCTATCTACCTATCTATCTATATATCATGTTAATTTCTTATCATAGGTTGTGAATGGGGAAACAGTAATTTAAAAATCTAAAGGACATTAAAAGTGGGAGCCACTAGGCTGGAGAAGAGTTGATGATATTGGCTGCCTACAAAGTTCTTTTAGGCTAGATATATTAAAAAAAAAAAAAGTTGAATGATTATCTTTAAGACAGTGAGCAATTTAAAATGGAGTGAAATCTAAGGACTCCAACCTGAGCAGCATAAATTGGAAAAATGTTTAACTTAGCGTCATAGTATGACTTCCAGAGATTTAAGAATTTTACTATTTAGTCCTGAAATGTCCATTTAGCTTAAATAAGATCATTGTGTTCAACAGGATCCATTAGGACTATTCGCTTATGATAGGAATTTTTGAATAATACACCTTTTTTGAAAAAAATACAGCAGGAAATGATAAGAGCAACACAATATTTGAGTTAAGCGAATAGAGAACTAAATATATCATTAACCTGAAAAAAGCAAGAATAACTCTTACATATGAGAGATAAAAGCAAGAGTAACTCTTACATTGATTTACTCAAAATATGTTCTGGACTTTCTTTGAATTATCCACACTGTGGTGTGACCGTAACAGTAACAGTACCTAAGGTTTTTGTCATAGCAATATCAAAGAAGCATATTTTCATATTACATGTTGTTGTGGCCAATGACATATATGGCGATATTGCCACAATGTTCTCTTATTGTCTTATTAATTTATGGACGGGTGTTGATAGAAATGTTAAAGTTAACATAGTAATTTATAGCAAGAATGTGCTGTTAATAATGATAATTTACTTGACTTTTAAAATGCATTGATTACATGCAATGCATAGCAATTCTCAGGTTGTTGTCTTAAAATTGTGAAGTTAAAACTTAATTTTTCATTTTATAGTAGGAGTTTAACACAAAGTTGTAGATGCTATTTATCTTGTGGTTTTACTTTTCTCATGCAGTGCACCTAATTTAATGCTACTCAATTGAATAATAATTCATACTTCAAAAAGGATATAACTTATTTGTAGCACATAGTCATCAAGTTTTCAAATGTCAAAGATGCTTCAAATTCAACTATCTTAATTAAAATTATGTCATTCTCATAGTTGTGGCTGAGTATTTTGATACTTTGTCATGTGCAAATCCTTAGTGAGCTTTTTAATATTCAGCAAAAGTGTATATTGAATACATTAGTCCCTGTGAGAGATTTCCACCAACATGGCTGTAATATTTGATTAAAATGAATTGCTCAAGAAAATGAGGCTGAGTAAAAGGTTAGGCTACTCATTAAGATGCTTGCTGTTGTGCACTTGCTAAAGTTAATGCAGAGTATGTGTTTTTACCTGATGACTAGGTGAATTATTTAAACAGAACAGCTGCAAAAAGCAAGACCTGACAGCATTTAAGCTGAGATGATCTATTTAAATTAGAAATGCATTTCATTTGAATATTTCACCACATTTTTGTATCCATATCAATAAGACATTCATATGTATACATACCCAGTGACTTACCTAAAGGGGAACACACACAATTATAATAGTTGATGTTTTCTATACATTTACCTCAACCATTAAAAGTACTTGAGAATCTGAACTGTTGTTCAGATTTACAGAAGGGGAAATTGAGGCTCAGTTTTTAATATTAAAAGTCAGGATTTGAGTTCAAGTCTATGAAACCTCAGCCCTTGCTATTCTTCCATTACTACTTAGGATCAAATGAAATCTGAAAAAAGATTCAACTAGAATCTTGAAATCAGTTTTTGAATGTTAACTCTACACTTGACCCCAGCTTGGCAGTAAATACATAGTTGTGAGCTTCTGTGTGGAAGGCTAATACATACAGTGTACTCGTATTCACTGTTTCCTTCTAGCGTGTTAAACTTTGTCAACATTCCTTCAGAGGAACAATGCTTTGAAGTATTTGCAAGCTCTCCTCCCGTCCATTAAATGGGAGTCATTGAATGGATTTGTACTGGAAAAACACACACTTGTAAAATGTTGAATGATTGCATTTCATTGTCAGCTAATACTGTCTTTTTATATAAGGTCATATAGTTGTATTTATTCATGGGACAAATATTTAATGAGAATTAACTATATGCTGGACAGTGTACTGCATGGTAGGTATACATGCAAAATTCACAATAGCAGGTACAGCGCATACCTCAGAAAGCTTAGCATTTGAAGGAGGTAATTTAACAACTATATATTGATAACTGCCTTTATATCACTTTGGATTTATATACAACAACAAAGTGTTTGTAGACAACAAAGTGAAGTAATTCATTTTCTGTCTTCCCTTGGTTATGTCTTTTTAACCTTGATCTTGGTGTCAGCATAATTAGGCATGCATAATAAACCAAGTTTTCAAAATTAAAGTAGACATGACCTTAATAATTTCTCTAAATAATAGAATGGTCAAGTATTTAAGTACATTATGGCTAAAAAAAAGACTTTGTATGACAATGTTTATCCAAAATTAAGGTTTTTTTTAAGAGCACAAATAGTGTTTAAAGAAAAGTTTTTGTTGCTATTTGTGAGTTCCACAGTTTCTCCTCAAAGAAAACATTTTTCACTATAATAATTAAGTATTTCTAAACAATATTCTTCAGAATATTAAAAAAATGGGTTGTCAGTAAACATTTTAATTGCACAATATAATGATTTACAAGCTAGTTATTCTTTAGCTTTTTAAAACATTTTTGTCTGGAATAATAATTGCTTTTAAAGAACACAGGGACTTCTTGATTCTTTTTGTTTTTATACTTGCTTTTGAAAAGGAAAAAAAATGAAGAAAAAGTCAGCACCATCATTTGAATTAAATGGACAATCTAAAGATTTCTATTTGTTTTATCTTTTCCTTAGAGAACAACAGTGTTCAATTAAAGTGTACTTGGAGTGAAAGATTAGTTGAAATCTTGAATTTTATTTATTTTAATATAAACTTAAAATGATACAGATCACCCTTGTTACAGACCTCAGACTGATATAAAACAGTTCTACTTGGAGATCCACTGGACCATTAAAAATCAATTTCTTCTTACCTTTATACTGATGAACAAATAGAAGGTAGTTTAGAATTATAAAACCACTATACTCAAAACCTAGATATCTAAGTAAGTATCCAGTTTACTCATTAATTTTACTCTGTTTACTGAGAACTATAATCTCACTTTTAAATACATTTTCCCTCCCATATACTTAGTCCTACTCATTATGCCTATCAATTATAGATCATGTTTAAAAATGGTAAAGTAATATTTGCATGCCAATAATCTACTTTTCAAATAACTATGTGTTACAATATTTGTATACCAATATATTTCACTTATGTAAAACTTTTAAAAAGAGATTTAGTAAAAGCTCACTTCCAGAAGTGAATTTTAATATTTTCAGTGATGTATTGGTTAGATTTAATCATTTTTCCTTAAGTAGAGTAACAGGAATAACTTAAATATGTGACTTAATGCAAATTTTTGGATCTCATATCTCTTTATAAAGTAAAAGTTAGACAAAATAGCCTTGACTGTAATTCTGATGCATTCAAATAGGTGGTATATAGGGAATATTAATTTAAAGATTTATTAATTTATACATACAGAACTGGGGTATAGGAGAGGCACAGGCATGGTGAGCGAATTCACCAGAGAAAACTGGGGAGCAGAACAGGCTGGCTAAGGGGAGCAGTGGTGGTCAGGAGAGGTCTGCTACGCCATGTGGTCACCTCCAGGGTGGGGATCGAACTCATGCTGAAGTGGCTTTAGCTTCTTAGTGCTGTGCTTTAACCCGCTGCACCCCCAGGGAGGCCCACATATCATGATTTTTAAGGAGAAATTATGAGTGTCACTGCTTTAAAACCTTATATCATAAATACTGATATGAATTTCTGGTATAAGCACTGAATAAATACATGTTAGGTATTTCTGTGAGGACTGATTGTTGTTTACCACTGTGTCTTTGTGATAAATCAATTCTAGAAACCAGATAGAACCTATTATTTAAAAAGAAGAACCTATTATTTAAAAAGTGTTGTACTCTCCGCTGTGTAGAAAAGACAGAAATGATACTGGAGAAGAAAACCTAATTAATGAGGCAGAGTGACCAAATAATTACACACATAATTGTATAACTAAAACTTGAATTACATTTTATGAAGAAATGTTTAAAAAATAGGTCTTTAAAAGAGAATAATAAGAAGAATAACTTAGAGGATCAGAAATTTTCAATTATAAAATATCGTTAACCCTAAAACCTAAAAAGTGCAAGCCACCTGACTACTGATAAGAGTCTATATAAATAAGAAGAATGTACTATTTGAAAATTTTGGAATAACCTTCTCTGACAAATGGAAATCAACTGAGCTTTTCTCAGTTCTTGACCTTGAAGTAATGTTATGTTTCATCATATAATATTTCATAACATAGCAAAACTATTTTCACATGAATGTAAATAATATCACAAAAGTGAGATAACCAAACTACTCTGAATGAAACTTGCTTGTGCCCCCACCCAGTTAGCAACTTTACTTTCACTGAAAAGAAAAACATTGAGATGTTATGCTAGTGATGGCAATAGTGCCCTAAATAGGATAATGGAAATAGTCTGATGTATTAGTAATTTTTGGCCACATTTATGCTTAAACATTTTAAGTAACAAGTGACTTGACAGGCATCATAGCTCTGTAGCATGGTATGGTTGGAAACTTCAGTCTTGAAAATCAGTGAATAGTCACATACATAGATCTGAAAGCAGAATTATTTCAACATTTCCTTCACATTTAATTCTAAACCGCATCTATTTTTTTAAATGTAGAAATAAGTCAAATGCAGGCAAGAGTAACTCTCTACATAAGGGCATATTAAAAGCAAATTGGACTGCCTGCTGCCTTTGACATTATGTGGAAAAGGGTGTATTATTTAAATAATGATGTGCACATCGAGGTTAGTAAAACCTGTTCGTAAGTCAAAAGCAATTTATTTGATTTTATTGAATTTTATGTGTGCATTCTAGCTTTAAACTTAATGGAATGTAGGAGAAAAAATAATACTTGCATGGAGAACATATGTAAAGCAATAATCACTCACATGAAGATAATTTTTGAAGCTCACATATTCAGCTAAAGTATATGTTATCTATCAGTCTCCAATCAAAAAAGCTTAATCCACACCATGTATGTCAATGGAGGGAATTGAACATGGGGAACTAATGATAGAAAACTAAAAAGAAGAGGAAGCAACCCACACTTAGCACTTGCAGGCAACCCTTATCAAATCTAGGGCTTGTGAGAAGGGAAGGTGATGGTAACATCAGAGGTCTGAAGCAAACACCAGTGGATACTTGAGGGTTTTAGGCAACTAGACCCATCAGGCTGGGACTTAATTCATATATAAGAGGTCAGATTGATATGAATAATATGAAGGTACAAAGATTTAAAGCAACAGCCAGAATTGCCATGTGACATTCAGAGGGGCAAATACACTCCCCCTTCCTTCCTTCCCTCAGGTATTACATCAGTGCCTCCTATTGGCCAATAATGTTTGAAACACTTGGACAAAGCTATGCAGACAATGCCATTTTCAGCCCTCAGAGGTATGAACAGAGCCAGGTAGATACAAGACATGGCTGTAAAAGCAAAAATGAAAATGACTAGTGTGAATGTTAATCATAAGAACTTAGATGGAAGCTTGTGGGAGAACTAGTTAGAAAAGATGTTCTTAAGATTATGTGTTGCTATTAGACTAATAATCATGGTTTATAAAAATAAACAACAGATTCTTAGTATTTGTTTGGTAATTTATTTAATATAGTATAATGTTAAAGAAATTTTATTGTAATCTTTCAAACACTGAGCACTAGGGAAGTTTAATGTGATTAAAAAAGGCAAAAATGACCTACATAAATGTAGATTAATGGTATGTGTACGGGTATGTCTCAATTTATGATTGTTGTAACAGTAGAGAGAAATTTTAAATTGAACTAAAGGCAATGCATCTCTGACATTGGTATCCTCCCACTCTAATCTCATATTGGCTATTATCTTTCCTTCATGATACTCAAGTACAAAATTTATTAGTCTCCGTGTTCATCTTATTGTCTCCTGTATCTTCCTCTTTAAGCTTTATGAATGACACATAACCAGTTTTCAGAATGTGCATTTCCTTTAGGATTAACAGATTTTCATTCCAGTTAACAAATTCTTTAAATACATAATTTATATGACTATTGTAAATATATTTTTTCAAACTTGAATAATAAAAATTTCTTTTAGGAAAAAAAAATACCACTTCAGGAAAATATTGAGTTATAAAGATAAATCCTTCTATGGAAATATAGATAAATAAATCACAAATATGATTTGTCACTGCAAAGTCCGTTTTATTTTACAACTGATATATATATATGTATGTATGTATGTATGTATACATCTACACACATATATAAATATTAACATTATATTAATATGCAAGCAATTGTATTTTTTTAATATTTATTTTATTTTTGCATACAGGAACTGAGGTGTAGGCCAGAGGTGTGGGGCTTGAAAACATTCACCGAAGAAAGCATAGGGAGCAGAACAAGCAGATCTACTGGTAAATATACTGCTGAAGGGAGCAGCAAGCAAGACAAGAGAGGCCTTCTGGATTGTGCCATGTGGGGTAGCTTCCTGGCCAAGGATATAAATCATGCTGCAGTAGCTGGCAATAGCTTGATAGTGCTGGAACTTTAACTGCTGCACCACTAGGGAGACCTCCATAGGCAAGCAAGTTTTTTTTAAAAATGAGCAGTTTTTGTAGAAGTCATTAGACACCAAAGCACATACTTCTGCAGATTCCATTGGCTGACTTACTCTTTTTTTCAATCTGTCTACCACATTAGCATAAGAATATACTCTAGGGCGCCCCTTGTGGTACAAGGGGTTAAGTAAGAAACTGTCAGCAGCCACTGCAGCAGAAGTTTGATCCTGAGCCAGGGAGTCAACCACACAGTGCAGCAAACCTCTCCTGTTTCGCCCTCTGCTCCCATCAGCAGTGTACTTCATCAGTCTACCCATTCTGCCTCCCACTCTGTCACTGGTGAGTCCTATCACCTCCTGCATCTCTGGCCTATACCCTCTTTCTTGTATGCATTAATAAATAAATTTTTAAAAAAGAATATGCTCTAGATGTATGACCAAGAAATATTTTTATGAGATCTATGTTACTTCCAACCTGTTGAAAAAAAAAAAAGAACATTATGAGAATAAAAAATCAACACTTCATAAAATTTATTATCAGTTAGATATTATCAGTTAGATATTTTATTAATTTGAATGATAACACAAAGTTCAGAAATAGGACATAATACTGCATTATATTAATTATGAGAAAATTAATGTGGGAAAAATCACTTCTTGTAAGTATATGAGATCAGCCATATCCTGAATAATTTGGATTAGTGCAATAGAAGAAAGACTTTTCCAGAGTCATTAACAATATAAGTAAATTTCTCCAGGCCTACTTGAAAATCATTGGCTTTCAAACCAATGTTCCAACGGCTGTCAAAGCTTCAAATATTATGCAAATATTGGTTAGATTATCATTGTTATCGACATATTTAACAAAACAAGACATCATAATTACATAGTCAATTATATACACTTATTTAAACTAACTGAAGATCAACAAATAAATTAAGATATGCTGCCAAGCTAAATTACACTGTTGAGTATACTATGGGTGCCATTCTTTTATTTCTCAGCTCTGTCTATGCATATATTTTACTCTTCAGTAGTAAAGCTATTGATTAGGAAGTTGTACGATTGCATTTTAAAAATTTAGATATGAAGAAAGGAACCCATAAAAAATTATACAAGAGAACACAAGCAAGACATGTTTAATTAAAACATGTAAGGTTCATGAATCTAGTGAACAATTTGATCATACAATGCTAATGCAATAAAACAAGTGCATATGACACCTTAAATAAGAATATATAATTTGGCATTCACAAAGTATAGAAAAGATTATAAAATAAATATTTCTAAAATGTTATAGATAAATTTTCTTCGGAATAGAAGAAACAGTATTATCTAACAGTTCCACTTTTAACTAGCTAGCAAAGACAACTATAGCATATTCCACACAAAAAGTGTACATGTATGATGATGGCAGCATTATTCATACTAGCAAATAAAAATTGAAAGCAGGTCTTCAGCACTATCACACTATGGCCAACCACTGCAGCATGAATTCAACCCTCAGCCAGGGAACTAACCCATATGGCACAGCAGACCTCTCCTGTCTCCCCAGCTGTTCCCCTCAGCAGTGTATTTCAATAGATCCTGCTGTTCTGCTCCCCACTCTCTCTCTAATGAACTTTCTCACCCCCCATCTCTTGTCATATAACAGTTATTTTATGCATAAATATGTGAAAATAAATATTTTTTTAAAAAGGAAGAAATTGACACGCCCATTAGCTGATGCAGTAGATCCATACAGTGGAATATTATTGTATAATAAAAAATGATTTGTTGTTGATCCATGATATCAAATTAAACAGAAATAGAAATGATATCTATTTCTAAAACATTATGCTACATGGAAGAAGATAGCCACAAAAGACCATCTATCATATGATGCCATTTATAACAAACATCCAAAATAGGCAAAAATACAGAGATATAAAGTCAATTAGTGATTATATAAGTAGATGGGGAATGAAAGGTGGGATATAAGGAGAGAGAAAGGGAATTTATATCTAATAGCACAGGATTTCTATATAAAGTGATGGGCATGTCCTAAAATTAATCACTTTGATGTTTTCATAACTTTACTAAAAAAAAATTGAATTGTATATATATATATATATATATATATGTGTGTGTGTGTGTGTGTGTGTATTAATGAAGTGAATTTTATGATGAGTTATGTAACTCAATAAAATTATTAAAATTAAACCGCCGATAAATAGTATAAACAATTAGGTTACTAGTATTAAAACGGACCTACATAAGAAATATAAAACAGATCACTAATTGAAAAGTTCATTAAGCTAAAGTATTGTGGATTCTAAGTAGTTTAGCATCTGTTAGGATATACCATATTACTTAAGTAATTCTATATATTTAAAATAAGAATATATAACTTTGTATTCAGAAATTATAGAAAAATATTGTAAAATGATAACTGAAGTTTATTGAACTTTAAAATATTAAGATTTGTTCATATTAATAAACCATTTACATGGAAAAGAACTTATATGCTCACATGTTAAAAGGCTGAAGAGGGCTCAGTGCACTAGTATGGGAGATTATGCCTTGGAGGTGGATGTAGTGTAGTAATAGACCTTTGAAGAGGCGGGGTCCTATATCTTGGAGTTATATACAATATTATATAGACTGATGTCACCACAAAAATAGTACTGGAAAAAAAATCTGACTTGTCAAGCTGGATCAAGCATTATTGGATAATAAAAGATGTTTGCCTATATTACAGAGCAACCCCAAGGTGAAATGGGTTGGCCTGACTGGGTCCTCACCCATGTGCTTATAAGGTACTTATAATGAGCTCACCTGAAGGCACACAAAAAAAGTTTATAAAGGTTTATTTACAAATAGAGTAAAATAAAGAAAGGGATGGTTTAGGGAAAAAGAGATAAGTTGGTGAATGTATTCTACCAATTCCACCGAGCTGGAATCCCTATAGCTTGCTTAAAGCTGACAGAAAACCAAGAACCCCAAGGCCCACATATCTGATTGTATACCAAATCTGGCTGCTTAACTTTATCCTCAGACCCCAGCAATCCTCCCTTCATGGTGATGGCATTATGGGAATTGTAGACCTTGGGTGTTTAGGAGTTTTTTGGTCTGAGTTGGATCCATAAAACCTATTTGTGGAGTTTGTTCAAGATGTCCCAACCTATGGAATTTACTGATTATAAAAAAAGAAAAAAATAAAAAAAAATACTGGTAAGAGGTCAATTCTGATTTATCCACATAATGTTACTTTGTACGTAAATAAACACTATTATAAAAAGGTCTAACACAAGATCATTTATATTCAACCAAATCTTAAATTCTGAAATACCAATCAAAAAAAAAAAATAAATGAAAGTTTCACATTAGTTTCCTATATCAAGATGATGGTGATCTAACCCACTTTCTGAAGCCAACAGTCTATGAGATTTGGAGCTTGAAAAATTAAACATTCCTTATTTCTAACATCCCAGTTAATAATTGCTAGTAAATCACTTCAGTTTTATAGAAATTGATGTTCAAATCTAAGATTTAAATCTGCTGTCTCTTTCAATATGCATTTGCACTTATTTAATTCATTTTCATAATTGATGCCAACAGTCTGACTTTCACTAAGTTCATAAACTAGATCCTTGATTAAAAAAAAAGTGTAAAGAGAAGGATGAGTCACATTTACAAGGAGAAGACACATAGACAACAGAACTATCGATAATGAGACACTTTAAAGCTATAACTTTATGTAATTGAAAAAGAAATTTGAAAGGATAGGTTATATTATTCTCATTTTAAAGTTGAGAACACTCGACATTTAAATATTTTGCACACATTGAATCTTCTAGAGAAGCTGGTGGATCCGCCAACTCAGTCCTTTCACTTTGTTTTCCAGTCAGGGAAAATTTAGAGTACTTGATGTCAATTGAGTGTCACAAAAATCTCTCATTTGAGTTGATGGTCCAAACCATTAACTTAGATGGGCATTCTTAAAGGCAGACAATTTCTTAGATCAAGGGAATTTATCAGGTTATCTGCCAGTCATCAGAGAGCAGCACCCAGAGGAAGGCAGTGCAGGGCAAGGGTGTTTTGATGAAGAAAAGACAAGATGCAAGTGTCTGAGGCTCCACTCAGGGCTGACAACCTTAAATGAAATGCCCCTGTGAAAAATCTTTGATGTGCCTGCAGTTGAAGATACTGATGACAGATGGCAGCGGGTCTGGTGCTAAGCTTCCGTGATGTTTGATGAATTGAGTTGTATACCCAATAATTTCTGTCCTTCATACTTAATCACTAAGGAGAAATTGTGAAAACCATTAGTAGAGAGATTATGTTCACTTCTGACTTCTACATTGGAGATATTTGTGTTATATATTTTATGTTAGAACAAAGTAATTATTGCTACAATATTTATTATGCAAAATAATATTGCAGATCCTTGAAATATCATGAATACAGAAAGCTGCCTCTGTTCCTCACACAGATTTAATATAGGTAGTACTATTGCTTGATTAGAAGCATTAAAAAATCATTTTTATGGAAAATTGTTTCCAGCATTTGCTGTACTGAATGCCCATTAGAAGAAGTAATAGTTATTTTAATTGGGGATAAAAATGCTAAAAATGGAAAATTTATGCAGCTTGACCTAATTTTAAGGAGTGCAATTATTGTTCTTATGATTTCTACTGCAACAGAAATGTTATTATATTCTAAAAGTTTTAGCTTCTATTTTAATTTTAAATTTATAAATAGCCTTTCTTGTTCTTAACAATCTTGATAATGAAAAATGAACATCCTTTGACAAGAATGAGAAGTCATTGAAAAATTTGGTCTTAGTAGAAAGCACCAAATTCCAGAGATTTAAACTGAATTGAAACAGATAACCTTGTTCTAAGTTTAAAAATGAGAAAACTAGATTTTTAGAAAGGTCGAATACCTGCTAATATTTACCAGCAATTGTGTTGAACCCTTCCATATATTGTCAGTAACTCACAATGACCTTATAAGTAAGAATGAGTGACCTTGTTACAAATGACAGCACTGCTTCTCAAAGTGATTCAGTAAATTCCCCATGGTTAAAGCAGTAGCTCAGTGCAATACCAAACTCTTCTCTGGCTTCCTTCAAATAGCAGAATATTGCTGTTTAATCCCTCCCAGATATTCCTTAAGGGTTGTGACTTATCGTGTGCCTAAGATAAGAGACAGAGCCAACTTGAATTCACCCTCTTACATTTCCACTCACCTGAACTAAAATATAACCCTCTAAATAGACTGACCCCTAAAATCATTCTTTGAAAAACCCCGAGGAATTTGAAAGGAGAATTTGTCAGTCATTATACTGGACATTGGCTACTCTCAATGTAATATCTAGTGAAAATGGGGACTTATCTCATCTGCTTTACTATCCCTAACACCAAAAAAAAAAAAAAAAAAAAAAGTCCTAGTGAAGAGGAAATTCTCAACAGGTACAGTTTGGATAAGAAATAAATGAATAAATGTGACTATATTATAAGGTAGAATGAATAGTATAGAGAATAATCCCACCCCCATGGCTCACAGGTATAATCACAAATATTCATGAAAATTTCTATTAAGTAGAAATTTCATTAACCTAAGTGGGCAGTTGTCTCTATTTCTTTGGGGGTGGTCAAATGTTAGAAATAGTAGTAAGAAGTCAGACCTATAAAGTAAAATGATATAAGATTAGTTTCTTTACTGGTTCAGGAAAATGTCTATTTAAAACCTCACCATATACTAATGGAAAGGCTATTATCCAGGAACTAAAGGAAGAACCATAGTAAAAAAATATTCATGTAAAACTTAGACAATCTTTCCAGCTAGAAATCAAAAGTAGTAGAAAGAGTATTGTTAAGGCATCACACCAACAATAGCAGGGTTAACAATTGCCAGGACATGGAAGCAAGTATTTTCCCACTAAAATCCTAGTCTACCTTTTAAAAATATCTTTTTTTTTTTTTTTCGTAACTACCCTCTCTCATATCTTATATATACACAAAATGAAGACACATTAAATGTGAGTGGTAAAGCCTACTTTGATTCTTATCTTGGACATTAGACACTGGAAATGTCACTCCATATGAAGGCATAGGTACTTACTTAAAAGTGAATGGCTGCTTTTTCAGTCATCTTATTTCTGCCTGTTGTGATAGATAGCGTATGCCTGGTAGCCTCTATATGCTTTTACAAATATACTCCACAACTTACGGATTCTCACATCGCCTCCCTGTGTGCCAATGTCTGACAGTGTCCATGTAATAGGTAGCCTCATTCTGACAGCAGATGAAGTATGGAGATGAACTAAGAATATTTTGGGGTATTTATTCCCTTAGCAACTTCATTGTAATGTCACCTCTAACTAAATGTATCCTGAGCAGATTAATGATGCTCTCAAATCTTCCCTTCCACTCAGCACCCCCTGTTGGAATAGGATATCCACACCCTCCCCTATCCCTGTGGTAAAGAGGGCTTCACTGTTATTAGCACTATGGTAGTGGCCATTCCTGGCTATGTGGGAGGTGGTCATCTTCAAATGACCTCCCTTTGCAGCAGTCTCTGTTTTAAGTTTCTCTCAGACATCTGTTTCCTTCTGACTAATAAGTACAGCATGCTTTTCTGATTCAGAATCCTGCTCTTCTTTTTCTTTGATTTCCATGATGGCTGTCTTGCACACTTTTAGTTGAATTCATGCACATTCAGGGAAAATTCACTATTTAATATGAAGATTTTTGAATCATCAGGTGATATTATTAAATGTGACAGAAGATAAAATGACCTGAACAGTGGTTAAAGATTATAAGGGCAGAATGAATACAGTTTTTATTGAACATTTTCTGTGTCACATGTTCTAAGTACTTTTCCACTTGAATTCTCTAAAGTTATTATTATGCAAATATTACAGCATTGAAAATTAACATTTCAAGCTAAACAGTTGTCCAGATCATCACCTAGCAGATATCGGAAACAGAATAAAACCCAAGTAACCTGATATGGTTGTTATTGATAACTACACAGTGAGGTCTTGCAGTGAATACACACCAGAAAACATGAGTAGTGTCCAACAGGTAACTTAGATTTCATATGTGCCTTATTTAGCTGTCTTGATCATATATTAAGATTGTTACCTCCATCCATTCACTTCCATATTTAATAATCAAATAACTAACTTTATCTGTACTATTACAATGTTGGTTTAGACTTTGTCATTTAACTAACAGATTACTATCTCTGACAGGATCAAATGAGATACCAATTACTATCTCAGACAGGAGATTTCTGTTTGAATGAAAGGGTAGATGAGAACTTAGACTGGACATTAAAACCAGATTTGACCTTAAGTATTTGAGTATGACACAAGTGCCATATTGTGTCATCTTTTTAAATGTATTTTTTAAATATCAGCATATGTCAATATTGGATGTAAGAAACTTCACAAAGTAGTTTAGAATTTCAATGGTCAATTGCATATTAACTGTTTACAATATACAAAAGTTTTGATAACACTTAAGAGTTAAGGATCTATTTATATTTACTTTCAAGAGAAGGTGCTTTAAGTTAAAGTACACACATTATTTAAAACAGGAATGAGTTATTAATGCATGTAAAAAGATAGCTAGAAATTTGAAAGTTAATTTATACAAAAGTGACGATAGGAAATTCTTTCCTGAAACTGTAGGATCTACACATTAGTACATAAATAGGAGTAGTATCTGTGAGCATGTAAATGCTACAAGAGATATTTGCCTTTCTTGTTAATAAATATAATGTATAGCACTGATTTATCCCTTGTTCATAGGAGACTATTATATTGGACTGCAGAATATGCAGTTAACATTCAGATGGACAAGTCAAAATAATGCAGAGGTATTAATCTACTCTACCCATGTGTTGAGCTCCCAAAGGAAACAGAATTATTAGAATAATTCTGAAATTATTAAAACTTAGTTTGAGTTTTGTTCTTAAATATATATCTCCTGGCCCCTCCCTGGTGGCGCAGCGGGTTAAAGCACTGCACTGGGAAGCTTAAGCCACCTTCGTATGAGTTCGATCCCCGCCTGCCCCGGAGGTGACCACATGGAGTGGCGGACCTCTCCTGACCCGCCCACTGCTCCCCTCAGCAGTGTACTTCGTTGATCTGCCTGTTCTGCTCCCCACTCTGTCTCTGGTGAATCCTCTCACCCTCCGCATCTCTGGCCTGTACCCCAGTTCTGTATGAATAAATAAATAAGTCTTTTAAAAAAAAATATATATATATATATATCTCCTAATAAAACACAAGAAATCAAGTACAATAAAAAGTTAACGAAGTGTAACAAAAATTTCTAATCTAAAATGTATTCATAATTGTTATTTTCTCTTTCACTTATTTAAATCAAAACATGAAAATAATTGAAAGAAAAATCTATATGCAAATTTCAAATCCTTTTTTCCTTTTTGATCTTTTAGGAAAAACATACATAATGGGATAATAAGTTGCATATAATTTTATTATCAATTTCTAATTTCAAAATAATTTCATTTGCTTATATGTATGCTTATATGTGTACATCTATTCTACTGTGGCAACAACAGACTTTAAACTCATTCACAACATTTTTATTACCACTTCTTGAAGTCAATTATTATGAGAACTTATTCTGCTATCTAGATGCTCTTATTGTTGTTTGAGTAACAATTATTTTTACAGTCTGGTAGCTGGACACGTAGCTAGCTATTTTAAATTAGCTAGAATGAGAAAATGTATCTAAAATAAAATTTTGGTGAAAATTCATTCTAATATGAGAAAAGATAATGAACAATCAGTAAGAGATAATTAAGTAATAGTTGTTATTATGTTAACATTACTGATAATTATATTTTGTGTTTATATGAAATATTAAAATTAGGAGATAAAATAAAGACCCTAAGAATCACTTAAATTTTTTTCATTGTTCGCTACTACCTAAATATAATGAATCATGAAACTGCTCACACTGCCTCTTTCTTCACCAATTCATACCTATCACTGAAGAGGTAACTGGTCTCTTCCGTTAGATGGGTCTTCTTTCCTGTGCTGTGCTTTAACCCGTTGCGCCACCAGGGAAGGCCCTAAAAGTTTATTTGTAAGAAGTCCATTGGACTATGGTAAAGAGATAAGGGTAACTTAGTGGTGGGCATGGTGTGGGACAAACATCTGAGGAGGTGTAAACCTAGTCCTAAATTATTGCAGTATTGTAAATCAGTGTTACCACAATAATATTTTTTAAAGATTTATTTATTTATGCATACAGAAGTGGGGTACAAGCAGAGGTGCAGGGGAAGTGAACAGATTCATCAGGGATAGATTGGGAGCAGAACAGGCAGATCCATGAAATACACTGCTGAAGGGAGCAGCAGGTGGGTCAGGAGAGGTCGAGTCAAGTGAGGTCTGCTGTGCCACATGGGTCACTCCTGGGTGCCGCAAGTGAAACTTCCACTGAAGCAGCTAGGGCTTGCATGCAGCACTGTGTCCTAACCCGCTGCGCCACCAGGGAGGGCCAGCACAATAATATATATTTTTTAAGATTTATTTATTTATGCATACAGAATTGGGGTACAGGCCAGAGGTGCAGGGGCAGTGAGAGGATTCACCAGAGTCAGAACGGGGAGCAGAACAGGCAAACTGAGGAAGTATACAGCTGAGGGGAGCAGGGGGCCGGTAGGAGAGGTCTGCTGTGCCTTGTCTGTCACCTTAGGGCAGAGATGAACTCATGCTGAAGTGGCTTTTAGCTTAGTGCTGTGCTTTAACCTGCTGTGCCACCAGGGAGGGCCCACAATAATATTTTTTATAAAAAAAAAAAAGTAATAGTCATTGACATTTGAAGACACATAATTTGACCAGCAAACAACTTTAACAATGAGTTAATTATTTCCCAAAATTGATCACAAGAGACAAAAAAAGAAAGCTTTGGACAAGATTTAATTTTTGTGAGTTCAGTATCAGAATTTCAATATTAAAATTTTAAATTTATAGTAGCTTTTCAGACTTTTCAACTGTTTAACTGAAAATGAAAGTATTGCTTTCATCATTCCATATTCATCATTAATTTCCTGTAACTGTATGCTTAACTTGTCATGAAACAAATATGTTAGGTTTCTTTTCTTTCTCCTGTTTTGCTCCAGTGTATTTTTTTGCAACAGTCCTATTAAAAAAAGGAAAAAAAGAAAACAATACCAAACAAGAAAATAGATGGGAGTAGTGATAAGCTCTGTGAGAGAAAACTCTGTAGCAAAACCCTCAGACGCTTCTCTGTACTCAAATAGGGGCTTCTAAGCCTTGATTTCCCTCATGTATTTAACTTCCAATTTCCCTCCGTTGATGGACTGGCAATTTTGTTCATCTTGAAGACTTAAAGGCATGGACTACAGCACAAAGAGCTAATATGCCAAATGTCCATTGTGGCTTCATTGTGGTATACTTCCCCCACTAAGACCCAAAAAGAAATGGTTTTAATTAGTTCATGCTAGTAGCATGAGTCTGAGAACATTTTATTTTATTTGCACACATCTTTCATGTTGTTTGAAAGGGACTACTGAGATAACTTGCAACTAGAAATTGCCATACAGAACATTGTGCCACACCTAAGTGGATTTCTGCCAGTGTTGTGCTGGAGGTGGTCCAGGTTGACTCATAAGCCTAGTTATGTACATTTCTCCCAATTTATAGTCACTGAATTCATGCAGTGATCTTGAAATTGTCTATGGATGGGGGTACTTACTTGCAAGTTGGCTATAGTACAGCAAGGATTCCCACACCACCACTCACAGACAGCACTTCTTTTATCAGCACTCCATTCGTGTTAACTATATAGTTTCTTCACATGAAATCTAGGGAATCTTTATTCTTGTAATCTTCATTCTACTGGCAAGACACATGATTTTTCTTTTTGATGAAGAACTGTTAATTTATTTATTTTTTTTTTAAAGATTTATTTATTTGTACATACAGAACTGGGGTACAGGTCGGAGGCTCAGGGGCGGTGAGAGGCTTCACCAGAGACAGAGTGGGGCGGAACAGGCAGATCAACGAAGTACACTGCTGAGGGGAGCAGCGGGCGGGCCAGGAGAGGTCTGCCACGCCATGTGGTCTCCTCCCGGGGAGGCGGGAATTGAACTCATGCGGAAGTGGCTTTTTAGCTTCTCAGTGCAGTGCTTTAACCCGCTGCGCCACCAGGGAGGGCCAGAAGAACTGTTAATTTATTTTTAATTAAATTATTTTAATGAGGTAACATTGGTTTACAACAGCATATACGGGTGAGGGGTATAAGTTTTCACCTCTTCAAAAGTATGTTATCACACTTAGCCCATCATTAAACCCTCCATAATATTTCGTTATAGTCCATTGACTCCCCGTTTACCCTCCCCTACCCACTGCCCTCTTCAAAGTTAGATTCAAGGATCTGCTTTGATTTGATTCACTCTGTTCTTTTACTTGTTTTATTACATTTGAGTGAAACCATCCAATATCTCTGTCTTTCTCCTAATGACTTCTTTTCGTTACCATAATATCCTCCAGTTCAATCCTGTTGCTGCAGATGGCAGGATTTCATAACCTTTTAATATATGAGTAGTATTTCATTCTATATATAGGCCACACCTTCTTTGTCTACACAGTTCTCTTTGGGCACTTATGTTGTTTCAGTCACTTGACTATTGTAAATAGTGTTGAAACAAATATAGGGCTATGTGTAATTTTATTTATTTTTCTCTTCTGTAGGTCTTATGAGATAACCTAGGGTATGGCTATTAGTTAAATTAATTTTGTTCAATTGGTAAGCATGAATTGGAATTTTAAATTAAACCCAGCATAATCTATGTCTGAACGTGTACTTTAAAACCAGATGTTTCTGAATAACACCCAGCTTTCTTTCCATTGATTCTAAAAGGTAGTTACAAATTAAAGTTCTCAAAGTATGCAAAACACATCACTTAATGACTCCAAATTTTTAACTTTTCTGCCTTTTCTCCCAAATAATTCTCAAACTTGTTAGCCTGGTTTTGAAGATCATCAGTGGTTACACCTAAATCCATTTATATTGAACCTGTTCCTACTACTACCCTAAATTCTTTCTAAAATTAGGGGAATCATTTCCCCCTGGATATGTTTTTCTTACTCCCAACCAAGGACTTGTTCTAAATGGTATCTCTGCCTTGGATGCCTGAAACCTGGCTTTGCCTCTCAACATTTAGTTTCACTGAAAATATGTTTCTGTGAAGTGATCATTTCCTCAAAACTCTCTTTACATTTCATTCTCATATTTATTTTTTTGTTGTTGTTATTTAACATCCACCTTGATATATTAGTAGTAATGTACATGTCTTTTATCTGGGAACACAATATAATTTGTTATCTGAGTAGGAGACTTTTGAGAGTGAAATGGAGTGCTCTTACTAACTACTCAATAACATCATATGTAACCTGGTATTTAAGGCAAATTGTAGCATAAAATCATTCTACATTTAGGCCAATTTCCCATAATCATAAACTACTCTAAGTAGTGATAAAATCATACATTATAGCATATTTACTGAATGATTATGTATCAAATACCTCACATAATGTGAACATACTTCAAAGTTACAACTTTTTAATTTTTGACACTGTAATCCTTCATATATTTCATTTTAGAAAAATAATTTTGAAACAGCTGATATATTACAGAGATTTTATTTCAATTTGTGGTTTTTTGATATCTACCAAGATTTATATTTGGAGGATGGTTGGATGAGACCTAATACATACCCTTTTATAAAAGATATGAAAAGTTATAGCAATTAAATATGTGCTGGGCTGTATCTCTTTTGGGTTCTATTTTTGTGTAAAATAAATAATAGGAGGAACTTTCACTCCTCCTGTCACTTTCATTCAATATTTTTTTAATATATTTCGCCAAAAATTCCTCTAAGTAGAGAGAGCAAACTTTCTCTGAGAGAAGTGATCCTTATAGGAGCCCAGCATAATGAATTTTATACAGTATAAAACTTTCTTTACTAGGAGACAATAATGCATCTGAGTACAGAATTCTAGTTGTTTAATAGGAATTTGGTTTCTATCAGAGACCACTGGACATTTCTGTGTGTTCAATGGAATGAGAGGGTCATAAGTAAACATATAAAACTATGTCATTAAACTCTTTTAAGTTGTTAGTACTTTACCTACTGGGAAACAATAACACATCACATTTACCCATCTTGCTGTTCTGAGTATTTATATTTTACCCAGCAATATAATTGTTTGATTTTTTTATTCTTAGAACCTTCTCAAATATTCTTGATCATCCCCAGTAATGAGAGTTTCTTTCAGATAGTTCTCATCACCTTAGAACTACATGTGAATTGGCATGTGCATTAGAAGTCTCAAATACAGAATGAAGTAGTTGACACATAAATTCTCTCACATCCATGCATCCATCTTGTACTTGTGCTTGCCAAGTAATCATCTGTGTGCTGTGAAATCATGGGATTTATATTTTGTCGGTGACTGTTAGAACCCATATTTCTGAGCCGTTTGCCTGGTTTAAGTTCTTTTCACAGGTCTTGAACCTCATGCAAAATAACATTGGTGAAGTCAGAAAATTGGGATATAAAAGAGTTCTACCAATAACCTTAAGTGAGGATACACTTTTATCAACTGTATAGGCCTTCTCCTGGAGATAGCAATACCTAATTCCACTGTCAGTTTAGTTAGTAGAAGTTTAGTCAGGTTTAGTAGGAACAATCTGTTACACACACAATAACATTCCGTGATCTCTTTCATCAATACGCAGTCATAAAGTCTGGAAGGTCATTTCTCTCTTTCTGTCATTTTTGCTCAGTACATTTCTCCAAGAGTTAGCACAGTAGGACTCAAGAAATAGTAAAGGCATTCAGCGAGTATGTATGACCAAAAAGGAGAAACCATTCCCTTAGGCTGAAAAGGCTAGTATGTTTTCAGCAGAATCTGGATGTTTAGCATTGAGGAAGAAACGCCTTTCAGGGAAAGACTAAACTGTGAAACCATACATGTGATAGGTAAACCTGGGGTCTACCATATATTCAGTAAGTTCCCTTAAAGGCAAGGAGCCTCACAGGAACAATGGAGGCAAGGCAGTGTAGAGCTTGGATTGATATTCATAATGTGACCCCACCAAGGCTAATAGGGTGGCTAGACCTAAGCAATCTCTGATTGTAGATTATTTGTTGTTATATACTCAGAATCTCTTTCTAACTCTGTTCCTTCTGAACCTTTGCAGCTTTTTCTAAGAATCAAATTATATATGCCTTTGTTCAAGAATCTTTGTAGTGCCCCTGGTCAAAAACATTAGAATTTAGACTGAACCATTAATAATTAACACAGTCATCTAGATCCAATAAATATCCAGAATGGTTCGATATTTTTAATCAAACATTACAAGGTATATTTTTTAATCTTAGTTTGGTCATTACCAAGTAAAATAAAGTATGTAATGTGAGCAGAAACTGAGCTGTTAAGAGAAGAAAAAGTTGATATGTGGTAAATAGTTGTCAAAAATTGCTGTAATATATACCAAAGTTTTTACAGTGGTTACTTCTAAGGATTGGAATTGAGAGCATGAATGAGAAATTTTACATTTTATATTATACAGTTCTATAGAGTCTGAATTTTAATGACTATTTCTTAAAGACAAAATTAAGAATTGATTAATTATTTAGTGCCTTAAATTGGAAAATTTACTACTTGGAAAATATATTTTGATAACTGTTCATCATCTTATTATGTTTTAAAAAAATATTTGTGGTTTTTTTAAAGATTTATTTATGCATACAGAACTGGGGGTTACAAGCCAGAGGTGCAGGGGCGGTGAGAGGATTGCCCAGAGACAGAGTGGAAAGCAGAACAGGCCGACTGACAAAGTACACTGCTGAGGGGAGCAGCAGGCGGGTCAGGAGAGGTCTTCCAGGACATGTGGGTCACCTCTGGGGCAGGAGATGAACTCATGCTGAAGTGGCTTTTAGCTTCTTAGTGCTGTGCTTTAACCTGCTGCTTCATAAAGAAGGGCCCTGTTTGTGTGTTTATTTTTAATAGGGGTAATATTGGGATACCCTCACTATCTATTACCATAATAGTGTACTCAGTAGTTCATGATCTTATACTCTAAAGTAAAATCTAGAGCGATTGCAGTTAGAGATCGGAACTATCATAGACAACTGTAGATGTTTATCTAATATTGGTTGAATGAAAACTTTCAACAAAACATCAAAGAAAAAAGGATAAAGCCAAATATTTGATAATGTCACTGACATAATTGCAAACTACAGTTATGGAAATTGATGATAAACTGGCAAAAAAAAAACGTTAGTATAATATACAAAGTTTTTATACAAAAACATCCCAGTAAAAGAATGTAACAGATTAAATGCAAATAGCTGATATTATCAGAAGTATTCAACAAGAATATTGTAGCTTTTCTCTTATAGTGTTTACCTAGTGACAATCGTAGGCTTATTTGTAAATATGAACTTGCTGTCAAATTGACTAGATCCAAAACATGTTATTTGTAATTGATAACTGTGTTGAGATTTTGTAATTTTTATAAACATCATAAGATAATTTAATATTTTGTGATACTGGATTTTTCTATCAGAGAACATTGGCAGTCTTTCTAGTTGATTAGAATTCAGCTTTTAACTTAAAGGAGTACTTTAAAGTTTTCCCCAGATACATTTTATGCCATTTTTGTTAAGTTTATTCTTATGGATTTTCTCTTGTGTGTGGCTAGTGCAAATTAAATTTTCTCTACCATTACATTCTCTAGTTATTGTCTCTCCTAGCCTGAGAAAAATATTGATTTCTGTAAGTTAATTTTAATTTCAGCTACCCTACCAAATCCTTTTATTTTAAAGTGGTACTTATTTCATTGGTTCTCCAGGTTTTTCTAGTTATATAATCACATATTTGTCAAGTAGAAATAGATTAAGTATTTCTTTCCAGTTCTTAAAATTCTGATTAATTTTTTTCTGCTTACATTTGTTGATATGCAAAGGATTATAAATGGTAGTGGAAAGAGTACAAAGAGTACCTTTTTTCTATAACATTAATGGGAAAAAACATAGCTGTCCTCCTTTAACTAAGATGCAAGATTAAGGATGTGGTAAATATATCATTTTAGAAAGCATCTATCAATTCTTATTTTAATGTTTTTATATAAAAGTATGGGTTAAAAAACTTTTTTTTTTTTTTGCTTTTTAACTGAATTAACATTGCATTAAAACTTACATAACTTTTAGGAATGCATCATTGAAAATGTATTAATGTATGTAAATACCTTGTTAAGCTTACCACTAAAAATTATTTTAAAAGTATCTATGTTTAACCCTGTTGAACAGATTTCACGAATAAACATATTAGTATGATGTATTTTGTCAGTGGGTTTTCTAATATTTAGCTGCAATTGCATTCTTTAATTAAATTACACTGTTTGTACATTATTATTTTCTTAATCTTTTGCTGAATTCTGCATGCCACAATTTTATTTAGGATTTTTTCCTTGATGATCATAGGGAATATTGTTTTGCAGCATTATGTTTACCTGAGTAAGATGTTCACCTTACACTTTTTGCTCAAAATAATTTGGGAACTTTTGTTTACATGCTATGAGAAAATATAGGCAGCAACATTAGAAGTTATCTGCCTATAAGGCTAGAAAGATTATAAAGCCCTCTATGTCTGGAGCATTATGTATTTCACTTCTATTTATATTGGCACACATTTCCATCTCTGATAATTAATTTTCCTAAACTATAATTGCTAGGAAGTTATGCATTTCATCTAGCTTCACATTTACTTACAAAGAAACATTTACAAATGGGTTGTTTTCTTTATAAATATTATTTCTTATATTCATGATAATCTGTACTTTTCCCCCTTAGTGGGATGTATTAGGTGATGGTTTGCCTATGTTAACTTTTCTGAGGAACTAATATTTTGACACAACAATTGAAACTCATTGTTTTGCTCTCTACCTCTTTTATTTCTGCTTTTCTCTTATTTTTCCCTTTCTTCTGATTTCCTTGGCTTATTTATTGTTTTGTTTTGGGCTGTTTTTTCTCATTCTTACTTGCTCATTAAATACTAAATATCTCTATGGCTAGAGAGATCATTTAAAGCTGATCACAGCTTTAAATAGTTCCTATGAGAATGAAATGTTTATATTGTTATTTCATACAACTGTGTAATTTTAGAATATCTAGAACCCTTTCAGCCAGGTATGTACAGGTATTTTTTCATGGATTTATTTTTTTATTTCCTTGTTGAAGATCTTTAAAGATTCTATTATCAATTTTGAATTTTATTGCATTACAATCAGAGTATTTTTAATTATTCTACTTTATGATATACATGCTTTTTAAAGATATATTATAAACATCTCAGACAGATGATGATAGGTAGATAAATAACTTAATTATTATGCTATTGATAATGAAACTTAAGTAATTTTATTTGTACATTTTTTAGGTCACTTAAATATTCTTATACTAAAAGTGGTGTATTCAAATATAACATGTCCAAAATAGAATGCATGATCTTGTTTCCATGTTCTAGAAAATCTTCCTTCAGTAAATGTTAAGTTTGTTTTTTTCTAGTTTCTTAGTCTGAAGATTTGGGGGTCATTCCTCTCTGTCTTGCTTACCCTTTAGCAATATATAAATCATTATTAAACCTTAGAAATTCAACTAAATCTACTCTATCTTTTGTAAACCACCACTTTCTCTTCTGTAAATTACTGTGATTACCTTTTAACCGGTCTCTCCATCCAAAGTTCAACACTTCAGTCAGTGGCCTTCTCTTTCAAGAACCAGATAATACCATAATGTCATTCCTTTGCTCAAAAATCTTATCACAGCTCTCTGCTCATTAGAAAGTAAAAACCTTTGCAGTGACTAGGTGCCTCATGAACTGCTTTATAACCTCTCTTTTATCTCACAAGTTTCATTTCCCACTTTTTCCCCCACATGTTTTTGACTCCATCCCCACAGGCCTATTTGTTTTTTTGTTTTGTTTTGTTTTGTTTTGTTTTTTCCTCTAATACCCTATCAAGGTTTCTGAGTCTTTGTAAATCCTGTTCTTCTGCCTTAATATATTTCCTCCAGGGTCCGAAATTTTACAAGATTGACTCCCTCATTTCTATTCAGTGAGATTATTCTTGCCAACCTCCTTAAAGTTGTACCTGACCCACATGTACTACTTATTTTCTTGCCAGCCCTTATGTTATTACATGGCACACTTTTTCAATCAGTGTGATAAGTAACTTTATTTGCCTTTCTACTTTCTGTATCATCTTACCACAATGTGAACTCTGTGAAGTTACAGGTTTTCTGTTCACTTCTCTATTCCTCTAGCATGGCAGATTATCTGATCTTAAATAGATGATAAATGTCTATTCCACAAAAGAAAGAATAATGTAATTAGTTTTTTGACATTTCCTTAAAATAGACACCCATAGATCTAAATAAGCATTCACCATAGAATCTTTTATATAAAGTGCAGCTTACTATAGACAGACATCCTTTTTACATTTTCAATCTTTCTATAATACTAAATATTCCTCCATGATTTTATGATATTACAAATTATGTCTTTCAGTATATTAATTGGTGTTTGTATCTCATTTTATTGTTTTGTATCCTAATGTATCATGAAAGTATTTAAGTTTCTGCTCCACTACATCCCCCAAGTTATTGCAACCCATATAGATCTCTATTCTCTTTGAAAACTCATACCTGTAGAGATTACCTTATAATATATATTTATTTCTCTACAAGCCTATTTTAAACACAACAACCTAAATGAGAATAAACTGTTATGTATCATCTTATACCTATCATTATGATGGGTATGTAGATGGCAATTAATAACTTGGAGGTTACTGATTCTCAGACTGCTGACAGATTGCCTAATGATTAACCCAAGGAAGAATATGTGACAAGAGAAATTATTTTTGGACATTTGGGGAAAGGGAACTGAAAGGACAATTACAAGATGATCCTATGGTGCTATAAAATATAAAAATATATGTTTTATATTTTCAGAATAAATCGATGTGGACACTTGTGTCTGAATTTCGTGAATATATTCATTAAATAGTTGTTATGGAAAATGTTTCTTTCTATAACCAGAAAGATTGTTATTTAGTTGAACTAGTTGACTTACAAAAGGGCATTTAATGATTTTATTGATGCTTGTTTTCCCTCTCTTATTCAGGAGACTTAGTTATTAATTGTCCTATGAATATATTAAACCTAATTATACTCTTTTGTGAACATCTGGATGCTGTGAAGGCAGAGTTTACTTTAAATTTCAAACTTGGTATTCCAGAGAATTCCTTAAGTTGCTTACCATCTGGAGGAATCATATTAATTATTTGAATATTTTAATATTTTCATAGGCAATAACAGGAAGAATATCAATAAGAAAGTCACATTTCTCCTTATCATTACTAAGTTTTCAACTTGTGTGTTTTATTTATAACTTACTGTGTGATTGTGAGTAGTAAAAATGTTTAGGCAAAACTCAGAAGTCCTTCATTCTATGAGATTTCATATAATATTTGAATTAGACACCTGGTAAACAAATGCAAGCCATATCTGATTAGCTAATTAAATTAAATAATTTAATATTTTTCTCAATTAAGATGTAGTTACACTTATTCAGTGAATACTATAGGTTAAATTTTGAATTAAGGGTTTGTTTATCAATAAACAGGAAATTATTGTGGTATTGGCTTGTATAACAAGTATGCCTAATAGTTCCTAAGATGCTTTTAATTAATTAAGTATTGTGTAAATCCTCATTTGTTCATTACAAATACAAATATAGGCCATTTAGTGAGTAAAATATTCAGTTTTAATTAAATCTGATTATTAATTATATTCAGTAAATTGAATTAAATAAACTCTAAGAAATTTATTTTGTATATTCAGAATTTGGTCAATTATATATAACTTATTTGTTTCAGGAAGACAAAGCAAAGTTTATGAAATTAAATGAATTACTGTGTGTTGCTTGGCAGAATGTCTGATTTTTATAATGTTATATTCATGAAATTGACAATTTATATTTGGGATAGGAATAGATAAAGCTATATACTGTAGACTATTTACACTGATAAATATCAGATGTTTCACCAAACTGACAAGTTTGTGTAACTGAGTAGTACTTGATAAAATATGTCTTCATCTATTCTTCACTAGAATCAATTTGATTTACACAGAATTGAGAAGTTTGTTTCTATGCCAACTTATTCTTTGCTGTTTAAAACTCTACTTTTGCTCCTCCTTTGTGCTAACTCTTGGTGTCAAGCTTGTCACTTCATGAGAATTAAAGGTCTCTAACTCCCCAGCAGAGCTCTAAAATGAGTTCTTTTGGTTATAGCTGTGGGAGATGAGCTCCTGCAAAATTACTCTGTAATGTGCCTTAATTGTGTATGGAGACAGACATGTCAGCAATTTAGATTTGTAACCTAACCTATACCTTGGGAAATACTTCTAAAACTTGGCTTCAATTCTTGTTCCCTTATTTTTTTTTCGTAAAAAATTTAAATATGTTTTGATTAGATAAGAACTCTAAGTCATTATATACTGCAAGTTTTTATATGTCTCAAATTAAACATTTTTGGCACAGATAATATAGCACTTTAAATGTGTTTAGTACAATATACTATTACATTAGAAATGCTGTCTTTCAAAAATTTCAATTATATCAATAAATTTGACATTTACTGTACCTTTTTTCTCTGGTACATAGAATTCTTAGGTCTATACCATATGATAATGTGTTAGGTGATTTTAATTTATTATCATTTTTTTTAAGTGGTGCAACATTGGCTTACATCACTATTGTATTTTGGAAGTTTAGCATCCCCTCTTTCAATATTGCTAATATGGTATATCCACCCCTAAGCTAACTGTAGATACTTTGAAATAATGTTAGTGGCAGACTGAGGAGTACACCAAGACCTCCATGCTGCACACCCTAAAGCTGTTCTGCCAACTGCTATATAAATTCAAAACATACATTTACTGTGAACAAATTTAATAGTATAGGTGTGCATAGAGAGAGGGGAGTAAAAGGATAATCGTTTTCCAGTAAAGCACTCAGTTACCCATCTCCTGAAAGGTAAATTCCTAACCAAACAGGACTGGCCCAAAGCAGGGCCACTGAACACTTGCCACACTCTAAGGCAACTTCTGTTGGGAAACCATTGCAATAGTGCAGGAGGAGCCAGGCTAGTTTGGAACAAAAATACAAATCAAAGCAATAGTTTCCATTTTCAGCCACCTCAAGGTTCTTCATCCACATCTCTTCCAAATTTCTCTACATATCTCTAATGAATATGTTTCCTTTTATGTCCCCAAGTTCTTGGTGCAATTCAAAGTTAAGAACTGAATAAGTTGTACAGAATAACTCATCTTTATAAAAATGTCAAGGTCATGAAAACCAAGCAAACTTAATATTTGTTTGATATTGAGTTGAAATATATACATAATAGATTGAACCTGATCCTGGACCCAGGTTTTTTGTTGCTTTGTTATAGAGGACATTATTGGCACCATTAATGAAATATGAATATCTTTGTAGAATGCATAATAATGCTATCAGTTTACATCTTGCACTTCCTTTCCAGAAATAGATTGTTGGAATGCAGGGGGAAATTTCTCAATCCCACCTAGGTTCTTCTGAAGTTGAATTAATAAACAATTATTACAAAAATTAGTAGAAAAGGACATGACAAGAAAGTGATGACCATCTCATCCTTTTACTGATCCCCATAATATGTCCTCTGAAACAGCTTCCAGAATAGAAAGAACAAAGCAATATGCACTCAGGTTAATAAAGTTCTCACAACTAACACTAATATATCCATTCAGCCCTGAAAAAGCTCAAAAGTTATATGTGGCTTATTATTGAGAAAGAAAGAAGGTACAGTTCATTGATATTCTATGAGCTCAAAGCACTCAAAGGTACTCATGAACTCTAAAAGAAATTCCTCATGTGAGGAGTCCAATATTTTTTAATAAAAAAATAAGTAAAAATAAGCATTTTAAGTTTGATTTAACTGTATTTCATGTCACAAGTAAGAAGAGGAAAGTAGACTCTGAATGACTTGACAGCAGGTGGCTGACACCCAACAGCTATTATGCAATGTGCCTTGCAGAACATTAATCATTTCAGAAAGTCTCAACCCTAATCAGATAAAGCCACCCTGTGACCAGGGAAAAACAAGACAAGACTAGATCCACTGTAATTGAACTTAGAAAGAAGAACCTAATGCATTCTGTCTTACATTTAACAGTATTTAATGGCAGCTCAAGACCGACTTTGTCTCTCTTGGCTTTATGCTATCAAATAAAATGTGTAAAGGGACCTACTCATCAAACCCCCACTGTTACTAACAACATCCAGTCCAGAAATGATGCCTGCTTCCTTAACCCTTCTCAAAAATTAAAGGACATTTCCAGATACAGAAACAAATTTGTGTCCATCTGTAATTGTTAGTTGGATTTCTCACTTATAAGAAATAAGCATCCTGTTACTTCTCAAACTTTCTTTAGTGAGATTTTAACCCGTTGTTGATTCTTGCTTAATTGCCAGATCATGAAATTAATTCTATTCTTCTTCTGTATTTACTAGCTAGCATTTACTCTATGAAGTGTTTCCTTCTTGGTATGTATTTATATCAGCGAAGACTCACAAATTCTCATTTCATACATTATAACTTTAATAACATTAATTATTTTTGATGTTCAAATCGTCCAACGTTAAGTCAGTGAGAGCCCTGTGTAGCTAGATTCTATGATTCTGACATTTTGTGTTGTCCTGTTTTTAGCACAAGAAGAAACTTCATGTTCAATATATGTTAGTATCCCTGGCCCAGCTTGTTCCTTTTGCATACTAGATGTGCTTACTATAAGTAGCCTTCACTATGTTCAGAAATGAGAAATACACATGAACAAGATACTCTGTGTGTGTGTATGTATGTGTGTGTGAGAGAGGGAGAAGAGGAAAAGAGAGGCATAGAAAGACATAGTGGAGAAAAAGCAATGCAGTCATAAGTGGGTCCTTTGAAAAGATTGATATTTTAACTAATATATTAGTTAAGACATACATAAAATACAGAATTACAATAGCAGGCATTATAATAAAGAATCAATATGATTTTAGAGAAAATGTTGATAATATGATGGTTTCATTAAGCATTTTATACCAATTCATTTAACAGTTTAGATGAAATAGAAATATTCCTTGAAAAGCAGCATTTATCAAAAATGAGAAAGTGGAATACTAGTCTAAGGTAAATCTTTATTAAAAGACAAAACCTGTAATGTATTTTAAAATGTATTTGTCACTTCTAATTTGTATTTAGAAGTGTTATGTAAACTTCATGGTAGATATCCTGATTAATTTCTCAAACTATTTACATGAAAAATATCACTGAACTTAAATAAAATGTCCTAGAGAATAGAAATTGTAGAAACATCCAAGTTATATTTGAGGCTAATGTGACTTTGTTAACAAAATCTATGACAATAGTTATTAAAAATAAAGTTACAAATTTGTTTATGGACATAAAGGCAAGGAATGCTATAGGATATACGAGTAAATCAAATCAGCATAAAAAAGGTGATATGTCAAAACTTTTGTCAGTTGACTTATCAGGCTTACGAGAATGAATGCATTATTCTCTGGGAAAAACAAAAATGTAGGAAGATTTGTGTATACAATTCTAAGAATATTTGGCAAAATAGATTTTGTTATAGATATGCTCAAATATGATGAAGTTGCATCTTTGAATATGTATGCCTTAAGACAACACAATTCTGAAATTTATATTTTAGTATACAATTTATATGTGGGTAAGAATAAATAAATGATACTATCATAGCACATATAATAAAGTGAAAGGCAAATGCAGGTTATGAAGAAGATAGAGACAGGAATATGACTTGCTGTATAAAATAAAATGTTATAGCTACCTTTTACTATATAAAATAATAGTCCAACAGATATAAGAATATATTTGAAAGATGAAATGCAGGAGAGTATTTTATATTATTAGACTTTTAAAACAAGATTGCAAAAAAGATTATATGTTAGCTTTGGCTATATGAATTCTAATTTATTCTACAATGAAGAATATCATGAAAAATTAACAGATGATTGAATATGGGGAAAATGTCATATTGATGTATACAATGGAAAAGGACATGAAATAAGCAAAGAACTCTTAAAAATTAATAACAAAATTATATGAAATAATAGAATAATAAGCAAGTGATACAGCAAGGTAAATTTCATAACCAATTGAGATAAGGTATCTAATGAAAAACTGGTGACATGTACAACCTCTCAAATTATTAGAGCATGCTAAATAAAAGCAATGAGTCAACAATTTACAAATCTCAGTTTTTCCAGAATGCAAAGGAATAATTATATCAAATGCTATTGAAAGGCAATAAAACGTAAAAATCCTCATGCACTTATGCTAGCGATAAAAACAGCAGAATTTTGTAGGATAGTGATCAGTGAGACAAAGTATATATATATATGACCCATGATCTATTAAATAAACTTTTATGTATATAGGTCAGAAAAAATATATAAAGATGTACTAAAGAGTTTAGCATTGATTGTGTTAGCAGGCAGTGAGAAAAAGTCTAAGTATCAATAGAGGACTATGTAAGTAAAGTGATGTTGGCCTTATGTATAACATCTAGGTTAAGATTAAAAACATTAAATGTTTCTACGTACAGAATGATCATTCTGAAATTATATCAAAAGCACTTTCAAAAGTAGCATGCATATAAATATGAAATACATTTATATACAACCTTACTCTATATTTTGAAAGAGAAGTTGGAAATTTAAAGTGTTTATGGGATAAAGAACAAAGTAATTGGGTATTCTAGATAAAAGAGGAAGATGATTGAGGCTGATGGTATTGGATGAGTTTAGGAATGTGGTCAATTCCTAATGCTCAATTATTTATTTTATTAGGAAAAAACAAATAATGCAAACCAAATAAACTATTATATACAAACTGATGAGAATTTTCTCAATAAACACTAATAAAAAAAGGAGAAAAAAGTGTCAACAGCAATGCTATTGAAGACAGGTAGTTTGTGAAATTAGAATATTGGATAATTTAAATACCTTACAATGGGAATGTTGCAAAATGAAGAAAATGCAGTGCCAGAATTTCCCTTTGCAAGTGAGGATTGTGCAGTCACAGAATCTGATGGAGTGACTATTACAAAACAGTTGTTCAATGACTGTTAGAAGAAAAAAAAAAAAAAGAATGTGTGAATGCTTTCACTTTTTGTTAGCCACTTGGTAATATGAAACTTGGTAAAAGTATCAAAGTATTAGGACTTCTTTATTGTTAAGAGTAAATTGCTGCTTGCTTAGAAAAAAAGAAATAGAGACAAACAAAAAAAATTATACCATTGAACACAAATATCCTTCTGTTCTGCTTGTCTTGTGCTAATTACCTAAGGGTTTTAAAACAAAATGCCGAAGTGTTTCTTGTGACTGATCCAAAATTAAGTAGTCTCTTCTGCAGCTTTTACTTGTGAAAGATGTCATCTCTAGAGTGTACTGTAGGAGTTTAGTGTCAGCCTAAAAGCCAATATATTACCACTTATTGTTTGGTTCTGGATATTCACAGAGTATAAGAATAAGAAAACAGTGCTCTATGAAAGCTCTCATATATTTCATATTGTTATATAGACTGTCTACATCAAAAATACAACATATCAACTGTCAGTCACATTCTGTTTTGGATGTCTTTGTTCCTAGGAATAAGGAAAAGTAATGAGGAATTTTATGCATTTAGCCTCTGGATTAAAATTTATCACAGTCTTTCCTTTCACTGGACTCTTACTTTGAAAGTGGTCTTGAAGATAATAAAGGAAAATTAGCAACTGTATAATATGCTATAAAACAGATTTGTTCAAAGAAACTATAAAGTCATTTCCAACCCTCATATTTTTACTGGGCAGGGCGAGGAGCACTCCAGAACCCCAAACTTGCCTGCTCTAAATAGATTCTGCCGTCTGCCACATTCAAGACAAAACACATAATCCCTTTAATGGAAAATACATTTAATACAATTAGGGTGTATTACAAAGACAAAGTATATAGGTTCCATATCAGCACCCAAAGTTAGCCATCCCTCATGGGTAAAAGTCCTGCCAAACAGGACTGGCCCAGAGCAAGGCCTGAAAGCCTGCCACAAGTCTAAATAATTTGGTGGGGACCTAGAGAAAAGTATCAGAAACAGCTGGCCAAGTCTGGGAGGAAAAGAGCAAAATCAAAATCAGGATTACAGCTGCCATTTTCAATGTCCCCACGGGTCTCTCACCCACATCTGTTTCAACCAGTCCAGGACCAAGAAGCAACTGCTGTTTTTTTAAATGTTTGTCTGTCTGTACTTGTGCATCCTTGCGGTTGCCGTCAGGTTCCTCTCCATGCAGCTTCCTTCCAACCCCAGTCTCCTCTCCATTTCTTCTCCTTTCTACTCAGCTCCACCCTCCCTTGGGTAGGGCAAGGGACCTACCCTATTAATTGGGAGCCACCTTGTTACAATATTTTACCATGTTGTATTTCACATAATGAATTATAGCAAAATAATAGTTACATAGAGTTCCTCAATATTTATATACCTACTTATGTGGATAAAATGACTCACAAAAAAAATCAGTTATATTTTCAAATTGACATTAAAATATGGTAGATTTTTATTAACTCTTTGTTTCCACTTTCATTATCAGTAGCAATAGAATTTTTTTTTCAATTGAAAAATAGTGGACATGTGATAGCAGACCTTTCCTTTTTTGCCTGCTGCTTTATTTAGCAGTCTTATTTCAATAATTAGGCCTTTTCTGTTCTCAATCACCAAGGGGGGGGGAACACTAAGATTCTATAAATAACTGCTTGGAATTTTAAAAAACTCTGCTGTGGTAAATAATAGAATTCTAGTGGTTTCTTTCAAAGTATATGTTGTTGATATGGTTTAAGAAACAAAGCCTCATTTTATGTGTGAAAATCTTCAAAATATTTATCATTTGAAATTGGTTGTTTTAAGATATCTTGAAATTTAATCTATAAAGAAATTAATCTAGGCCCTCCCTGGTGGCCGGTGGGTTAAAGTGCAGCACTGAGAAACTAAAGCCACTTCCACATGAGTTCATTCCCGCCTGCCCCGGAGGTGACCACATGGCGTGGCAGACCTCTCCTGACCGCCTGTTGTTCCCCTCAGCAGTGTACTTCGTAGATCTGCCTGTTCTGCTCCCCACTCTGTTTCTGGTGAAGCCTCTCGCTGCCCCCTGAGCCTCTGGCC
>NW_004567115.1:15032221-15044340 GCF_000260355.1 Condylura cristata
AAAAAAAAAAGAAAAAGAAATTAATCCAGCATCAATCATAAATCATCCTATCAAAATGCTGGGTCACCTCTACGTTACCACTATGGTAAAAATGGCCCATTTCCTGTTCCCAGTAATGTCCCCATTCTTAATACTAGATGAAACCTCTACTAAACTAATTTTTATTGGGTTTTTTGATTGTTGTCATGATGGTTTTAAAAAATAGTTACATATTTCCTATTATCAAAAATATATTGAGTATATTAACTCCTCACTGTAAAAAAAAAATGAGGAATTTAATTGACCTATTTCCCTGGTTTCTACTTTACAATTACATTTAATATTCTGCTAATTATTTGCAAAATTTAAAGTATATACTTATTTCTAAGTCCTCAATACTAGACAGATCTTTCTTTATTCCCTATTATGCAAAATGAAAAACTCATCAAAATTTTACTTTCATCCATTTCTCTGTTGATCCTCCAACTCACAAATTTTACTCAGTGTTGCATTATTTACATATTGGCAGGGATTATAGTACTAATATTTTAATATTGGTCTCTTTTTTCTATTGATCAAATCTGAAGAGTATGTTGCAGTATAGATGAAAATGTGTTAAACTTATATAATTAATTTTTATTTAGAACCAAAATGTTATGAAGTCTACAGAATAGTACTTAATGTTACTTTATTCATAATGTGCAACTGAAAAGACAATATCCAAAATATTATAGTTTAATTTTACAAACTCTATCAAATCCCCAAAATCATATATTGAATTAATTAGCTTCATATATGTAAAGGTATTTTCCTATATAAAATAATTATTTTTAAAAAGAATGATTTTTTTCTCAAGTAAAGTGAAGGTTATCTTTATCCCTTAGAACAAAAATATTATATCTCCTCAGAATGTTCAGATTTTTATATCTGATCTTTTGCTAAATAAAATCTACTTGCTTCTTGAAGACATTGCAGTTAGTCCTCTAATTTTAATATCTCCTATATATTTCTAATTATTTGATGTACATAATATTCACATTTATCATGATTTTTCTCTTTAGACATTAGTTTTCTGCCAGTGTCTAGGGACATTTAGTACCTCATTATTATTTTTAAAAACACTGTTCTATCAATAAATACTAGTAACTTGTAAAGATTTGGGGTGACTATACAAGAAATATGTACTCCTTGGATCTTCTCAGGGTTCAGAAGGGTTCAGAAGATTTAACATTGGAGTGAAATGATTTATTGGTTTTTATTCTTATATATAAGATATATACATATACATATATATATATATATATCACATAAGATATATATATCACTGAATACTCACCAATCAGCTATCATAGATATATAAGACATAACAAAAACTTTTTAATTAATAATTCATTTTTAAGGATTTATTTTAATTGTTTATACATACAGGAACTGGGGTCAGGGCCAGAGGTGTGGGTGTGAGAAGCTTCACCAGACAGAGTGAGGAGCAGAACAAGCAGATTTTCTAAGATACACTGCTGAGGGCAGCAGTAGGCAGAGACAGGAGAGGTCTGCTGTGCCATGTGAGTCAGCTCCCTGGTTGGGTATCAAACTCATGTAACAATGCCTACTGATAGCTTGACAGAGCTGGGACTTTAATCCCTATAGCATGAGGAAGGCCCTAATTAATAATTCTTGTTTATGATTTTTATCATTTTAACAAGTCTTTACAGTGTTAAATAATTTCCAAATATTTTTGACTTGCTATATACCATTATCTTTTTTTTTGGGGGGGGGGGTAAGGGTGGGGGAGAAGTTATTCAAAATGTTAATATTTGAAGAATGGAATTGTGGATGGTTATTATTTTTTTTAATGCATAGAAGTGCCTTGTGTGTGTATTGATTTGTGTTTTATTTATTTATTTTTTTACATCATTCTTCATTTTGTGCATTCTTTCTTCTCAATTGTAACCCCATGGACTTCCCACCACCAATTCACCCATGTGTCATCACCATAGTCCAGTGCTTTCTTCCCACCGCAGTTCTGATCAACTACCTTTACACCATATATTTTATATAAAATGGCCATATCTAATTATTTAATTTATATAAAATAATTAACTAAATCTTAGATTATATAACCTTTCCATAACCTCAAATGAGTCATCTAGGAATTCAGATAATCTGCATGCAAATCAAATATGAATGCCGATTTTTTTCTTGAAGAATAGAGAAAATTATTTGCTTTTTAAGGTATTTGAACTTAACTTTCATAAGTAAAAGATAATTACTCCAGTTATTATCTTATGATTAGCGATTAAATTATGAATTTATTGAGAGACTAGAAAATAGAGAATACAGACTGAGACTTTCAGTACAACTGAAAAAAAAAATGTCCCTGTTTTACTGCTGATCGAATATATAAATTATCTTGCAGTACTGACATGGTTATTGCAAAACATCTGCTTGGAGCTTATAAACCAACAAAATAAACAAACACTTTGAGGACGAATAAAACGCGCAATAAAGACTGAAGAGATTGACATCATAAGTTAGACATAATAATATCATACTTGGATTCAAGGGCAAATCCTTATCCGTAGCAACAATTCTAGGTAGCCAAATTGAAATTGAAATATATCCATAAATTTTGAAAATGTTTAGCCAATATTTTTGGTTTCAATGCCAAGCTGATAAAAAATTATTTGGGAATAAATTAAGATGTCTTCTACTCAATTATGTTAACCTTTAAGAAAATGAAGTTTAGTCATTTGAATATAACACTGACTAAAATTTATGTTGCTTTACTAAGATATCTGAACATATAGTTCTAAGAAATGATTAATAAGTAGGATTATATAAAACTTTAAATAAGGTCTTCTATCTTCAGAACTCATGAAAAAATATTTTTAATTAAAAATAATCAGTAAAATTTTTATATGCTATAGAAACATGGGTACATTGGGATACATAAGTAACACACACACACACACACACATATATTTATTTATTTAATAACTGCTTATCTACTTAGGAATTTGGTACTACACAGACATATAATATCATGTTGTTTTACTCACTTGGTTTTATGTGCCCGCTCTGATAGTAGGTTTGTGTTTTCTTATTGTGTGATAATAATGTAATACTCGATTAAAATACTAGTATTTGAATAGTACCTCTTCTAAAAAGTAAGACATTGTTATTTGTAAGATATACTGATTTTTGTTATATTTTACAATTTCCCCATAGAAAATAACTTGTGATCACAGCTGAATAATGGCATGATGAGAATTATTTTCTTTTTAATACTTTTTTATATTTTCTATATTTTGTTTAATGAAACATTAGTTCCATGATAAAAAAATAGTATATTCCACATATATGTTCTAGTTATTTCTCTCTTTTTTAAGATTTATTTATGCAAATAAGAACTGAGATACAGGCCATAGATGCTGGGTTGGGGTAAGAGGATTCACCAGAGACAGAGTGGAGAGCAGAACAGCCAGCAGATAACCTGAAACACACTGCTGAGGGGAGCAGTGGGCAAGGCAGGAGAGGTCTGCCATGCCATATGGACACCTACATGGTGAGGGATCGAATTCATGCAGCAGTGTCTGTGGATAGCTTCATAGTGCTGCACTTTAACTCTTGTGCCACCAGGAAGGTCCCAGTTCTGGTTACTTCTTAAGAACAAAAAGCATAGCAAAATGTATTGAATTTACATTTAGCAAAGATGCATTGCATTGCTTTTCCTAGACACTGTTAGAAACTAAAATTACAAGTTTGACTTGTTTATTAGGGGATCCAATAAATAAAAATCAACTATTGTACAGTGAGAGACAAATACTTATGTAAGCAGCAAAAGAATGCTACTTGACCGACAACAAAAGGAAGATACTTAGAAGAGCTATTGATATCCAATCTGATAACTGAAAATAAGAAGATAATTACCACTAACACTTTGACAGAATGACTTCTATGGGAAATTTACTGAGCATAAGCTGGTCTTTAAGTAGTGCATAAAAGACCAGAAAACTAGGGTAAAATAAAAGAAATAGATGATATTTATATATTGATTTTCATCTTCCTATAATTTTTTTTAATTCTTTGCTCTTAATATCACAATCACCTCACCAGTTTCAAGAAGACAAAATTCTTAATAGTATTTTGCAATGAAAATAAATTGAATCATAGAAGTTAAGTAATTTGCCCAAGATTATAGGAGCAATACATGTAAGAACAAAATTTCAAGTTCATGTAACATGGCTTTGGAACAAAGTTTCTTACAAAAAGACATAAGAATGTCCTGAGAGCAGTCTAGAAAAATTATGTGAAAACCAAGATATTGTTCTAGAACAGAAGCTAACTTTTTCAAAAAGTGGTATGGATCTTTGAGCATCATCACAAGTATGTATTACATTAAGTGCTGGGAGAATCCCAGTGTATTTTGTGCCCGATGAGTTCAGTTTGATATGAGTTGGAACAAAAGAGTACTTTTGAACTCTGGATTTATCTCTTTTATGCCTATCTATCTATCTATCTATCTATCCATCCATTTATCGGCTTTGATGTCATCATAGAATCTTGCTTTATAATTTGTTTTTGGATGTTTCCTTTCTTTTCTGTTCTTTGCTTTGCTTTTCCAAGCAAGCTTTTCTGTCAAATTCACTATGTTCTAATTTCTTTATTTAGTTCTTCTCTCCTTTTACTCTACTCCTTTACTCATTAGTTGATTTCTAGATTTGAAAGTTAGTTTCCAGCTGAAACTTTCTAAAGTTATGAAATCTTCATACATGAAGTCCCCTATTTTATTTCAAATTGAACTTAATTTTTTATCCTTAAACTTCATGAGAATAAAATTGTTTTCATTTATATTCTTCTTTGAGCCTAGGTTACTTCTTTGTGTCCCATTCCATTCTCCTCCCACTAAATGCAAAGTTTGAGAAAGTAGAACTATAAATCCTTTGCATTCTGTCAATATTAACTAGACTAATTTTTGTCTTGTATATGTACAACTTCCCTTTCTCCCATGTTCTATTGCCCAGAACAAGATTTTCTGCTATCAAGTCTATCTCTTATCTAACTGCTACATCAGCTCAAACCTAGTTTCTCATATCTTCATACATAAATTATGTTAGCAGCCTATGACCTGTTTTGGTAAACCCAAAATGAGATTTGGCATTCATTTTAAATATATATTAAACACTAATACTAAATATATATGAATAATTATTAGATATTTGTGTTTTCATAAATTTTATCTTTGATCTACCTTTCTACAACCAGCTTTATTCATTTAATAATACGTTGAGCTGCAAAAATGCAAATAGATCAATTTTTTTGTTTGTTTTTTTTTTGTTTTGTTTTTAAGATTTATTTATTCGTACAGAACTGGGGTACAGGCCAGAGATGCGGAGGGTGAGAGGATTCACCAGAGACAGAGTGGGGAGCAGAACAGGCAGATCGAGGAAGTACACTGCTGAGGGGAGCAGCGGGCGGGCCAGGAGAGGTCTGCCACACCATGTGGTCGCCTCCGGGGCAGGCGGGAATCAAACTCATGCGAAGGTGGCTTTAGGTTCTCAGTGCAGTGCTTTAACCCGCTGCGCCACCAGGGAGGGCCCGCAAATAGATCAATTTTAATCATAGCTTAACATCCCATCTCCAAATATATCATATTTATCTACCTTTCTTCTTCTATCCATTGTGTTGTTTCCAACTTTTCCAAGTTTTAAACTATCTTTCAAGTACAATCTTGAACATATTTATATGCACAATTGTGATAGTTTCTTTAGTTTTAGAATTTCTGAAATAGAGTGTGCTCATTTTCATTTTTAACAGATGAAAATTTGCCCAGACTTTTGTTCCAGTTAGTCCTCTCTCATTGATCTATGAGAGAAAAATGTTATTAGAGATTCCAAAAAGGCCTTCTCCTAGTTTTAACCAATTATTCCTCTACAAAATGTGAAAGAACCAGTGGGTGTCAAACAAGGAGTATTTACCAAGGAACACACAATAGAAGAGGGGCAGCAGGTACCCTGAGTCATATTCTGGATTTGGCCATATGCTTCTTCATACATCACCTTTCTTATTAGCATCTGAAGCCCCCACAAAGGGCTTTTGGCATACTAATGAGCCTAGGTTACTTCTAGGTCAAGACTTGTATGACTACATGTTCTGACTTCAACTGGTTCTGGAGCTATTTGCCTGAAAGTAGGAAGTCTCTGCAGGGAGATGGAGAGTCTGTTTCTCACTGATGATTAGACAAATTTCTATTAACCTAAGGCTTGACACAGTAAGATTGGCAGGCAAGATCTAATTCCAAGGTCAAAGTGGTAACAATCTCTTCACTGTCTCTGACATACTCAGTATTAAGAAACTTGTAATTTTGAGGTCTCCCTGGTGGAGCAAGAGGTTAAGTCACAATACTGTGAAGCTCTCTGAAGCCACTGCAGCACGATTTCGATCCCCAACCAGAAAAGTGCACCCCTCAACAGTGGATTTCAGAGGATCTGCCTGTTTTGCTCCCCACTCTGACTCTGGTGAATCATCTCACCACCACCAACACCCACCCACTCTGGACTATACCCCAGCTCTTGTATACATTAAAAAAAAAAAAAAAGTAACTTTTATGGGTCTGATTAAATAAGGCAATGATTTAAGTTTACTGGCCATTTATATTTTTACATTGTTCAATTGTCATTTCATTTTCTTCTTACTTTATTTGTATTACTTTTACCTGTTTTCACCTCTGTGCCAAGTATGCAAAGTCTGCTATAGCAGAAATGCTCTTCAAAAAATTTATATTTTACAAAATTTCTGAGTGTATCATTTCATTTGAGTACATTGTTTTTGTAGCTCAAGTTAAAGGAGACTCATTAAACAGAGTATAAAATTATGCTAAAACCAGTGACTCCACAGAACAAATATTCAGCATTATTTTTAAAGGATATATTAAATAATAAGGGAAGCTGAGTGAACTTAAGGTTATCACTGTTTGTTCACATCATAATATGTTCAAAAATAAATTGCAGAGACAGTTTATAACAATAATTCAAATGTACTTTAAGGTGTCACTTAACTCATTTTGTGTTTATTATAATAAGTCATGAATGTCTTTTTTAGTTGCTTGGAAATATTTATTAGGAAACATCAGAAGTATTTACCTAACTTTGATTTAAATAGGAGAACTTTATAGGGACAATTTAGTAGAAATTTATTAAGTAAATGTGACTACCAGAAATAAATTTGAAGACTAAGTTCTGAAATCTCTGTAGTTCTCTTTACTTGCCCTTGACCTTCCATCTCTTTCTCCCCCATTCTACATATAGTTAAAATTCTAAAGATGTAAGTAATTATGTGGTATATATGTCCTTTAAATCATGTTTCAAAATATGAATGTGTCAAGTAATAGTAATTACCTTCCAGTATGTTAGGGCACAAAATAAATTATCTTGTACTCTACAGGCTCTTTTCAGCCTCGACAAGTAAGTAAAACAACATCAAATGAGTTAGTCAAGGGAAAATCAGTTTAATAACATGCACATGGGGGATTTACATTCCTGTAAATTCTAAGGAATAGTGGAGTGAGCCACAGATATTTATCCTGACTTTTGGGACTAGGGATATCAAGGATATAGAGGCCAAACTTCACATGAGAAATATGGAGGGGCTGCTTCATCCTTACTCTGAGAATACATATGAGATTTTGGATAGTTGGGAGTTTTCTTATTCCTTGAGCTGTATAGGGCCTCCAAACTATGGATGTATTCTTCTAGGTATCTCTTCATCCATCAGGGAGGATTGGAGGACTAAAACAGAAGCATCCCTTAGCTTTCAGGGCCCACCTTGAACTTAATGTAAGACAACATGCATCCTGTAAATGAAGGTGATACATTTTCAAGTCTGACAGGACCTTTCTTTTTCTTACATTGTTTATTTTTGTACAGTAATTGATATCTCCACTCATGTGTAGACCCCATAGTTCTCCCACTGCCATATTATCCCTGAACCATTACCACAGCCAGCCCTTAATTCTCTTCCCTTCCCTGTTATGGCTTCCCCTCACTCTCCCCAGCTTTGTCTTTTTCTTGATTATTTGTTTGATTTATTTATAGTCCATATATAAGAGAAACCATCTGATACTTGTCTTTTTCCTTCTGACTTATTTTGAATAATATATCCCTTTCCACTCCACCCATTTTGCATAAATGGAATGAGTTTGTCTTTTATGACCTCTGGGTAGTATTCCACTTGTGATATACCATTATACCACATATTTTTTATCCATTTGCCTTTTGGGGGCATTTAAGTTGTTTCCATACCTTGGTTAGTGTAACTAATGTTGTGATAAACATAGGAGTGCAGGTTTTCTTTCAAATTAGTGGGTTTTGGGTAGATTCTTAGATGAAGAATCCCTAGGTCATACGGTATATCTAATTGTAGTGTTTTGAGAAAACTTCACCCAGTTTTCCATTGTGTTTATATTCCTACCAGAAGTATAAGACCCTGATTAAGTTTTAGATCTTATCAGGATGGGCATATTGAGAAAAACTTACTGACTCTTGATGAAAAAACAAAATTCACAAAGAGTTAATTGGCTGTATTTAAAGGAATCCAGTGAGTCCAGCAGCATTTCATCTTGACTGAAAGCGATTACAACAAAATAAAATTATTTATAGAGAGAAAGAAGGTGAAACCAGGTATTAAGCAAAAGCTACTTTATTATTGGTAAAGCTACCTTCCTAGGGAACAGTTAAGGGGGTTTACCATGCAGATTAGTTCAATGGTGCTGATTAGGAAACTCCAGATTGATTAGTTTTAGATTACACTTTTGGGAGAGGTTGAAATTACAGTGTGATAAATTATTAAGACTGCTCGCTCGGGGAGCCTGTTTTTGTTTTGTTTTGTTTTGTTTTGTTTTCTGTTCAATAACCTTTAGGGAATTTGAACCCACAAGACACAATACCTTTGAGAGAAAATTAAAAAATTCAATTTTAGGTCACTTGTATTTCCAGAAATGAGTATTTTCCAATTAATACTTTGACTTAATTTCTGTCATGTTACATGACAATTGATTAAAAACAAGAACAAATTAGTATGTAAATTTTACTGTCAATAAAGTGATTAAAAATATTTTAGTCCAAGAAATGATAGAATAAAAGCTGAATGTACTTAACTTGACACTCATCTCTAATTATGCAGAAGAATTTACATTTGCATGTCAAACCTCATGTACTAGAAAATCACTATTTACCTCCTTTCACAAAGGCACTTTCAAAATTCCAAACAAATTAAGCTGCCTATTTACAATGATACAGCCTGAAGAATTCCAAATGTAAGTAAATATGGACATGTGAATAGACAAATAAGTAATGTATATAGAGAGATTTTAATGGAAGCATTTTGTAAAATAGTATGATTTAGGACAGCTTCTTCTCAGAAACTTTTTCAAATAGTACGTTGTTTAGTAGGGCAACTGTTAAGGGGAAGGATGTCCTAAAGGAATTCTGTAGAGTTTTGTGGATTCCACCCCCTACTCCAATGATTGGAAACTACAACTCCCAGCAGTACCAGGGAGAGAACTGGTAGGACCCAATAGCAGAGCTAAGCAGGCATTCTGGGACTTTTGGGGATCAATAGGGTACCATTTTCTACAGCTCTCTCTCACTCTGGCAACAGGTCTTGGGACCGCATGACTGGGGGCTATCAGTTAGTTGGTTACCAGAGCTCTGAGTCAGCCAACCCAGTAAGATAGTCTAGTTACCTTGTATCTCTCTCTCTTTCCCTGGGTTATTCCTTTTCTTTTCCCCTTTTGTAAATAAAGCCATTATTGGCCCTTTTATGGATGCCTGCAGTACAATTAAATTTTAGGCACGCAGGTGAGAACTCACAGACAGTCAGCCCAGTTCACTCTGGGCTACCCTGTTACATAACCAGCATTCCATTCTTTATTCAGAAAATGCAGAAGTTGCAACTATATCATAACTGATTTTTAGAAACTGTAGCTATGTGATTTTAGAAATAAAAACCTTTTGGTCCTGTACCAGGGCTGATCTGGGGGAATCAGAGTGAACTAGGTGTGAGTCCTCACCCAGACTCTTAGGCCAAGACCTAATAGCCGGCATGGACAGAAAAAAAGAAAGGTTTTAAAAAGTTTTGTTAACATGGAGAAAGAGAAAAGGGAGAACTGAAAGAGAAGAGAAAATAATTGAGCGACACATCTTACTGGTAAGGCCATTTACTGGTAAGGCCATGTGAGCTGAGAAACCAGGGTGTAAGTCAAAAGCTGGAAAAGCAAAAGCTCCTGAGCCTGCAAGACCATTCAGTTAAAAGCCAAACATGGAGTCTCAATTCCTCCCTACTTCTCGGTGGTCCCCACTGAGTCCAGGCAGAATCCTAGTCAAGGCAGACTAGGAGTTGCAATTCTTGATACATGAGGCATGGATGGGGATGGAATATAGTCCATAAAAATATAAGGGTGGGGAGGGATGTCATTCATGAACATAGTTATTTTCTCACTCAGACATTTATATATTTTAAATGCTAGTTAAAAGTAGTATCCCAAAGATTATGTTTTTACATGGCCTGGGAATGGTACTACTACTGAGAAAAAGCTCTAAAACACCACATCAGAACCTCTCTGACCACAAATATAAACAAAGGAACTTAGATGCAGCAAGTTAACCCACAGGAACTTATTTTAGCCAAAGGATAGAGGGAAATGCAGAAATAGCAAGTCAAAGACAGAGGGAGAAGGTATTGTCACTGACCTTGGAGTTGGAGTTTCAATACAGAGGCTCGCAGGGTGTGGCAGAAAACTGTTGCTACTGAATTTGCCCTGCTCCCCAGGGTGAGTGCCTTACACCAAGAGGCCAGTGGGGTGGCTACAGTTCATAGCAGCTCTCATGCCAAAGAAAGAGAGCCCGTGTGCATCATTCCCTATTAAGGACTTCCCCAAAATACACACAATTTTCCCTTCCCAGAAGCCCCCTCATTCAGAGCATCAAGAATGGAGTTCAGAAAATGACACTGCATAGGCATTATCCCCTCAAGGCTGGACTGTGTGCAGATATCTGGTGGGTGAGGTTTGCTCTCAGGAGGGAGGCCCAGCCGGCCACCCCAAGAGCCCAAGGAATGCAGGGCTTAGCTGCACTGGGCCACTCCAACAGCATGGGAACCACTGGGTTTTCCCAGAGCATTCTTTATTGTTAACAGAAAATGAACAATCAAGATTGTTCATTTTCTGGTTTGGGCTGTACATGCTCCATCAACTGAAAAGGGCACATGATGAGATGAAAATCAAAAGTGATACCATATGGCAGGGGACCCTAAACTGGCCAAGGCCCTGCTGCCCAGATACTCTACCAAGTCTGTCTGGTTTCTTCACCCTTGTGCACAATTGCAAGACTGCTCAGGCTCAGGAAACAACAATGAAGGGATTTGTTTAACAAACAGGAAAAACAAGAGTTACTGAAGCCAATAATGACTGTTTACTTCACCCAAAGTCATGTCCAGTACTGTCCAGTCCTGAACAAAAACCATTGTGATGGTGTATTCCTGTCACTGAAGATGTGCAACTCCTCTCCTCAAACAATAGGCCACATATCTATGATGACATCTTCCTGCCTCTGCCAATCTGGGGCACATGGCAGCCAGACTGCCGGCCAGGTTCCAGCTCACAAAAACAAGAGAGAAGACAAAAGACAGGACAGAAGAGCCCCTAGAGCTGTAGGATGCTTCAGTGCAGTACCAGGTGAAGACACTCAGGATATATATGTGTGTATGTGTGTACATGTGCATATGCATTATACATATGTGTATGTGTGTGTACACATACACATGTGATGTATATATATATACATATATATATACACACATATATATATACACATACATATATATACATATATATACATACACACACACACACACACACTGTAAATAAAGTCACTATTTTTGGGCATTTGGCCGATTCCACATTTTCCCTATTGTAAAAAAGAGCAGCAATAATTATAGGGGTGCAGGTGTCCTTTTGAATTAAAATTTTTGTGTCTTTAGGTAGATATCTACGAATGGCATTATGGATCATATGGACACTCCATTTTTAACAGTTTGAGAGACTTCCAAACAGCTTGCTTTTTTTTTTTTTTTTAAATATGTGT
>NW_004567115.1:15044460-15048094 GCF_000260355.1 Condylura cristata
AAACTGTCTTTTTAGCTCTTCTGCCCATTTTTTATGGGGTTGTTCACTTTATTTTTGTTGAATTGCATCAATTGTTTGTATATCTTTATGATCAGCCCTTTATCGTTAGTATTATGTGCAAAAATTTTCTTCCAACCATTGGGGTGTTTTCTTGTTTTGTGTAATGACTCTTTTGCTGTACAGAAGCTCTTTTATGGATGTAGTCACAGCTGTTTATCCTTTCCTTCACTATCCTTGCTTTGAGTGATTTATCTTTGAAAATATTACTGAGCTTTATGTCATATAGTGTTTCATCAATACTTTCTTCTGTATATTTTATGGTTTAGGTCTTATGTCTAGTTCTTTCATCCATTTGAGTTTTGTGTGAGTATGGTGCAAGGTAGTAATCTAGCTTCATTAAGATTTTTCTTTTGCTTTAATCTCTGCGTTGTCTAATGACCTCTTATTCACTTCATTACTTTTCTTTTTAGTTATTTCCAAATGTCCAATCAAACCCACCTATCAAGTTCTTAATATCAGTTATTGAAGTATTCTGTTTTGGCATATACACTGAATTCATTTTTGTGGATCACATTACTTTTTTTTAAAGATTTATTTTTTTATTCATGCAGACAAGAACTGGGGAACAGGCCAAAGGTAAAGGTGGGGGGCAATGAAAAGGATTCACCAAGGACAGAATAGGGATCAGAACAGGCAGATATACAATGCTGATGGGAGAAGCAGGCCATACAGGTGAGGTCTTCCATGTGGACCACCTCCTTTGCCAGGGATTGAACTTGTGCTGCAGTGGCTGCAGATAGCTTCATGTTGTGTGCTTTAACCCGTTGCTACCAGGGAGGATCTGGATTAAATTTCTTGATGACGTTGCCTACCATATATTTTCATTATATTTGAATCATACTTATTTGAATCAATGTTTAAGTCTCAAACAACTAGATCACCTGCTGTCTGCTTTTGTTTGTTTATTATCATTTGGTAATAATTTTTAATGTGAATAGTATTTTTGAGTCAGTTATAGACTTTTCTGAAAAATTATAGAGGATATAGAAAGGATTTTTTCTAAACAACCTATACAGTGATATTAAGATGGGAGGTGACATAGTATCTAAGACTGAGATGTTTTACATCTCTTTCTGAATTAGGTTTATCCCCACTCTAATAATGTTCAATGGTTCTCAAGTGAACTTTGTGTGCTTACCAGCATTCCTTTCTTAGTACTAAAATATAATTTTTGTTCCTGGGGATATTACAATTGAATGTTTCCATGAAATTTGCAAATAAGTTTGCAGGTCAGTTTCTTAACTTCTTACTGATCTGCTATGGAGAATAAGTCTGTGCAGAATCCAAGCTTCATTTATTTTGTGCCTTCCTTTTCTGTAGTGTATTAGTCCTTCAAGTCTAAACTGTTTTGTCAAGCCTGAAATTTAATTTTGGTTCCCCCAAGAACATAAGATAATGGAGAGTTTGTTGTCCACTTTACTACTTATCCATTCTCCAGTAGCTTCCTAACTCAGCCTTTTGTATTGAGTCACTTAATTTGGCAAATACTTTGAGAGAAAAGCAAGTGAACAGGATTCTAAGTCTAAGCATCTCTTCTCTGCATCTTGGACTTTCAGTTCTATCTATTTCCACATATTTTGTTCCTCTTCACAACCATTAGGATAGCTCTTATAAAACACACAAACAAAAAAAGAACTAGAAAATAATATGATTTAGCAAGGGTATAGAGAAAGCATATTACTAGTAAAGAGTAAAATGGCATAGCAATTGTGGAAACTAGTTACTCAAAAGATTAAATATGATACAGTAGTTCTATTTTTGGGCATATCCCCAAGATAATTGAAAACATATTTGTTCAATTATCTTGATAGAACCATTGTTCATATTGCCAAAGGGTAGAAATATGATGAATAACAAATAAGCACACACACACACACACACATATGCAGGAATATTATTAACCCTGGAAAGGAAGGAAATCTTGACACATGCTACCATATGAATGGCTTTTAAAAATAGTATGTTGCTACTGAAAAAAGAGAATATTATGTATCATACGGTTACACTTGCATGAAATGTGTGTATAACCTAGTTTGTAAAATTTATTTTTTCAAAGATTCATATTTATTTTTATTTATGCAAAATAAATAAAAGTTTACAAGAACTGGAGTGTAAGTCCAGAGACAGAGTGGGATGTAAAACAGGCATATCTACTGAAATACACTGCTGAGGGGAGCAGCAGGCAAAGCAGGAGTGGTCTGTTGAGCCATGTGCATTAGCTCCCTGGCTGGGGATTCAATTTATGCCACAGTGGCTGCTGATAGCTTCATAGTGCTTGGAAATGGCCTGGATATTGAATTGATGTTTGCTCATGTTTACATGATGGTGCCTTCTTAAAAATCATAAAAGTACAGAGTTTGGAAAGTATATCGTTGATAAACATGTAGAAATACTGGAAGACTGATGTGCCTAGGTAGAATGGAAACTCCATACCCCCTTCCATTTTTGTGATATCCTTTTTGTTATAACCCAGTATTCTCAAAGTAAAATATTTCTCTGACTTCTATGAGCCACTAGAGATTAAATGAACCCAAAAAAGAGGGTCTTTCAAACTCTGACTTAAAATGAGTTGGTCAGAAACACAGATAACAGTTGATCTTGCAATAGACAACTGAAGTGGGGAGGGAATATAGTACTATGGAATTGAACCCTTAACCAGTGAAGTCCTTAGACAGTTAGAGAGTGTCAGAATTGTGTTAACCTTAGAGATTGTAGTTGGTGTCTCAGAGAATCTGGTGTCCAAAGTATATTGAATATAAGGATAAAAAGAAACATAATAGTATTTTTTCCAACTTAAAAAATCATAGCATTGCCAGCCCTCCCTGGTGGTGCAGCGGGTTAAAGCACAGCACTGAGAATTTAAAGCTGCTTCTGCATGAGTTCCATTCCCGCCTGCCCCGGAAGTGACCACATGGCGTGGCAGACCTCTCCTGACCCGCCCGCTGCTCCCCTCAGCAGTGTACTTCATCGATCTTCCTGTTCTGCTCTGTCTCTGATGAAGCCTCTCGCCGCCCCTGAGCCTCTGGCCTGTACCCCAGTTTTGTATGAACAAATAAATAAATCTTAAAAAAAAAATCATAGCATTGCTTTTCAATACAGTTAGACCACAAAGTTTCCAGTAAACAAATAATTATTATGCACTTCAATAAAATACTTGAATGAATAAAGAATAGTTGTTATGGAAACAAGGAAGAAAAAATAGGATACATTAAGGGAATGCTTATGAAACAAAATTGTTATTATTATGAATCATGACTACCCAGAACATAGTTCAGAATATGAAAGATATTTTAGATGAACTTTATCCATTGGACAATGATAAAGTAAGATTAGAATTATAAGAGGATAAGCACATCAGTACTATGAATAAAATATTTTGGATACATTAGTACATACATCAGGATACATTAAAATGAGAACATTTAGGCCCTCTCTAGTGACGCAGTGGGTGAAAGCACTGCACTAAGAAGCAAAAGCCACTTCCGCATGAGTTCGATTCCCACCTGCCCCGGAGGTGCAGAGGTCTGGCATGGCAGACCTCTCCTGACCCGCCCACTGCTCCCCTCAGCAGTGT
>NW_004567115.1:15048784-15054332 GCF_000260355.1 Condylura cristata
TGAGAGGCTTCACCAGAGACAGAGTGGGGAGCAGAACAGGCAGATCTATGAAGTACACTGCTGAGGGGAGCAGCAGGCGGGTCAGGAGAGGTCTGCTATGCCATCTCTGGGGCAGGCGGGAATCAAACTCATGCAGAAGTAGCTTTAGCTTCTCAGTGCAGTGCTTTAACCTGCTGAGCCACCAGGGAGGGCCTGAAATACTATTTTAATGAATCACTTTTCAAGAGTTGGGTACTTAGACATTATCCAGTACCATAACCTTCCTCCCCAAAGACTCACAAAGACATCATGAAAACTATCTTCCAGCATATTTATAGAATTGGCAACTTATTGTGTGAAATAAAAAAGAAAATAATGACCATGACTCTGAATTTTATACTGATATCTAGAAAGAAGATAGATAATGAAGTCATCATCTATAATAGCTTCTCAATCAGTATCTCATCAAGCATCATATTATGTCTCTTAAAGTTTTTCTAATTATATATGTGTTAAAATTTTGAAGACAACAATTATAAGCAGCCGCTTTCAGAACTTTGATATAACATTCATGTAGAAAAAAAGATATTCCTTTTCTGGCTTTCAGGTAAATGGAAATTAACCTAAATCACCATTGTCTATACCTGAGTAATTATACATAATTACCACTGTTTATAATCATATATACTATAAAAGTTTATGACAATACCATAGAGAAAATATCATGGAGGAATGTTTGCAGTATAGGCATAACAATGAAAGAGCTTTTCTGGTGATGATGGTGTTTTAGTATACCACTCTTGGAGTATAAAAGAAAAAAATGCATATATATTTAAAGCTGTCAAAATAAATATAATCTTATCCTGCTTCACTTCCTAGTATTAGTATTAGTATTTTAGTATTAATTATTAGTATTAATACATTAATTTCTCTAATATAGATTATAGATCACACTCATTTTAAAAATATATCTCATCCTTAGACCTCTCTGGTAGCATAGAGGTTAAAGTCTCAAGCTGTCACCAGCTACTACAGCATGAGTTTGATCCCCTGCCAGGTTGCTAACCCACGTGGCTTTGTAGACCTCTTCTGTCTCACCCATTGGTCTCCTCAATAGTGCATTTCAGTAGATCCACCTGTTCAACTCCCCACTGTATCTCTGGTGAGTCCTCTTACCTCCCATACCTCTGGCCTATACCCCATGCATAAATAAATAAAATAAATCCTTAAAAAATCAGATCTCATGCTTACTTAAGTTTTAGTCTAATTATAACTTTAATTTACAATATGCCTAAATATAATTGTTTAAAAGCTTTGCAACATTATATGAATTTGATAAATTCTTATTAATCTAGATAAATCATGGTGTCAGGGGATCGTGTGGATTATAGCAAGGAGGGAAGTCAAAAGGTGATGCACAGGCCTGGTGAGATCAATTCCTCAAGGGAACGCTAGAGCTGGAATCATCCTAAGGATTACCCCAGATCTGGGATATGATCATTATGTTGATCACTTGGGTATATTAGCCACCCAAGGCAGAAATTTTAGTATGACCAAGATAGTTCTTGCATTGGACACACTTTGTGACAAGACTGATAGCTAGTTTTTTGACATCAGTGGTGCTATAGGTTGGGCAAATCTTTTATTTATAGACCGGGTAACTTCCCTGATGGTAAAACAAACGAAAAGAAAACCCTTTCTAAGTCACCTCCAGCTAGGGTGATAGTACTTGTGCATTTACTGTCTAAATTTGGCAAAATTTCAATGGATTCTAGGTCAAAAATTGGCTTACGATCAAAAACTGGGCAAGAAACACAGATTTACTTAATGGGGCAACTGTCCTTCAGTATGCTGTTTACCCTTGATTTGTTTTGATACTACAGTTGAATAATGCACATCTTACTTAATCATAATTTCAGAGTATCTGGTCAACAAGATTTACTAACCATCTTCATTACATTCTCTGGGTTGAGCCCCTAGTTGCCTCTCTTGCCTGGCCTACCATTTTGCTTCTAGTATTTCAGGGGTTGATCAACTCCAGTTTTTATGAGTAAACCTAGTTCTAGGATGTTCTTTACTACCACCAACCCAGACCTACAGAGAACAACAACAGAGCTAAGTAAATCTTATACCTCACAAGTGATTCCCTAAAGGCTTGGTAAATGCTCTTTTTGATCTTCTCATAAATCACGATTAATTAGCTTTTCTGACCTTAGTTTATCCACTACATTTACCTGAGACATTTGGTCCCTATCTGTTACGATAAATTTGAGTTTTAAGTTATTTAACTTGATCCACTCTTTTTCCCCCATACTTCTAGGAGGTATCATAGTAATGAATTTGGAATTTATCTTGGGATTCTGTCCATTCTGTGTCCCAAATTCGATATTATATTTGACCACTTACTCAAGATTCCTCTTAACTATCCCGTAAGTCATAGCCTTAATTTATAGGTACAGAAAGATGAGTTTTTCAAGGCAAATAGTTACTGTCTTTTTGAGAACTAAAATATACTTACACTAACTGATGAAATTCATATTCATGTTCATAAAACCAGAAGTGTGTTTGCATTACTTTTCTTTCTCTCTAATTAGCATACATGAACTTGAGAAGACTCCTCGCAGTGTTCAGCATATTCTCTATGTATTTTAAGAGAGTGGGAAAGTCAGATTTTCAACAGATGCATAGTAGATGCATGGTAGCATCTTTTAATTCTTTAATCATCTCCTTTAAGCCCCCATATTAGAAATTGTACCTCCTTTCTAATTGGTCCAGTCAGAATTTATAAAATATAAGGGATTAGGTCTGTATTTTTTTTCCCCAAGGTTTATTTATTTTTACATATAGAACTGGGGTACAGGCCAGAGATCCAGAAGCAGTGATAGGATACACCAGAGACAGAGTGAGGAGCAGAATAGGCAGATCGATGAAGTACACTGCTGAGGGGAACAGCTGATGAGACAGGACAGGTCTGCTGTGCCAAGTGGGTCCCTTTCCTGGCTGGGGGATTGCAGCTGGGGATAGCTTCATAGTGCTGTGCTTTAACCCATGGCGGCACCAGGGAGGGTCCTATACCAATATTTCTCACCTTTAAAAGAACGTCATCTCACCTTAATTTGAGCAAGTGGGGTATTGATTAAACAATGTTCTGCTCTAAAAAAAAAGGAAATGCGTTTCTATACTCCAGACTGCTCAAAGTACTTAGTTTGCTAATATTGTCAATCTCTGAGTAGGAATAAATCATGTAACATTTTTAAAATTTATTTCACCCCTTTTTTTACTGGGTTTGTTTTATTTCTGGTATTTCATTAAGCATGTTTGGGAGAGGCAGACATACTAATTGTGATCCTCTAGTCTTTATATACTTGTTACAAGATTAAAACAGGGATGTTCCTCAGTCACCCATTTACAAATGATGTTATTTACAGTACATTGCATTATTATTAATTCATTATTTGTTATTTTCCTTCAGTCAAATTCCTGAAGTTCTTTTCAGTTGTCTCCATTTATCATCAAGTAATATGACTTGTTTTTAACAGCATGTTTGGTTTTCCTACAGCATTGTTAATTAGCAAGTCTCTGTGTCATGCAACAGTTGTTTACCATGTTCTGAGGGTGTAGCCTTAATTTCATGTTAAGGCATCACAATATTGATGCTCCACACACATTTAAAATTGAATTATACAACTCATATTAGATTGATTTTCACCAATAATTTTTCTGTTATAATGATAAGTTTCCTATGGAAAAATATTTTACAAGAAAATTGAATATATGGTTTATTGTTATATATTATTAATTATGTGTTACTAGTGGATTAAATAGCTATGATCTATTCTCCAATATTTTAAGTAAATGGGTATATAAGCCTATATAAATGTGTGTGTATAAAATATCAATTATAAGTTCAGCTTATATAATCGTACTGGATTTATTCAGTTGTATCCACTTTTTTTTCTTTATTTATTGGATGACATAATCAAATTTTCCATGTAAGATGCATATATATTTAGTTTTGGCTTTATTTTACTTTAGCACATTTTTTCATTCTGATGATTTTGTTAATAAGCAAGTATGTATTTGCTATAAGGTACCTGATATGTGAATTGTTAGAAAAATAAGAAAATATTTGGAGTTAAAGGAGAGGAAATTCAGTAAAATTAATTGGTTTTACTTTATTAAAATAATTTACACAAAGAAAATATTCCGATACACATAAGATATACAACATACAATATTTATTATATTAATATATGAATATATTTGAAACTTTTAAGCTTTGATAATCATTGATATATAAATTAGAAAACTTTGAACAACAAAGTGTAGCTAAGAACAAAAGTCATAGATGATATATGATAGATGTGATGTTATTAACAAACCCTAAACATGTTTCTATGCAAATTGAATTACAAGTCAAAATCCAAGGTCTATCAATTCTTACCACTGTATAGTTTATTTTCTAATAACAGGCAGGGATAAGGAAGGCCAATTAAAATGAAAATAAAATACAGTCTTCTAGCAAACAGCATAGTAAAAAGCACATATAAAGCAGGTTGTCAACTTGTGTTTTGTTTGTACTTTCTTTTCACTGGGGAAAACAGCTCATTATAAATTTTAACTGGCATTGCTATATAATAGTTCAGAGAAAGAAAGTGCTTAGATGTTTTAAAGAGAACTTCCTCTTTAATTAGTTGTTGAAAATTAAATGGATTCTTCTAATGATTTAGTATGCAATAAATAATAAGTAACCAAAAAAGAAAATTTAAAGGTGGTTTGTAATTATATGTAAACAATTGAATATTAACATTTCCACATGTGTTTCATTAATTTGTTAAAAGTACCTAACTACCAAGTTCTCACAAATAACCAGCATGCTAGATGCCAATTTGTCTCTAACTCACCCCTTTAAGGTCATTTCCTTATGCAAAATAATGTGTACAACAAATATTATTAGATAAAGTTATAGATAGATAGATAGATAGATAGATAGATAGATAGATAGATAGATAGATAGATAGATAGATATGTGTGTGTGTATTTACCCTCTTAATAGTTTTTTTTTTTTCAGATTTATTTAATCTAAAGAGGTGTAGGCCAGAGGTGTGTGGGGGTGGGAAAAGAGGATTCACCACAGAGTGAGGAGCAGAATAGATGCATTAACTGAAATACACTACCTAGGGGAATAGCAGGTGACACAGAGAGGTATGCTGAGGCATGTGGGGTAGCTCCTTGGACAAGAGTAGAACTTGTGCTGCAGTGGCTGCTGATAGCTTCAGTAGTGTGCAACTTAAATCCTTGTGCCAGCATGGAGGCCCCTTCATAGCTTTATTTTCAAACATATGGTGCAAATAATTTACAAGAAATTTATTTATTGTATCTATATTTAATCATCTTCTGGTTACTGAATTCCCTCATACTTATTTAATAAACTTGTAAAAATATTAATAATGATATTAATAATGTACTATATTTTCCTGAAGTTCTTTTCAGTTGTCTCCATTTATCATCAAGTAATATGACTTGTTTTTAACAGCATGTTTGGTTTTCCTACAGAATTGTTAATTAG
>NW_004567115.1:15054432-15074656 GCF_000260355.1 Condylura cristata
TATATATAATTTTTTTTACATCATTCTTAATTTTGTACATTTTTTCATCTCAGTTGTAATCCCTGGTGGACTTCCCACCACCAGTTCACTCATGTACCATACCATAGTCCCGTGAGTTCTTCCTGCCCCATTTTTGATCATGTTCCCTTTTTCAAGCCCATAGAATGGCTCTGGTTTATAGTTGTTTGTTGACTTTGTTTTTACTTTACTACAGTTGTTACAATTGTTCTTTTGTTGTTGTTGTTGTTTTCCTGGTCCCTACACTCCTCCTATGAGTGCAAACATCTGATATTTTTCTTTTTCCTTTTGTTTTCTGGCTTATTTCACTAAGCAAAATCCCTCCCACTTCCATCCATTTTGCTGCAAATTGCATGAGTTAATCTTTTTCAACTGCTGAGGAATATTCCATTGTGTATATGTACCATGTCTTCCTGATCCAGTCACCTATTTTGGAGCATTTGGGTTGATTCCACATTCTGCTTACTATAAATAGGACAGCAATAACACAGGGGCGTCAATGCCGGTGTCCTTTGGAAATTTTTTTGTGTATTTTGGGTAAAACCTACAAGTGAAATTAATGTTTCATATGGAAGCTTATTTTATAGCAGTTTGGAAACTTCCAAACAGTTTTCCATAGTGGCTGTACCAGTTAGCAGTGTAGGAGATTTCCTTTTTTTTTTTTTTTTTAGTATATTCCATTCTCACTAGTGTGACATAGTATCTCATTATGGTTTTGGTTTGCATTTTCCTTATTGTAAGTGATGTTGAATACTTTTTCAGATGTCTGTTGGCCATCTGCATTTCTTTTTTGGGCAACTGTCTTTTTAGCTCTTCTGCCCTTTTTTTTTTAAGATTTATTTACTTATTCATACAGAACTGGGATACAAATCAGAGGTGCAGGGATGGTGAGAAGCTTCATCAGAGACAGAATGGGGAGCAGAACAGGTCGACTGATGAAGTACACTGCTGAGGGGAGCAGTGGGTGGGACAGGAGAGGTCTGCCACACGATGTGGGTCACCTCTGGGGCCGGGAATAGAACTCACGCGAAAGTGGCTTTAGCTTCTTACTGCTATTCTTTAACCTGCTGCACCACCAGGGAGGGCCCCTCTTCTGACAATTTTTTAAGTTTTTTTTTTTTTTTTTTTTAATACATACAGAAATGGAGTACAGGCCAGAGGTGCAGGGGTGGTTGAAAGATTCACCAGAGACAGAGTGGGGAGCAGAACAGACAGACTAATGAAGTACACTGCTAAGGGGAGCAGCAGGCGGGTCAGGAGAGGTCTGCTGCACCATGTAGATCACCGCTGGGGATGGGGCTTGAACTTGCACTGAAGAGATTGTGACTAGCTTGCAGTGCTGAGCTTTAGCCCTCTACGCCACCAGGGAGGACCTCTTCTGCCCATTTTTTGATGGAGTTGTTCACTTTATTTTTGTTGAGTTTCATCAGCTCTTCATATATCTTTGGGATTAGACCTTTATCATGAGTATCATGCAAAAAAATTATCCCAATCAGAGGGGTGTCTTTTTGTTTTGTTTAATGTCTCTTTGCTGTACAGAAGCTCTTTAATTTGATGTAGTCCCAGCTGTTTATCCTTTCCTTCACTATCATTGCTTTGGGTGAGGTCACATCAGTTTTAAAAATGCCTCAATTCCATGTCAATAAGTTCATTCCTTTGACAATTAGATTTGATGGTTTAGGAGCAATTAATATTCTAAAGGTAGCTAGTTACAGTAACCCCCAATGTCAGACAGCTTAATGTGCTAAATAACCTTGTAAATATAAAAATGTAGTGAACTAGGGTCACTTTATTAAAAAATTATAAGTGAAATTTATATTATAAATTTAAAATAATATGGCTTGCAACATCCTTGTCTACAATCATATATGATTCATATTTTCTTAATCATTTCAAAAAGAATATTAAAATATATACTCTGTACAAAATTCAAGTATTTAAAAATTATAGATTAATTATAGTTCTAAAGGTAAATTCTATGAATTTTGTTGGTAGTATAGTCTTTACAGAATATTGATGTTTTCTTTTTTTCATGTAAAGATCTAAATTGTAATGAAACCAGTAATCAAGTTTTTAATTACCTGATAGTTATTAAAAGTACTACTTGGAAGGCCCATGCTAGAAGGAAGACTATATACATATATAAATAAAGGCATAACCCTTTTAAGAAGAGATAAAAATATGTGCACATTTTACTAAATGCACCCATATGATGCATTTTATAAGAAGTAGAAATATGGCATTTTGAAAATGAGTAACGTATTAACTGTATTTTTTTTTTTTGAATGGACCTTGAATGATGACTAAATGTACTGGGAAGAGATAGTTATGAGGAACATTTGCACAAATAATATGTGTGGATTATATTACAAGGAGAGCTTTTCTGAGAAATGGCAGCAGTCTAGTTTACTGGAAGTAAAGGGTGACTAATGATTACCAAAAGACAAAATATCTGAAAAGCTGAGGCTTGTATAAGATGTAAAGGTCTTGAAAAGACTCTAAAGGAAAAGTTAGGGTAAGGTATAGTGATTTTTTTTTTAAAGATTTATTTATTTGTTCATATATAACTGGGATACAGACCAGAGATGAGGAGGGTGAGAGAATTCACCAGGGACAGAGTGGGGAGCAGAACAGGCAGATCGACGAAGTACACTGCTGAGGGGAGCAGCGGGCGGACCAGGAGAGGTCTGCCGCACTATGTGGTCACCTCCGGGGCAAGCGGGGATCGAACTCATGTGGAAGTGGCTTAAGCTTTTTTAGTGCAGTGCTTTAACCCGCTGCGCCACCAGGGAGGGCCGGTATAGTGATTTTTTTATGATATTTCCCTTTAACATAGAAGTTTAGAAGTTATATTTTCGTAATGAATTGTTTCAAGAGCAAACTAACTTTGAAGTGAAAGATGTAAATCCATAATCTAAGAACTAAGGGTACAGTCTGGGTTTTCAGCAAGAGCAAGGTGTAGTTACAGTGTAATAAACACTGTAATCTTGACTTTAAAACAGTGTAAATTTGGAAATAATTGCCTGATTGGAATTGAATATGTCTTGAACATTAACAGTGATACTGGGGATAGAAAGGAAAGATGAAAATGGGAAAGGATGGCTACAAGTAAAGGGAGTCATCAAAAGTATACCAAGATCAGTAATATATCTCATAGTATTTCATTAAAATATCATAACATCCCTCTAAGGAATACTATCATTTTCTGATATTTATAAAAATTAATGTATATGTAGAGATTAGATTACATGACAAAGTCAAATTTCAAATTAAGCTATCTAGCTGCTCGAATCTCTCTCAAATAATATTTTACTGACCATCCAAAGTAGCTAAATGATGTCTGTGATTTCTAGATGATAAATAAAGGCATCAAACTGGAATAATTATAAACTTGATCTTTAATCTGCTGAAATTAAAAAAGAATCCCTCATAAAATAAACAAATGCAAGCTTTTATAATGAGAGCAAAATTTTAATTACTTTAAATACATCATTAATAGTCATAGCTGTTTTGTATATCTATATGACTTTAAATTCAGTTATTTTATATCCTCTTGTTATTGTAATAAACATATACCACGGATTCTATTATTCTTTTTACAGGTGGTAAAACTAAGGGACATGTATATTAGTTAAGTGATGCAAGCTTAAACAGGAAAAGGTGACAGAACCAAGAATAGGTGTGGGCCATGGGTACATTAGATTCTGTAATTTTCTGCTGTTTTGACAATGTCATTTCTAACTGAATATTCAAAAATGTTTTCTACCTTTTAGATGCTGAAAGTAGCAAGAAAATAGTGAGTCAGGAAGGTATAGCAATAGTGGGAATAATTTAACACTCCTACAGAATGGAAACTAGATTACTCTTAAAAATATTAATTATTAATTAAAAATTATTAATGTGCTTGATGCAAGAATGTGAGGACCAGGTTCATTGTATGGTGAATTCATATAATTTAGTTTCATATATCTTATAACTGCATGTAGATAATATAAAGATACTTGAAATGCTTTGTACAAATAGAAAAAATAGAAAGGATAAATAGACATGGTATGTGAGTCATGGAATGTGCTGTTGTATTCACAACACAACTCTATAATAATTATAATCCTACGTTTATCTTTGGGGATTCTACCTCATTAATATAATGCAGTGTAATCATTTATATACCAAAATATATTTGTTAAGCAGAAGCTATAAGAAGAAACACACTGAGTAGGAGATTAAAAACTTGCCATTATATACATAGCAAAAGTAATAACACATTCAACTTTGAATTCCCATTTCTTTTAGTTTTAATCAACTAATAAAAACAAGTTTTTTAAAGCTTAACATGCATATACCTCCCTTTTTGAAAGTTCACCTTCTACTACTTGGCTTTTATAAATGAGTGTAGTATCTGTTTTTGCCAAATCAAGAAATCCAAGGATGTTTGCTTGTATGGAGAGATGAAAAGCGTATACCTTATTCAGTGTTGGTTTTGCAGTGGCAATTCTAGAGCAGAACGGGGCAGCGAGAGTAATGCTTTCAAACTCCTTCTCCTGCACTGCTTCATACTCTGTTACACCATTCTGGCTTTTATTGTGTGTTACTTAGTTTAGATTTTGTTGTTCTTTAGTTTGTTATTGGTAGATTCACTTTTGGACTTGGGAGTGCTAAAAGTGTCTACATAATAATTAATGATAATTGTTATTTCATTATGCCATTTTGCCTTGGAAAGTTTCATAGGAAAAACTTTTTCAGACAGTGGGAACTTATAGTAAAGTGGTAATTATGCTTTTGATAAAATTAGTTTCTATTGTCTTGAGTTCATCTCTAAAACTTACACTAGATGTTTCTATAGCAACAATTTGGAGAAACTGAGAATATTTCATTCTAGCAGGTTTTTGAAAATATATAGGCAGTCACTGATATTTAATCAAGAAAATCCCTCTGAGACAAAATAATAATTTAATGTCACATGTGACTATAAGCATTTGAATAATCTTCACTGTCTAGAGAATTCTGTTTCCAGACTGCCTCCTCTGCTGCAGTGTTCTTATGGTCTCTTTGGATACTTTCTCACCTACAACATCTTAAAATCTGAAATTACATGTTTTAAAGAGAAACCAGACTTTCTCATATCGCTTACCTCTTATTGAAATTACTCATTAATGTATCATCATTTGACATTTTCTTGACCCTGAATGAGTTTTGCAGCCTACCATTGCCATCCTGGATTTACTTCTATCTAACAAGAAGAGTGTTGATTAGTCATTTGAGACTCATTTCCTCTTACTTTAGAACACTAAAAATTTATGTTTTTCTTCCGTTCCTACTAGTGAATACTCAATTTTGAGTCTCTTGCTGTTAATTCTGCCTGTTTCTTTTCTTTAAGGTGTAGTGTTTTAATATCTTACTTAATGAGAATCAGCAAGTGGAGACCACATAATTTAATGTCTAAGAGATGCATTTCACTATTGAAATTAAAAACATAATTATAAAATAGATATAAGCAAATCCTATCTCAGAGCAAACAGGGAGTTTCATCATTTCTACAAAAAGTAGACATATTTTCTCATGAATGTAAGTTTTCAGTAATGCTTGATATTCTCATGTTTACATTTTTTGGTTTTTGGTCAGTCCCTTATATATTTCCTGTATCCATTTTAACTTTGTTTTATTTTTTTCAATTGCTTCAAAAAATGAATCCCTTTATCCCCTATCAACTCTTCTTCAACCATAAACCATATTTTCCTTTTGCTTAAAATTAAAAGACTTGGCCCTCCCTGGTGGCGCAAGCGGGTTAAAGCACAGCACTGAGAAGCTAAAACCGCTTCTGCATGAGTTTGATTCCCGCCTGCCCCAGAGGTGACCACATGGTGTGGCAGACCTCTCCTGACCCACCCACTGCTCCCCTCGGCAGTGTACTTCATCGATCTACCTGTTCTGTTCCCCACTCTGTCTCTGGTGAAACCTCTCACCGCCCCTGAGCCTCTGGCCTGTACCCCAGTTCTGTATGCACAAATAAATAAATCTTAAAAAAAAAAAGATTAAAAGACTTTAAAAATTTTTTACTCATAATTCTGCTCATTGTTATATTGAAGACTGACTTCTTTGAGTTGGGGTGAGAGTACTGGGCCATTATGTCCTCTTGATTTTCCTCTCATATTAATCATAGTTTCTCTTTTATACTTTTATATTTTATTTTTTATGTATTGTTTGCACTCCACAGTCCTAGTCATTATCCAAGTTTTTTACATACCTATTTTTTCAATGATACCTCATAATTAAAAAAATTGAATCTGAATTTATTTTTGTCATTAAGTCTAAAATTTCAGTATTCTTGTTTTCTAAATTCTTACAGTTCCTTAATTATGCATAGCTGGGAAATCTGGGATAAATCTTAGCTTCCATTCTTTTCAGGACTTACAAACAAAATTATTGGCCAAGTCATGTAGGTTGTTTCTCCACCATAATCCTTACCCTTATATATAAATTATACTTTATTACCTATGCCCTGTCAGTTGTCGCACATAGTTCTTCTAACAGATTAAGCTTGAACCTTAACTCTGATAATTCAAGCTGTTGTACTATACAAAAACTTTTTATATTCTTCTCATGGAGGTTTAGCTTTGCAGACATGGCTTCCTCCCTCTGGCTTAAAAGCATATTCCCAGTTATATTTTCTCATTATAATCATCCATTAGGAAGATTGTGTATCATGCTATGTGCTAACTATCATTTTGGACTGCCCTTTTTAAGGGTGACTTCAGGTGAAATTTCATATTCTTGTGGCCTTTATCAGAGTCAGTCTCTTTCATGAGAAATGTTTACTCTCTTCCCAGATCAGAAACCTTTCTTTAATTCCCATTATCACTCTGTTCTTGCATTTTTACTATATTCTGTCTCACAAATGTTATTTGTGTCTTGTTTTATCTTCCTCATTGGTTATTGTTTGATAAAGGGGAGAACATAGCTTTATTAACAGTTTGTATACTGGAACACAATGCTTATTAAAACCAATCATTTTAATTACTTGTTAAAATTATTGTGCAAATGTATTTGAATATTGTGGAGATATGAATTCAGCTGTCGTGTACAAATACTCCTTGCTCTCTATGACAACTACTTCTAATAACTAGGGAGTGAGTACCATTATCCCTAATAAGTAGACTTACTGATGCATGAGGAAAGTACAGAACTTATTCACAGATGAACTCTCAATCTAATAGAGCTGGGAAAAGAGACTAGATCCTTTATAGCCTTCCTCTTCTGTTTATCTGGTAGAGCCCTCTTAATGCATGCAAATTGCTGCAGTCATTCATTAAGTGGATCAGTCTTTCATTTTCCTTCGATCATCACTAATTTCAGCTTACTGTTTTCTCAATTTAGGCCTAAGAAAATTATGGCCAGATATTAATTCTCTAATTAACCTAAAAGTGAACTATATTTCATTGCTTGTAGGATGGTATGGGAAATCTGAGAGTCACCAAGAAGGGAATCCGACTTGAAGGTATATCTGAGTTTCTACTTCCATTGTATGTGAAAGAAATTCATTCTCGAAAGGTATGTGATACTGGCTTTGGCTTACTGTACAAAATATTTAGAGGTTATGTTTTAACTTGAATTAGGATAGTTGAATCCCCTTATCTCTTCATTATGCATTTAGATTCTTTAAACTACACACCTATTGGAATAAATTAAAACAATGACACAATTGAAAAGCCAATGGTTAGAGTTAGATACTAACAGACATTTAGAAAAACATTTTGAATTCAACTTCAGTTCTGCTTGTATTAGTCTATAAAAACAGTATGTCAAAGAATTTGCCCCTTTATTTTGAATAGACGTGAAATACATACAGCTCTCAGCACTTTCAAAAGGGGTTTTTATATAGCAAGTAATCTTTGCAAGAAGCATCTACTTGAATAAATAATTATAATTCAATAGACTATATATATTTTCAGCTTTAGTGGGCATTCATTTTCTAAGAGAGGTGACAAAGAGCCTTAGAATAGAAATTAATTTTATTGCTAGATGTACTTTAAGACAAGTCAAAATATTATCTCAAATGGCATGTGCATGCATGTGTGTGTGCACGCTATGTGTTTTTATCACTTAGAAGCATGCTAACATATAAAACATTGTAATTTAATTTTTGCTGAAGTGTGTGATTGGTAAGAAGGTAGTATGCTTTCTTGGCTACATCAAAATCTAACTAATCTTTTGACTCTATTAGGCAAATTCTTAATTCTAAATCCCTGGAAATTATATGTAAATTGATAAAGGCAAACATAGAGAAACTTGAGCTATTGAAAGATTATTAAGCTTATTTTATAAGTATGAGTCTATGTCAGATTAGAATATTATTTCAGTATCACTATTACAGTAGTAAATAGGTTGCATAAGAAGCCATAATTTGATAATATTTTTCAAAACTATGTTTTTTCTATATCAATTTCAAAGAAGAATAGAGGATTTAATTTTCAAAAAAACTTCTAATTAGGGTCATTAACTTCAAATCTTATTTTTCACATGTGAACCTGTAAAACCTTAATAATTTATACATTGATTCTTTGGGTACTGGAAACTTCATATTGAACTTACTTTTCAGTCTGATTTTGAGTTAGACATACTGTATATATACACACACACCTCATCTTACATTATTAAATTATTAAAACTTATTAAGGTTCTAATAAATGGATATTGGGTGTTTTTGTTTCACCTTAATTGAATTAAAACAGAGAAAATACCATGCAATGCAGTTTGATATACTCACATTGCAAGTTACAGTTATCATTGTGTTATCTTGAGAGTTTGTCACTGTTATTAATGAGTTGTTTTGGTATTTAGCACTATTAAACAGCTTAATATTTGAAGAAATGAAATATGCATGAAAATCAAGATAATTTTTAGTGCAGGAAGAAGAATAATAAATAAGAAATTATTTGAAAATGTATCTCTCAGCAAGTACAGGCATAGCAAAGTAAGATTTACCCCCAAGTCAGATAGAACAATTTGAAGTCACCTGGAAGTACAATTTAGAAAGGCTGTGATAATGTATACCAGCAGCTGTGTCAAGAATTTACTTTCCCAGATGGGACATTTTGGACAGTATAACTACAATGGTAAAACAGGGCTGTCCCTGGAAACTGAATGTCTGTTTTCCACCTGTGAACCAAATAGTAGTCCACTGATTTCTTAGCACCAAAGTATAAAATAGGGTGTTTGGGATTCTAATCTCTATTCCTCAGAAAGCTCTAAACCACAAATTTACAAGCATTTCTAAAATTCACTTATTTATTGAAATCTATGGGCTCTTTTTCACATCCCAGTTTTGTTGTATGTCCTTCCCATGTATCTTCTCATTGTCTGTGGGTCAGTAAGTCTTGGCACAGCATAGACAGGAGAGAGCATATCCCACTAGCATTCAGACAGGAGGCTGTTCTGAGAGCAGAAGAGACTCCTATGCCCCTTAAAATTTTAAATAAACAGTTTAAATAAAAAGACAAACTGTATGTTAGAAGTAGTTTCCCTATCAATGCTCTCCATGAACGCATGTGTGGTTTATTCACTATTTCAAAAACACTAGCCATGACTCTTGGAAGTTTTAGTTTTCACATTAAAAAGTGAGTTTGTAGATAATTATAAAAATACTTTAATCTTAGATTAAAAAAATAAAAAACTCAGTTATACTAGTAGAAATTATATTTTCATTTTAAAAATGGTATTCATGCCAAACTTTACATAGCTTATCATATATTCAATATTTTAAAGTCCCTGTAGGTCTAATAAGGAAGTCTATTAAATTCAAAAGTTACTTATAAAGATTCATTTAAAATAAGAAAAAGTAATAATGATTATCATCACTTTTATTTATCTTTACTTCCTATATGTTTGATATGGGTGCTTCTATGTTTTCCTGCATTAATGTTAGAGGGTAGCCAGTATTCCACTGTGAAATAAAGAATGATCTTATTTAAATCTACTTTCTGGTCAAGTAGATATTTGATCCTTTCCATGGAAAGATAATGGAGAGATGCAGTTATACACACTTAGGCAAATCTAGTCTATGAACCTTATAAATAAAGGGCTGTTTCTGCATTTAACCAAACTGATTTATATTCCAGCACCAAATATCCATAGATATTTGAAATTCTGTCATTTTCCATATCAGTTTGCCCTCTTTTTCATGCTTAAAAAAAAAGCATTATTTTCTAAGTGGTTTATAAAATAGTAAAAAGAAAGTATATTTTACTTAATGCTAAAATTACCTTGGAAATTAACATCATTATTTCCAGGAAATAAGTAGGAACCTCTTACTAGTGTTTGTTTAGTCAGAGAGTAAAGACATGAGGGCTATGTTTTTTGAGACTACCTTACACTAATCACAATGATAGACATCCTGATTCTATTTTCAAGACATGTTTAACATTCGGTCAAAACCTTTGAAATAACAGAAAATTAGGTCTTGTAGTCAGCAGGGTTTTTAATTGTAATTGTACTATTTTTTTAGGGTTTCATGATTCCAGAGTTCTAATGTAGTTAAATTACATGTATTTCACTGATTCTTTACCAGCAAAATTTACTTCATGCAGTTCTCTAACTTTGTCTAATACTAGATAATAATTTATCTAGTTTACTTTTTTGTGTGTGTTCAAGAGTTCATAGTTAATGTGGTAAATCATCACTGTCACCTGTGTGAGCATCTGATCTTTGTACTAGGGAAATTTTTACCAGATAATTCCAATTTTACTAACTCTACTATGGCAAAGCAAAGAAGCCTGAGTTCTCAGGACTTTCCCATTAGCAGAGCTACAAATTTCTCTTCTCCTCTTCATGTCCAGTCATTTTCATTTCATTTGACTTCAAAGTGGTGATGCTTAGTTCCTATTTGCAACTAATTTTGTACTGCATGTGTTCAGTTTTCCTTTATAGCATTCAGATTAAAGCCATGGTGTCAGAAAAGCACAGCAAACCTCTTTCCTGGATGCACAGCATGCTAATCTCCTTATCCCACATTTTTCAAGTACCTTGACAAATCTTGTTAATGCAGGCATTTTTTTCCTAGAAAAAACAATTCATACAAATAAACACCTGCAAGTTTCTATAAAAATGTTAACATTGTTCCTATTGTTATAACTTTATGTTAATTTATTTAATAAGTTAAGACTTACTGTTTCACCATAATGTATTAAAGTTAAGAAAAATACAAATCATTTCCAAATCTTTACAATCAGATAAAAATACCTTTTAAAATATGACAAGCAAGATCAGTTATATAAATATACATCTACATAAACAAAAGGACAAGTAGAGAGAGACTTGTGTAGACTATTTGATATACTATGTATGATCTAATAGAATAAAATAATCTGTAGTCATTTGAGAAAAATCACAAAAATATTTCCTTACCACAAGATTTCTTTTTTAAACAAAATGTGTCTTTGTAGTTAGGAATAAAGAATATGAATACCATTAATCAGTTACATATATTAGCTCCATGTTTGAATTCAAAATAAAGATCATTAACTCCCTGCAATGGAATTTGGGCTGATTAGTTTCTCTCCAGCATGCCCTCACATCTCTTCATTTTCAATTTTTGATAGCTGTATTAATTTATCAGAGTTCATACCATTTGCATTTTATTTAGCAACTTTAATTTCTTTGACACTTCATCCTTATTGTGCATATAGATGGTTGCAGTGTCCACTGCCAGCCCTTTGATTTTAGAGTCCCCATTTCTGGTGTTCTCAAGTCATCTTTCTTTACTCTATCTCATTGTTACTTTCGTTTGCTTAGCTTTTCTTGAAATATTTCATAATTAAGTAATCTTACAGTTTTCTTGATTCTATTCTGATGTTTCATCCTTTCTTTCTTTGTGAGTGCATTTCTCACAAATTTGGACTCCGAATATTGCAATAATTGAGAGCACCAGGTATTTTTATCCTCTTTGTTGTATGAATGCCTTGCAGGGATGACTGCTGTATTTGTGTTATTTGAATTTCTTTTATTTTAGGGATTTTCACTATTATGCAGTCATTACTTTTCTTTTTCCTTCCTTCCTCCTTTACCCCAACCTTCCTTCCCTCCCTTCCCTTCCTCCCACACAAGTAAGACTGTCGCTCTCTCTGTGTGTGAGTGTATATGTGTGTGCATGTTTGTGAGTTACCCCAATAGCATAATTTGAATAGCCTATTTTTTCCATTACTGATTTGGTATAGGACTTTTCTTATATACTCTATTTCTAAATATATATAAATCAATTTCTTGTCTATTAGTCTTCTATTATGGCTATATTGGAGTAAACTAAACAATCATCTTAAGGACTTTTTATATAACTCTTACAGCAAATTGTTTTTATTACTTTTTCAGAATTTTTTGCCTATTGTGAATTTTCTCTTCCAAATGAACATGATAATCAGCTGTCAAGTTTCAAAAAAATATTCATGGAAGTTTAATTGTGATTACATTTAATTTGGGAAAAATGGCAGCTTATAGTTTTGTTTTCCTGTCTAATAACATGAATTTCTCTCTTTTTTTTTTTTTTTTTTGAAGGGGGGACTGTCTTTGGACTGTTCAGAAACATTTCTTAGCATTCTTCTTCATATAATCACTACAGATTTCTTGTCAATCCTTTTCTGGTTCTTGTTTATGAGAATGGACATTCCATTCATGTTTTCTCTGGCCTTTGTGTTTCATTTAATGAAAGTTATCTATTTGTGTGTGTGTGTGTGTGTGTATGTGATGTGAATATGACCTGGTGATTTTATTTCTAATTTATTATATGTTAAATCACTTTTGTGTCTTTTCAGAAAATAGTAGTTTTTAGTATAATGGCTAACATTCAGTGTGCCCTATAGTTTTAGAGTCTAATTCCTTGTTTTTAAATCCTGGTTCTATTTCTTAGCATTTTATACTAGTTACCTACTTAAAAACTCTGTTTCTTACTTTTATCATCTGAGAAATGAGGGGCATATTTGTCCTGAATCCCCTTAAAAATTATAATACTACCATTATTTTTGGATGAGATCAAAGAGCTAAATCTCTTACTGCAGTGTTCAATCCAGGAAACATCATAGCTTATTATAGTTAGTGAAAGCCAAACATTAAACTAAATGCTTTTCAACTTTAGCTCATTAAATCCTTTCTGTGTTTTGGGTATTGTTGTCAAAGACTGTATAGAGTATAAGGATTAGCTGATACATTGTGTAAAGGATGTGAGAAGAAAAGATAAAAGATAATTTAATATATTAAAAGCTTTTGTTAGTCTCAGTAGCTGACATTAACAAATATGGGGTAATGTTGAGAATAGGATCACAATTATAGTGCTGTTAATTGTGTTTATTCAGGGAGAATGGGTTTCAAGTGAGGCAGGTAGGTATTTGAATATTGATTTCAATTTGGAGGTACAAGCTGGAGACACTGTGTATGTGTGTGTGTGTGTGTGTGTGTATACAGATACATACAAACATACAATCCATACAGGTATTATATATGTATGATATGTATGTATGCATGGTTTATTGATATATGATAGTTATTTTATTTTATATAATTATATGGTATATATCTGTATAGCTATATATCACATAATTGATACAATTGCAATATATTTGATATAATCATACATAATATGATTATATATGTATATAGATATAGATATAATTTAAATACAAGAAGGGGGTAAAGAAATATCAAGTAAGTGATTATAGTAAGATAAGAGATCTACTGAATGCATTCTGGAACACCACAATATTAGATAGCTAAGAAAGAGGCCTAAGAAACAACTGATGTCTAAGAAGGATAAATGACTCAAGTAAGAGGAACACCAAGAAAATGTTATTCAAAAACAGAATGAAAGCACTTCTGGGTTGAAAGAGTAAGTAATTGTTTCTCATAGGTCAATTAAACTGTAGACCATTATTGACCCTCCCACTATTAGCTGGATTAAAGTCAGCAATAAATATACTCCATTGTTAGATACTTATTAATATGATATATTTCTCTTATTATAAAAAGTGTATGTGTATATTTATTATAATTTTACATATTGAGTGAATTCTGTGAAAAGACTTCCAAAACTCAAAGTATTCTGTTATTACTGAGACAACACGAATTAAACTTCCTAATATGTTAGTTTATATACTTGCATATATTCAATTTTACTTGTTTCTTTTCATGATTTATTTTGTTTATTTTTTCAGTTTTCTTTTAATATTTTCCTAGACTCACAGAAATCATTGGAAAACTATTTTTCTACATGTTACACCAATTTCAATAGCATAGAATTACTTCTTCTTAAAATTGTGATTGAATTCCATTATAAATTATTGCATGGTAGTGACTCTTGAAGCAAAATCTCCAACTTCTATTTTATTCTATGAAGACAGGCCTCTTATTCTATTTCAGTATACTTATATCCCCATACATGTATGCATTTCATTCACATGTGGTCTTTATTCCTAATGTTACTTTGTTGTGTTTCACTTTCCTTTTTATTCAAATATTTTGAGTGGTGAGTTGACTTCCCACTTTATGATTAGAACAAATTTGGTTTTAATTGATTTAATTTTATCAGAAAAAATTATATTTTTAATTTCTTTGTCAAAATCATTTATCTATTGTTTTCCTAGCTCATTGAATCAAGTGCTTGATAAATTTATATTTAATATTTTCTATCATTAATGTCTAAGAACTGAAATTTCTATCAACTGTTTGGTACACACTTCATTTGTCTGCATCTACTCTGAAAGTTTTACACTTATAAGTAGTTTAAGTAGTTTTCATTTTTTAATTTAACATTCTTCATAAAGTTTCTACAAAAAGTAATTTAATGTCTAAATTTTCTATAAATTACCTTTGCTTCGACTAGCTTTTTATCTTTTTTACATTGCATCAATACATTCCCTTCTCCCTGAACTTCAGAACACCACTCACAGTTTTTAATTGTATTTGCAATTTGACCATAATAACTTAACTGTAGAAATAACCATAAGTTTCATAAACCAGAATAACAACTACTTGTTACAAAAATATTACCTGTTAACTTAAATACTGATATTCATTCATTTTAATGGTTTCTAGATGCTATAATCAAAGTTAATTTGAAGGCATTTCATTTCATTTTCATAATATTCCTACGAGGTGGTATGTATTAGATAATTTTATTCCCATTTTTCAGATGAGCTACATAGAGATGTAGGAAATCTAAATGCCATGCCCAAATGTTTAGGACATGAACATGAACCAGAACTCACATCTCATATCACTGATTCTCTTTCTGTTCATCTTGTTTAATTAAAATGTCTGTTATCAATTGCTTCTCCATAAACAGTAGTCCGGGTATTCTCATTAATTTGTTATGAATATTTACATCCTTTCTGAAAACATTAGAAATAACAGACCTTTAATTTTTACAGTTTTGATTAGTTTGTCTCCTATGTTATATTTGCCACACATCTACAAATAATTCATCTAAGCTCTTTTATGGAGGTTTCATGTAGATACTTGTTAAGGGACTTCAGTAATAAACACAGATTTGCAAATCAAAGTGCTTTTTTAAAAACAGTATACAGATTTGCAAATCAAAGTGATTTATTTATTTATTTATTTATTTATTTATTTTTCATAGAAGAACTGGAATATAGGCCAGAGGTGCAGGTGGTGAGAGAATTCACCAGAGACAGAATGGGGAGCAGAACAGATGGATGTACTAAAATGTACTGCTGAGGGGGCTAATGGGAGAAACAGACAGGTCTGCTATGCCATATGGGTTAGCTCCCTGGCTGGGGCTTTAAGTCAGGTCCTATTGGTGATAGGGCTGATACTTAACAGCTAGGTCACCAGGGATGCCCAAATCAAAGTGCTTTTTAATATTTATTTACTCTGACATCTTTGGCAATATCTTATGAAATTGTAAAATAATATAATATACAAATACAGGGGCCTTCCCTGGTGGTACAGGGGTAGAAGTTTCAGTGCTATCAAAGGCTATCACCAGCCTCTGTATGAGGCATGAGTTTGATCTCTCTGCAGGGAGCTAACCCACATAGCTCAGCAGACCTCAGCAGTGTATCTTAGTAGAGCCTATTGTTCTGCCCCCCATTTTGTCTCTGGTAAATCCTCTCACCACCTCCATCCCACCCCATATCTCTGGCCTATGCTGCAGCTCTTGTATGCATAAATAAATAAAAAATAAATTCTTTGGAAAAAAGGAAAGCAAAAAATATACAAATACAAGTAAATATGCATATGTAGACCCTCCCTGGTGGTGCAGCAGGTTAAAGCACAGCACTAAGAAGCTAAAGCCACTTCCGCATGAGTTCGATTCCCACCTGCTCCGGAGGTGATCACATGGGGAGGCAGACTCTCCTGACCCGCCGGCTGCTCCCCTCAGCAGTGTCCTTCATCCATCTGCCTGTTCTGCTCCCCATTCTGTCTCTGGTGAAGCCTCTCACCGCCCCTGAGCCTCTGGCCTGTACCCCAGTTCTGTATGCACAAATAAATAAATCTTTAAAAAATATATATATATGCATATGTAATTTTAAGTAAGGCATAGATACACCTAAATCAAATTGTGATTTCACTGATGTAAAACTAAACCATGCAAGTGAGTCCTGATTTTTAGTTAACTATCCTTGATATTATACTTTCCAATTTTAAAAATATTCATATTCATATTACCCTATTTAACATATATTTCTATATAGGAAATATAATTTTCACTTGTATATGACAATTAATCTGTCTCAAATGATTCAATCAAAAGTCAGCACAATTCTATGATTTGAACTTAGATCTTCCTGAGCTGATCCTTTGCTTCTTAACAGTTCATAGATGTAATTATTATTCCACGTGTAAAAGAAGGATGCTTTTCTATTTAATTCTAATAGTCACCACATTTGACTTTGCCATTCAAATATTTCATTTAAAATGAAGAATAAAACTTTTAAGCTAGTAGTGTTTAATTATAAAATAAGGATTTTTGCTTGTCCAACCTAAATAAAGATTTATATTATCCAGTTAAAAAAAAATCTATCCTCTCTCAAAACTCAGCTTTTTTACCTGTTCTCCAGGAAACCCATATTTCTATTTATATATGTAATTTGCTTAGCTGGGCCCCACAGAGAAAGTAAATGGATGCGTTGAACACAGATGGACAGCCACCTTATGTAAGAGTGAGAGAATAAAAAGCCTCATCCATGATGAGAAATCTTTGGAAGACAGTTTGCAGTTGCTAACTATGTAAGTGGAGATAAATTCTTTGTGGAGGTGCAGTGATTCTTGGATTTAAAAAAAAATATAGAGAGAGACTCTCAAAGGCATTTTCCTTATTTTTTTTCCCTAGAAATTATAGGTTATATTATTTTTCTTTCACTGGTGTCTCTCAGACAGTGTTGAAGTCTTACACCAATATGAAGTCATCATCACACATTCTGTTGTCTCTATAAGCACATATATAAACAAGGTTCCTTCCTGTTTCTACACCAGAACACTCACAAAACACACACTGACACTGATGAAACACATAGCCCTGGCTAACCCTTCTCCAGATAGGATGTGAGACACTGAGGAAGTACAATCAGCTCAGACTGCTATATGGCTTCAGATTATGTGTATGTAAGAGAACAATACACTGCAAAGAATATGGGAGCATGGCAATATGAAACAAAAATAAATTTGGGACTCTAGTAAATATAGAATATCTTAAAATGATTTAAAATAATTCAATGTATCAATATAATTTAATGTTTGGAACTATTGGTCATAGGGAACACAAACACTTAAGTTTCACATAATTGTTAATTTATCTTGCATAGCACCTGCTATCAAGTATTAATTTAATTTCCATATGTTAACTGCTATGTGAAGAGCTGATATGTATGCTGGTCTAATTTTCATAGCAACCCAAGTGTAGTACACATTAGTATAATAATTTACAAAATTTTTGAGGCCCCAATCAAAGTCAAGATCCTCATAGTCTTCTAGCCAGGCCCTGAACTACTGTAAAATCTCCTCAGCAGAGAATGGAATAAACAGCTGTTTCAGGAAAAAGGTGAAAGTAATTTCTGGTGGTACAGGGGTTAAATTGTAACACTATGAAGCTACAACAACAGAAGTTTGATCCCCAGCCAAGGAGGTGACCCACATGGCACAGCAGACCTCCACTGTCTCACCTGAGGCTTCCCTCAGCAGTGTATTTCAGTGCATCTGCCTGTTCTGCTCCCCACTTTGTCTCTGGTAAATCCTTTCACCTTGCCCCCGTATCTCTGGCCTGTTCTTATATACATAAATAAATAAATCGTAAATAATAATTATATTATTATTCCTATTCAGTGATACATTCTAAACTGTCTCTGAAATATTTTTCTGAAATCCATGCCATGGAGTTTATCTGTAAATAAGTAGGTAAGCTTCAAAAGATTTTTCCTTACATTAGACAAATTGTGGACTCTCATTATACTGATGCCACTTTCCCACTGTTTCATAAATGTGATTTTAATGAGGTATCAATGTCATTTCTTGTATTGGAACTAAAAGAAATTGTTATCCAACTAGTGAATTTCTTTGCTACCTGAAACTCACCCATGCAGCATGAGTGTATTGACTGACTGTTGGCTCATCTTAACCATGAAGAGAGGGGTATACTGTAATGGCCAAAGATATGGGAGCAGACAATAGAAGTTATGTAGGAACACAAATATTAATCAGCTTTTACAAATATTTATTAAAGGAAGAAACACATTTTATAGTATAACACTTGATAAACTTTTTTGTTTTGTTTTGTTTTGTTTTTTACCTCATATAGGCCATCCAGGCCATCCTATTATTATTCATATAGTTACATATCAGTACATTATATTTGCTAATTATCATTTTGTTTCACATGTTTTTATATTTTGCTGATATATGTATGCACACATATATTTATATATTTAACCAGTGAATTGATTAAATGACCCTATAATGGGTTTGATCACTAGTTTGTCAAACACTGCCCTCAACAGTTACACAGATAGCAAGTTCAATAAATTTGTAGCAGAACATTTTCGCTTTTCTCTAAGTTATCACAATATAATGGATTCTGCAGTGAGGAATGTGAAGTGCTTCATTTGAATTTCAAAATACAACTTATAAAATGTGTATCCATGACAGCAACAATCTTACATCTTTTACACTGCCTATGATTGTGCCTGAGATTAAGGACACAGTGAAAAATTTTTAAACTCTTTACTGCAGTATTTTATTGCCAGCAAGGCAAAGAGCGGGTTCTCTATCAATTTAGGCAGATGGGCAAAGAGTCATCCCTGAACCCTCAGTGGCTTTTTCAGGCTTTAACACTCTCTGTACACAAGTACTGTGAGGCAAGCCAGTAGGCTGGCAAGGCTGGCAGGCTGGCCTCCCAGACCCCAGGGAAACTTTACTCTTTCTCTTTGAGCTCTCTCTGGCATTGTCTCCTGGTCCTGCCTCTCTGTAGTCACTCGTTGTCTTGTAACTTCCTCCACAGCCATTTGTCCTGTCTGACACTATCCTTATCTCCAACCTCTAGGTCCAGATGTGCACACCTCTGTTTGCCCACACCCCACTCCAAGTGGCCTACATCAGGCATGTATGCCCCCAGCCCACGTTCCCAAGCTTCTCCTGTATTCAAGACTGCTTGTGGTAGCTACAGAGGCGAGGCATAAAAGCCTCCATTTTCCCTATCTCCATTTTCCCTACAAGTATATTGCAGTGAATACAGAAACACACTCACACACCCCTCATTTTAATACTAATGTTATTGTAAGAATGAGTGGTTAGTGTACTCATGAAATATGAATTAAGACCATACAAAAAGATGTATTAGAAAACAGAATATATTATCCTTTTACTCTTGATCTTTAATATCTCTTTCACATGTTTATAATTTAAGCACATTTGATGGCATAGACCCTAGAATTAACTTATGTTACATTAGAAATAGTTCATTGTTTCTACTGAGGTTGTTCTGGTTTACACCACTGTGTGATTCAGAGTTAAGGAATCCCACCTCTTCAAATGTGTTTTCATACCACACCCACCACCACGGCAACCACTGTTATATCCATCTCATATTTACTAACAAGAGACTAAGTAGTTCTCACCTACCAGGGAGGGCCCTCAGCCTCTAATTTTTACGCTCTGTCCCTCACAGTCAGAAAGAAACTTTTAATTTCCTCCCTTTTCTCCTTAGTTGCAG
>NW_004567115.1:15075391-15112699 GCF_000260355.1 Condylura cristata
AAAAAAAAAAAAAACACACATTTTTTGTGTGTCCTCTATTCGTTAATTCCTACAGATGATCTAGTTATCTCTTATGACTTACATAAAAGTCATTTTAGCACTTTATATTTTCTGATAAAATATATAAATGTATTTCTCTATTGTATTTTTTTTCTTGAAAGTCTGAAATGCAAATATTCTCCTCATTGCAGTCTAGTTATAATTAGAAACTAGCTAATATTTCATTTTTCCTGGGAAATATTTGTAGTTTTCATTAAAGATTATTTAAAGATTATTAAACTGCCATTAAGCATCTTTTATCTTCTAATAATTTTATTAAAACTCTTAATATTTTATATAAAATTTTCAGCTATACCTGCTTTTTTTATTTTTCTTTTTCTTCCATCTTTTAAATTTCCCTTGAATCTGATGCTCAAAGTTATAATATATTTATTTTATTCTGTATTGAATTGTGTGTGAGGAAAATGCCTATCTTTTTGAAAAATCAGTGTCTATATAATATTATGGCTTTCTTGACCTTTTTATCTATGGATGATTAGCAATCATTATCTCATGTTGTCTTTTATTCAACTCACTAAGCTTTTTCCATGTTGATATTTTTGATCATAAAAAAATAGGAAGATTAGAATCAAAATACTCATGATTTGACAGGTAATATATATTATCAAAGAGAATGTTGGGAAATTATGCAGTATAGTAACAGCTTTTACAGAGAAATTGTTCCTAAAAATTTACTTCATCTGAAATAATGTTTAAATAGCAAGCTAGTCATTTAAACATCTAATCTTGTATACTACTTGTATACTTCTATACAGTTCATTAAATTAATCGACAGTTATGTGGTATCTATGGAGAAGTGGCAATTAATTATTTTTATTAAATTTTTATGTCATGCTATGATATTTTCAGATTTTATTTCTTTTTTGCAATCCTCACATTGAGTATTGTAAGCTATTTGTTTGATAGTCATGAAAAAATATGAAATTCCCTTAAAGCAATATAGGAAGACATATTCAGTTAACAACATAGATTTTTGCACAAAAGTTAATAGCATAAAACACAAACATTTACTACTCCTTTCAGTTTGTTGAACTGGTGTAAGTGGTCAGGACTTAATGATCCAGAATGTCTTCCCAGACATGCCCCTGTTGGTTATAATGTCTAAAATAATATTCCTGTGCCCCTTTGTCCCTTAGGATATTAGTTTCAGCTTGTTACATGGTGACAAAATGGTGCCAACAGGAAGAAGGGCTAACCCGAATATATAAATGATTTCCAAGCCTCTACTTGTAGCAAATTTGCTAATTAATGTCCCTTTAGCCAATATAAATCACAAAGTTGAACCCATAGTCAATTGATGAAAATAGTGACTCAAAAACTAGCTTTTGAAGATATGAAAAACCTGCTTATTGAGTTGCTTTAAAGTTATTGAATCGGGACACTGAATCTATACTGTAATTTTTAAATAGGCAATATAAATATTAGAAATTGTGGATGCTGTGATTGTAACAAATGTAATTTATGTGGTATTACTGTGATTTATAGGGCATCTATCATATTAATCATTACTCATCACTTCAAATTTATGTGATGATTTTGTTCCTATGATAGTAATAGTGGTAGATTAGTTGTTGACATTGATTGCCCTATGAAGATTTATAGTCTGGCTTTATATTAGATTAAAATAAACACCAGAGAAAATAAGATATGCATCCAATCTATTTTATCAAGAATCTTTACACAATAAAACATCCCTAGCTAGTATAGATTTTTGAAATGCCTTCTTGTATATGCTGCTTGCCTAATACCTGATTTAATGAATATTATAGATTTTATGTAATCACTGTAGTCTTCTTCCAATAATTAGTATTAATTGATGATTTATTAAAGGTACAAATCTCTAAAACTGGATTCTCTTATTTTCCCTATCAGGCAATATCTTATTGCTATAATATAACCAAATTAGATCCATATTAATGAGAAAATTGGTGTGGTATTAGTGGACTTATAATTGAAAGACTATAACCTTTATTCATCACAGTTAAAATAATCTTAAATTTTAAAATTTAAGCATAGATAATATTAAAAAATACTTTGACCATTTTATTGGGAATTTAACTAAATCCCAAGAGGATAATGAGTTGTCATGGGTTATAGAATCACTTAAGAAACATAACCAGTAGACTTTATCTAGTATAGAAATAATTATTTTCATTTGAAAATGAAATTGAGATATCATTTATTGGTTACTACATGATTTTATTACTCACATTTCCACAAATGTAAAACCATGTTAAAACTATAGTAGACTTGAATGCCATTTTCATTATAGTGTTTTAGAGAACTACTAAGAATAAATTGAGAAGATAATAATAATTGGATTGCAAATGAGATTTTCACTGTCTTACTTAATTTATTAAAAAAAACTATTTGGCTAACTAAGAGAATAATTTTTATCTAACCTATGTAGATATAATGCAATTCCATTATAACTTTAGCAATGAAAATTAAAAATTAGTCTCTATAATTATATAATAACTAAAAATGAATTTAAATAATGGACTGAACATGCCTTATTCCTATTGTTAGAATTTTATAATGATTGATATTCTCCAACTTAATGTAATTAGTTATTAATTATTTCCATTGACAATCATGAAGAATCTAATATTTCAGGATGACATTGTTGATGTGTTATGCATCATTGGGAAATATTAGTCTTTCAGTTATAGCAAAACTACATACTTGGAGCACATACTTTTAGTTTGGTATGTCTATGAATCCACTTATTTGCTTATTGAAATGATGTTTGGTTTACTTATTAAATATTTAGCTGTTTTTTGTTGTTATTGTTATCAAAGGATTTGTAACCTAAGGCCTTCTAGATCATGTGAGTGTGTGTGTGGGTGTGTGTGTGAGAGAGAGAGTTGTCTTCTAAATAACTCAATTTATTTTGTAATATTAAGAACTCCAATCTTGAATAATTGTGGGATAATGAAAACAGATTTTAATTTTAAAATAAGAGGAATCTGCTATCCCCATTGCATGTTTCTTTTGCATATGTTTTAGTTTCTCTCATTTAATGTTTGTTATCATGACTTTGTCTTTTCATTTTAGCTAATTTGATGAAATATTGGTTTACAATTTTCATTGTAGGAACTGCTTCCAAAACATATGTAGGTACTTTAGATAGGTCTGTTTACTTTATATTTAAAATTATCTTATTTCCTAAAGTACCTCAAGCAAAATGTCCATTGAATGCTTTGTGAGGTTAATGGAATTTGATATGCTTTTTTCAGTAGATTACACTGAAGATAGATGGTTCCATAGACAGTAGATAACTAAAGTATAGATAGGAGCCCTGCCAAATCTTAGCTAGATGAGAACTTTCTGATTGCAACTCCTGGTCTAATGTTTATGTATCTTCATTGTACCTCCATTCCTAGACATTCCCTTTTAGAAAAACATCAGTTATCCTTAGTGTTTATGTGAGTAAGTTGTTTCTGTTTGCTGGAAATCTTTGTGTGAAGTCCAGTGCTCTGCTTTCATCAGCTATATAGTTAAAATTCATAGTAGACTCATTTTCTATGAGTAGGAATTCATATTAGGTTCGTCTCAAAGGATGGCTTGTTTTTTCCAACTTATTCTTTTCCCTTTTTTCAAAGAACAGGTCTGGGAACTAAATATTTCACTATTACATATTAATATTCTTTTTAAAAGACTCATTTCCCCTTAGAAATGTCTTTATAGCTCTCCTTGTCTCACCTCCACCTTGAGATGTTTATATTTTCTCAAGTTATTCCAATTAGGTTTAGCAATTCAGTTATATTCCCCTGATAATGCCCAACTCTGTATTCTCATTTTCTGTCACCATTGTAACTGTCATCAAACTATTCTGTGAGGCACTCCAGTGTCAAAAGGCTTTTTATACATATGCCATGATATTTTATCTTCAAAACACCCTTATAAATATTCTAAAAAGATCTTTTATTAAGGTAAAATATCAAAAATTATGTAGTTTTAGTAATATGTTCAAAGTCATACAGTAATTTTAAGGCTAATTCTACAGAAAAATGTCTACTTCTGTTATGTGAGAAAATCCTGGCAAAAAATAGAGCTGACACTTTTTTTTTCACTTAAGTAAATGCATATAATAAATAATCCTCATATAGCCAAACATGTTTTGAATCTTACAGAGTCAGAAAATATTCACACTAAGTCATCTTATAACTTCATGAAAAGAACTTTAGCAAATTAAAATATATGTTATAGATACGTGGAATATAGAAAACTATTTTTTCAGGATGTGAACTGGATTTTGTCTGTCTAATTTTTGTGCATTCCATACTTAAGAGGTATTTTATTTTACCAGCAAAGCAAAGAATATTTTAAGTAGTAAAAACTATGTTCACATAAAGACCAATGTTAAGTGACCCACATTTAATGATTTTCAAAATGTACTAAAAAATACTGTAATCAAGAATTTGGTTCTGATATGAAAATGTACATATAAATCAGTGAAACAGACAGATTATGTGGCACAGATTTAACACCATAAAAATAGGAAAAATTGCTTTTTGACATGAGTGCCAAGACTACTCAATGGGAATAGAAGTGTTTTCAACAACTGCTGGGTCATCTGGATTCTCATCTATTTCATATATAAAAATTAACTCATAAATAATCAAATATTTAAATAAAAGAAGTAATCTATAAATTTATTTGGAGAAGACATAGGAGTAAATCCTCATGGTCAGAATTTGGCAATAGTTGATTAGATTCGATATGATATCAGTGAACCAGACAGGAAAAAATATATATATGAACTAGATTAAACCATTTTTTTTAATTGTGCATCGATGGAAACCATCAAAATATTTTTGAAAATCCACATAATAGGACAAATTATTTCCAAACCATATATCTAAGGCTATAGTATCCATAATGTATAAAGAACTTGACAATTTAACAACAAAAAAAGTTAAAATATAAATAAGGAATTTAGACATTTTTCCAGCAAAGATATACAAATTAAGTCTATGAAAAATTGCTCAAAATCAGTATCCAACAAAGATGAAAACTGAAATCATAGTAAAATGCTTTTTTTTTTTTTTTTTTTTTTGCATCTCCTAGGGTTACTATAAGTAATCCAAGTTTTGGTGAGAACATGAAAAAATTGGAACATGTATATACTACTGGTAAGAGTGATACATCCATTGTGAAAAAGTTTATCAGTTCTTTGAAAAATTAAAGAGAATTAACATATAACCATGCACTTGCACCCTAAGAATATAGCCAGAGAATTTAAATATACATTCAAGCGCAAATGTGACAATAGTGATCTTAGAAGCACTACTGTCCATTATCAAAATGTGGGTTAGTAAAATATGGTCAGTCCATACTATGAGAAATTACTTTCAAAAGGTATGAAATAGTTACAAATGCTACAACATACACAGTCCCTGAGAACATGCTACATAAAATAAACTAGATGCAAAATGTATGTGATTTGAATTATAGGATGTGCCCAAAAGATTAAAATTATTATAACCAGAAAGAATATTAGAGGTTTTCAGAAGCTGGGCATAGGACTAATAAAAAACAACTGATTACAGAGGACAGAAATTTCTTTTATAGAGTGGAAAGTTCAGGAACTAGAGATTGCTGATAGTTCCACAACATTATCAGTATATAAATGTGACTAATTTACAACTTTAAATATTTAAAATGATAAATTGTATGTATATTTTACAATAAAATAACAAAATAACTAGCACAGAGCTACTTTAATTTGATAATTCTAATGAAAAAATAAATTCTCCAGAAATAAGGAAGCATGACACGTTCACAAAATGAGAGATAAAGGATATTCTCAATTATTGATATATATGCTTCAGTTTAAAGACCTCATTCACCTTACAGAAATAAACAGATAAACAGAATTTACTTCAAAGACATGTTCTTTACAAAGGTCAGGTAAATTTCCTTCTCACAGGCAAGGGCCAAATAAAAACATAAACAAAAGTTAAGAAACTACATTTTCTGTTATTTCTCACCAAATGAAGAAATAAATCCCATTATTTTCTTTAAAAGATATCACCAAATACTCAGAACAGAAAACCAAATTCCTAGTCACTATAAATTAGGAGTCAGCAAATAAAGCTTTAGTGTCTTAAAGATCATCTCAGAAGTAGAGACCTATGTGATTTTAAATAACCTGTGAGTTGTAGCTCTCAGTCTATGTATTTTAATGGGTTTTAAAAACTTAGTCAAATTGGAAATGCTAGTAAAACCCACAAATTTTTCAACATATTTTTAAGCATTTAAAATAAAGAATAGTATACATATATAAAGAGAGATACAGATCTATACATATGCTTTCTGAATTAGAAGCCAAACTGATATTATAAACAGCAATAAAACTGTAACCTTTCTGCTATCTTATTTTACTGAGCAAAGACCTATGATATATAACTTCATACAATTAAAGTCCTTCAGTTCTTCTTTATATTAAATAACAAAAATCTAATAAAGGAACATTTCCCAAGATAATTAAATAATTTTTGGTTAGACCAGCCATGTGACATCCTGAGACAATTTCTTTTTTCTTTTTTTTTTTTAAGATTTATTTATTTATTCATACAGAACTGGGGTACAGGCCAGAGATGCGGTGGGTGAGCGGATTCACCAGAGACAGAGAGGGGAGCAGAACAGGCAGATCTACGAAGTACACTGCTGAGGGGAGCAGCGGGCAGGTCAGGAGAGGTCTGCCTCTCCATGTGGATCTCCTCCGGGCAGGCGGGAATCAAACTCATGCGGAAGTGGCTTTAGCTTCTTAGTGCAGTGCTTTAGCCCACTGCGCCACCAGGGAGGGCCTGTTTTCTTTTCTTTCTTTTTTTTTTTAAAGATTTATTTATGCATATAAGAACTAGGGTACAGGCCAGAGGTATGTGGGTGGGAGTGAGAGGATTCACCAGAGACAAAGTGGGAACAGAACAAGCAGATTGGCTGAAGTACACTGCTGAGGGGAGAACAGGCGAGACAGGTGAGGTCTGCTGTGCCATGTGGGTCACCTCCCTTACAGGGAATCAAAACTGATGCTGCAATTGTTAAGGGGAAGGATGTCCTAAAGGAACTCTGCAGTCTTATGGACTCCACCCCCTACTCCAGCTTTCTGGATCCTATATCCTATACCCTCCTCCACTGATTGGAAGCCACAACTCCCAGCAGTACTAGAGAGAGAACTGCGAGGACCCAAGGGCGGAGTTACCAGGAATACTGGGACATTTGGGGGATAAATAGGGCGTGATTGCATCTCTCATTCTCTTGCTCAGGAAGCAGCTTTCCTGACGGTGTGACTCTGTGTGTTCAGTCAGCCTAGCCATAAGGTATTCCAGTTACTTTGTATCTCACTCTCTTTCCCTGGGTTGTTTCCTATTCCTTTCTCCTTTTGTAAATAAACCCATTATTGACCCTTTTGTATCTGCAGTATAACTGAATTGTGAGTGAGTGGGTGAGGCCCCACAGACAGGTGTCCCAGAACACTCTGGGCTACCCTGTAACACAATGGCTATGGAACTCTCTTTTCAAGGAGCTCATCAGAGTGAAATAGTCTTTGCAGCACTCTCCTCTTGCCATTCTGCTTCCCTGTTGTTGGAAATCTACAACCTGACATCAATCAAAAATGAACCTTGAAGTCACTGCTCTGATCACACATGTGCATATAAACTCTGGTTCCAGTGGCTGTTTGTACTGGTTTGTTATTTGGACCATTTCTAGGGTGTATTTTTGCTGTTATTGTTTTTAAAATTGGAGACTGATCACTTGAGAATGATTAATTATATTCAAGAACTTTAACCTGTAAGCCACCGGGGAACTTCATTTGTGCAAGTTAAATTTGAGTTCCCTATATTTTCAATGTGTCATAAAACATAATCTTTCACTTTCTTTTTCTTTACATTTCAGAAATGTAAAATCTATTCTTAACTTGTAGGCTATGATTGTTGATCCCTAAGCCAAAGGGGAAGCACAAAGACTAGAAAGTGTTCCAAAGTTACCAGGAAAGATTAAAGAAGACAGAGTTATACCTAAAAATTTCAGATATAGAATAAGCAACTATGTGAGCCAGCTGTCCATCTATGTGATCCTAACTATTAAATGTATATCCAAAATTCACATAAGGATTAATTCTAAGCAGGTGTTAAAGTACCTTTCATTTATTTTTGTTCTGTGTTTTTCTAGCATCCTCATCATGAACATATTCCATTTATCACTAAGAAAATAAAACATTTTAAAATCGGAGAAGAAAAGCTGAATTCTAAAATTTTAGTATCAATTTTCCAAGTATCTATCAAGTAATTAATAATTTTATAAGGGTTAATGAGAAATGTGGGACATAAAGTTTCAGGCTAATCCATCTCAAAGTTAGCCATGATAACAAATTGTATAAATAAGTGCTTGTGATACATTTTAAATGGATAAAACACAGCCACATCTTTTTTTTTTTCTCGCTTAAGGTATTCTCTGTAAACAATGAGGTCCTTGTTTACATGTGGTTTCATGATCAGAAGCTAAAAGAAGAATATGTTGTTACTCTTTAGTTAATGGACTAGACAAGCACCTCTTCATATTGAAGCCTCAGAGGACCATGTATCGGTATAAGTAATTAATTTCCATTACCGACCTTTGATATAGTCTTTGAAACATCACCAGGATATTAAATGATATGATATGCATTTGCACTGATTCCTCTTTCAAAGCAGTTACTAATCCAAACAATCATATGATATTAAAAAGAAACTTTATTACTTGAACAAAAAATGTATTTCAAAGAGGTGGCAACCATAAATATTATTAAACATGATCTCCCTTTTCAACTCATTAATCAAACTGGCATAGTCTTGCATCACTCTCCTCTTGCCCTTCTGCCTCCCAATTGTTGAAAATCTACAACCTGACATCAATCAAAAATGAACCTTGAAGTCACTGCTCTGATCACACATGTGCATATAAACTCTGGTACCAGTGGCCGATTGTGCTGGTTTGTTATTTGAACCAGTTCTAGGATGTATTTTGTTGTTGTTGTTGTTATTGTTTTTAAAATTGGAGACTGATCACTTGAGAATGATCAGTTGTATTCAAGAGTTGTATTCAATTGTTTTCACTGATGTAAGCAAATAAGCAAATGAAAACTAGTAAATAGAACAACCATCTAAAGTAGCTTATTAGGTCTTAGAAAACACTAGTTATCTTATATTAGTGTTCATGAGAAGACATGCAGAGAGTCATGGATTTTGTTCATATTTCACTTGGGCTCCATACACTCTCCTCACATGCTGGCTGGAGAGACCTTAGCAACTACTTGTATTAGATTTCATTTATGAAGCTTAATCTCTACTGCTCAAACTCCAGCTTCTGCTGAAACTATTTCTATATCAGATAATGGAAGCCGAAGTTTGACACTGACTAGTAAAGGGTCATTGTGAACTTGACTGACCAGTTTCCATGGGCTCTCAGGCTTCCTTACCAGCTTCTTACAGACTTAGTATCATGACCAGGACTGTGGGAACATTGAAGCCTGTGACACAGACTTTACTCAGCAGAAAATGAGGAACCAGATAAATATTTTTCCACACAAAAAAAGATTATTCATAGATACCATTGTTCATGAGGCCTTTCTAAGGAGAGATGGGTATTGGTGCTCACCTATGTTGCTCTTCTCATTAAATATGTTTTTACTTCCCTACCTCCCTGTGTTCCCCTCTATCTTACTTCCCAGGGACACTGCATTCCTTAATATGATAAAATTGTTAGCACATATGTTTTTACTTCGGGTTCTGATTTCTAGGGAATTCACCCTAAGGTAGATAATTAAGATTAAACTATATAACAAGAAGAAAATGAAAACAAAATCCTTCTATTGTATCATTTTAAAGAGCTAATTTCCCCATTATATGCCTCTGCTGAAAGTAATGGCTATCTTCCTGAAAAGATCAACTGATCAGGAGAAATGTGGTAGCTTTGGCATTTATAATAGCAATGCCATGTTTTTGACTGAAAATTTAAACCCTTCTTGCACACTGTTAAAGATGTTCTCAGGAGCTTTGTACATATTTTAAGTCCATTATAAATACAAAGTTCCCTGTAGTAGTAGATGACAACAAAACCACAGTCTCTTTTTTATATTGTCTTTAAGGGGTGGCACTATTAGGAACCCACATATTTGACCTTGTGTTTAGAAGATTCAGGTTTGTATTGTGAAAATTTTATCAATAAATTCTTAGGTTATTAACAGAATTGATGGTGCTTAGAAAATAGCAACCTGGGAATATAGGAATCTCTGAGAGTTTAGCATCATTATTTTACAATATTTCCCTTGCCTTTTAAGACTTTTCAACTTGATATGAGCTTCCTGAAAACTGAGAAGCTGATCAGCAGAATTTTAATACTCCCATGCTTTCAGAATGCTCTTTCCACCAAGGTCACATTGCTCACTGTACTCTTAGTCTGACTACCATAAGGCTGTCTAAGTAGAGAAATGAAAACCACCTGGATGTTTCAGTATTCTAGCAACTCTTAAACTGTTTGATAGTAAATGGAGCTAATAAATGTTATGTAATTTATACATTTACTCTTTTAGTTGTATTTACCCATTTTTTCCCCATATGCTATGCTCATGATATTTTTAAAAGTATTCTATTGAGGTAATGTGCTTACATTATTATTGTTGATATTTGGAGTTATAGAGAGGTATCAACACTATAGTGCTCCGACCACCAAATCACCAATAGTCTTCAACCATGATCCACTGTGTCCCCTCTCCTCTTTGTTCTAATCCTTCTCCCAACACCTACCCTCCTGATGATATGCTCTGGAGTCAGTTAAGATTTTAAACTAGTCTTTATCTTGCCCTGAGCTTGAGTTCTTTTTTATTCTTAATTAATTAATTAATTAAAGAAACACTTTTTTAAAAAAGATTTATTTTTATGTGCATACAGAAATGGGGTAAAGGCTAGAGGTGCAGGGGCAGTGGGAACATTCATCAGAAACAGAGTGGGGAGCAGAGCAGGCAGATCAACAAATGCACTGCTGAAGGGAGCAGCTAGCAAGATAGGAGAGGTCTGCTGTGCCAAGTGGGTCACCTCCTGGACGGGGATCAAACTCACAGTGAAGCCACCATGGCTTGGCTTAGCTTCGCAGTGCAGCGCTCCAATCTGCTGCCCCCCAAGGAGATACCAAGTTTGAGCTTTTTATATTCCACGTGTAAGTAATGCCATCTGGAATTTATCTTTCTCTGTATGACTTGTTTCACTTAACATTTGGCCTTCCAAATCCACCCATGTTGTTGCAAAAGGCTTAAATTTATCATTTTTGATTGTATATATATGCCACATCTTGATGCACTCATCTATTTTTGGACACTTAGGTTGTTTCCATAATTTTGCTGCTGTAAATAGTACTGAAGTAAATATGGGAGTACATGTTTCCTTCTTATTTATAATTTTGAGTAACTGGCAATGGAATTACTGTGTCACTTGAACAATCCATTTTTTCATATTTTGAGACACCTCCTTATTGCTTTCCATATGGGCTGGACCTATTGCCATTTCCGCCAACAGCATAGGAGGGTTCCCCTTTCTCCAATTCCTTCCCGTCATTTGCTTTTAGGCCATTCTCACATGTGTAGCTGGGATTTCTTTGTGGTCTTGATTTGCATTTCCCTAATAATAAGTGATGATGAACATCTTTTCATTTGACTTTTTGCCATTTATATGAATTCTTTTTTTTTTATGCATATAGAACTGGGGTACAGGCCATAAGTGCAGGGGCAGTGAGATTATTCACTATTCAGAAGCAGAGTAGGGAGCAGAACAGGCAGATGGATGAAGTACACTGCTGCGGGGGCAGTGGGTGAGACAGGCGAGGTCTGTCACACCATATGGATCACCTCAGGGACCAGGATCGAACTTGTACCCAAACAGTCCAGCTAGCTTTGCAGTGCTGTCCTTAACACATTGTGCCACCAGGGAGCACCCAATTTGTGTAGCTTCTTTGGAGAAGTGCTTATTTACATCTTCAGTTTATTTTTTATTGGGTTATCTATTTTCTTTTTGTTGAGTTGTTTGAGTTCTTTGTAGAACTGACTCTCTTGACAGATAGACAATGTGCAAATATTTTCTGCCATTCAGTTGAATGTCTTTTCATTTAAGTATAGTTTCTTTTAACTTTTTAGTGAATGTAGCCTCAATTGTTTATGTTCTCTTTGTTGTTGTGGCTTTTAGAGAGGGATCCCTAAAGATATCACTGATGCTTATGTCATGGAATGCTTTGCCTGTTTACTTCTATGTATTTTATGGTTTCAATTCTTACATCCAGGTCTTTTATAAATTTTGAATTGATTTTTGTATATGGTATGAGATAGTGGTCTTCTTTCATTCTTTTGTACGTGGCTGTCCAATTTTCCCAACATTATTTAGTGAAAAGGCTTTCCTTAATCCTGTGTATGTTTTTGGCCCCTTTTGTTGTAGTCTAGATGTCCATATCTAGACTAGGTTTATTTGGGGAGGCTCACAATTCTATCCCATTGGTCTGTATGTCTATTTTGCTCCAGTACCATGCTGTTTCAAGTATTGTGACTTTATAGTACAGTTTGAAACCTGGGCATACATTATTCAATTATTTTAGGTTTTTTTTTTTTCATTCAGGATGGCTTTGACTAGGCAGCGTCTTTCATGATCCCATATGAAGTTTAATAGTGTCTGTTCCAGCCCTTTTAAGAATTCCACTCGTATTTTTTGTGATTTCACTGAATCTATAGATTGCTTTTGATATGAGCCATTTTGACTATGTTGATTCTTTCACTCCTCAAGCAGTTAATATGTTTTAATTGTTTTGTGTCTTCTGTTTCTCTTAATAATGTCTTATGGTTTTCTTTGTATAGATATTTGATCTCCTTAAAATTTAACAACTTTTGCTTCATCCAGTTTTGCAATGTTTATTATCAAAATAATATATACTAATATATGCATTAAGACCATATGATCTGGAATAAACAAAAATGAGGAAATGACTTTTTCTGAGTTGTTGTAAAATATATTTTTCTCTGAAACTTAAAGTTCATAAATTATATGTGTGAAATACTTCCTATCGTGTAGGAATATTTACCATGCCAAGGAATCTTGTTAGCAAAAGTTGTAAATTATGAAAGAACATAACTTGATAAGCAATCTTGCTAATTTTTGAGTATTATTCAAGAGAGTTAAAATAGAAATGATACAAACCACTAATGGTAAAATCAATGTCAATTGAAACAGTCACTTGTGTCCTTCTGAAGATTCTTAAATTTATTCATTATGTGTGAGGAAATCACTAATGGGTTAAACATAAGCCAAAGTGTTAGAGAGAATAACATGATTTAAGTGACAGCAAATAGAAGTACCTAAGAATAGTCCACATAAGGAGTAAGCAACTATGTTATAAGAATAGAAATTGTGATGGGGGGGGACAGAAAACTCAGTGATAGAAAATAAATTTAATTACTAAGACTTGGTATTTTTTTTTATGTTGAACTCATGAGAAAGAAACAAATTAACTATCACATGTTTTTGAAAACACACAATGCCTATATAAATTAATAATCATGCCAATTTAAAAATTCAGTTATTGAGTGCTTGCTATGTTTTAGTCACTGTGATAAGCACTGGGAATACAAGAATGAATGCCACATATTCTCTAAAAATTTGACAGATGATAAAATGGAATTGTTTTCATTATTGATCCTTTTGATACTATCCCCAAAATATGTAATATGTTACAAAGTAAAGTATGACACTACCACACAAAGCCAGCATAAGAGGCAGCAGAAAAAAATTTACACTGCTCCTAAAGTCCACCAAATGGAGAGTACACAAGTGCAGGATTTTGTATAATGAAAGTTTTTCATATATGTAGTTCTGAAGTCCCAAGACAAAAGCATGTACATCAACAGCATAATGAGTAACTCCAATTGAAAAATGTGATAATATGTCCTTCGTGGCTTGGTTGACACAGTAGTCAAATGTTTCACTCAGGCTCAATAGATAGAAAAGGTGAGAGGATAGTCCATTGGGATGACATCTACTCTCAGAGTTGGCAGACAAAGTACTGTCAAGTGTTTTCCCTGAATCACTTGTTGACCCTGTGTGAGAACTAGCTTGGGGCTATCTTTTCTCTAAGTGGACTATCACCATGACAGCAAGGGTCACTAAAATTGGCCAAGGACATGCCAAATATTTTAGTAGTCACTGTCTGAGTTCTGCACCTATGCACACAATTGCAATACTACTCGGGTTCAGAAAACAAGAATAATGGGGTTTTCTAACAAACCAGGAAAAAAAAAACAGAATTACTAAGGCCAAAAATAGCCATTTATCTCACTCCACGCAGTGTCCGTTGTCTTCAAGATGTAAGCAAATGCAGCTAAGATGGCATCTTTCCACCTCCGAGGACATAGTGCTCCTCTCCAGGACAATAGGCCAAGTGCCCAAGATGTCTGGAACACATGGCAGGCCATGTTCCCACTCATGAAGACACAACAGGAGATATTACCAGAGCTGCTGAGATGCCGCAGCACGGCACCAGATTAGCAACACTCAAACAGCAGCCGTAGTGGCTGAACTACCCAACAAATGGCCATACTCCGGCAGCTCAGGAGGGCACATGGCTCCAGGTCTTCTCCCTCTCTGCCAGGCTGTAAAAACAGCAAAACTAGAAATAGTTTGAGTTGTTCAGCTAATTGCAAAGCCTCAGAACTTTCCCTTTCTGAGGTTGGCGGCTGGAGGCCTATTCACATTCAGCAGCCTACACAACAGCCTTCTGAAGGGTTAGTACAGTGGAAGCTGAAAACACTGAATCCTCAAACTCTGAATACCAAACACTGAATACTCCAGGCCCAAATTCTGAATGCTGAAATGCTGAATCCTCCAACACTAAACCCCACTTGCAGAACAATCTATGGCTCTATGGCTGCTTCTTTCCTTTATTTCTACCCTTCTACCCACATGTTCTGATGTTGAAGAGAGTAGAAGAATGGAAGTACTGGGTGATCAAAAAGAGAAAGGAAATAGACCTTTCCTTAATATGTGAAGATGGCTAATGTTCAGGAGGCTCTAACTGAGCAAGAGGAGGTTTAAAGTTTTTTTTTTTTTTTAATAGTATAGTGTATTAAATACCTTAATTATTGTAAAGAATTGTCATTTTCTGAAACAATCAGAAATCACTGTATTCTGACAATATTATATTCAAAGGTACAGGGAGAAATTCATACTACTGTGTGGTTTAGACTAGACTAACAAGGAAAACCAAGTTGAGATTTAATTTTATTCCTGGGGTTACATCTAATCATTTACATCATGATTTAGAAAGCATGCAATGTAAAAAGTTGACTATTTGATTTTGGTTTGTTTACTGAAATTTAACTGCAAAAAAAGAGAAGATCGCAGTGTTAACTCTTACATAGATAACTACAAGCATAAGAGAAAGCCATCTATGTGTTCTTTATTCTCCTAAATTCATGAAGTGTTCAACTAGCTGGTCTCTATGATATCTCATATTCAGTTCTAAAATTCTGAAATCAGAAGAATAATATTTCTCTGATATATTTCACTTATTGGAAAGATAATAATGAATGAGCAACCCTGAAATAAGAATATCAGTCTGCTAAAAACCTAGGGAGAAAATTAACTCAGGCACACAGTTTTGTTTTTTGTTTGTTTGTTTGTTTACTTTACACAATGTCATTATTATTAGTATGAGAGAGGCAAGTTTCTCTCTCTCTTTTTTTTTTTTTTTTTTTGCTTCCTGAGAAACATGAATACAAAAGTGTATCAACAATACATAATACATTTTTGCGGAAAAATGTATTTTTGAAGTTGTAAAAGTAAATGTTGAGAAGGTCTCCAAATAAAGATAACTTGAAATAGCACTCTATTTGAAATAAGTTTTGAAATAGATTGTCATGTAATAACTCATTTGCAAACTAAGAGAAGTGTATATCAAAGTTGTTAATAGCAGTTGGTATTGCTTGTATTCCTTTTCTCAGTTAATGCGAAGCCCTAAAATCATTTACACAACACACAACAGTAATTTATAATGTTACCTTTTATCTTTAGATTTTCTTGTTTTGAAGTTCAAGATAGAATATATATTTTAAATATTTTAATATTGAAATACAGAATGTTTTTGTATAGCAGTTTTAATTTTCTATGACTTAAACTTGTGCTCTAAAATTAAGTTCCATTTAGTCTTATCAAATGTTTCTTTTTTTGTCAAAATCTGCAGAAGTCAAAAAGGGATACATTTATAAATATCAAACTATATACCAATAACAGTGGTTCAAGAAATTATGTGCTTATAACCATCAACATATGTAAATAAAAGTTCTAGAAAACAAGCAAATAAAAATTTAAATTATATTTAAGAGGAAATTTAATAAAATAAATTATCCTGAAAGATTTTTCCCCTGAAGCTTGTTTCTAACAAATAGTATCTGGAGAAAAATAAGGCCATCTGTCTCAAGCATTTGCTGGTAAAATTTGCAGGTATGCTTGCTAAAAATAGACCTATTTTTCCTTGTAAGACAACAGAAAGAAAATAACATTTTTTCCAAGATTCTAAGTATAGGATGGTAAAATTGCTACATTTTACCATCAAATAAAATGTCCTGTTATCCATCCCTGGAGAAGCTATTACAGTGCTTGTTAGTTTTTATGATTAGTATAAAGGCTGTATTTGTTATCCCTTGTGTTACCTTTCTTAGTGCCCAGTGATAAAGTAATTTAGGCAACACACATGATAGTAATTTATAATGTGTTTTATACTAAATCTTTGGATTTTCTTGTTTGGAAGTGCAGGATAGAATATTTATATATCGTAAAACTTTAAATAATTGGAGAACTGTAGTTAGACATGTTGATTAGTATTATTAAGGGTCTGCATTTGAACAGTATTAAGAGTATGGGAAATCTCTTCAAACTACTCAATGGATAATTTTTTGTAATATACTCAGAGTGTCAGACAAGACTTTAGTTGTGTACACAATTCAGGATTCATTGTATGGGGAGAATGTATGTCATTTTGGGAAGAGTAAGGAAGAACGCTTCTTTAGTTTGAAGCCAAATATGTTTTACTGAAATAAAAACGGAACTATTACATAAATTTCAATTGAAGTATAATTTAGTGTAATTCAGGTGTAAGCATTAACTAAACTAAGAAAATAAAATGGAAACCATTTTGTTAATCATTGATTTCTTTATAAATGTGCATACCTATTGAAATTCTTAATAGTCACTGATAAAAAGTTCTTCATTATGAAATGTAAATTTTGAACATATTACACAAACACTAGAAATTTTAAAAACACTTTTATTTTACTTAAATGCTAACTTCATTTATTTTAATTTGACGTCTACAATGATATTTGAAATTATATCTGCTAAGGGAAAAGTAGATTATTGTCATCCCCTTCACTTCTGAATTTTTCTAAGAGATTTCTGGAGAAAAAAAATACCACCTATATTCTTAAATTATAATATAACGTATAACTATCCACATGTAAAATTTCATTTCTATCACAGTTCTTTCTAACTAATATAGTTCAAAGCCAAAGTTGTAACAAGCTGTTCACATTTACTATGGATGAATAATATTTTCAAGTAAATTTAGAGTCTTCCAGTATTTTAGTAATATTTAGTAGCTTAAAATTAAAATGAACATAATTTATTAATTAAACTAAGTAAGGCATGTTACTGTTTGAGAAGTGTCTCACTACTTCAGTGGTTTGTAAGAAACTTCTCTCAGGAATTTGTAAGAGGAGTCTTTGTTTTCATAGAAATAAAAAAATACTAAAATTCATATAGCTCCATGAAAGACCCCAGCACCCACAAAATCTTGACCAAGAAAGAAAAACTGAGATGTCATATGTACTGATTTCAAGCTGTATTACAACCTATAGTAATCAAAGAAGTATAGTATTACACATATCTCAGTTGACCATAATAGAGAACCCCAAAATAAATCCATGCATATATAGTCAACTATTATTTGACAAGAATACATATTGGAGAAATAACAATCTATTCAATAGATTATAATGAGAAAACTGTATACCCATGCACAAAATAATGAACTCACTCACACCATACACAAAAATTAGTTCAAATGGGTTAAAGACTCAAAGGAAATATGCAAGACCACAGACTCTTTACTGAAAACATAGGAAATAAGTTCCCTAACACTGTGTTTGCCAAATTTTTTTTGGTTTAACATTAAAAGAAAAGGCAACAAAAATAAAAATAAGCAAGTGGGACTACCTCAAATGAACACTACCCTATACAGCATAGGAGACCATCAGCAACATGAAAGACAGGCAATGGAATATGAGAATGTATTTTCAAATCACATATTTCATAAATGATTCATGTTTATAATAAATAGCTTATGCAACTCAATACGAAAACCCAAATAAAACAATTTTAAAGTTGGTAAAGAACCTGAATAGATATGAATAGATATTTTTCCAAAGAAGACAAATTAATGGCTAACAGATTCATTATAAATTTTCATTATAAAGAAAATGGTATGTGTATGTGTGTGTGTGTATGTGTATGTATACACACACACACATACTGGAATATTATTCAGCCTGAAAGGAGAGAACATTCCTGTTATTTATGACAATATATATATATGAGACTGGAAGACTGTATGCTACATGATAGAAGCCAGAGAGAAAAAAATAAGAAATGGAGCAGCAAAAATGGTGAATTTGTAACAGCAGAAAGAAATGTGGTGGTTGCTACAGGCTTGGAGTGGAAAGGTAGGGGCATGATGAGTGATTGATAAAATAGTGCAAATTTTCAGTTACTAGATGAATAATTTCTGAGAATATAATTTCTGAGAATATGTAGCATGATATCTATAGTAGGTTAAACTATTGTAAAATTTAAATTTGCTAAGACTTTATCTTAAGTGTTAACATTACTTGTGCTCATTAGGAATCTTTTCACAATGTGCACATATATGAAACAATTATGTTGTGCACATTCAATACATTAACTTTTGTCAATTATATCTCAGTAAAGCTGGAAGAAAAATGAAATTACAATGGGCATTTTACAATTTCAGTGACAGTGGTGTTATGTTGGCAAACTGAAATCAGCTAAGGTAAAATAATTTACATAAATTTCAAAATGCTACCAATCAGGATTTTCTTTTCTGGAAAGGCAGTTAGTAAACCTTTTCTAGAAAACTTCACATTATGCAGGATAGTAGTGCAAACTTGGGCTGTCTCCAGAAAACTATGATTTATGGTGACCCTAGTTAAAATGGAATTTATATTATTCAGATGTCAAAATTTCATTTAAGGCATTGGTGAGTAAAAACATGTAACATTATTAAAATATTCCACTGGTCCACATGAATCATTTCAAAACCATTTTTCATAGAAATAAAAATGGTCACGTTTAATTTTGCCTTCTAAGAGTCAAATCTTCAAAGAAGAGATACAATGCTGGGAAGGCTTGTAGCAGTAGCTGATCATTGCTTTTCAGCAGTGAAATGCTTTGGATAAGACATGGATCAAGAGTCTTCACTTGGAGGACTGAGATTCAAGAAGAGTAAAGTAGGTTGGAGCTTGAAAGAGCAAACCAGTGTACTAATCCAAGACAAACAGTTTCATGTATCTGCTTCATCATCTGAAGGGAATGGCATACTCAAAATCTATAGAATAGACAAACACATAGGAAGGTCGAGGAAAAGTATGGTGTAAAAATGATGAGAATCTATGGTTTGTGCTCCAATATTTAAGTCAAAAGTGTGATTCCAGTTCACATTTCCAATATAATATTTTAAAATATCTTTTTAAAAATATTTACTTATCATACTGGGGTACAGGCCAGAGGTGCAGGGGTGAGAGAATTCACCAGATACAGAGTGGAAAGCAGAATGGGCAGATCTACTGAAATACACTGCTGCGGGGAGCAGCAGGAGACAAAGAGGTCTGCTGGCCATGTGAGTCACCTCCCTGGCCAAGGACTGACTGGTGCTGCAGTGGCTGCGTATAACCTCATAGTGCTGATACTTAACCCCTTGCACTCCCAGGGAGGCCCCAAATTAACTTATTCCAAAGAGGCATATAAAATATTATGTTGGCAAAACTTCTTAAAAATGAGTAAACATATGATAAGTACTTCGGTTTAAGAAAATGATCAATATGAAAAAATTCACAGTAAAGTAACTCTTTAATGCTTATAAGTACTGTGTGTTTACTGTACCATGGGAGCCAAAGCTAAAGGCCATTAATTATAAAATTATTTGTTTTGTTTGCCTTCAGAGTTAAAGGCCAGCTCTTCGTTTAGACAGTGGCCCTCTCAATTAAATTCTTTACTAAGTATCACCCTTCTAGTCCCAGGAAACAACTCAGTTGACTAGTTAGAGAGGTGAGGGGCTATTACTCTTCTAAGGCAAGATAATGGAGAGTTTAAGACTTTAACTTAATTAAGTTTAATAATTGAAATTCCATACAGCAAAAATGTATTTTAGTTTTAGAAAGGAAAACTGATTTGCCATTACTATACAGATATTAAATATTTGCTATTGGGACACTTCAACTTACATGTTCTTTTAAATAAATCCAGCCTATATATGACAGATTAATTGGGAAACAACATGAAAATTTGAAAATTGCATTTGGCTGTTAAATGCAGCATTTCAAATTCATATTCTGAAGGTTACATAGTGTTATATGTCTCTTCATAATAGAAATGGCACAGAAGATTGGTTTTAAGGACACAGTCAAACACAATCATGCAGGCTAGTATGTGTCATGCTGATGGCTAAATTGCTTCTGAACATTTTGTAAGGCTAAATTCCATATTTACACTACATTAGCTAGACTTCCTAATTATTTTTAGAAGTTAATTTATCATCATAAAGAAACTAAGGCTAAGTTCTTGCAATGATTTCTATAAACTTGTTTTTCATTTATTTTCATCATGCTGCATATAATTCTCCAGCTTGATGATCATAATAATTTGACTAAAATACCTTAAGATATAAAAACTGTAGCTTGGGCCTTCCCTGGTGACGCAGCATGTTAAAGCACAGCACTAAGAAGCTAAAGCCACTTCAGCATGAATTCAATCCCTGCACCAGAGGTGACCCACCTGGTGTGGTAGATGGCAGACCTCACCTGACCCACCCACTGCTCCCCTCAGCAGTGTACTTAGTCGGTCAGCCTGTTCTGCTCCCCACTCTGTCTCTGGTGAATCGACTCATTGCCCCTGTACCTCTGGCTTGTAGCCCATTTCTGTATGCATAAATGAATAAATCTTAAAAAAAAAAAGAAAGAAACTGTAGCTTAATACTTCTTTGCTTTGCTTGTAGGTAAACCAGTAACAAAAATATCAAATTGACTTTGCGAAATTTGTATATTATTTAATGATACATAGTTACCTATAACCTGTAAGTGTGGCTCATTTAGACCAAGTAGATTTCTAGAGCTATTCACAGGTTCTGCACTAGCACTTCAGTGTAATTTTGTCTTTACTGTAATGCATATAGGTCAAATATGTAGTATAGGTCAATTTCCAGATTATGAGTGTTGCGGACACATGTAAAATATACAGAGGATTACTCCATATTTTTTTATAGGAATTTTTTTTAAAGATTTATTTATTTGTACAGAACTGGGGTACAGGCCAGAGATGCGGAGGGTGAGAGGATTCACCAGAGACAGGGTGGGGAGCAGAACAGGAAGATCGATGAGGTACACTGCTGAGGGGAGCAGCGGGCGGGTCAGGAGAGGTCTGCCACGCCATGTGGATCTCCTCCGGGGCAGCGGGGATCGAACTCATGCTGAAGTGGCTTTAGCTTCTTAGTGCTGTGCTTTAACCTGCTGCGCCACCAGGGAGGGCCCTACTCCATACTTTTAATGAAATATACAAGCCTAATGACTAATTATATCACTTTAATGTCCAGAGAATTATGAGTTGGGCGCATAAAAAAATATTTTCTCCCTCTCTAGAACACAACTATTTTTTTTAATATTTCAATTATAGCATTAATAAGAGGGAAAAATATTTCATTTAAATTTTCTTTCAGTTTTCTTAAGGTATACAAAAGATTGATTAATGATTAATATACATATATTTTGCTAAAACATACAGTAATCCAGTAATATAAAGCATTTAGTAATTCATGGCACTTCTTTTAAATAACACATACTTACTGTTTTGGTTATTTTATAATTAAGAGTAGCTTCAACCAAAATGTTTAACAAGTTCCCCAGCCATTTTATTCTTTAAATGATGTTGGAGTAAAGAATATTTTCATTGACTATGAATTGTTAGCTAGATATATTTAAATATTTGTATGTGATGTGCTTGATGTGAAGCTAATAGAATTGAAGTAATTAGTAGTGACAGTGTTTAAGGTGACCAGTGGAAGTCTACAAGAGGTATGTGCCAAAATCATTAAATTGTTGAAAGAATTCAACAGTTCATGTGATCAGAAAATCTTCTACATGGTAATTGAAATCACCAAGAATTATAGCCGTAATAATGTTGAGATAATGATAGTGAATGAGCTAGAGCATGAAATATAGGAATAAGGACAGATAAGAGTAGTAGAATTTACTGTGTTAATATGAGATTCAGAGATTAGGGTAGATTAAAGAGGAGGGAGGTTCTTTTTTTGTTTGTTTTGTTTTGTTTTTAAAGATTTATTTATTTGTGCATACAGAACTGGGGTACAGGCCAGAGGCTCGGGGCGGCGAGAGGCCTCACCAGAGACAGAGTGGGGAACAGAACAGGCAGATCGACGAAGCACACTGCTGAGGGGAGCAGCGGGCGGGTCAGGAGAGGTCTGCCGGGCCATGCGGTCACCTCCGGGGCAGGCGGGAATTGAACTCATGCGAAAGCGGCTTTAGATTCTCAGTGCTGTGCTTTAACCCGCTGCGCCACCAGGGAGGGCCTGTATGTTTTGTTTTTTAATAAGCAATTCAATTCAATAAGTAATTCAATTCAATTCAGCAAGTAATATTGAATTTTGCATCGAAGAACTAGGGTGTAAGAACATTCACCAGAGACTGCGTAGGGAGTACAACAGGCAGAGATATTGAAATACACTTCTAAGAGGAGTAGTGGGTGAAATAGGAGATGTCTGCTGTGCCATGTGGGTTAATTCAGTGGCTGGCAGAGGGCCATCATGGTGGTTACTGAGACTTTAAACCCTTGGCCACCAGTGATGCCGCTGGCTTTGAGATATCTAGACACTGCCCCATTTTACACTGCCTGGAATGAAAAGCAAAATCAAGTATGGTTGGAGAGATAACAGGAATTCCATATATGATTATTCTAACTCTAGTTCAGTATTACACTTCATAGATTAGGAGGAAGTTATTTTTAACTCTTTGAAAATTCATAGTTACTTAATTATGAAAAATTTTACTTAAATTGCAGAATGTGAATATATATGAATACAGATTAGTCCCTTATATTTAATATAACTTTATTAAATCGATCACTCATTTAGTAAAAAGAATCTCAAGCATTACAAATACAGACAAAATATTAAATTATAAGTTTTCAATTTCTCAAATGCTAAGTATTCACATTCATTCTACTTCAAAATATGGTCAGGAGAAAGGATGAATAGAAAAAGTGTTTATATTATATGTGACAAGTATAAATCATTAATTTAAACCAAATTAATATATTATATTTACATACAAGTAGTGATAAATGAAACATTAGACTGCTGTATTGACTTTTTAAAATATGTTTTCTGATACTGCTCATTTATTTCCCACTTATTCATTTTTGCTATTTTATTTATTTTGGGGCATGGATAGAAATCCTGACTTCCCTCTGTTTTCATCTGGCTCCCAATTATGGCTAGACCAGGCATACATACCTCAGTACATACATTGCAGCTTGTCATTTGATTTGCCTGAGTTTATATGCAAATGTTTAAACTTCTCAGAGAGAGAAGGTTAAATGCTAGTATTCACGGAAAATGTTTCTTCTTTGCTTGCTTTACCAGGCAGTGAAAATTTTATAGCACAACATTTTTATTTTGACTGAATAACAAGGAAAGTCAAAGTAAATTTTGGGGCTCAACTCTCAGAACAAATTTGTAGGAACAAGCTTTGTGTTGCACACATTTATTTCTCATGGTTTAGAGGCTTTTGGTTAAATTAGGAAACTTAATATTACTCTTAAGTGTATAATGTACTTAACATCATTTTGAAACAAGTTATGTTTTAATAAAAACATAAATAATTTGTTTCCTCTGTTCTTTCCATGTTAATATTAAATAAGCTTATTAATTAATGTGCAATCACTAGCTATTTCTACTATTTAAATACAGACAACCTTTTTAAAGCAATTTACTCTTTCCCTGTTGCTTAAAAATATCATTTCAAAATAATGGATGAGTTTGGAAATACAGATAAAGATTACTTTCTTCATATGTAAGATCTAGATTTTCAAGAATATTGTTTTAAGAATGAAACTATTTAACAAATAGAACAAGTGCTATGTTTTCATATAGCTATGTGTCATACCTTTCTATACCTGTGAGCTGATAGTTTACAAATAAAAACTGAAACTGGAAACATACACCCTTATTTTTTACAAGGATCTGAAAATATTTGTTTCCAGATGTGAACTTATTCACATAATTTAGTACCTGCTGCTTAAAATGAGTGTGGTTTTCTTTTCCTTATGTCCTCATTTCTATACTCATTTCTATACTGCATGCTTCTGTATTATGCAGAATGAAACAATTTTTATGTAAAAATGTTATAAAGGATTTGGTTTCAATTGTAAATTTATAGGATATTTCTGAAATAAAAGTCCCACTGACAGCCTCAAAGAGTCATAAATTACAAAAAGGTTTAATTAATTTTTAAATATGCAAAATGATGGAAAAGCCATACTTACAAAATAAATAAGCTATACACTATAAGAAGTTAAAAAAAAAAAACAGTAGTAATTGAAAACAAAAATCAGAATTTCACTTAGTGACAATGATTATAGCTTTATCTTGAAGCCATGTAAATTAATGACCAGGTGAACAGTTGTGACATCAAGACATTACACTTGCAAATACCCTACTCCTTGAAAATCTGTAAGTGTTGCCCTGCTCCCTCTAATTCATATTATGTTTCTACATTTATGGACCTCCTGGGAGTAGCAAGAATGATTCTAAATCCTCTTGAAAGTAATATTTTCTTAATTCAGGCTCTTGGAAATTACCACATATTAGCCAAGTGCTAAGTGAACCAACAACAAAATATTACAGGGTATTGGAATCAATACATTGTACAACAGAAACAAGATCTCCCAAATAACTTAAGTGATTTTTAAATACAGAGTTTTATATACAGAATTTTAAAATACCGTATATAATAATGTTTAAGAAATAAACAGTAGAATAATAAGAGAACAAATAAAAGCAATAATAAAACTAATATACTTGATCAAAGTCCAATGTGAAAAATAACCAAACATAAAATTTCTTTTTTTAAAGATTTATTTATTTATGCATAAAGAATGGGGGTACAGGCCAGAGGTGCAGGGGTGGTGAGAGGATTCACCAGAGACAGAGTGGGGAGCAGAACAGGCAGATTGACGAAGTATGCTGCTGGAGGAGCAGCAGGTGATACAGGAGACATCTGCTGTGCTATGTGGGTCACCTCCAGGGCTAGAGACCAATCTGGCAGTGAAGTGGCTGCTGAAGTGACTGCAGCCAGCTTGCAGTGCCTTGTCCTAACCTGGTGTGCCACCAGGAAGGGCCACAAACATGAAATTTCTTAATAAAAGATATCTCAATGAAATAACTCAATGAATGTCCTAATGGATAACAGATAAAGGAAGATATAAACATTTATGGGACTTGAAATCCTACACTAACATTCTATAGAGACAGGGAGATGAAAATATGAAGTTAAGAAAGCATAATATAAAATGAAAGAAAATATACCCTACACATAATGTGAATTCCTTATAGGGAGATTGTAAAGAATGAAGGAGAGGCACTATTAAAGAGCTTAGAAATGATCATTTTCTAAAGTTTTTAAAAGACAGGAGTCATCAGATGCTGGAATTCCAAAATATTATAAGTGGACTTTTATAAAATGAATGTCATACCTAGTTTTATCATAGCTAAACAGTTGCCTTTTATGTAAATCTTATTTAAAAGGTCTATAATGTTAGAACAATATATTATTTATTTAAAACACTAACAATTAAAATTGATATGTAATATTAGCAGTGTACTTTGAAAAATATTTGATCTGATATATTTTTCAATTTTCTCTAACCCCAAACATTATAATTATCATGTGTATGTAACTAATTTTATATTTTCTGTTCCCTAAACCTGTCATTATTAGATTTTCCTATAAGAAATCAAATATCATTGCTTATATCTTCTTGTTTTAGTTTAAACATGTTGGAAATTTTAAATTGTACTAGTCATATGAGAAAACACCCCCAGATATAATTTTTGCTCCTTTATTTAGGTAAGAAAAATAGAGATAAGAATTTCTTTAGGTTTTAAATTAATATTTTTGCAAGTTGAATTATTCCTCCTTTTTTGCACAATTATCAGATATAATTACAGGTATAACTATAATTAGAAAAATATTTCAAAATACAGAAAATCACAGTCTGTAAAATATAATTAATATCATGTAGGACCTTATTATTTAATAACTTTTTTATTTTATTTTTTATTTAATAATTAATATGAGTACTGACTTCTCCAGTGAAATAGAACCAACATAGTGAATAGATACACAGAAATAGAAATGATAGCACAGAGATATTTTGTAAGGAATGGAAATAGCCCATACATTTATCAATGCTGAGATGTCATAGGATCTGTGCTGAGAAATCTGGAGATCCAGGAGAGTCAATAATATAGTTTTAGACTACTGCGAAGGTCTGAGAATCAGAGAGTTTATAGTGTAAATTCCAACCTGAGTTTTAGTTGGAAGGCAGGAAAATATTGATGACCCAGATTAGAGAAAAGCAAATTATTTTTCACTCAGCCCTACTTTTTCAGTGCAGTCAAGGAGGGCAATCTGCTTTACTCATTCTACCAAGTTAAATTTTAAATTCATCCAGATAAGTCCACACAGATACAGCCAGAAATGTTCTCACAAATATGGTCAGAATGATATTTATCCAAATATCTGAACATGTCATAACTTAGTTATATTGAGGCACAAAATTAACCACCAAAAAGGACTCTACTTACTTAATTTTATAAATGATTGTTTTTTGATTAACTATTTTGGCATACCATTAATTTTTGTCATTATGGAAAAGTTTTTGCTTTAATTAGTATGTAATTTCTGGTTATGTTTACACAGAAATTGTTAGCATATTAATAAAATCAATTTGAAACTTGAAATCAACTAAAAGCTCATATTTTCTGATATTTCAGGAACTTCACAAGCTAGGCAGATTTTAAGATCTTAGTTTATTTTCTCTCTAATTGGGCACTTCTAAGAATATGTATACATCTTATTTGAGAAAGGTGAAATTTTTGTATAATGTGTTGTGATTTTTCAATTTTAAACTTCCTATTCATTTTCCAAAATCAATATCAAGCAAGTTATAAGAAAAATAACTGAGGCTTACCTCCGTACTAAGCATTTTATTCTTCTTCATCTCTGTGCTCAAACAAAGCCTGTTCAATGTATAAGTAGACACTTGGTATATTCTCTAGCATTCTATTACAAAAGAAGTGGAAAATACTTTGTATATTATCTACCAAGTCATTATTGTATATTTCCTTCTAGAAAACTTAATTAGTTCCTTGTAGCATTCTTTTTTTTTATTTAGAAGTTTTTATTTTTGTCTCATTTATTTTTGATTGGAATACTATTTGGATGGCCCCATCAGATATTACCACCATATTGCACCCACCACGGAATCACTCTTAGTCCACCACCCATAAATTAAAGGATTGAATCGAATTGATTCTTTTACAGTGTTGATTTTTTTCTTTTCTTAGGGCATCTAAGCTGGCTAAGATATATATGCTCTAAAGGTTCTTTCTACTAACCAAAATAGGATAGAATATATTCTAATCTATTCTACCTAGGGAGTACCTACCCTCCTTTTTCTCCATGATTTAGGGCACTCCTGAGGCTCCCATTATGGTGTTTAGAAGAGTTTCAGTATTTAGAGTGAATAGAGGCAACACCCAGGGACTAGAGTAAGGACAAGATCAGCCTAAAGGGAGACTAACAAAGGGGAAGAGTTTCAAATGAAGAGTGAAATATTAAAAGGACAGAATTTCTCTGGTGCTCCTCATGACACCTGAAAGGAAGGAAAGAGGTCTCTGGCTTTTATGTCATCTTATTACATGATTAATCTGAAACTTTATTCTTTAGGTACAATACTCTATTTCAGAAAATGATTCAAGAGTCATTTATTTTCTGTCCCCTGATATCTAAATGTAGAACTGTAGCATATTGAATTATATAGAAAGTGACAGAATTCCAAAGATTCCTCTAAATAAATCCCCATATGCAAAACTACTCCTTGTCACATTATTCTGGTGGCACATTCTTCAGGAGTCATTGAGTTAAGGGGAGCTTCATGAGTATATATAACCTGGACTGATTTCTATGTAATAGCAAAAAGCAAAGAGGAACCAGAAGCATCATCAGATGTCATAGAACTCCACAGAAAGTCATCCTGTAGTGACTTTTATGACTAGATAATTAGTAAGAGACAATGAAGAAAAGTGAAAAATTATCACTAAATGTTGTAGTAGAATCATAGAAAAGTTTATTGATAAATAGATTCTCTCCCCTATACTATTCAGGGTCTGGTAAAATAATGAACACTCAGAATTTGAAGGAGCCAGTTAAACAGCTCTTGCTACCTTTCTGATCAATACTTCTACCTGTTTCAATTTCAATAGTAAATGATGTGCATTCTTAAAAAAAAAAAGATTATGTATACAGAACTGGGGTACAGGTCAGTGGTGAAGGGGCAGTGAGAGGATTCACCAGAGAAAGAGTGGGGAACAGAACAGGCAGATCGACAAAGTACACTGCTGAGGGGAGCAGCTGCAGGAGAGACAGGAGAGGTCTGCTGCACCATGTGGGTCACCTCCCTGACAGGAATTGAACTCATGCTGAAGCAGCTGCGGCAACCTTCATAGTGTTGCGCTTTAACCCATTATGCCAACAGGGAGGGCCTGATTTGCATTCTTAGGGATATGTAATTTAAAGTAATGGTTTTATTAACCAAAGGAAAGTATATTAGCTGTTTTGTAGCTGCTTATGTGGTTCTCATTCATTAGGAAAAAAATGAATGGGCTGCCTCAAATAGAAATGATAAGTATAAATAAAATTATAATGTGATATGACTTGTTCCATATAAATGCCTTTTTAGAAAATGTGTTCTGAGCACACACTCCCAAAATGTTGCAAGAGCTTGGTCAGGTATATGTGACCTGAACACAAATCCAGATAAGCACATATGATGTGAGTGCATTATGTTGTAAATGTGCTCAGTTCAGCTTATTCCCTCAGTATACATTTATTGAACATGAACTATGTACCAAACATGACACAAACTGCTTTCTAAAGTCTCTATGTGTAAAAGAAAACGACAGCATGCTTCACTTTCAGGACAGTCTAGTCTAATGGAGGATATAAATGAATGAATGATCAAAGCAAAGCAGACCTAAGAGCTTGTGACAAGTACAATATCATACATCATCATTGTTACAAGAGTGGAAAAGAGGGAGGTGAATTCTAAATTTAGAGGAACAGGAAAACTTTACATGACTTTGAGCAGGAACTTGAAAATATGTATAACTTTGCGGGTTAAGATGTGGATGAGCATTTTCAGTTTAGAGAATGGAAGGTAAGGATGCACAGAAGTGGCAGATTAAGGAAAAGATGGAAGACTTGTGGGTAAATCCTGCACCTGAAAGTGCTATAAAATAGAGCTTCACAAGTAAAACTGGATCATATTATAACACATCTTATATTTTATGAATATGCGTTTGGTTTTCCAATTTGTGAATGAGGAATAAATGACTGCTTTATTTAGTGTTGCTTGAATATAATCTGTCATTTTTTAATAAAATATTTTAGAAAAATAACCCTGGATATGAAGAATTAATGTAAGGGGATGTGGTTATTATGGTGTGAGTTATAAATCTATTACAGGAGTTGTCACAATAAGACAGTAAAAGGTACATTTAAGAAATATTTCTGATATAGCTCATTAGATGTAGAGGAAGAAGATAGTGGATTTCAGAAAAATATAGGATTATTGAAAAATTATATCACTTCGATCAATGAAGGTTTAAAAATTACCTGTCAAAACTCATGTAAAATGGTATATATTCGAGAACTAGTATATCAAATGAATGGCCTCTACACGGAGCAAAATGGTTTATCGATGATGTCTTCTAATATGTGGGCAGAAGAAAGTCAGTTATTTCTCTAAAACCTGAGAAAGCAAAATATGATACAAAATAAAGCATACTATGTCACTGAAAGTTGGAAGATAAAAGTGGTATTTTACATGTTTAGACTATGTATTATCAGATGTTCATTTTAGAGACTAGGTGCCTAAAGGAATTTTTACTTATATGTCAATTTAATAGTTTTATAGTTTATATACTTTTTTTTTTATTTTCAGATTTTGATTTGACACTCTAGAAGGGCTAGAAATAAATCACCCGCCAGGAAGAAATTACCTCCTGATGTTTGTCAGGGAAGATTCTAGACCCAAATTACTATGGTCGAATTCTGCCTCTGTCACTCACTAGCTTTCTGATTCACTGCAAATTACATAGCTTCTCTCTTCATTTAAGTGTCTTTATCTGTAAAATAAGAATGAGGGTAGCAGTACTACACTAACAATGAGAAATAAATAACAAAACAAACTAAAATCAATATTTTCCATGAACAGGTGTTCCTTGTTTTCCAGAATTTTTCATTACTCCACAACACACCTCAACATGAACACATACTTCACCTTCCCTCCACTAAACATCAGTGCTACTCTCCTATCCTCTTTACCCTTCTATACCCTCATGTCTCTCTTTGCCTGCATTGCATTTTTTTCAATCAAAAGATTGGTTTTGGTTTACCTGATCACAATTGAACAGATCATCACAGCATAAGGATATATTGATATTCACAAAATACAGTATAGACAAAGGTTTCTTTGACTGCGATTGCTTTATGCTCAGTGTTTAATCAGTAAAGACATTGCTATTTTTATCATTGTAAAATTTTAATCTAGACATTAAGTTTAATTTTAGGGAAATTTGGTGGAGTGATATGAAGAGAAAGGAAGAGTGCCAGGGATGGATTTCAACAGAGTTCCTACAGTTAGAGCAGGAAAAAAAGTGGATGGATAGATTACAAATAAAGACATTTTCAATTCTAACCTAAACCTGTCCCTCTATTACATAAGATGATACTTTTATTGTCATTGTATAACTGACTTTCATTCATCTTAACATATTAAATAAAGAATCATTTAATACACTTACATAACCCTTAAATATAATGATGGTTATGCTGCTTTTATTCTAAATTTCACAGAAATTTAGGTTTAAAATGTTTATCAATGCAATAATCATGCTATGTCATGAAAATATTGAAAAATTGTGAACACAATTTTAACGAATATATTTTTATGGTGGTTTGAACTGGAAGGTTTTATAAGCTTCAGCTGTTTCTCACAGATTAATGTCATTTAATTCAAAACTCTTTTTTTAAATAACTTAGATTATATATATTTAACTTTATCAACATGAAATAGATTTTTGTTCCTTCTTAAGCCATTCACTTTGCATATTACACTTATTTATAACAACTATAATTGTTTGTAAATAGTCCTTAGACTATAATATATGTTGTAAATAGAATATGAGCAACTTATTGAAAGAAAAAATATAATTAATTTTAAGTACTTCAGAAAATTTCAAAGATGAATGTCTTCAGCACAGAAATACCTATGGATAGAAAGGCTAAATGATTTTTTTGAGGTTTATATTGTTTACAACACTGCTTAGGATTCACATGTGTGAATTCACACATCCTCAGTTGTATATAGATTTGTTTTTTAACAGCAAGTGTAACAAGTATAACATTTTTGATTTGTGGCACAAAAAAACTGAGGTTTTATAATAGTTAAGCAGAGAATTAAATTAATAGTTTTTTGTACAAGTCTGTCTCTTTACAGAATAAATTTATTCTTCAAGTTATGGAAATTTACTTTCAAAATTATGTTTTAGTTAAACACTGCTATGTCCTAAGATTCTAGGACACTACACACACACACACACACACACACACACACACACATATATATATATATAATGAGCACTCAATGAATATAAATTGAATGAATGAATGGAAACATAATTTTTATCATAAAAATGAAAATATAGGGAGTTATAAATTCCTTTGTTGAGGCAGGAACATTGCAAAAGTCTAGTACTGAGATTCTTAAGGCACTGGTATTGAATTTCAAAAATATTATTTTACTAGTAAGTGCTAAATTAATGATAAAAATAAATATCTGGCCAGGATTATATGTACTGAAAGAATCTTTCTAGACACACATATGCTTTTCTTACATTCAATATAACAGTTTACATATATAACTGTTTACAATATAAATGACTTACAAAGCATGTACATAGGAGGTAAATAAACCAGGAAATATCAATGCTCTTATGTTTTGTTTTGTTTTTTTACCCAATCAATAAGCACAGTAAAGGTTTTCCCATATCAGTGGTGATACAATTGGGTGTAGACAACACCTTCATAGCCTTTCTATGCCATGTGCGTTTCCTCTCTTGACAGAAACAAAACACGTGGATATTAGGAATTTGGTAGTTGAATGCATTTTGAGGAGGTGACTTTTAATAGTTTCAAGTTGTTTCAATAGGGTTTAAATATTTTTATTGGGCCTAAAAAATCATATGTTCCTGTTAAAGGAGAAGGAAAAAGGTTACTGCAACTATGATGTGCAGTGATCACTGGAGTTGTGATGTTTGGATCCAAAAGTTAATGCCCATTTACAAAGCAGTGGTGCTTCTGTTCTCTCAATTAGTTGTTATGGGTCCCCATAGTCTTTAATATTATTCAAACAGAATTTGGGCTGTTTAGAAAACTGCCTAATAGAAAATAGAAAAGTAGTACTTTGATTATACCCAGACAAATGCAATTTAATTTTATATTTTAAGTTTTGACTATATTTCTATTTTTTTATTTGATTTCTTATTCTATACATGTTTCTCAGGATAGTCCACTGGTCTTACAGTCTGACAGAAATGTAACAGTGAATGCAAGAAATCACATGGGGCAGTTAACTGGACAGCTGACAGTAGGTGAGTGCTTTGGAGTAGATTGCTCGTGCCATCATACTTCATTTAAAACTATGTGGTTGTTTAAATTGGGAGGAACAAAAAGTAAATCATTTCCTCAGTATATAACTGACATACCATTTATCTTGTACATAATTTGATTGCCAATAAGGCTAGTTATGGCTTTCTCTATTTGGTACTAGTTTCTCTTGTCTGTGTTTTGAGATCGAATTACATATATTATATTGCAACTACTTGAATTCAGAGAAGTTACACATTTGTAACAAATATCTCCTTAGTATGTGTTAAATTATATTAAAACATAGAAAAACCGATGAGATATATCATGTGGTCTATATATCCATTGTTGTAAGTAAATAATATTATAAAAATATTTTATTAGCTTTTGTAAATTAAAAATTATATGATTAATATATTGAATTTCAACATTTATCAATTAAAGTCTTATCTGGAAATTACCAATATTTTACGAGATAAAGCTCTTAGAAGTTAGAAATGTGAATTGGGAAAAAATTACCAGAGTTTTTCCTTGTCAAAAAATTTTAATTTAGAAATTGATGTTACTTGGCAGGCATTATTATTATATATTATTGATTAAAATACATAAGATAAAAGCAAATAAATTGAAATTATACAAATAAACCAAGGATTTCTGTGTATGTGTTGAAAAAATATATTTTTCTAGAGGAAAAATTACCTAATACTTATATTGTGTGTGAGAGAGACAGAAAGTGTTTTATACATAACAAATTGAAATTCTGAAAACTGAGTTATCCCAGAATTAATCTTAATGAGAAATTAGCCATCATTTTAAAGTAAATGTATTTCCAGTGGCTAATTTACTTTATAAAAATATAACATTTGAAATATGGTTTATAAATTGAATTTGATAGCCCATTTTGTTATATAAGACTTATTGATATGCTACCTGTGTTAATACAACCAAAAATGAAATATATTGGCATATAAGCATTTTCAAAAAACTTAATTACATTTTATCTATAATAATTAACATTACATTTGAATATTCATTACATCTTATAAGTAGATATCTATTAAATGCTATATTGTGGTACTATTTTGTGATATATCAAAATACATCAGTTATAAAGGGGAACTATATGCAAATAAATTGAAAATTAAAGAAATGAGATATGTCTATGGATACAGAACTAATTCAGAATCACTAAGACTTCAATTTAAACATTCATGCAAGTGATATTATATTGGAACTGTAGACAAGGGACCTAAATTGGGCAGAATTTAAATACACACACACACATATACCCATTTTAAGAAGTCCTTAGTTAGATGAACTTTCTTTTGTATTCTACTCTTTATTTTAAAAAAAAAAATAAGAAATTATTACTGGGAATGCCACAGTCTAAATTAGCACACAAAGACCATACACCACACCCACTGTCAAACCACCACATACATTGGTTACCACTGCTTGCAATACAAAGCAGCTCTTTGATTATTGCAGTATAATCAAATGACTTTTACACTATTCTGTTTTATTTCCTGGTCTTGATTAGTAAAGACTGTCTACCAGTCTCTAAAATCATATGAACACAAAATGGAATGGTACTTATAGAAAACCAATTCAATCATTCTTCGTTATTTAAGTTATTCTAATTTCTACCACAAATCTATCAATTACTGTTAGAAAAGTACTGACTTTTACTAATGTGACAGATTTTGATTTTTCCCACATTTCATTTCATTACATTATAAATGAAAAATGAAACTATCTCTTATCAGTGTGTTCTTGTACCATTTTTTAACTCAATAATGTTCAGCAAAACAAATATTTCCCCTTTTAGCCTGCATGATTATTATTATTGTTGTTGTTATTTTAATTTACAAGTGTACCTTCCTATTAACTTTATTCCCAGGAATATGTGTAACTGAAGGTCTCAGCAGACCTGGTGCGCTAATTCTAATCCTGACTCACTCTAAAAATATGATACCATATTCTAACTTAATATATCCAAAAATATTTTATATTAATGCGAGCTCAGACATAATCAAAACTAAGTCAATTTAACAAATATTTTCTGTGCTTTTAAAGTTTCAGGATTAATGTTAAAATCTGATTATTTTGTACTCCCCCTGAACAGAGTCTAAGATATTCATTTCTCATGACTTTTCAGTGTAAGAGGCTATTAGTGAAATAAAGATTTCTTCCTACATTTTTTTTTATAGAATTTTTTCTTTCTTACATCATTGTTCATTTTTGGCAGTAATTGGTTTCTCCTGTCAGGTGCAGTCCCTATAGTTTTCCCACCACCTCATCACCTTGAACCATCAAAATACTCCCTGCTGTGCTTCCTGGGAGTTTTGACCCTTACCTTTTCCCTCTGCTGGTGCCTCTGATCTATGATCAGCTTGTAGGCTTTGTCTTTCTCTTTATCTTTTGTTCAGTTTCTCTAGATTCCTATAAATGTTAAGCTAAAGCAGAAAGGGAAGAATGAGGTTATTGAGAAGTGGTTAAATTAAGTACAAGATCCCAAGAGGTTATATGCCTTGAAGAAAAAGCAAGAATTTCCTTAGTCAACTCTCAGAATCTTTGTCCAGTTCAAAATTTCCATTTTTAAATCTCCTTACTTTATAAGAAGCCAAAATAGTTTGTGATTTTACATATAATATGTTGATTTGCATTGGTTGCATGGTATTTTATATTTTTGTTGAAATTTTTATCAAGTAATGTGATACAAGTTGTGGACTGTGCACTTTTTGTGAAACTTACGTATTCTTTTAAGAGAATGTTACTGTTGTAGAATAAAAATAAGTTCATTAGGAAAGCATAAATGAAATATTGTCATGTGGTTAACATAGATGTTCCTAGCACTAATTTTAACGACAATTAATGTATGTAGTTGGAGTTGCTAAAATGTGATGACCTTTCTCACATTATTGTAGGAATAAGTGATAACTTTGCTTACCAATAACAAAGTGTCAATCTTCAATAGAAAATATTTAAACCACTTTTATAAGTTGTTTAAAATATAAATACAGATTTCAGCAAAATTAATATTCTTTAATAACTTTAGCCAACTTAATTGTGGTATTAATGTGTATGCTGTTTTAAGTTGTCTTTAATTTTCATAAAGGGATAACTGAAAGGTAAAAAGATTTTTTTTCACTTTCATGATATTTATCAGCATTCTATAGTTGAAAGATAAAATTAAAGTGAGGATAAATTGAGAAATTGAAGAAAGAAAATAATGGGTAAAAATTAGGCTTGTTTTAATATTTTTTCAGTAGCTTTCTTCATTTAAATTTTCCTTAGATAAGTTAATTTCTAAGAGAAACATTGTATGTAGCCCATAGAGAAAGAAACCAAATAAATGGAAGAATTAAATACAACAAAATAAACATTTAGACCATAATACCAGTTAGTGTTTAAAAAAAGGGATGTGAGATGGGAGAAGGGGGAGAGAGTAAATCATTAAGTAAAGGGGTCAATTTTAGTCCAGGGTAGAATTGTACTTTTATTTCTTTAGTTAAATTGTTATTGAAGTACAGTTGTTTTACATCCTTGTTACAGTTATGCCAGTAGTTGATTTTTCTTTGCCAGTATAGTTCATTGTAGCACTTTTACCACTGAGGTACCCTTAGTCCCATAGTTCTCCAGCACACGCCACTGTTTTCTCCCCCCATATCTCTCTGCCCTGCCCTCTCCCTTACCCTAAAAAGCTTAGCTCTATAGTCAGCTTTTGATGGCTGGTTTAGTTTTTTAATACTCTACATATAAATGACACCATCCATTTAAGGCTAGTGTCACTTAGCATAGTCCCTCCTAGTTGGTGAATTTAATGTAGAACATACACATGTTGATTTTTAGTGATGCACATCAGATCTTTTTTTTTTTTT
>NW_004567115.1:15113684-15116402 GCF_000260355.1 Condylura cristata
CCATAATTACAGTCTTTAATTACTCCTTTCTCTGCCTTTCTTCAGTAATTCTTCATGATTAAAGTTATAGCTGTTAAAAAAAAAAAAAAAAAAAAGCCTGACTACATGGTATTAAGTGGCATTTGCAAGAAAGGAAGCTAAGTTGTATTTAAAGTTAGTACTATCTTTTCTTTCATATTGCACATTTTAAAGTGTAATCACCAAATAATATTGTAAACCATATAGACAGTTTCTGAATCAGAGTTGACTCTTTGACTCCTAAAGTCAGAGGTACTTGCCTTAGTTGCTCAAGGGATTTACTGGGATGCAATTTGGCGAGTGATAAATGGCAGAAGAGCCAAAACAGAGACCTCAGACTTGGTTCTTTGACTTTTCCTAGGACTTTAAATCAGGAACACACTTAAAAATTAAATGTGTTTACTTTATCACAAGTGATGTACTGTTTGAGTAAAATTAGGCATTGACATGCTATATGAAAACATTCTTCTTTCATGTGTTTTCTATAATTTTGAAACAATATACATTAATACAGTTAACATGATTAAACAACCGCTTTAACAGAAAGCATAAGGATAAAAAAAGGAAATGTTCAAAATTTCATTAAAATCAGTATATTATTTAAAATCAGTATGTTATTTCCTATAGAGTGACTAATTAAGTGGTAGTTACCTTTCTGGTAGTAAAAATGGATGGCGATAACTGACTCATAGACTTTAGGTAGAAAATTAATGGAACGGTAGAAAAAGTAATTTGGTAATTTATTTTTAAATTACATCCTATAATTCTGCTTATCAGAGTTTATACAAACTGTATATACACAGTTTATACTGTTTAAACTTATAAAAAGTTATAAATGCTGCAAATTTAGATAAAAGAAACATATTATGCTTTACTTTTAGGAAAGTAAAAAGATTAAAAAGCTAAAAATATAGGTAATATAACTTTCATTAGAAACACAACAAATTGCTCAAGATGTGGAGATGATTGTATTTTATTAAGTGAAAAAATCATGAGCAATATATAGAGTAGACTGAAACATTTGTTTAATAAGAAAGAAAAGTATAAAGGGAAATGTAAATAATTACATTTTCCAGGAAAAAAAAACATAAAAGGTTTTTGAGAATTCTCACATATATTGGGCAAAATCTATACATTGTTTAATAGAAAGGAAATTAGATTATATAGTATATACTATTTTTAGCAATTCTATGGAAAGAATCTATGGAAAACATCATCACAAAGAATGCTGAGAACTTGTACAAGAAAGTGTAGTTAGATCAAAATAATTGAGGGGCAAGAAAAATACTATGTTTACTATTTCAACTATGTAAGTGCAGGACTAACATTTGTACATACTGCAAAAAACAGTATGTATGCATTTCAAATAATTCTTAAGTGACACCTTTTCACCTTGACTTGTTATTCGGATGAAGTGAGATCTGAAATATTAGTCTGTGGCTATAAATTTTCATTTCAGAAATAAGGTATAATTGATGTTCTTTAGTAAAATTTAAAGATGCTAAGATTTAATTGGTTCGATGCCTTTCTGAACACCCAATTCATCCTCAAATATCTAACATACAAATTCAAACATATACAAAGCCTTCCCAGCAGTATAGATGTAAGGCAAGAGTAAGATTAAGCCAGCACCAATTTAAAGAAACAGTTCTGAGTCTATTAATGCACACAGCAGGTTGATTGAGCCATCAGCATTTTATTTCATGCAATATGCTACTAATGATTTGAATCTGGAAGCTTTTCCAAAAATATTTACTAATTACTTATCATGGCAAAATAAAGCTTCAGTAATCAAGCAGTGAGTTAAATCACAAATTTAAGGAAAACTATATTGCCATTAAGAATTTGTAATGCAATAATCTGCATAAATTTAAACCACCGAGTACTTTTAATGTTTCACAAATTGAAGCTTATCCATACATCCAAGATACCACAATATCAGAAATAATGATATGCTTACTAGAGAGACATTTTGATCATGATTAACTATTAAAATATGTTTAAAATGGGCCCTCCCTGGTGGCGCAGCGGGTTAAAGCCCAGCACTGAGAATCTAAAGCCACCTCTGCATGAGTTCGATTCCCGCCTGCCCCGGAGGTGACCACATGGTGTGGCAGACCTCTCCTGACCCCCCCGCTGCTCCCCTCAGCAGTGTACTTGGTCAATCTGCCTGTTCTGCTCCCCACTCGATCCCTGGTGAATCCTCTCACCCTCAACATCTCTGGCCTGTACCCCAGTTCTGTATGAATAAATAAATAAATCTTTAAAAAAATTACAGCTAATCAGGCATTAAAAACTAGAATGCTATTGTTCTGAAAACTTACTGTTAAAATGTGATTAACATTAAAATCTCACACTTCAAAAGGAACCTCATATTTCATCTTAATCCTTATTTAATGCTCAATAAATTTGGGAGAGTGAATTAACTCCTAGGAACTGCTTGCTATTATTGTCAGAGTCATTTACTCATCTTTGATATTCTCATTTACATTTATCAAAAATCAGTGACATAACCAAATTATATAAAAACCATAATTACAGTCTTTAATTACTCCTTTCTCTGCCTTTCTTCAGTAATTCTTCATGATTAAAGTTATAGCTGTTAAAAAAAAAAAAAAAAAAAAAGCCTGACTACATGGTATTAAGTGGCATTTGCAAGAAAGGAAGCTAAGTTGTATTTAAAGTTAGTACTATCTTTTC
>NW_004567115.1:15116502-15119487 GCF_000260355.1 Condylura cristata
GCCGCCCCTGAGCCTCTGGCCTGTACCCCAGTTCTGTATGCACAAATAAATAAATCTTTAAAAAAAAAAATATGTTGTAAAATGTAGTTAGTTCAATGGTGTTATTTTAAAACAGAGATATGTGGAATTTTACTAATAATGTGAGTATATTATATGACTTATGTATGTTGCCAAAGTGCTGTAGTATAAAATGTTCACGTAGAAATCACAATTTCCTCAGAACCTAATTTTAGGAAAGAATAACATTGTAATAGATAATAGCATGAACTGGAGCCAGCTAAATCTTAGCCATTCCCTAGCTCTGTGACTTTATACATTGTCTTCTGGTTTCAATGGGGAGATGTCAACAAGCTCATCTGGAAAATTGAAAATGTGAATATATGAAACATTGGAACACTTTCTAGAGCATGGTGTATATCACATATATGTTAGAAATAGTAATTGTCTTAGATTTAGATTAAAATAACTGTACCCTGGACTGAGCCTTGGTGTTTTATTTTCCTTATCTATGAAATTAGTATTATGCCAAATTGTGTCCATGGTTCTTTCCTTTTCCAAGTCTAACTATGATCAACTATGTTCTATCTTTGAGAAGGGAATTAGTTGATGAATCCTCTGGTTCATTTAATTTTCCACTATTTATGAAAAGAATAATATCCTGACAAAGAATGTGTCCTGACAAAATGATATTTGATTTGTTTTGTAATCTTAGCCATAATGTTTAAGCTCCTATTTTTATTTTAAAATAAAGCACATTTGTGTAAAGGACCGACACATTACACATAGAGAAGTATAAATTGGTAATCATCATGTTGGTGTTATTCTTTCACCAGATTTGGACTTATCAAAAGACTTTTAAAGTCATTTAATACACACAATAATTAAATAATTCCAATCAGCTTATTTTGTCAGTGGTAAACATCAGCATGTTTTGTTTCTATATGAATGAAGAAAGATGTAGATGAGATTTCATAATAAATATTTAAAGACCCCTAAAGTGACATGTAATTTTGTGTTAAAGCAATTACTGTGAACACCTGGGAATCACTTAATTGACTGCAGATGGTGTAGGACATATAAAATGTAAAAGGTTACAGATTATTCTCACTTACCAATTTTATGTTTCTTGTCATTGATTTTTTTTAACTAAGAAAATGCTGTAGTAGCAATGAATATTTTATGTAAAATAGTCAAAGTATCTTGGAGAACAAGTTTACAAAATAATTAGGCTTAATATTACACATCTTTTGTTTTACTTTTTCAAATTTGAAGTTAGCAATTTTATTGGGGCTTAGTATTGTGTACACATAAGTAGAGGCATTGCAAGTTTTTTAAAGATTCATTTATTTATGCATACAGACTGGGGTAGGCCAGAAGTGCAGGGGTGGTGAGAGGCTTCACCAGAGACAGAGTCAGGAATAGAACAGGCCAACTGACAAAGTGCACTGCTGAAGGAAGTAGCAGGTGGGTCAGGAGAGGCCTGCCACACCATATGGATAACCTCTGGGGTGGGGATAGAACTCCTGCTGAAGTGACTTTAGCTTCTTTGTGCTTTAACTTGCTGTGCCACCAAGGAGGCCTGGCATTGCAATTTTTACAAAATGTGCATTACTGTATAAAACCACTCAGGTCAAGAAAATAGGTTACCATTTTTCTGGCAGTCTCCTTTAGAACCTCTTTTAATCATTATCCTCCTCAAGGTTTTGTTTCTAGCTGCATAGATTAACTTTAATTTATTTTAAATTTACATAAATGCAACTAAATTGTAATAATATTTTGTGTCTAGTTACTTCTACATGATATGTTTAGAAGATGCACCTAAGTTGCTGTATGCCACTGTTAACTTTTATTACTACAGGTATTCTTTATATGAATAATCCACAATTAATTCATCTTAATGCAAAAGACTTTTTGTATTGTTAATGTAGCATTTTCACAAACAATGCTGTTAATGACAGCATGAAGCATGTATTTGGGGTGCAAAGCTATATGTAATTATTTTGAAATTATCAGATCATAGTTCTATACATATATATTAAAAAATATAGTAGCATTAAAAACACTCATAGTTTTCCAAAATGGTTTTAATAACTTACAGTCCCATCGAAACAGTGTGAAAGACTGTCTTGTTCTAAGTTTTGTCTCCACTTAATATTTCCTTTTTAAAAATATTAGCTATTATGTTGGGCATACAGTAGTTTTAATAGTTATTTTTCTGATGACTGATATCCATGATCATATTCTCATAGGTCTATTAGATGTCCTATGTTATGAAATACACTTGCCCATTTTGTTTAATTGAACCAAATGTATTTTTCTTTTTGTATTGAAGAATAATTTATGTAGCATTATTGTTAATAATACAACATAATGATTGAATCAATGTTAATATATTGCTATAAATAAAATGATTACCCAATAAGTTCAGTTAACATTTCACACCATGAATAGATAGAACAATATTTGTTCTTGTGATGAGAGCTTTTAAGATCTACTCTTAGCAACTTTCAAATGTGTCATAAATTATGATTAACCTTTGTCACTATGTTACCTAATAGCTACTATTGTCACCTATAAGTCATAACACACTACTTATTTATGTTATTAATGCAAGTTTATACTTTGACCTCCCTTTACCTACTTCCCCTTTTCCCCAGTACTCACAGAATCTGTTCTGTGTATTTGTTTTTATGTCTTTGTTTTGTTTTTTTGAGTCAACAGATGAGTGAGATCATTTGGTAATTATCTTTCTCTGTCTGACTTCTTTCACCTAGCATTATGCTGTTAAGGTCCATTCAAGTTATTTCAAATGGCAAGATTTCATACTCTTTTTATGACAGAACAGTATCACATTGTATGTGTTTGTGTATGTGTGTGTGTGTATACTACATCTTTTTTTTTTTAGATTTATTTATTTATTCATACAGAACTGGGGTACAGGCCAGAGATGTGGAGGGTGAGAGGATTCACCAGAGACAGAGTGGG
>NW_004567115.1:15119587-15135200 GCF_000260355.1 Condylura cristata
GGGGCAGGCGGGGATGGAACTCATGCGGAAGTGTCTTAAGCTTCTTAATGCAGTGCTTTAACCTGCTGTGCTACAAGGGAGGGCCCATATACTACATCTTTATTTCATACATTAAGGGACACTTAGGTGTTTTCATTTCTTCACTAATTTGAATAATGATGCAGTGCAATTTGGGATGTACATATTTACTTCATTAGTGTTTTTGTTTTTTTAGAAAAAATACCAAGAAGTAGAAATATTAGATTATATGGTAGTTCTATGTTTCATCTTTTGAGAAGCCTCCATATTGTTTCCGTAGACATCACCAACAAGAGCCCACAAGTTTCCTTTACTCTTCATCTTTGTCTACACTTGTTACCACTGCCCTTTTAATTCACATGCACTTTAAATTATTTTAAGAATCCATTGTTAATATTAATTGTTTAATGAATTTATGTTAATTAAGGTGTTATTAATTAATTTAACATTGTTTAAATGATCATTTTGGGAAGGTTATAATTGAAGCAGATGTCCATGACATTAGCAGAAGGATGATACTCCTGTAAATTATTTCCCTCAGTCTGTATAACTCAGGTATAAGAATCATTTTTGAAAGAAAGAAACTAATGTGCTTATTTTGAAGTCATACCACAGCTTTATATTATTTTTTAGCATCCTAAATCATTGCTACCCTGTTAGTAAAAACTTCTGTCTGTTATTTATCAATATTTAATTAAAATATTAGAAATTATCTACCATATGATTCAGAAATTCTGCTCTGAGATATCTTTCTAAATAATGTAAAAACTCTGTTTTGAAGGCTTATATACCCTCCTATATTTATTGTCCTACTAGTTACAATGGCCAAGATATGGAAATAACCTAAATTCCAAACAACAGGTGAACAGATAAAATAAAATACTAATGAAAACTAATAAGCTATACAGTAAGCAATAAAATACTATGCAGCTATGAATAAATATGTATTTTTTCCATTTGAAACTATGGCTGGATCCAGAGAAGATTATGCTAAGCAAAATTAATAAGAAATAAAATAAGTACTGAATGATTTCATTCATATGGGGGACTGTAAAACACACACACACACACACACACACAAGACAACAGAGAAAGCTAAACCAAAACAAACACTAGAAATGAGGCTACAGAAGAGAATGGGGTGGAGTGCACAAGGAGTGAGGGACCCAAAGGTTCTATGATGAAGGATTATGGGTGTTTGGTGTGGAAATAACAGATATAAAGGAGGTATGAGTCTGTACCTCTAAATCACATGTAATATCATAAACCTGTGTTATCTAAATTAAAAAATAAATAAGCAAAAAGCACATCACCTCAAATATGCATTAAATTCTTAAAGATTTGCAGAATTAGAAGATCAGAATCAAAGAATATTTAAGAGTTCTTCTTGAAGGACATAAACTAATTTCTGAAATAAATGGTTTGGCTAAGCATTTTCCACTATCAGTGGCCTCTGTCCTACTTCTTTTCACAAGCACATCATTGCATAGGCTGGGATCAATCAGTGCAGCTCTAGGAAGACAACTCCCAATCTCTGTCTTATAGTTCTAAAGACGTACCTATGAGAGGTTGGTCTCTATTTCTCTAGATCATAGGTAGTTATACTGCTAATGTAGTCATGCACATATATCAGTGGACAGACGCTGATGGCTAGGAAAATGTCTTTGAATTTTCTCCTTATCCAACAAAATGTTAGTTGTAATACACACACACACACACACATATACATCTCTATGGGTTTTTTGGTAATAATTGCTGTATATATCAAATAAATCTTGAGTATTTAGAAATTAGAGTAATAATATAAAGGAAGAAATGGTGGTTCTACAAAAACATACTTAAAGGTTTCTAAAAGTTTTCTCTATCTTACATTACCTATGATAGTTCTTATATATTAACAGGATTAGACATTTGTTTTTCAATAAATATAATGCAAGAACTTAACTATTTCTAATTTTATAATAGAAAAAAAGTACTAAAGGGATGAATTACTTTTATTTAGTCTAAAATTGAATAGCATTATTCAAAATACATTGTGACTATAGTTCAGTGTTTAAGTGTAATTTTAATATTAAAAAGATTGTAATGAAATAAAAATGACAAATTATAGGGCTCATTAAAGATAAAAGTAGAATAAAATAAACAAAAGAACAAGAGTGGTTTTTCACTTCATATTTAAAATATCTAATTAAAAGTATAGCTATTTGACTTAAAAATAATATTTCTATTGTTCATGTACTGAGCTAAGCTTTGTTTTTAATGAGGCTCCATTTGCAGGACCTCAGAAGTGCAGATTCATTTGATTTTCATAAATAATTGACTTATTGAACATGCAATTATGTGTTGGCCTTAATAAGATACTTGTCTTTGGAAATTTGGCTAATGGGGCATACTGAGCACAAATGTAAGGTTATGGGATTAATTATCCAAAAACATCTGTTGGTAGGAAGCTGAATAAAATTTAGGGTCCATACACAGAAAGTGTTTACTGAAGTACTAGGGGCCCTAGTTGAATTCCAGCCAAGACTAGACTATTAAGGAGTAATGCAAATTGTTAATTGATGGAATAGACTGTCCTACACTAAGGAGGATATATCTTATGACAATGTAGATCTGTTAACTAATTTAGCTTTTTTAAGTTTTACTTTGGACTATATGTCTGTTCTTGTGTAACTTTGGAGAAATTCCACGTCAGACAATGCATACATCAGTAGATTCAGCACAGTGGGAACAGAAATTTAAGCAAGGTAAAAGGACAAATGAAGCAGAATAATTCTTCTGTTTGCAAGGATTTATTAAACTTCTGACAGTATACTCATCATAATGAGAAAACAGTATTATCTAAATTCTTAAAATTGCCTTAAGATTGCTTTCAACCCCATAATTGTCGTTATTTGTTTAAAGTGTTAAATCAGTCTGAATTAGCTTGCAATCTTTGCCCACCATATTATATTTTGTCATGTATTTGTCTGTAGTCAAGAATATCTCCCTTCTTTATGTATTGACCCATTTTTGGTATGGCTTATCTTAAATCTTTCCATTCTGAGGCCACATATCTGCTGCTTTGTTTTTTAAATGAAAACTGTACATTACCGCATTGTAAATTAATATCCCAGCCCATCTTCTTTATGCTCTGTCCAAGGAATTAAAAAATGGCAATAGCTCACAGGTTTTGGAACTCACCTTCTCGCATGTCATTCTATTTAGAGAAAAAAAAATCTTTCATTTCTAGTTTTACAATGCTTGTGGTGTTCTCTTTTTTATTTTATTATTTTTATTAAGATAACAATGGTTTACCTCATTATATATGATTTGGGAGGGTAGATTTAGACCTCCTCTGACATATGTCTCCACACTACACCCACCACAGTGCATTGAAAATTTACATGACTGGTCTATGAATCTTTTATCATTCTACACAGGTTAGTGAAACTAATTCACAAGCCAATTTTATAAATATTTTTGGTGGAGAAGGTTTTGTAGTTCTTAAGCAAAAACTTTCCCCATAATCAGTATTCATAAATCTTCATGATCTAATATCTATTCTTACCCCGAGTCATTCTTTTTTCATCCAGTTCATACACTACTTTTAACTGAATCAGGTTTATCAGCAACCTTTTCTGCACTGGAGAATTGTGGGTAAGCATGTCTAAAGAGTAAAACCTTCCATATTATATAATGAAACATACATCACATATATTTCAAATTAAAAGCTCTGAGAAATCATAAACTATAAAAATTGCTAATACTGGAATAAAAGATACTGACAGTACCAAGTGCTAAAGTAAATGCAGAACAATTAGAACTCTCAGAAATTGTTATTCCTGGGAGTGCAAAATAAAAGTGTCACTATTTCTTAAAGTTAATAAGTTCACACAGGTCTTAAATTTCTCTAGGCAGCTTTTGATCAAATACATGTCTAACTTTGTTTCTTCTCAAGAATCAGAAAATATCTAGTAAATCACCATTTTCTACCTAAAGACCATACAGATCTCAAATTCAGCTTAAATTTACCATTGTGTATTTTCAAGAATCTAACAAGTAATCTATATCTGCCTAAGTGTTTAGTTTTAAAAAGTAGTAGCCGGTAAATTTCTTTTCACACTAATATTCCATATTTGTAGATAATTTATTTCATTTAATGAATTAGTCAGCTTACATTCAGATATTTAACAGATGAGTAAAATGTTAGCTGTGCCACAATATTAAGTAACTGGACAAGTAGTTTGGAAAGCTCTAATAAGAGTTCCAAAAAAGACTATTTTGTAACATTAGAAATAATTTAATGATGGCACTCACCTTAAATGAAATTCCTGGATTCCCTCCATTCTCTTATGCTTCTTTCCTCTCAGTCATTTCATATTTTTATAACAATAACACTTTTCTACATCAAAATGTCAATAGATATGCATTTATATTTTTCTTCTGGTATAACAATAGCAAAGTAATTAACATAAAGTTTAATATAAGTGAGAATTCACATATGGATGTATTGCAAGAAACAAAACACACATAGTAGATGTTAAATAGTTTCCACGCATCCATACTTTGGCAAAAAGCTGTAGAAGGCACAAAAGTTCAAATATTTTTCAGGCTCACTCTCCCTGTATCTCTTATCCTTGAGAGCCAGAGATATTTAGAGATACCCTTTGCATATGCGAATAGCTATACACCCATTATAGTCTGTAAAACTGTCCAATCTGCTGATGAGAAAAAGACAACCACTGAATTATTATCATTGGTTCTGTAGTGTCCTTATGATCTCCATCTCCTAAGTCAGTTTTTGATGCATGAAAGTAAAAATATCTACTTTGTGGGAAAATAGTTTACATGGAAAAATTCTAGGTTAAAACTTGTAAGACTCGTTGAGTCCACATTGTATCATGTTTACTATAAGAAAACTGGACATTTTATGAAGCAGTCCATTTAAAGTTTCAACTAAGAGTGACACCGTAGTATTATAGTTATATTTTAATGTAAATTAGAAATAAACCAATGAATCAGTATAACTAGAGTGTGTCTATTAGATGCAAGTATTTTTAACATATGTACTAGTTTGGATATATTGTAACAGAGATGACCAGCTGGGTGCAGAAAGTGTATAGGCAGTTGCTTTAAAAATTACAAATATTTGGCCCTACCTGGTGGCGCAGCGGGTTAAAACACAGCACTGAGAATCTAAAGCTGCTTCCGCATGAGTTCGATTCCAGCCTGCCCCGGAGGTGACCACATGGCGAGGCAGACCTCTCCTGACCCGCCCGCTGCTCTCCTCAGCAGTGTCCTTCGTAGATCTGCCTGTTCTGTTCCCCGCTCTGTCTCTGGTGAAGCCTCTCACCGCCCCAGGTCTGTATGCACAAATAAATAAATCTTTAAAAAAAATTAAAAAAATAAAAAAATAAAAATTACAGATATTTGAAAATGAGGGGGGAAAACTAGGAAGGGGAAAAAACTGACCTTACTGCCCTGAAACTGAACCTCACCTGATCCTAAGCACAGGGTTCCTGGAAGTCAACCTATGCTGGGAGCTCAGCATTAAAGCAGATTGTCTTGGGAAACAGAAGTGCATTCTGATCAATAGCGTGGGCTCTGGGGACTGAATCCTTGGTTTAAAATATCACAAAACCATTTACCAGCCATGTAATTTGAGCATTTTGGTTAATCTCTTTGTACCTGAGTATCCTACCTGTAAAAATTGGCATATTGATAATCCTTATTTTTTAATGACTGAGTTGCAATATATGAAGTACTTAGCACATTCTCAACACTTACAGAAATGTTATCTGCCTTTTTATTAGGGTGTATAATCAGGTTTGTTTGTTTGTTTTAACTAGGAGAATAAGCAGAAGATAGTCTTTACCCCAAATTACCCTAATTTAAATTGGATGTTGTAGATGATCATTCAAGGTAACATTTAATTTTTGAATCTTAAGTTTATTAAGTGTTATCACTTGATTTATCGATGTAGGCAGATGCTTCCTCGTGTCATGACATTCATGAGGCTGCTGCTGGGTGATAGCGCAATTAAATTACCCACAGCATCTGGACCTTTAACCAGTCACTGACAGGACATTAAGGTTTTATATTTGCTCCCTATTAATTTCCGACATTTTAACAGCTCATTAATTCAGGTAAAAATACAATGTTCTGGATATGAATGTTTGAGATAAACATAAAATTGAATGAAGTAAATATAATATCCTCTAGTAATTGTATTATTTTACTTTGATAATTATTGAAAATATACATTAAAATTTTCTGAATTCTAGAATGCCATTGTTTGTATTAAAATTATTTGTATTAAAATTGTTAGCTCTCTTTGCAATTTGCAATTCAAACGAAAATACATATAGTTTACAGCATCATAAAATGTTTCCAACATAATATCATTTGCCTGAAAATCAGAAAAATCAGGATTAATTTAATGTGTACACATAAAATGTAATCAATGTGAATAAAGCATGATCAACTACTATAATCAGAATACTCGATATATAGCTCAACATTAAAAAAGGTCGAAAACAATAGAAAGGAATACAAAATCAAGAAAAACAGCAGGTAATTATAAATCAGTATAAGAAAGATATTCTTTCAAATTAATAGAAGTGTGAGAGGGGGATAATGAGCTTGAATCAATTGTTTAACAGCTTGGAGGCTAAGGTTAAATCTCTACATCTTTATACAATACAATAAACTGAACATGCAGCACATGTTTTATTTTAAATTGGAAACAAATAATGAAGTTACACTAGAAGAACTATCTGATATTTATGTGGATATATTCCAGAGTCTATTCTACATCAGAAGTTGCAGAAGAAAATATTGATTAGTTTACTTCTTCTTTGAAGAATAATACTCCCCAAAATAAAAGTGACATAACATAAATATCAGTAAAAGCAGCATCTCCTTTGAGGTTATAGGAAAGGATTCCAATAGGTAGCCTCAGCCCTTTCAGATTTTTAGAAATCCTACTACTGCCACATATTTACTAACTTCTATGGTTTTGAGCCCTCACTCCCACATCTAATTGGACTCCACACTTAATTGGACTTAGCTGTAGAACTATATCTACATAATTGACACGTAAAGCCTTAGGTAGTGTGTATACTGCCTGATGCCTACTAAATAGAAAATGCTCTGAGCTATCTATTGCTGTTATCAGTTTACTGATGTACTTGTTTTAAAGTTCTTTATATTTCAGAGCTGTAGGTTCACACTCAATCTATGTAAATGCCATTCCATATCAAGCCTGGAGTTCTGTTTATTCCTATTGCACTCATCAAATTTACATATTCCCCCACCTCTTCCTGCTTGTATCCACCATTTTCGCAGAGTTTAATGTTATTTTATTGTGCTTAATTTGTTCACTTGTCCTGTTTCTTTATAGTCCACATATGAGACTATCTAGTATTTACATTTACATTATGACTTATTTTTCTTAGCATAATCATCACAAGTCCCATTCATGTTGTTGGTAATGACACTATTTTGTCATTTTTGTAACTAATTAGTATTCCATTGAGTAAATATGCTATTTTTTAATCCAGTCATTAATTGATGGGTAGTTTGGTCCTTTTCATATCTTAGCTGCAGTGACTACAGCTGCAGTAAACATAAAGGTGAATAAATCTTTTCTAATTTGTGCTTTCACATTTGTTGGGAGGGGGGATGCCTATAAATTGCTTATAAATGGAACTGTTAAGTCATGTGGTGTTTCTATTTTTAATTTTTTAAGAAACATCTATACTGTTTTCCATGCAGGCTGAATCAGTTTACATTACCAGTAACATTTTAATTTCAGTTAATCCATTTAATATATATGTATATATTTTTTAAATTTAACAACAGCCACCTAGTTTCAGGTATTATATTAGAAGGTATAAGAGATCTAAGATTAGGTAATATACTTTCTTTACCTATTTATAACCTAAAATAGGTTATAAAATTAGTGACTATCCTCGTATCTACATTCCTACTAGAGCATCATTAAAGCCCATTCATCTGACAACGCAGGCAGATATTTGTGAATATAGTACACATATATCTATAAATATTTATAAATGTAAACATCTCTATATTATGTTAAAGATGCTTCAACTGGTATTTTACACTCTAGTCCATAACAATAAGATAAACTTAGTTTCCTTTAATTGTTAGCCTATAATCTATCACTCTAATAATGAGAAACGAGTTTTCTCCATGTATCATTCACTCAAATTCCAGTATATAAGTATAGAAGTATAGTGACTTCAGATGTTAACCTGTATGTCCTCTCCAGCAAGTTTTATCTTAATTGTAGAAGATTCCAGTTCTGTGATTCCACTTTGGGCCTCTTTTATTAGTTATATTTCTTTGCCTAGATCTTCTATTTTTAATTTGCTTCAGAACAACTTATAATTGCTTGTTGAAGCAATTTTATTAAGGCTGAGTTAAAAATCTTTGTTCATCAATTCCAACACACAATCCATCTCATTATTGGTTTAAGTTATAATTTTTCATTTGAGTTATGACTTTCCTGCTTTTAGATATGACGGATAATTCCTAATAGCATTCAAAGATAATGGATATTATCTTACGAGACTTGTGATCTTCTTTAAATTATTTCAACAAGCAGTCTGTTTTATCTGGAGCTTATGACCTGCTTTGAGGAGTAGATTTCCAATAATAATTTGATTTTCCTTAGCTTTGCAATACTTTTCTAACCCCTTTCTTCCTCTTTCCTGCCCTCCCTCCCCCACTTCCTCCTTCCTCCCTCCTCCCTCCCTACTTCTCCTCATCTTCCACCCTTTCTCCCTCCCTCCACCCACCTTCCTCCCTCTATTGGAAGGTCTTGCTTAAGTTCTTGTTTGATCCCTAATTGTGTCCTCTGGAAACAGAGACACTTTTCTGGGTCACTTGGCATCCATACATTAAGGGTTGAAGATCCAACCTATCAGGCCACAATGGCGTCTCTGGTTTGTAATTAAGTTGCCTACTTTTCTTAGGTTTTTTATGCAATCTCAATCCTGCTTCTGGAGGAAAGATCAAGATAAAACAATTTGGGATCTCATTAAGCTGTTAGAGGAAGGGCTGGGAGTCACCTGTCAGGGTCATTCTCTACTGTGGGATAGAGGACAGGGAGACTTGACTATTAATAAGTAAAGAGAATTTTAAATAATGCAGAAGTGGCAAACATAAAGGACGACCAATACATAGTGAGACCTTTGCTATGAAATTATTTATAGAAGGGTGTCAGAGTGTCAAGGAAAGTTTCTGACACCAGGTGCTACAGGGCCTGGTGCTAGGAAAGCTGCATATATGAGGAATTCCAGATGGAAAAAATACCACGCGTAGACATTGAAGTTAGATATTGAAGGGAGTGCGCACTACAGGAGCTTGAAGACTCAGCACACGTGACTAAGAAGCAAAATACACTTTACTCAAGCCATGTTCCTCTATTGCCCTCTAAAAAAAAAAAAAAAAAGATGGCATCATAGCTGCTGGCAAATGAAGATTGTGAAAGGCATCCAGATCCATTGAACAGCAAGAGGAATCAATTTAGAGTTGAGAACCAGTAAATGGAGAATTGGCACATCCTTTTGGGAAAGAAGGATCTACTCATTTTTCTTTCTTTGGTGGTGTTGACACTATAGATCTAGTTGAGTTTCCCTTACATACAGTGAGTCTTGGCAAATGCTGAGAGGAATGATGATGGGCTGAACTGAGAGATTACAAATAGAGTCAAATCAATTAGTGATTATGTAATTATCCAGGTCTGCAGCAATAATGTGATGTTCTAACTGATGGCAATAAAAAAGAACCATGTCCAGTACATTAGGACTAAAAAGGTAAATGTTTTTAAATTAACAATTGAGAAAATTAAAAAAAAAATGAAAACTTGCAAAATAATTTTAAGTAAACAAACAAAAAAAAGGGGGGGGAGGGGGGATATTTAGGTTTATTCCAGGAATTTAGACAGGGCAAAATGATGAGAATGAGAAATGGTGAAATCTTTACAAAACTTGATACTTTTGCTGAAAGGTTTTTCTACAGCAGCCCTTCTGTCCACCTGTCACTAAGTAGGCTCTCTTAGCAAAACTTCCTTTCTCAGGGACAGCAAACCTGTTACTGCATGCCTCTTGTGTCTGTGCAAGTGTCCTTTATTCTTCTCTCTCTTTTTTTCATAAGCCTGCCCTTTGGATATAAAAACAAAAATTACTTCAAACCTAACAGCATTGTGTTTTACATTTAGTTTGAGGATATGTAGTAACTCAATTAGAAGAAAAGATAAGATCAGATAAAAACTAGATACTACAATTAGCAAAACAAAATGAGCTTACTGTATTTTAATTAATAACATAAGTTGTAATATTTAAATAAACAATATAATTTTAAAAATATAAATAATGACATAGTTGACTCTAGTTTTCTTTTTACTCACTGTAACATCTGAGCTTTTTACCATAAATATGTCATAAAAATATGCTATATTTAACAAAATGAGATTTATTGAATATACATTTGCTAACAAGATTTTTTACTTAATATATTAGCAACATACCCTATGCCATTAAATATATTTTTTTTAAGATTTATTTATTTATTTATACATATCTGGGGTACAAGCCAGAGATGTGGAGGGTGAGAGGATTCACCAGAGACAGAGCGGGGAGCAGAACAGGCAGATCGAGGAAGTACACTGCTGAGGGGAGCAGCGGGCGGGTCAGGAGAGGTCTGCTGTGCCATGTGGTCACCTCCAGGGCATGCGGGGATGGAACTCATGCGGAAGTGGCTTTAGCTTCTTAGTGCAGTGCTTTAACCCGCTGTGCCACCAGGGAGGGCCAAATTTTAAATATTTTTATGAAGAAACAAGTAGCACAATAAATTATATTTTGCGAAAGTAGTAATGCAATAATTTCATGTCACTTAAATTAATAAAATTATCTGATTTCATAATAATTGTTCATTCCAAGTTTGGTCCATAAAATCAAATAAAAACCAATACAACAACTTGATAGACATAGAATTTCATTTTTTATTTGTAGTTAAGTTGACAATGTGGCTGAAGCAAATTTTTTGCATCAAATCTTTTGTTTGTTTTCTGTCCCTTCAATTTTGCTCTAGACATATCCAGTGGAGGTAGTTAGAGTAATTACAGATTGATTAAAAATCCTTTCAATTGAATTGACTTGCTAACTTACTGACTTATTTTTTAATGGAATTAATAAAGGCTTATATTATATTAGGCAAAGTGTAGTTTATCTGAAGTAATTTAAACATGGGCATTTAAATCTCTGTAATAAGTAAAAAGTCAATCGCTTCATACTCTTTATGTAGGAAGGAAATATTAACAGTGCATCCTAATGTGTGTACATGGATTTCAGGATTGTCTAATTGGGGAAATACAATTTTTCTGGAATAGGGATTGCTCTGTTTATCACTACTAATAGTGCTTATATTCATAAGAATAGCCATGTAATCAAAACTACCCAAAGAACATCAAATGCTTTTTTGTTTGTTTGCTTAAATATTTATTTATTTAAGCATACAAAACTGGGCTACAGGCCAGAGGGTACGGTTGGGGGGGGTGAAAAAATTCAACAGACACAGAATGGGGAACAGAACAGGCAGATATACAGGAATACACTGCTGAGGGAAACAACAAATGAGAAAGGAGAGGTTGACTGCACCTTATATGGGTTAGTTTCCTGGCTGAGCATTGAACTCAGATCACAGTGGTGATGGCACTAATACTTAACCTCTACTCCACCATCAAGACCCATAAATAGGAACATTTACACACTGTTGCTGGAACATAAACTAATGTAGCCCTTATGGAAAAGAAGTGTGGACATTTTTAAAATTTTAAAAATGCACATGGGTGATTTGGTGATGGGAAATCCATGGGGATTACAACTGAGATGGAAAAGGGTACAAAATTATATAAAAATAAACTATTATATTATTAAAAACATTAAAAATGCTAAATCTATTTATCGTGTAATCCAGCAATTCTCCTCCTAAGTATTGACCCAAAGAGTACAAAAACACTAATTCAAAGGCGTATATACACTCTTCTACTCATCGGAGCACTATTTATAGTATCTACACTATGAAAACAGTCTATGTGAGCAAAGACGAGTGGAGTAGGAAGACATGATATATATATAGTCTAATTGGGGAAAATTAATACTATTCAGCAAAAGTAATACTATTAAGCTATTAAAATATAAACTGGCAATTTGTTCAAACATGGATGGAACTGTAAGATATTGTGCTACTTGAATTAAGTCAGAAAAAAAAAGATAATACTTGATGATGTCACATATATTTCAATTAAACAAAACAAAGTGTCATGTAAAACTAAGTCATTAAGAAACCCTAGAAAAATGACTATAAAATGAAGCTACAAAAGGGGGACTAAGACAGAAAGAAACATGAGAATGAGGCTATATAGACTATGTTCGGGACTATGGGTACCTTGGCAGTGGATGTGGTGTGGTAATATACATTGGAAGAAATTAAACCTATACTTCTATAATATGTTCATTGTTGTAAACCAATATTATTGCAATTCAAAAATGAATGAAAATTGGGCTCTCCCTGGTGGCCCAGGGGTTAAGACACAGCACTATGAAGCTATCACAGCCACTGCAACACAAGCTCAATCATGCCCAGGCCGGTGACCCACATGGCATGGCAGACCTCTCCTGACCTGCCTGCTGCTCCCCTCAGCAGTATATTTCAGTACATCTGCCTGTTCTGCTCTAGACTGTGTCTGGTGAATCCTCTTAACCGCCCACACCCCTGAACCTCTGGCCTGTACCCCTGGCCTGTATCCCAGTTCTATAAGTATAAATAAATCTTAAAAAAATGAATGAAAATAAATAGTATCTACTACAAGAAACAATAAATATACAGTACAACTATTCTACTTTTGAGTATATTTCTGAAGAATAATAAATACTAATTCAAAGGAGTATATGTAATAGTATTTTTATTGCAGCATTGTTCACAATAGCTAACGTAGGGAAATAATGTTAAGTACCCAGCAGCCATTAGTGGATAGAAGATATGGTTACATATGCAATGGAATTCTACTCAGCTACCTAAAAAAAAAAAAAAAAAAAAGAAAGAAATTTTGCCATTTGAGACAACATGGGTAGAAAGTCTGAACAAGAAAGACAAATACTGGATGATTTCACACATAAGTGGATTATAAATGAACAAAACAAAGGAACAGACAGTACTAAATTAAACAAATCTGCAAGTCTCACTACAGAAGGAAAGGGTGGGAGTAGGGAGTAAAATGGGAGGAAATTCTAATAGAATATTGGGGCTATTTTTGATGCTTTATTAGTGGGCATGCCTGACTGTGTCCTTCTGAAGAAGAATGACTCTATTCCCCTAAGTCAGATACAGTTTTGTAAACCAGTGGTACCTCATTAAAATATTATGTTTAAAAGTATAATGTTTGTGCATATTAAAATCATCTCATGTTTTCAGGAATTATGAAAAGATGATTTCTAGATAAATTTGAAATATGTTAAATGGTAAAGAAACATTTAATCAGATAATGATATAATGGAGAGATGTTAAACTTGGTGGCAAAGAATTTTAATATAAATTATGTATGTTTTTAGTTAATAAAGCCTTATATTTTCTTAGCTTACAAAGAGTCAAAGCTTTTTATCTGTAGATAATACCATAATTTTATGAGAAAAGTTGGGGAATTTACATTTGGTGGAGTGTCTTTCGAAATTTTGATTTCTATTTCCTAAGTTATAATATCCCAATGTGCATAAACTAGATAATTGTTTTCCAAAAAACACTTATAAAATAACATGAAAAAATTAAACCATTCAACTAGATTAAGCTGGTAACTACAACTGATCTAAGCTGTCTGGCAACTTAGATTAAAACAAATCCATACTACAAGCAAACAAAAATGTTTGTATTTGATTATGTAATGCTGTTGATCAGATTAAAACAAAGCATTTTAATTCCTTGAGAGAGAGAAACATCTCGGGCTCTGAACTGTAGGTTCCTCCCTATGTAAGGGATATTGCGCAACCCTGGGCAATGGGCAGAAGCTAAGTTTCAGAGCAGAAATGCTGAAAGTTCTTTGAGAACTTCTTATATAACCTCTACATAAAAATTGAAGAGTAGCATTAAATTTTAGCTCTCTAAAAAGCTTTCACTTTTTTTAACATTGCTAGGAAAATATTATCCAGGTACATTGCTTTCTGAAGATTTGACAATACACAAAAGGAAAAATGCCTCGAGAATATCGTCTAATGACTAGTTAGCTTGTTGAGGGGGAGTCTGTTTCAATTGATGCCTTGAGTGAATCCTTGACAAGTGTCATTTTGTAGTCTGATTATACAGTGATTCTCTTTTTAAAAAAATAAATCCCGAGATGCTACTTTTTTATATGCTTGATTAAGGGCTGATGTGTATAATTTAAAAAAATAGTTTTATGTGATTTACAGCCCAAAAAGGTGAGTGGGAAAAATCACATTGTTACCCTACTTACTACAGAACAGGTTAGCACCAGTTTTAAAAGATTTGGGGGAAACTTGAAATTCACTCAAGGTAGTCTTGGGCTTCTAAAATAATCTTTTTTCTCGAATGATGAAGTAGAAAGAATGTATAATTCTATGAGTAATATTTAGACTTAGTGTAAATTGCAGACATGGGTGTTAGCTCTGCCCTCCAAAATCTTTTCTGAGCACAGTGAGAAGAGCCTGGAAAGCAAAATTCTTCCCAGATTACAGATATGATGCAAAGAAAAGCCACTTACACATGTGTCTTTCTATGCATGCTACCTCTTTTCACAGCATGTCCTTGTTGAGGCAAAAGTCCAAAAGTTTAGAAAAGACAGAAAACAATTCCAGATCTAGAGATAATATTATTTTCCATCAAAATGGAAATGGCTACAGTTTCTAAAGTGTACCCCATTCTCTTCCCCTGAATGTCTAGCAGTGCATTACATTGTTTTTGCTTAGAATGCTCTGCTTCTCTTTTCTTCAGAATCTCACATACCTTTATACTTTACTCCCACTCAGAACCTGATGTCTTTGCCCAAGCAATGTGTGGTGTTAGAGCCCACCAAGTTAGTGCTCATGGTGTTCAGTGTATTCAGTTGCATGTACCTTGTTATTTATCATAGCTTTCACTATGCCACAAGTATTTTAAGTCTTTTAGAAGCTATGTATCACTTGGCATTGTTTCCTCAATGGACTAAACTTGAGCTGTCGAAGGGCACCTTGTCTCTCTGCGGCCTTTAGGAGACAATCACTTTTCTTGCCTTTTCCACAAATGGTTACATTGCTTCCATGGATTCCCAAAACTTCTCCACTCCCCTTAATTCTGTTTTCCCCATGGTAATAATTAGACCCCTGCCATCATTGAAAATGTCCAAACTTTAATATTTTAAAGTCAGGTATATAATTATCTGATCCAAATACATTATTCTATTGTAATTGTCAAAAAGAACGTAAATAATAAAATGTAGAAAGATATATATTTTATCTAGGAAGATAAAAACTCATATGCATATGAGTCAAGAGATTTGTGCACTCATGGAAATATTGCACTTGAGGTATAGAAATGAAGA
>NW_004567115.1:15142060-15157969 GCF_000260355.1 Condylura cristata
TCAAGTAGCTTTAGAATTATATATAAATATTTTAAATTTAACAAAGTAAGTTCACAGAGAAAACTTAGCTCCAAAAATTGTTCATTTAGGAACTGAGATAAGAAAAGACCTTCTACTCTAAAACCACAATCTTACAATCAGTCTTAAAAAGCCTACCAGTGTCTCTTGTGTTGAATATCTACTTAATGCATCTTTTTGTTAACTAGAATTTAATTCAAAGCCAAGTAGACATAAATATTAATATTAAGACTTCAGAGAAATGCATTTTAAACTTTTATTCTATTTCCAAATATGTCAGTTGAAAGAATTAAATCATTAGTTAATTTTAGTAAACAAAGTTAAATCCTAGGACAGTTTATTTAAACAAAGAAGGAACTCAGTAGAACTCCCACAGTTTATTAATGCTTCATAATAAACAGTGAGTTTTAAACCTTTCATAACATTTATTCTTATATCATTTGGATATTATAATAAAATGCATTGCATGAATCTGTCTTTCATCAATGTACTATTTTAAAATATTCTATTATGATTTTTATAACTTTTTTAATCTCAATAAGAAAGTGACCATGGGTAACTATAGGCGCTTTAATGAAGTACCACAGACTTCATATCTTGAACCACATACTTTGTATTTTAAACCAACATAAAATATGTATTATGCTTTTGGGAGTCAGAAGCATAAATAGGTCTCACTGAGCTAAATTTGAGGTGGTGTAAGCTTTCTTTGGCCTCTAAGGAAAAATCAATTGTCTTGCCTTTTTCACAACAGTTGCACTTATTTTTTGAACTCTTGGCTGCTTTTCATCTTCACAACTAGCCATGGTTGGTTGAGTCTTCCTCACATCATATCACTATAGCATTGACAATTTTTCTGCTTCACTCTGCAAAGCTTAAGAGCCCTTATAATCATAGGACCTTATGATTATATTGGCATCAACCTGGACATTCTTCTTATTTTATGATCATATGGTTTATAACTTGAATTTCATCTGCAACCTTAATTTCTCATTGCCAGGCAGCAGAATATATTCACAGCTCATTTGAGGGCATATTTAGAGAGACATTATTCTGCCTATAATAGTTGAAGTCATTGCAATGTAAGCTGAACCTTTAGAAATACTATTTCAGTATGGCAGACCTCTTCTAACATGCCCACTGTTCCCCTCAGCAGTCTGCCTATTCTGCTCCCCACTCTATCTCTGGTGAATCCTCTCACCTACCCTGCACCTCTGGCTTGTACCCCAGTTAAGTATGCATATTTTTTTTAAAATCTTAAAAAAGGTGCTATTTATTTTACAAAGGATAGATTTAACAGTGTCTTTTAACAAGATCTCACTGGTCATATTTATGATATTAAGATTCTCACTTCTATAAACATTCCTTGAATACATGAGATAGTGAAGAGAATCTCTTGAGCACTTTTCAATTTAATTAACAGAAGAAATAAATTGCAAATTGTAAAAAAAAAAAAGTGTGTATGAAAGCTTAAGAAATCAGCTGTGATTAGAAAAGCATTAGTAGCTGGACAACATTGCTGATCTAAATTAAGCAGCTTCAAAATATTGTGTTTTGAGAACAAAGTAGGTATAAGATTAGTTATATTCATCAGAACAATGTTCAAAGAGCAACATTTAAAAACCCCTCATTTAAATAAAATAGAGAAAGGAGACTTTATTTATAAAAGTGAATGATACTCGTATAAATTTAGGTGCAGTTATGGATTTTTTTTAATCCTATGTTTGCTCATGTGTTTGCAAATAGATGGTTGTTAACCCTAACCTCTACTCTAGAAATTTACTAGTGTTACTATATCCTAGTGTTCTTAGTTTAAACTTCAAGCTGATGAACTTACACATTTGAGCATCCCTTGGCTTATGGAGGTTTAGATATTAGAGAAGTCTCTGAAAGTATTGAAAGAAAAAAAATGCCATTACATACTGAGTAAATACAAGACACAGACAATATACTTGAAAATTTACTCTTCTATTTTATAAAAACAAAAAGTCAGAAGTTGAAGAAGCTGATAGAAAAAAAAAAAAAAACAGTAAACACCTAACTCTCCTTAGATGTTTATGAGAAGTGAGGTGATAGGAGAAGCCACTGAACTCAGAATTGGAAGAAAACAAGCGATTCCTCACAATCACAGTTTAAAAGTGTTTCTCTTCCAGCTGATCTTTCTGGCGGTACCACTGCCAGGGAGAGGAAAGAGTGAGTTAGTGGAGTTAGGGAAGATGAACTGCAGGCTTAATGCACACAGCTCCTTCTTATTACTGAAACACATTCCATTGTATGGATGTTCTACAAGTTTAAGATGATAAGGTAAATTTGATCCCAGATGTTATGCCTCAGTCAAAAGCAGAAATGTTTACCAGCTATATCAACAGCTTTCCTAAACCTCAGAGCTTAAAACATGCAAAATTCATGTAAAGAGTAACTAAAATATGTGATATTTACATGATACTCATGTTAATTGAACCTAAGTTTGAACTAGACTGCTGATAGTATTTTCACAGCATTGACTGAGTTATATAAGCTTTTGCAAATAAAGATGATCTTACTCTTGTCACAGTGTAATCCACATCAGTAATTATCTATAAGGGCCTCCCTGGTGGTGTCGGGTTTAAATCTTAAAGCTATAGGCCAGGGAGGTGAACCACATATGATGCAGCAGACCTCTTTTGTCATACGCTCTGCTACCCTTAGCGTATTTCAGTAGATTGCCTGTTCTGCTCCCCTCTATTTCTGGTGAATCCTGTCACCCTGGCACCTCTGGCCTACTACCCAGTTCTTGTATGCAAAAATGAATAAAATAAATCTTTATAAACCAGTAATAGAGGTCTCCATTTTTGTGCATAGTGTTAAAGCACAACACTATAAAGCTATCCACAGCCATTGCAGCACAAGTTCAATCCCTGGCCAGAAAAGTAACTCACATGGTGTAGCACACCTCTCCTGACTCACCCATTGCTCCCCTCAGCAGTGTATTTCAGTAGATCTCCATGTTCTGCTCCCCACTTTGTCTCTGTAGATCTGTTCACCCCCATAACTCTGACCTATACTCCTGGCCTTATATACATAAATAAATAAATCTTTAATAATATAATAACAATATTTAACCATCAAGGAATGCCTATAAAAGATGCAGTAATCCAGGAGGTATGATTGAACCCACCCAGGATTTACCATAATCATTTTCTTGTTCATCAGCATCACATTTCGAATTAGAAAGTCTCAGATAATCTGTACTCCTTAAAATCATCTGATTTAGTTGTCTAACAAAACACATTTTACCACACATGGTAATATTCACCTCTCTCATATTAAGCTTTTATATAGTTTTTCAAAGAATATTATTTATATTAATGCAAAATAGATTTATATTTATTCATATCAGTGTTTACTAAAAGAAATAATATACTGTTATGCCAAATAATTAAGATCCTTTGGAAGTCTCATTGTAATATGTAACTATTGCTCCAGTTTCCATGTCAGCTGAAAGTTTGATTTACCCAGTATCAGTGTATTAATCAAAATTTTTAATAACTTTTCCAAGATAAAAGTTTTCTTCTTGAACTATAAGCAGTTGCAACGTAGCAGAATGATATTATCCAAACATGAAGTTAGCATGTGTTGAATCAGATGAAAGGTAAACAAGTTGGTGTGTCTGCATTATTATATCCTCTCCTTCATTGACATTGTTATAGCAGGAAATTTAATAGTAAATACAATTATAAATTAAAAATAATGGACATTATGAAAATGCACATTTGATTTAAGAGAGAGAGATATCATTATCTGTGGTATTTTCTTTAAAACAAAAGCTTAAAAGGAACAACAACAATCTTGATCCAGTTAGAGGAAATAACAGAAATAGGCTTAATAAGGCAAGGGAGGAAGTAAACTTTTGTGGTGTCTGTTATGCTTTTAACTTTGTATCATTTAAATGTATTACATTGTCAAAAAAGAAATCTTGATTTGTGAACACTTAATATAGGAGGAAAATTTTTGACAGCCTGTAGGATATATAGACCTTTGAAAAAAATATTCCTTTACTAAATAAACCACAATTTATATATTTGGAAAGCTATGTTAGCATATATGCAATTGTGCTTATTTTAACATATTACTATTTCTCTCAGTAAATTCATAAATATACATCCACCCTATCTATATATCTATATGTGTGTGTATAATATACTATACTATATATATATATATTTACATAATATTTAAAAATGCATATTAAAGTCTTATAGAATGTGTCATTAATTGTTCATGTTGTGTTACATTCTTGCAGTTTGTTCTCCATGGTAATTTAATTTTGAAAATGAAAATTAAATTCTAACTTCAAAAGTATTCCATGAAGGGTATCTACTGTTATATGTTAAAGTAGTTCATATCTTAACAATAGCGAAATATATGCTGGAAAGATATTACAGTAATTTTGAGAAGCTATCGACATCAATTTCATTCTTATCTAATTAGTGAAGATAAAGGTTTGAAAGAAAAGAAGTGAAGAATCACATGAAATAACTAATAGTTTAAAGCATAGGCTTACAAAGAATTCTGTAATGAAAGATCAAACATTATAATTTATTCAGTTATTTTACTGGCAATGCTTATTGAAGAATGCTTGAAGGTAAAAAAGCATTCAAATTTCTGAGTGTGACATTAGTTTTCCCAAATATGCATATTCTGGAAAGGAAATTTATTTATAAAAAAGTTTAAAAATATGCAAATTGTTTTATTAAGAAAGAAATTTAGATTGGATAAGAATACTTGGTGGTGATTATCAAGGGGAGCACTTCGCAATCATAGCAGTGTTCTTTTCCATTTATTATTCCCCTTTCCTTACATGTAACAATACATTAAACAACAACATAATACTTTACTAAATTAAAACAACAAAATTATCTACTTTATGCTATTACTGGAAAGTATTACCAAGTTCGATATTTTTTTTTTTTTTAAAGATTTATTTATTCATACAGAACTGGGGTACAGGCCAGAGATGCGGAGGGTGAGAGGATTCACCAGAGACAGAGTGGGGAGCAGAACAGGCAGATCGACGAAGTACACTGCTGAGGGGAGCAGCGGGCGGGTCAGGAGAGGTCTGCCACGCCATGTGGTCACCTCCGGGGCAGGCGGGAATCGAACTCATGCGGAAGCGGCTTTAGATTCTCAGTGCTGTGCTTTAACCCGCTGCGCCACCAGGGAGGGCCCACACCTTTTTTTTTAAGATTTATTTATTATTTATACAGAATTGGGGTACAGGCCAGAGGGGCAGAGATGGTGAGAGGATTCACCAGAGTCAGAGTGGGGAGCAGAGCAGGCAGATTGATGAAGTACACTGCTGAGGGGAGCAAGGGTGGACCAGGAGAGGTCTTCCTTGCCATGTGGGCCACCTCTCTGGCTGGGGATTGAACTCGTGCTTCAATGGCTATGTATGCTTCATAGTGCTGAGCTTTAACCTATTGCAGTTTATTATGCATCTAGTCTGTAAATTAACAGCTAGGGCATAAGAAAAGAACAGCTAATTGAATTAACTATCTTTAACTCTAAAGTAATAAATAACTAGGAAATAACAAATGTATAATCCATTTTGCATTTCTTAACTATAGTGATCTCTACTAAAATACAATTAATTGCTTCTGAAAATATTAGTAGCTACCCCAACTATTTAGTTAAAGCTTCCAAATCCTTATCCCAAATATTACCACATTATTAAAATTTTTGGCTTAGGAAGAGGAGTCTTTTAGATATTGCCATTATTCTCAAATATTTTTTTGTGGAAGGATATCAGGAACATTTTCATGAGACTAGAGAAACTCAGAATACTATTAGAAGGATATATGTAGGGTATACATAGCTCTTAATAGAAATATTATTTGTCTGAAAATCTTGTTATATTTCTTAAATTGTTAGTTATTTTAAAAAGAAAGTATTGGGTTAGTCATATCCTACTTTTGAAAGAAATATTTAATTAAATATTTTATATTAATTTCAAAGACTGTCTTATAAATTTATGTCATTCCTGTACAGAGAAGAGTCTTTAATCCCCTTTATTTTTTTTCTCTCTCTGGAGGGGATATAATTAAAATGAAACAATGAAAGAGGGCATTTAGGAATATATTTCAGCCTGTCTACACTTTCACCCTGTCTTCAGATTGTTAAATATCCCTTATCACTTTACATTTTCTCATAAATATTACAAATAATTATACCCATGGATAAAATTTTACATTATATATATATATATACAGAAAGCCTTACATTTAATATTCTAGCACTGAAAAATGTTAGATAAAAAATGAGAACTTTTTTTCTGAAAAAGAACAATTTAAATGATATTTAGATATGAGTAAATTGCTCCATGAATTAATACCATTTAAATCTGGCTTTATTTCATAGATAGCTTTGGATATTTGTTCTGTCCTTCCAGAATCTTTGATGTCTATTTTTCTGGTTCTCTACATTGAACTAGCTAGTCAATATTTTAACTCGCAACTCTGATGAAATTTCTGGACTCCTTTGAATTACATTTTACCATACCTTCATTGTTTTAGAAAGAATCTTTAGGTTTGAACTTTCTCTAACAATGACATAGACAAAAATCTTTGGAAGAAGCTCTAGAATTCCCTGTTTTCAGTCTACTTCTCTAGACAAATCTCTGAACTACAGTGGACTAGGGAGGCAATGGTAAATTTCTCTCTGATTGACATTCCTGGAAGGAGCTGGGTACTCAGAAACAGCATATTGGATTGGAAACAGCATATTGGAGTTGGAAACACCATATTGGATTTTTAACCAGACCTGGAAGCCCCATCCCAAGAAAAGTCAGGATAGGGGCCTCCCTGGTGGAGAAGGGGCCAAAGACAGCACTATCAAGCTATTGCCAGCAGCTGCAGCAGGAGTTGTATCCCTGACCAAACAGACAGCTGACTCAAACATGGCATGGCAGACCTATCTGACCCACTGCTCCTCACACCACGGTTCTTGTATGCATAAGTAATTAAATCTTGAAAAGAAAGAAAGAAAAGCAAGGACAGAGTAATTGGAGGCTCCTGTATTCTCACCGCATCATGTTCAAGATAAAGCCTCCACTTTATGAGAACTGCTTAAGTCGAAGAAGGAAGCCTTCTTCTCTTAAGTGCATTCAGTCTACCTCAGATAGGCCAGGGCAACATTCTGAGCCCTGAATTGCACATATGGGCAATCATTATGGAAAATGCCAAAGTTACTAGAAAAGTCAGACTCCATTTCTATCTTAATAAGTGTTTTTGTATCATGCAAAAACGAGACATCAACAGAGTCCCCAAATGGAAGTCTCGTCCTGCCCTATATTCTGATTCCTTTAGGACTGTTGAATTGAGTTGTCTATCTGGAGTAGCCAGTACCCTTTCTTGAATGGAGACTATTACCCACAATGTAGTAACAGAGAACTTTCCCTGCCCAAATTCGCAGGTAGATTTAGCTGAATATTCTTTGTCCCCAGGAGTAGCCAACTATATCTCAGCTGCATTTATCAGGAACTTACTTGCCACAGCAGTTAGCTGGAGGTTGGGAAAGAAATGCTGATCCCTCCACCCTCCTTAGGTGGAGTCCTCTACTGGGATTTGGGTGGAGAGGACACCATATGTTCTTGATTGCAGCTACATGAAACATAACTTCCATTACACTGGGTTGGGAGGGAGTGGATATATCTGGCTCTTCTGACACAAATAATTGACTCTGCTTCTATTAAGTGTTAATAGATTTTCAGTTATTTAATAATTGCTTCTTCATGTTGTAGTCTGTAAATAACTTCCTACTATTTTAAATTATGTAGTTTTTTGTTTTGTTTTGTTTTGTTTTAATATTTTCCAACAGTTTCGCTGAGAGTGGCTCATTAAATTTCCTGACCTTCAAATCCCAAAAGTGGAATCTTGGATAAAATTTGAGCAAGAAAGCTAAAACATTGGGGTAAATTGTGACTGTTTATTGAGAAAGGGATTATTGAAGGAATATATAACTTGGCAGATGTATGAAAAATCAGAGTTTTTGTTGTAGCAACTAATTCTCAATACCTATTAGATAGCTATAAAATAAATTGTATAAATTACAGTGTCATGGTAAATATTAGTGCACATAGTATAAATTTCAGATTTAACATACCGATATTTCAAGCTGTGATGCTGGATGATAATCCTTAAATAAATGGATGCAAATAAAGGTTTTCATCAATTTTTTTCTTTTGTTCTAAAGAATTCTCACATAAAATTGTATTTAAGTTATTAATGTAATCTCTGGATCATATTAAAGAATTAGGAAGAAGAGGCAAGCAGGATGCAAGACTGTATTGTATGAAAAGTAAAAGAGAAGAAGTACAGGTTCCATTTCTCAAGTCTTGTAGGGAAAAAAAACTTTTAAGGAATGTTTTAAGAAAAATAATAAGAATGGAATGAGTAAGCTACTGAGAAATCATACAAGATGAAGTATAGGACCACTTAATTTTGAAAAGTGAAATTCTAATCTTACCAATGCCAGTAATAGTAATGAGAATGAAAACCTGATTGGATTATTGTTTGGAGTCTAAAAATTTTGTTATCCAAATATATAAATAAATTATTGATTAGATATTATAGATTGAAAAGAAGCTTAAATATTATAATGCCTAATTAAAAGGGAAATTACCTTTTTCTAATTAAGATTAATTTAGCCAAGCTTTCTGATAAAAATTTGGTTGTCATGCCAACCGCTAGGGTTGTGTTGCTCTAATTTTTAAAGTATCAAACCTTACTGTGCTCTGATGAATCCTGGAGTAGTTTTAAGTTCTATAAGGGTATTTGCTCTAGTGATATTATCAAATAAGACTATTAAAAATCATGAGAGATGAAACAGAGAAATTGTATTCAGATATCACTTTTGAAAGAAGATTCAAACAAGGAAGAGGGGAAATTATGATGAACTTGTACAAAACTACTCTGATGCATATATCATGAAATGTGTCAGATAGGGCAAGTGGATTAATAAGAAAGAATAAAATTCTAATCAATTACTGGTTGTTCTTCCTTATGAAGTGTATATTCAAAATAAACAATGACAGGTTACCATTGGGAAAACTGATTGGATGTTATCAACAATAGACTTTCAACTTCCATGTTCTACCCTGATACCTCACATAAATTATAGTGCACCATTTTACATGGTTTCAGTCTCTGGAGAACTTAAAAGAATGAGGCACTACAGAGCACATGAGGAATTTTTTTTCTTCTTCTTCTTTCTCTCTTATAAAGGTACTTACTAAAAATGCAGTAGTAAGCAATCTTCACCCATTACTTAAATATTCACTTAGTCTACTCATATAATAAATATATTGGGCAATATGTCTTTCACTGCATATAACATGTTGTATTTAATTTTTGTGTTTTCTTTATAAAGTTTTTATGTTTCATTTCTAAAGTAGCATGCATAGCAATAGGATATAAGAAAATATTGTGGACTACCTAATCCAGTGACTTTGTGCCACTCACAATTTTATGTTTTTATACTGTGTAAAAATAGAGTATTTTATGTATATGTGGTTTGAATGAATCTGTAAAACAATCAAGTCTACTTTCACTTCTCTTATACAACATTGTCAATGGAAATAAGATAGAGACAGTTTTTGCCTCTAAAAATTTGTGTAGATTAGAAGTATAAGAAATGCGAATATTTCAAAAAACTAAGAAGTCATCTCTGAGAGGAACAAGAAATGACTTTTGTTGCTGTTTTGATTGTTTCCTTGCTTTTCAAGAATACATGCCGTACCCTAAAAGAATCCAAGAAAATGTCTGGATATATATACTGACCATTGCCATCCTTTTAAGGAACAGTGTTTTGCTTACATATTTTCTCTTTGCTTTCTGCCAATTTTCTTTACCGTGCTAGTCATAAGAACGGTTTGTTTTATTTTGAAGCTGCTGGCATAAACTTCCTCAAAGATATTCCTAAGGAAGCATTGAATTCTAATACTTTAGTTAGCAAGTTGATGTTTGAGAGGACTGATAAAGCACAGAACTGCCTGGATAACCCCATCACTCATGATTGATTTGCTAAGGGATCAAGAGCTCCTTGCCCGAGTCATCCAGGTATATTGCTTTCCTGCAACTCAGGGAGTATCACTAGTTGAGCTAAAATTGAGCTGGATATCACTGGGCCTCTGAACCACTGGATACTGCATTGACCTAGCCTAGATAATGTGTGATACTAGGAACATAAATAACCAAATAAGGCAACAAAAACCATGTTAAGTTACAATAAAGTCAGTTTCATATATTGTACTATTATAACTTAAATATTCACATTAATATAATTTATATATAATGATATATATTTCCCTTTTATTGCAAAAGAGAAAAGCAATTTATTTTGGCATAATACATATAGTTTCTGGAACTATGTCTTACTCTCCTGTAAAGAGAAGAGATATTCTTTCTCTGCTTATCTATGTCAAAATTTCTGTCAGGAATAATCTAGCACAGAAGTACAAAGCAGTACAGTATAACTGAAATTATTTTCTGATTTATTAACAATGCATTGTTAATTTTCAATTTTAATTTCTATAATTAGACTAATGTGCTGACGTACAGTCTGTAATATTAAATTGTATATTTGTTTTTCAGTTGGATTATTCTGCTTGAATGTATTAGTTGCATGTAAATATCTATGTGTGTGTATACTATGTGTGTATATATGTTTAAGAATTCAAATGAATTAAGATTTTAACTTTATCATATCCACTCAACTTACATTTCTAAAGGTTTATGGACACTGTAACATTTTTATGTTAAAAAGTGTTGTATTTTATGTTTAAAAAGTATATTTTGTATAGTACTAAGAATTATGTCAAGAAAACGCGCGAATGTGTGCATATGTGTGTGTGTGTGTATATCTCCATCCTCGTGATCTACTTGCCTCCCAATTCTCCCCACTGTCTAATACCATTGCATTGGGCATTAGGATTTCAACTTGAATTTGGGGCAGAAACAAACATGCAGGTCACAGAGTACATAAAGAAAGCAGGCATACAATGTGACTTGCCTACATCCCTAGCTGCAGCATAATACCTGACAAGAGTTTCTAATAGTTAGTAGAGAAAGGTTGTTTTCAGTCTTAACAGGAGATTCGCACACTATATGTGTTATGCCAAAAGAAACAAATTGTTTTTGTGAAAATAGAAATTTCTTAAACTTTAACCAGTTTGATTATCTTCCTGAATATTTTGAATTCTCAAAATTATGTTTTCCAAATATGGGACATGACTTTGTGGTTGTGTAAATGTGCAAAATAGGGAATAGTATTCCAGTTGTGCACTATAATTACATTAACTTAGTACAGGCAACAAAAACCATGTTAAGTTACAATAAAGTCACATATTTCATAAGTCAAGAAAATTACTGATCAAAAGGAGTGGTAAGAAAATAAATATTCCACACATTTACATGTGTGTACACAGAATTGCAAGATTTACTATGAAATGATTTCACATTTGGTAATATTAAAAAACTCAAAATGTCAAAAAATATCAGACTCTGAAATATAGAATAACTCAGGTTCATAAATTAAAAATGCTTGAGCAGTAGACTATGATGCAATAAATTTGGGTAAAGATGTTGTTTTCAGATGGAAAGGGAGTTATGCAGTCCACAGATGTGTACTGACCATCCAGTAGGTGACAGTAATAATGCTGAGTTTGCAGGCTATAGCCAGGAACAAAGACATAGTCTCTCCAGTATACATGCAAAGAGCTTTCACTTGGTAAATAGACAAACCTCATGAGAACTATGCCAGGCATCAGAGGTCAGATATATTTTGAATCGTCTAGCAGTCCAATAGTATTCTACCAGATCATATACCCTCCTAATAAGGATAACTTTTTAAAAAATATTCAGATCTAAAAAACTAAATAGTATTTGTGTTTGTCTTCTTTCTCTAAAATTACATGTTAATGATTTCCTGAACACCAGTTTCATTTTTAAACCTTTCCTCCGACCTTAGGAGCTGATGCTGTGGAAGCTCAGTGTAAAAGATTTGAAGTGAGAGCGAGTGAAGATGGCAGGGTCCTGTTTTCTGCAGATGAAGATGAGATAACCATTGGTGCTGAAAAGCTGAAAGTTACAGGTACTGTAGATTGAGGTCATGGAACATGACCCTAAATAAGAAATTATATTTTTTACATATTGATTCCCATACTTAAAGTTGAGTTCACCTGAGATCATGCTCTCACGATACTGGATTTTTCAAGAGTCTTCAAATAGAATATTCCAGATGTGGTTGCAGAAGAAAATGTCGCTATTACTGATGTTAAAGTCAAACTGTGTGTCTCTGGTTAAAGCAGGTAGGACAAATTGGGTGTGGATGAGGTAGAAAATGTGGAGTGCACACAGTCAGTAAAGATCAATAAAAGATACACAAATATAAATATGGACTTTAAAATAATTTGGGGGGGAGTTACATTACAAGTAAACTAAGTTAATGTTCTTAAGGACTCATAATTATCTTCAAAAGTACATAAATCAAGAAATAGTGCTAATCACATATTACTTAGAAACTCTTAAAGTCATTACTCTAAGATTACAGTCATTAAAATCAACCACCAGTTAAAATACAAAATTCAAAAACAAAAAATCCAAGAAAGTTAAATGCAGAGCTGGGAATGGGAAAGCTTTGAATAAAGACTAATGCAAATATACTTTCCTTTAATTAACTGATTTGTGAATTTGAGACCCTTTTTTTTTGACACTGTATTTTAAAATATATTTTTTAATTCCCAAAATCTCTGGATTTTTTAAAAAGAACAAAGTAAACTGTGTTTGACTTATTGTTTCCCAAGTTTGAGTTAGAAAACAGTCCCCTATGATCTCTATTATATTTAACTTTATTAACTTTAGTTTGACCTAAATAAATATATCCTGTGGGTAATGTGAGAACAATCAGCAAGGTAATTAATGAATATAGGCTTTGCTCTCCATCTGTTTGTGTTAAATCTTGCTCCTACCACTCAATATCTGAAGTGAGCTCTCTAAACCTTTGATTTTCCTTAATCTAAATGATGGAAAGAATGATAACCTTTGTGCTTAGCTTACACATGTGTACGTGTGTGTACTTACCTGTGCTGATGAGTTTTTAGAATTTTCTTAGCACACAATGAAGACATTGTGAAGGTTAGCTCTTCGCTTTTATTAACAGAGGTGTAATGTATACTCTTTGATGTCTCAAACACAGGGTTTAAGTAGACTTTAAATGGTGAACTTTTAAATGGCAATTAAATTAATAAGGATTCTTAAGTAAGAAGCCTAACTGGCATCCCAGGACTGTCATTGCCACCACCCCTCCTTCTCCATGGCCTCCTTTCTCTCAGGAGCGTGTCTTACGGAGGAGCTGTGCCCTTGCTATCCAGTTGATGCTAAGGGTGATCCCCACAAAGCCCATCTTTCTCCTCTCCCTTTCTTCTCAGAACTCTTGGAGTCATGTACGTAGGGCTCAAATTGGCATGCCTGGTTACAGAGACGAGGGAACAACAAAAACAAACAAAATTTTCTTAAGAATTTTGTTTGGCACAGAGCACAAAAAAATCAAAAAGGATTTTTGTCTTAGGTGCCAACATTTCAGTTGCAGGTTGGTTTACAATTGGGGATGTGGGTAGAAGAAACTGGTTCATGGGGACTGGGAAATGGGATTTCAATATTTAATAACCTTTGAAAATTTGTAGTGCTTACAGTAATGAACTTTGATGGCAACATAATTCGGAGGTTGCTTTCAGGATATTTCACACACAAACAAATTATGTTATCTATAGTCACATATTCCCATTGGGTATTTTGCATATGTAAGTGTCTTTCTGGAGCCCTGCCAGCGTTTATGACAATGGAATTGTAACTGTCTCTGGTCTTTATATTACTTTGACTTGTCTTAGAGGGTTGTAGTGAAGTACTGTCTGCACAAAATTGTGCCTATTGACTGTATTTTAAAATTTTATTTTAAGTGGGTGGGTGATCATCTTTATGTTCCTTTCTTTCTTTCTTTTTTTTTTTTTTTGGTAGTCTGACTGCCATTTTTTGGACTATATATAAATTGGATTCAACTCAGGCTGAAAAATCTTGCATTTTTAGCTTTTCAGATACTGCCTTTGGGCAGTCATCTATGGCAACATTCTTTCTCTTCCTCCCTCTCTTCCTTCTTCCCTTCTCAATGTATCTGTGAAAATATATGTGTGACATATGTGATATATGTATGCTATGAATGATAGATGCCTACATAGATATGATTCTTTCAGTCTCTCTTTTGCCATTTCCTTCTGTAAAAAAAAATATATACACATAGTGTGTATTTATTCAAAATTCCCTTATTTGATATATTCCAGTTATCTCAATATATTTTACAATAGGCTGTGTCCTATGCTTTCAGAAGGTCCTAAATAGTAAAATGATATAATTTTGATGTCATAGTTACAGAATCAAGGCATATTTTTATAATCAGATAAAGAATAACACTTGGAATGAAAGAAATAATAAATCTATGAGAGTATCTATAACAAATACCCTAACCTTTATTTTCATATACATGAGGCTCCATACTGATCATAAATAAGCACTATATTAGAGAGTACTGTAGTTTGATTAGAACATTCCTAGTATTCATTTATGTTTCTGTCTCTCACAGAAACATATGCATACATGTACAACCTCAAATTCCTACAAGCTCATTATTTCTTTGCCAGTGTATCACATATTCTCTTAAGCGTAGAATTATTCCTTCCTGTCATACTTTTAAAATAAAGAAAAATAAAGATATCAAAGACAAATGTGATTTAGAATTCCACATGCTTAAAGGAGAAAATTGTGCATGGCATAATATGCAATTTAAGGGCACTGGGATTGATTAGTAATCTCACATACACTTTAAAGCAGTGCTTGGATCATTTCACAAATAACACTACAAAGAGACACTGACTTCAGGGTCTTTCATATAAATTAGGTAGCTGTGCTGACAGCACATCAAAGTAACATGGGACAAGAGAGCTTTGTGAGGCTTATTCTAGAATTTTAAGTTTGGGCACAAACATTTTTCCATTTAAGCAATACCCATAGGTATTGCTGACTGACTCTATATTTTACAAATATTTTACAAACAACGGTATTTTGCACATGAACTTCCTTTATGGGACAACAGAGACAGATCCCTTTACTTGGACCATGTGTCTATACATGTAAGGCAAATTCCTGTGTACCTGAATGCATTAGCTGATATATTAAGGCTCAAAATTTTTACATTTACCTTTTCTAGAAAGTAGAAAAAAATTTTTTGAAGCAGTAAACACTTCTTAGGGCACTGGAAGATAGAAGTATCATGGCACACGATTACTCAAACCCACCCCCACTATCTCATCATCATGATGAACAATCATATGCTTAACAGATTAATGTTACTTTAATATTAATTACTCAGTAATTACTTGCTTAAATCTTAATCTGCAATACTTATTTGACCATAACTGTAACCTTGCCCAGCCTCTCTGTGGTGTAGATTTCCCTGTTACTGGGTGTAATCTGGTATAGTAGGTGATGATAAGTCTGGGAACCTCCGCATGTGTCCAGGTAAATGAAAGGTCACACAGCTTGGCTGTGTGCAGGATATGCAGAGGAAGGTCTCCTAGTAACCTCTGCTTAGGAGCTGAGGAGCATACTGAGGAGCACCTGTAATGGGAAACCAGCCACCATGTGGAATCAGACACCCTTCCCAGAAGAAACTGGAGGGCCTCCAGTTTCTGCAAACATAAGCAAAAAATCTGGTATATGTACAAACATTAATTTTCCTAACAAATTACATTCTCTTCTCTTCTCGCCTACTGATAGTTTTTATTTTATTTATATATTTTATTTTTTT
>NW_004567115.1:15165249-15172594 GCF_000260355.1 Condylura cristata
CTTACCAAGTTTAGCCAGTCTCAGAAAGCCTAATTTCCCAGAACAAGTCTTTTTGAAAACCTACCTTGTTTCCTCTTGGAAGTCTTGATCATGGGAACTGACTGTAGAGGAAAAGAAAGACACTGAAGAAATTAGGTCAGAACATTGAAAGAGTGGTAAGGAAATGTCATTCTATTTTGCAGATTCCCAAGATTTTAAAGGTGTAACTCATATTCCTAGGCCAGCCTCCAAATTAAATGCATAGACACACATACACACACACACTCTCAAACATGTACACACATATTTATATACTAGCACACATACACATATATATAAATATGTGTGTTTATATATATGAGAGACTCCTAAATGTAATAATTTCAGACAAAGTAAATCAACTGAAATTTGTACTTCCATTTGTATTTCAAGTTGCATATTAACTTAGAAAACAAAGTGCAAGTACAATCATCCACTTCTTTCAAATTAAAGGTACCAGCTTTATAGATAGAATGCCTTTAAGTTAAATTAGTTGGATTTAGACCTCTTTTTGTGACTATAATAGAAAAGCAGAGAATGGTTGAGTGTAAGAAGAGAAAGGCTATATCTTTTTCCTCAGGTTGCAGAAATTAAAACTGGCAATCTGAAAGAATACTGAATCCCAGTTCTATATCCATCCTGTGCCCTAGTGCTTTTTTGAAAGCCAAGAGCATCCCTCCTTTGTCTCTGTTCTAATTGAGTGATTGGAAAGATAGACAAGTTCAAATGCTTGTTTGACAACAAAAGAGAAGATTTTCTGAAGAGCTGTCTTTTAAATTAAACACCAGACTTCTGGGTTGAAATCAATATGTTCTGGTTTGTTTTTATTAGTTAGTCCTCTACAAGCTTGTTCTTGTCTGTTAAATTGACAAGCCGTGAGAGGGTCAGCTTTGGAACCAGCCTTTCTGTTAGGAAGGACTGTTGTTCCATGAGCTGTCCAAATGCCAAGAGTCTGGTAACACTCAGTCAACAGGAGGGAGCTGCTTGGCCATCACAGCTCTGGAAGATATGTGATTAGATCAGGTGCTTTAGAAACGTGATGGGCAACCACTTAATTTTCTCTGCTGTGACATTTCAGTTCTGTAGACTGGGATAAATAACTCAATCAGTTTTCTACTTGTTTTTTTTACACTCACTGAGGATAAAAACTTCAGAAACACTTAAGATTAGTACTACTCAAAGTTCCCCCCCACAATCTTCAGGTAAAACTAATTATAGTTCTTCATGTATATAAATATGAACTTTGAAACTTCAAAATAAAGCTGTTTCCTCTAAGCACCTTACTGGCACCTCTCTGTGACTTCTTTAACTTCACCAATGTATTATTTAAATATCCCTACTTTTGATAAAGCAAAACCTTTTAGAAAACAGAAATACAGAAATGTGGCCCTCCCTGGTGGTGCAATAGGTTAGGACACAGCATTGCAAGGTGCCACAGCTGCTTCAGTGCCAGCTCCATCCCTGGTCCTGGAGGTGATCCACATGGCGCAGCAAACCTCTCTTGACCTGCCTGCCCGCTAGTCCCCTCAACAGTGTACTTTGTTGATCTGCCTGTTCTGCTCCCCATCTGTCTCTGGTGAATCCTCTCACCACCCCTGCTTCTCTGGCCTGAACTCCAGTTCTGTATGCATAAATAAATAAATCTTAAAAGTAAAATAAAACAGAAATGTTGAAAAAAGGCTTAAAAGAGGATAGATGCTTTAACAGAAATGATGGGGGCTTCAATCAATATCTTCTACATATGTGGGTTTTAAAATGTTCCAGTGATTTTTTTTTTTTGCTATATTTATTTACCTTAGGTCCACAAAATGTTCTAATTGTATAATTTATTCTGCCATTATATAAGTAGTCTTTTATTCATGTCATTATGAAGTTTTTAAAAATACATAGTACTGATATAACATGATCTACTAATTGTTTGTTTCCTTGCTGGCATTTGTGCCTAGATTCTACCCATATTCCTTTTCATGCTTTTCAGTGTCCTTACTTCAGGAACATTAGATTGAGCCTCTGTCATGGTGCAAAGCTCTTCAATTTCCCTGTGGGGTGCATCATTCTTACTTTTACCCTGCCAGCTCCTAGAAACAGGTTATCTACCTTAGTAGATCCTATGATTGCATTGCCTCCTTGCATGATCCAGATACTTGGATTATTTAGGATTATCTACCTCTTTTAAAGTCAATTGATTAGTAACTCCACTAATATTAATCATATCACATAACATAACATGCACACACAGTCAGAGTTTAGGGCATAAACACTTGGAAGGGGCATTATTTTACATGCCAAATTATACACACTATTTTTATTCTTTAAAGGAGAATTATAATAGAAATAATATACATAGTTTTTTGGTAGAAGTAAAAGATATACACAAAAATTATTGAGGACCAATCTTGATACAATTTTGATGTTTAAGAAATATTATTCCACAATAGAGTAATTTTAAATGTTATTCCATATTCCTTATTAATTTGATATTTTAAATAAGTATAAAGAAAAATAATAGATTGCACATTGTTTTAATAAAGAAAACAAGAAAATTGAAATTTGTGAAGTAAAAAGTTCTATATTCATTACAAAAAAATGAAAAATTATATGCTTTACTAGATAGAAATATTTGAAATCTTTATAAAATATAGAAAGAAGGTTGGAAGATTCTTATGTTGTCCAAAATTACAGTAATTCAAACAATATATATTTCATTTTTTCTCATAAAAAATCTACAGAAATAATCAAGTTTATAAGTCACTGAATGACATAGAACTACAAATCTGCAAACTTCTGGCCAGGTTATTGGACTTTCCCATAAGTTTGAGTCTACTGCATGCCATTATCTCTGTGTTGTAGAATGGGAGAAGTTAGTAAAAGTGAAAGCAGAGAAAAAAGGTTTTCATTAGAATATCTCATTCTGGAAATAGCACTCAGCACATATGTATTGAAAAAACATAAGTTTCCACCAGTAATTCCAAATTAGCGTCAGAGTTCACCTAGTTACTCTTTTCCATAACTGTAACATTCTTTTCCATGGTGAGAAACCTGTCTTCCTATGTTTAGTTATTTGGACAGAACCAGATGTACAAACCCCAAAGTTTTCAGTCCTAATTCCCTGCCCACTTGAGCCATTGCCCTGTCAGGCTCTTTTCCAAGTGTACTGACACCATCTTTATAAGCCCCATGTGTCAGTAGCTATTTTTTGCTTCCAGTGTACTGGCTTCTGCTTCCACTACCCTGCCTCTGCCCTTGGTTGTTTGCCTTTCAGATAAGAAGGAAAGAAAGGATGGAGAAAAGGGAGGATATGGAGAAAAGGAAATGGCAGGGAAGGGAAAGGCGAAATGAAGGAAGAAAGGAAAGGAGGATATTTCATTTGCTATCTTGGGTCATTCTTCTGCATTTGTTAAACTCTAGTTATCATCTTATTCAAATGGTAACATTACAACTGTGAAGTTATAAACTCGAATTGAGAGAAATTCTCATAAATAAATAAATAAATCTGATTTTATTCATTAAATATAAAATCCCAGACCCCCCAAAAAATACTTATTATTTTAAAGTAATAATAGTGATTGTGTCTTCAGAAGTTATCTTGAATTGTCTTATCATTTTAATAGTAAAAACATCTCTAGCCAAAATTGTTTAAACATTTAAAAATGTGGGACAATGTACAAAATGAAATTTTTAGCCAAATAAATAAATCATATTCTAATTCTCTAGTTTTGGTGTCTTGATTTGACAATCAGTAACTACTTGGAGATTATCTTTGGGTTACTGTTTTGCTGAAAATAACTAAGATATCTTTAAGTTTAACCTATTAGCACTATTAGAGATTTCCTTGATAATAAAATAAGTTCCAAACAACAATAGCTTGTCACTGAATATAAATATGCTCAGACTCATGACACTAGCTGTCATGGATGTTGAAATGAGGATAGGGGAGTAGGGTTCAGTCTGGCAGTAATTAATGGAGGGATTCAAGGTGTAATGATTAAGAACATTGCCTCTGGCATTACAACTCCACTGTTTTCTAAAAGAGTAATCATGGGCAATTTAGCTAATAGGTTTCAAGGTCACCAGTTCCTCATCTCTATAATAGTAGAATAACAAATAAAAACACCTCATTGAATTTCCATTGAATTAAGATGAGCTGATCCATGTCAAGCATGATGTCTGACCACACATTGCAAGTGGTCAAAATGTGAGACATTATTATAAACACATAAGGGCATTACTTTAGTATTTTATATTATTGAAATGGCATTCTTCTTAGAGCACTTTCTGTAAAGCCCTCCTAAATGTCATGGTTTATCAGTTTTCTCCCTCTACCTATATATAATTATTATGTACAAGATAATGTTGAATATTTTATGTCCTGCCAAAAAAAGATTCAGTCAGTATTTGAATAAAGTAACTTAGTAGGTTTTTCAGAGATAATATTTAAATGGAAAATGGAAAATGATGTGAGATCAGAAAGAAGTATAAAATTAAAAAAATAATAAATGAATGTGTGAATGTATGGGCCATTCAATTTTAGAATGAAAGGCATTGTCAGTAATCTAAATAATGGAGTCAATAACATTGGCATAACCTTTGCTACTGATAATGTAGTCATTTGTATTAATTCAATTTGCTCTTCAGTACTTAGGGAGGTGTATGTTACATCTTCATTTTGTAAAATAAATTTTGAATTAAGCGATTTGTACAAAATACATTCAGATACCAATGCCAAAGAAATATAAAATTTAGTCTAATTTCTGTTCCGTCTTATCTATGTCAATACATATATACATACAGTGTATTCATATATATACAGATTCAGATTCTGACTATGAATTTCTGCACCAGGAGAGATTCTAAGATCTGACATATTTAGTAGCTTAATCATTATTTTAAGCAGCTTTCTCTAGTAAAATAAATTTTTAAAAAAAGATAAAAAAAATGAGTACATTAAAATACTATATATCTGACTTCCTCAACAAAATCATAGAAAACTCCTGGGATGACCTCTATATCTTCCTGCAGCTATGCACATTAGAATCTTAGGATATGCCAAGTAATGTCAAAGAAAGAAATTGAGATTAATGATTAATATTATAATAATTTTGGAAAAAATAGTAAAATAATCTTGGTCTGCAATTGAAAAGGTCTGTTGCAATTTGATAAACAACTAATTCTAATTAAATTAGTTTTTTTTTCATTAATTAGGATGACCTTTGTCTTCAAAAGGAACTTGATAGAGCATGTCAAAATAAATGCCATTGGTCATTTTACCTGTGGAGTTTTGTTGGGTATGCTCTATATAGGTGGATAAAAGTTCTATGTTCATATGACTAATAATGAGATAAATCTCTCATTTCATGATAAAGGTGGACAGGCAAGAGGGAGAGAAGGAAAAAAAAATTACAAGCTTGAAATGATTACCTAAAATTTCCAATTACTAACTAGTTGCATTAATTTTCTTCTGTTGTTCTAATAATTACTCCAGATTTAGTGGCTTATGACAACACAAATTTATTACTGTAGTTCAGAAGTCTGAAATGGTTTTCATTGGGATAAGTGCAAAGTAATTGCTGGGCTATGATATTTCCTGGGAGATTCCACTTCTTTGCCTTTTCCAGCTTCTCAAAGTCTGTGACCTCCCTTGGCTCCTGACAGCTTCCCTCATCTTCAAGGCACAGTAGCTGGTAAAGTCTCTCTCCCATGCCACTGTGGCTCTGATTCTTTGTTTTCTGCCTACCATTTTCACTTTAATGACTTTTGTGATTATTTTGGACGCCATTGGTTAACTTTGGTCTGTTAAGGTGATCAGATTAACTCTCTTAATTCTATTAATAATCTAAGTTCCCTTTGTTTTAGAGTGATAAATTTACAGATTTCAGAGACTAGGACATGAATCTTTGTTGGCAAGTAATCAGGATAGACATTATTGTACTGCCACGCCATTTAATAATTGATGTAATTCTTCACACAGGAATTTTTACTCACAAAATTGAGAATTCCAGGAAAATAGGCAAACTAGTGATGCTTACTACTTTCTTGTTTACATAATTGGTAATGAAAAATAACAGAAATAGATGTGAGCATATTTATGCTCAGGCCATAATTTGTCTAAAGTCTTTCTTACCCTGCTCTTCTAATGCTGTGTATGCCTTTGGACAAGCTTTTTCTCCCTTTCATGCCTCTGTTCACTCAACTGTAAATTGTGTGTGTGTGTGTTCTCTAAGTTTTACTGTGTGTGTTATATTATTTGACTTATTTGTTTGTTCAGTGTTAAGCACATGATTGAAGTAGATTAGGTAGAAGTGCTAACTATAATAATATAAATAGTATTATTAGTATTAATATTAGTATTAGTAATACTAATACAGCAGCAGCAGTAGTAAATAGTAGTAGAAGTAATTGTAGTGAGAGTAATATTTGTTCCTGTACTGGTTTCTGCTCTAATAAAGTTAATCTAAGGAACAGTGATAATTTGTATCAAAGAATACTTTATAAATTACTTGAAATGATAGCAAAGTAGTTCTCCTTCAAAATGTAGTCAAATTCAAAAGGAATTTCCAGAGTGACTCTTAAAAAATCTGTGACTGGTGCATTCATTCATTAGTGCTTTCTTCTATGGCTGAAGGAGAATTAACTCCTGAAAGGGCATTTGGGGTGACTCCAGTATGCTGCTTTTAGTAAGAATTCTTCCTCGACTCTGAGAGTGGAAAGAGTCCAATGTACCCTTAATAGGATGAAAAAACACCTCCACACCTCTGACTGAAGTCAGAGGTGAATCAAGGAAATGTGTCCATTTAGTTAAGAAAGTAAAATATACAATTTTTCATGATAATTCTGGATATGAGCTATTAATGTCAACTGGCATGAATAGAAAATCAGAGAGGAAGATATTTATTGATCACTTAATTATGATAGAAATATTGCCAATTCATCTCTATCAAGTATAGTTACTCATTTATAGGATGCTTTAACCCACAAATCATTCAGCATCACCCCTTTTCTTATATAAACATGAAATTGGTGTTAACTTATGTTTATGGTCTCTTCTTAAGTCTGTGACTGAAAAATCTAATTATTACTTGATATTAATTGTATATTTATTATGATTACCTAGTCTTTAAGACAACAATATAAAAGTAAGCTTTCAATAATCATTTTGGTTTTTTTTAATATGTCAAGTGAAATAAATATCATGTAATCTCATCTTTCAAAATGACCTAAGATTTTAATCATACAAAACTTTCAACCAAACTTGAGTTCTTCTCTGTTCAGTATGTGGTCATTCTCCCTTTGAACACTTAATGTCAGAATTTCCATGTTTTAAGACTGA
>NW_004567115.1:15174039-15209784 GCF_000260355.1 Condylura cristata
GAACTCATGCGGAAGTGGTTTCAGCTTCTTAGTGCAGTGCTTTAACCCGCTGCGCCACCAGGGAGGGCCCAATAAGTTGACTTTTTTATGGGGTGAAGGAGAAAGAAAATAAATTAAAAACAAGAAGCAAGGAAATGAAGGTAACTAAGAATGCCAATGGAATTTTTACCAGTCAGGACTTTTATGAGGAACTCTTTTCAGAACACAGGTATATGTGACTATCTTATGGGCATCTAATATTAACTTAAAGTTAATATTCAGTAGTGTTCTATACAACTGAAAGTTCTATTTTGTGCAATTATAATAGAAAATTATAAAAGTCCCTATCTTAGGGCATTTGCTAATATTCAATTAATCTAAATACCCTTCCCATCAGCAATGAATAAGAATTCTCCAAATCCACTGGTGCTTCTGTTTTAGGTATGGTAGGGTAACACATATTTAAAGAGGTGTGAATCTATATCTCTGAATCATAAACAGTGTTGTAAACCAATGTCACCTCAATTTTCATAATGTAAATGTATTCACTGAAATCCTCTGCTAAGAGGAATAGCACATGAAACAGAAGAAGTCAGCTGTGCCTGGCTAGCTTCCTGGCCAGGGAATGAACTCAGGCCATGGCATTAATAGCACTGAGACTCAACCTCTGTGTCTCCAGGGAGGCCAGATCACTAAAACTTTTACACAAATTATAAGTTTACCAAAATTAATAAGCAATCATAAAACACAAGGTGTAGTGTTACAGTAATCTTTGAAAAAAAACACACAGTTCAATGAGATCAGAGAAATGTAGTTTATCTTACATATATAAAAAAGTTAAATTTCAAATGATTAATTCAGAGCCATAGTGCCAGTGAGAATATAAATTTACCTAGAATTCAAGATCTCCATGATATCATGTATCCACTTGATGTTGCTCTCATACAAAATCTATGTATTTTTCTGATATTATGTTTAGTAATGTGAGGCAGTAAATATTGCTAAAGAGTAATTTGACTGACTAGAACATTTTGAATTATGTCACCTTAGGGAAAATTCATATTTTCTTATTTCATGTAGGATTTGGTAGTTTTAACAACAAAATGGGTAAATGCCATCGAAATTTAATGACAAAACATGTTATTTAAATTATCTATCTAAAATGATAATTGATGGGGCCCTCCTTGATGGTGCAATGGGTTAAGACAGAGCACTATGAAGCTACCTACATCCACTGCAGCATGAGTTCATGCATGAGTTCACCTCCCTTCAGGGGAGGTGACCCACATGGCTTGGCAGACCTCTCCTGACCCGCCCACTGCTCCCCTCAGCAATGTACTTTGTCAATCTGCCTGTTCTGCTCCCCACTCTTGTCTCTGGTGAATCTTCTCACTGCCTGCTAACCCCAACTCTGGCTTGTTCTCTGGATCTTTTATGAATAAATAAATCTTGGCCCTTCCCATTTGGTGCAATGGGTTAAGCATAGCACTGCCAAGCTCGCCATGTCTACTTTGGGCTGCTTAGGTACAAGTTCAATCCCTGTTCCTGAGGTGATCCACATGGCAAGGCAGACATCTCCTGACCTCCCCACTGCTCCCCTCAGCAGTGTACTTCATCAGTCTGCCTGTTCTGCTCCCCACTCTGTCTCTGATGAATCCTCTCACCACCCCTGCACATTTGGCCTGCACACGAGTTCTATATACATAAATAAATAAATAAATCTTTAAAAATAAAATAATAGTTGACTACACCACAGAATGGTATGTTTTCCTTGGGGAACCAAAAGTCCTTCTTATCTGTTCCACAAATAATTTAGTCATATAACCAGCACCTGGAATTTCACATTAATTCTTACGAACCTAAAGTAGAAAATAATGAATACCACTTCATTTCAGCTTTGAGAAAAATACAAATATGCAAGACAGGTTGATTTTTCTATCATAGCAACTAAAAAAGAGTCATGTAAGATTGTCTCTTTTGTGTTTTCATTTATAATACATTGATTAGTAGTGACATGGACCAATTTTAGCAAAGTATTCAACATCATCTTTACATTTAATAATGTTGCCCAATGAAGTTGACTTTCACATGTGAAGATAAATACAGTTTGCAATTTGCCATCTATATAATTATTCTAGCACTGAATAGTCACTTGTTTACCCATTTATATCTAATTATGAGTATCATAAATCAGATTTACAAATATAAGTCTGATGATTAGTTTCATGGGCCTCCTTTCATGACACTGCTCTTTACACTCCACCATGGCCGTGTCCACAGTCACTTAGTAACTAGAACTTTATGAGAAGTCTTGTTTTCTGGCAGGCAAAGACTGTCTACTTTGATTTTGATATATATATATTTTTTTTTAGTATGGGTATTCATAATTTCATGTAGTATACTCTATATGGATTGCATTGAATGTGTTCAGGACTTGTAGGGAAAATTAGCAACGTTAGGTGAGAAACTTTTTAATTATGATTACATTATGCTCTTGTATCTAAAATTGCTTTAATGTCTTTTGATTGCAATTGATAATTTACTATATTAAGACATTTCACTAAATTTTAACTAAAGGTAATTCTTATTAATTAAATTATATTTTCTATGGGTAGTTATAAGCTTTCCTGTGTAGGAGTTCATATTGTCTGTGAAGCATGAAAATTTTGTTACATTTTCCCAAAAAATATGATCTTCATAAATCTGTATTTTTCCTTTCTTTATTACAATTTACTAAGAACTGACAGATTTTTAAAGTTCTGATTCTAAAAATTAAGACCACAGGTTTGGAAATCTTTGTTACTTTGTAGTAGATATTTCAACAAGTCATCAGTAAGTTTAAGGTTGCTGCACATTTGTTGTAGGTAAACCTCATCTGTTGGAAGAAATTTACTTGCAGTTATATTTTATTCAAAGGTAATGAGTATTGTTGCTATTAACTATGAAAGAATGCTAGCCAGGCCCTATTAAGGAATTTAACTTTGATTCTATAGACAATTGATTCCAAAAGGATTTTAAGTCAAAATTTACACAATCAAGTTGTGTTGCAAGACATTAGTTGAGACAAAATAGTTATACTGAAGTTGTAGAAAGAAATAAACTGATAAGAAAGTACAAGAAGAAAGGGCATCTCAATTTCCATCCCCAGTTTGTGGTTTGAGCATTAAGTCATTAAACTACGACTAGTAACAGGAAGAAAAAAACTGTCAAGGACAGTTCTTTAAAATACTTATCCTTGTCAACATGTATTATTTCACGTATGTAAGATACCATGTCATATGCAGCAACAGTGGCATATAAGGAATATGTCTTTTATTTCACTTTAACCTAGAAGGGCATACATAACATGCATACTTTAAAATGTGAAATTTCAAAATAAAAATGATAGGTTCTAATGAGAATTATAGGTAGAAAACCTTCAATATTGGAGAATAAACAAATGACATTTACCTTAAGTTGCTGTAAAATCAGTGAAGAGATTTTAGAAATGAGTGAAAGAAAACAAGTCTGAGTTTATGAATGGAGTCAAAATCACAGAAGTCCTGAATGCTGGGCAAAAGCAGAATCCAAGAAATAATTATAGCTCGTTGTACAAGTGAAATATCAATAGGTTTGGTAAGATTAATATAGCTATGTGTAAGCTGCATTTTGTGGAGTTAGCTGACAGCAGGAACACCATTTAGAATATTAAAATAACAAAAGTAGTATGGGCCTCCCTGGTGGCGCAGCGGGTTAAAGCACAGCACTGAGAATCTAAAGCCGCTTCCGCATGAGTTCGATCCCCGCCTGCCCCGGAGGTGACCACATGGCGCGGCAGACCTCTCCTGACCTGCCCGCTGCTCCCCTCAGCAGTGTACTTCATCAATCTGCCTGTTCTGCTCCCCACTCTGTCTCTGGTGAATCCTCTCACCCTCCACATCTCTGGCCTGTACCCCAGTTCCATATGAATAAATAAATAAATCTTTAAAAAAAAAATAACAAAAGTAGGATAGGTGTTTTATGTTGAAGTGATATTTCTTTCTGAAAGGTAATGATGCTTTCAAGATTCAGAGCAACTCTTTCTAATGGAGTCAAAGAAATGACATTTAATAATTTACCTTTGGCAATACAGTTGCTCCATTCCTCTTCCAAAATAATTTATATTCTGTTGATTTGTAGGAACAAATTCATTTTGATTTGTAGTTAAGAAGAAATGAGAAGAGTTGTACACCTTTTGACAATTTTTAAAAAATAATTTAACTGTGACTTTGGAAATTGAATATACGTTAAAGATCATGATATTCAGAACCTAATTTTACAAATAAGAACCAAAAGCTTCTAAATACTTGTCAAATTTAAATACCTGTATATTAAGAATAAACAAAATTGTTGCTTATCCAATCTGTGACTTTAGCCATTTAAATGGGGGAGAGAGTAAAGAGAAATGCAAATAAAGAAAAAAAAGGAAGCAAGATGTGAAACCTTCCAAATAATTTAAAAAGTATACATAAGTGTAGGTTCAAACTTGAAAATAATGAATAAATAGGAGTCTTTAATATATATTTTATGTCATCTCTCTTTCTTTTTTATCTTGGCATTTGGTCTCATTTGGTATAGTTTCTATTAAGGTAACATTGGTTTATAATACTGTATATGATTTAGAGACTAGGTTCCCATCTCTTCAGGTGTATGCTACCATCTTACTTGACCCTGGACCCTGGAGATGTAGATGAATTTGTACTTTATCCCTAGTCTACTGTAGGAATTTAAAATATGTCCTAAGACTTATGTGTCATCACAGGAAGAGGGCTGGAGTGTGCATGTTCTCTTAATATTCTGTCTTCTGAGTTTGGATTCCTGTCATGCTATCTCTTAAAGCCATTCCCTTTTTAAAACCCTCCAAGAAAAACCTGAATAAAATGTGAAATGATCATGGTAGAATTTCTTGGAAAACCAAAGGCAGTCATAAGTTTCATTTGGCAAACACTAATATAAATACCTTAAAAATATAATTTGGATGTTTCTACTCTTCTGTAGCTTCCTTTCACACAATGCAAGGTGTCCAGACTTACTTGGATCTAAGTTCCTTTCCCATGTTGTTTTTCAGTTTTTCTTCTTGTTTTTCACTCTTCAGAATGACAAGCATTCCATTGTAGACCTCAGGCTCCGCTTTGAAGCCTTTTAACATAAACAGACCAGGAAAAGACTGCTCTCTTCATCTCACTTCCAAATTAGTGAAAACATTTGCTTATTGAACAGCTTAGGTAGACTTATTAATGAACGTCTATATAAAACCAAGTAAAGTGCCAGAAAGTAGAGATACGAAAGTAAAACAGACCCCTAATGTCATAGAGTAAAAAACAAAATTATATTTTCAAAAGTGCCTTTTGCTTTTAGTAACTAAATTTGTATGTATGAAATAGCAAAGGAACAAACTTGAAGATAATAGTAATAATAATAAACAAGAATGTCTTCTCCCCAGATATCTACACAAATTCTCCTAGGCCCTCTCCCTATTCTATAGCAGGAATTTAAAAAGCTGGTAATGGTTAATTAGACTGTTTCATTATTTGAGCCTTCTATCTCATGGATTGGCTACCAGGGTGGTGTGGCTATCATTACTCAGAATTTTCCCTCACAGTTATGAGCTAATTGCTGCAATTTTTTTTTTATGTTGGCCATCTATGTGTCATTTTTGGAAACATGCTTATTTAGCCTTTTGCCCATCTTTTGATTGGTTATTTGTTTTCTTTTTGTTGAATTGTATGAGAACTTGGATATCAGTCCTTGGTCAGATGTATGTTGTACAAATATTTTCTCCCAGTCACTACAATATCTTTTTGCTTTAGTGATAGTTTACTTCACTCTGCTGAAGCTTTTTAGTTTGATGTAGTACCAATTGTTTATATTCTTTTTTGTTTACTTGCTGTTAGAGATAAGTTACAAATATATCATTGAAGCCTATGTCCCAGCATATATTTGTGTATAGTTTCTTCTGTGTATTCTATGACTTCAGTTTTACCACCTAAGACTTGTAGCAGAGATTAGTGAAAAATTAATTTTTCACAATTGAGAATGGTTTTACTTGTGGGTTTATTATATGTTGCCTTTATTGTGTTGAGGTATGTTTCATCTATACCCATTTTTGTGGGATTTATCATAGGTAGATGTTGAGTCTTGTCAAATATTTCTTGGTGTCTTTTGATATGATCTGATTAGTATCTTTCCTTTTGTTGATATGCTGAATTATATTGATTGATTTTCAGATAATCACAATCATTGTGGCCCTAGAAAAAAATTCAAGTTGGTCATAGTATATGCTTTTCTTTAAAAAAAAAATGCATTATTGGATTTGGTTTCTAAGATTCTATTGCATATTTTTGCATCTATGTTCATTATGGAAATAATTCTGTTTTTTCTGGTTTTGTTTTTTTTTTTTTTTTTTTTTTTTTTTGCATCAGGGAAATAAAGTAGCTTCCTATGTATTTGGAGGATTTCCTTTTTTCTTTTTGGAAGTTTGAAAAGGATAGATATTACTTTATACTTAAAGATTTGGTAGAACTCACAAAGTTAAACCAATTGGTCCTGAACTTTAGTTATTTGGGGGACTACTCAGTATTTTAATGTCCTTGCTATTAATTGGTTTGTTTATGTTTTCTATGTCTTCTTGATTCAGTCTAATATGGTTGTAGATTTCTAAGATAATAAACCATCTTCCATTTTATTCATTTGCTTGTGCAAAAATATTCATAGTAATTTCTTATGGTTATCTGAATTTCTTAGATCTTTGGTGTAATTTCTCTTTTGCACCTGTTCCCATTTGCTTGAGTTTTCCCCCTTTTTTTTCTTTATTGGTCTTTCTAGAAATTTGTCTATTTTGTTTATTCTTTTCAAAAAACCAGTTTTCAGTTTCCTTAATTGTTGTACTGCATTGTTGTACTGATTTCTATTTCAATTTTTCTGTTCTAATTTGTATTATTTTCATTCTCCTATTGGCTTTTATTTTTGCTTGTTCATCTTTTTCCTTAAGTAAAGGGGTATGTTTATTAATTTGATATTTTTCTTGTTTCAAACCATATATACTCTTTCTCCTTTCTAGAAAATCATTCATATTTTCTTGTTTTTGAAGCCAGAAATAATTATGTGACTGGGTTTGCTTTACTAATTTTTTTCCTGGATCATTACAAAAGATAACAGTCTATGTTTTCACTTATAATATAACGTTGTAATAATTTTAAATTATCTGGAACAGTCTTCAGTGTCTAGACAATCAAGCAGAATTGAATCTTGTACCCTTCTGAGCAGTTCTTGAGAGTTATAAATAATATGTGTTCAGTAATTTTAAATAAACATAATCACACATGTACACATTATATCAGTTTTTATCCTTTTATGACCTTCTCATTTTTGGTTGCAATCGCTTTTATAGTATATCACATGACAATTCATAATACATTCCTCATTTTTCCTTACATGAAGGTAAATGAGATGTGTACTATATGTGCCAAGTAAAAATACACTGATCGATTGAGTAATCAAGTAAAAAAAAATGCCTACTTTTAAATTTCAAGTAAGAGCAAATAATTGCTGTTATACCTGTGTTCCCCACAGATAGTTACACTAAAAAAAAATGATTTTTTTAATCTAAAGTTCAAAATTAACTTGGGGTCATTTATTTTTAATTGCTACATTTGGCAACTTTCCCAATAGTTTGATATGTGGAAAATATTTATTTTATTTTAGAGTTTTTGTTTGATTTTCTCTTTTAATTGTTTGTTTTTTCTTTTTTTACTGAGACAATGATGGTTTATAATGCTTTTTATGATGTAGAAGTAGAAGTCCATACCTCTTAAGTGTGAATATTACCATACTTGTGTGTGAATATGGACCTGAGTTGGGTGAATTTTCCTCATTTATTATTATTTGAGCATGTCTTTATTCTTTACTTATTGCCATCTCTTTAGCTCATTCCGAGACAAAAGTAGGGAAAGAGTAATTTTCTCAGTATCTGTAGGCTGCAGTTAATTATTTATGTGATAATTTAATTCAGTTTTCAATTAAGCCTATTTGATGGTATGATTAACTTTTTATTTCTCCAAGCCTCATTTTTTCAAATAGCAATAATTTTCTTATTGATATTTAGAATTGAGACTTCTATGAGTTCTGACTCCTAATTGGAAAGTTGAACTTTTGATAAATTCTACTTTCCCTTTTTTAATGTGTTGTGTTTGTGCCATTCAGTGTTTGAAAATATATATCACTACTGTTTAAAACTATGCTTCTTTATCATATCTGTGAATTTTCAAGATTATAAGATAGTAGAAATTATTTTTGAAATTTACACATAGGTAAACTATACTTTCTGAAAATTGTATCTTATTCTAAAATGCCAAATAAGTCTGTTCTTGAGACATAAAAATTTATAATTTATAATATCAAATGCACCCCACCACAATGTCAGTGCAAGAGCTTCCCTGAAAACTATTTCATCACTTTAAATGACCCAGCTCAAAGAACATTCTGTTCACAGAAATAAAATGTCTTAAAAAGATCAAGTGTGATGAGGCGGCAAGATGGCGACAGAGTAAAGACGCTGAGAGCATTACCCCCAAACACTCATAGGATTTTAAGATTAAAAACAGACAGTAGACTTACATACTGCAAGTCTTAACCCAAATGAGAACACCCTGGATTCACTAGAAGGAAGATAACTGAGGGAAACTCAACGATTGGGGAGCCTCAGTTGGGGATCTCTGATCACTTAGTGCCCTGTGCCCAGAAACCAGGCTGAGCTGCAGAGGGAGACTTAAGGCAGTGCTTTTGCCCCAGCCCTGCTACAGCCCTGGAGATAAACTGAGACAACTCAGCTCAGGAGAGTAAACCACAGGAGAGTAAACCAAATTGCCGGAAAAGACTACAGTTCAGATCCAGGAGAGCCCAGGTGCCCAGACGCTAGGATACATCACAGATGTGTTGCTGTTCTTTGCCCCAGCAGCCCCATAAAGCCCTGGATATAAACTGAGACAATGTAGCTAGGTGAGTGGATCCCAAGCTGCAGGAAGGTGGGAAACAACAACAATAACAAAAAAACTGTTCTGAGTGTGTACTTAGAGCCTGGAGGTGGAGAAGAGGAACCAGCATTAGGGGCACCTGTAAACCTACCCACACCTCCTGGCCCCGTCCCCCCAAAACAGAGAGCTGAGACTAGGCAACATTAGGGCATGGTCAGGTGTTGGTGCCATTTTTAAGGATGGTCAACAAGACTCACAAAGCCCCAGAGGTAAAAGAGGGAAAAAAGAAAAAGAACTGGTTAGACAGGAGTCAACCACAAGCCCAACCCTGGGAAAATGCAACAACTTTAACAATCTTCCAAGGGCACATTGGACATAAAGAAGCCGTAGGAAGTGCCTCAAATGGGGAGACTTGCTAAGGGGTCTACCTGCTTACGGTATCTACCCACAAGGACTGTGGTAAAACCCTGGATTAAAGAGATAAGGTTGGGCTCTGTGAGAGGACCTCAGGCACAGGGGACACACACTGCTCAGGGAGGGACTATTTGGACTAGACACAAAGAGCCCTGAAAGCTCAGAGGGAGGACTGGCAGCCTGCTCAGCTGGGAGGATTTCAGCCCTCTGGCAGCCCCTGCACTCTTGTGGGGAAGGGAAGATCCTGCCCAGACAACAGGGGCCCTAAGACTTGTGAGCCACAATGGCTCACAGTACTTAGAGAGTAAACAAAGCCAGCCACCAACTCAGCCACAGACCCAGCTCCAGGAAGGCCTACAACACTTCTAATACATCATACCCACCACAAGCATAGAGGGAACCTCTCCCCCCCAAACTCTGGCTTGTATCCCAGTTCTATATGCATAACTAAATAAATCTTTCAAAAGGAAAAAAAGTTTAAAAAGAAAAAGAGAGACAATGCTCTATATTAAAAAAAAAAAATTAAATGCCTCAGAAACCTGGCTTTAAGTAATAATATAATTTATTGGATTTGTGTTTTATATTTCCATTCTGCTCTGTTTGTAGAAAGCTAGTACTGAATATTGTTCACATTCACTGGGGAAAAATAAGGACATGGTTCCTTGTCTTTGAACAGAGGGAAAAAATGTTACTCATTTAATATATATATAAACCATCTTAACAGGGCTCATCATACAACATTTAATTTACCTTCCTTGGCTCTTTACTATCTTGAGTTCTCTTCTCAGGTCTGCTATTTGATATTATGTACTTTTTCTCTTTGCTCTTATTTTGGAACTATATTTGATGCATAAAAATAGAAATGAAATCTAACGGGTCTATCTACTTGCTCGCACTGACTGCTGGATTCATGTCACCCCAGGCACTGAAGGAGCAGTATTTGGACATTCTGTTGAGACACCACACATCAGAGCAGAACCTTCTCAAGACCTCAGGTAAATCCTAACTCGTATACCTGTATCATAGTTTCCATCACTGTTAATCACATTTCAAATATAGAGAACCTTTTATAATAGAAAATGTGCTGTTTTCATAAATAAAGAATTGACATACCTTGCCTGCCTACTGACTAAGACAATCAAATATTTAATTAAGAGCAAGAAAAGAATGAGTTTTTGTTCTAACCTACTTTTCCTATTTTTTTCCAAATAAGTATACCATGAGTATAAATATGAATATATCAGAAAAGCAGAGTGTGGAAATAGGGAGTTTTAGAGAAAGCTAAGAGGAAAGCTAATACAAATTAAGAATCCTGGAAAATCTGACATAAAACAACTCTATGCAGGCATGCACAGGCATAAAGAAAGGGGGTGCAGAAAGTGGGAGAAAGTGTCAGGAGTCAGAAAGTATTATTCAGAGGAAAGTACAGAAGCAAATGTAAACAGCAATCAGAAAGGCAGAACTCCATAGCCCTATGGTGGGTTCTTTAGTTTCATATTTCCAATGCAATAAGCTGCTTCCAAACATTTGCTGTTTCTAAAAAGCACAGTTATATACAGGCCCAGGTCCTCACTCACTCCCCATAAGAATGTGAGATGACAACTTGATAGGAAATTTTCCCAAGGTAATCATGGCAGTTGTGATGATACCTTGAAATATTAAAATCAGTAATAGACCCATGGACATTATTTAATAGAAAATATAAGTGAAGTTCTGAGAAAACTAATGTTATATACATACATATATATGTATGATGTTACATAAATATATATATATATGCATGTATATATATTTATATATATGTTGTAATAAGCATTTCACAATGTATATACATTTATCCAATTATTGAATTGTGTAACTTAACTAATAACATCATCATATGCCACTAAAAATGTTTCTTGCAATAGATTTTCAATAAGTAAATTACATTCCAAATGCATTTGCTATACTATGAAAAACAAAGTAGTGAAATTGAAAAATTAAATCATGCAATAAAACTCACATTTAAATCTGAATTAAAATATCAACCTGAGAGATAATAAAAATATTAAGCAATAAACCATTTTATTTCATGAGGGTCAGCAATTTTTCCTCCCATTCAAATGAGTAAGAAAATGTTCAAATAAAAAAAAAAGCTGAAATTGTGTATGTAAAACTTATTTATATTTTTAGGATAGCAAATGATGTACATCTTTATAGCTTTATGACAATGACACAACTTCCTAGAGAACTGTTTCTCACTTTTTGAAGAACATAGGTTCAAACAAACCAGTTACCAGTAACAAGAGAAATCAGTGCTCTTCATCTGATCAAGGTAACAATTATCACTCTCTGTCATGGGTTTAGGAGGTTTAAAGTGGGTTGTAGGCTTATGTGTAGTCCTTTTCTCAGGAATTCTATATTCTGTATGCAATTCATTTTATCCCTCTCCATCTATCATGTTTGAACTCTGCCTCTCCCTTGCTTATCTGTTGTGCAATAGCAGCTAACACTTTATCTCACATTAGAGTGCCTGATAAATAGTTGTTAATTTGAATTACTGAAACTGAGCAAAATTGAATAACAAGCACACTAATCAAATGGAAGTTAAGGAATGTGACACAGGTTGCTATTGCTTTACTAAGAAGCATGTCAATAGCATTGATTCCCATTGTTTTGGGAAGGTGTTTAATGCAGGTACCAGAATTTATAGATTCATTCAGTAAAAAAAATCTAAAATAAGTGAGACCTAAAAGAAAGTTTTTTTACTCCTAACATGTTAGTAATTATGCACTCATATTATGATTTCATTATGAAAAATCTATTGCCAAAAGAGAAATAAGAACTAGCTGCTATTTTAATTACCTTGCTGACAGGTCTTGCAATTCATGTGTATGAATGTGAATTAAATGATAATTAGTATATAGCCTTTCTGGTTTTCATTTTCTAATTATTCATCAATTATTTAAACATGGAGCTAAACTAGTCTTATATGTTAATGCTGAAAGCAGATTAGCAACCCCCAAGATGAGTGTTACTGATCTAAATTCCAAAACTGAAACAGAAACAAAGCACAATAATGATAGGATTATTCAATTATTCATTCATGTACTGAAGATTAAAAGAGTGTCTGAGAAGATCTTTACAAATCTTGCTGACAATTTTCCTTTCAGGGAAATAAAAAGTTCTCTTAGTCTACTAATTCTAATCAACAAGGTAAGACTGGCTGGCTAAAAGCTTAGGATGGTAATTTGAAGAGCAATTAGCTATATTGTCCTTTTTTGTAAAGAATAAAAATCCTTAGAAAGGGACATTTCAGAAAGTTTATTATGTAATATAAACAATATTTTTAAATGGAAATACTATTTCTATTTTTTTTTATTCAACAGATATTTTATGCTGGTTTACTATGTGTTAAGTTCTCTGCTAACTTTCATGGAGGATTATTTATATATCTTAGCACCAGTCCTCTGTAATATATGTGTGACATTATCTCCCTTCTATATATTATAAATATATTTTATGAAGTTAATTTTGAGAGAAACATTTTCATCTTGAAAAAGTATCTTCATCTTGCAGTTACTCAACTTATATTTTAATATGTGTACTAGTTATTGCTTTTTGTGGCCTGAGAAAGCTTTAAAAAACTTTGTTTTTCATTTATGCAGAAATAATGTCTTAGTAGGTGACAACTTTGCACAAAATTAAAATGTCTTTATAAAATTTAATTTACATGTTTGGCCTTCATTGCACTGAATATCAGAAACCAAACACTTATCTACTTAGTTCCCTCCCTTCCCCCAGTTGAATCATTAAGTCAAGGGACTTATGCTGTGCCAAAGCATTAGGTGACTGGCAGCCTCATAATCCAAACGGACATTTGCCAAGGAGTTCTCATTCATATCTCTACTTGGTCTTCACATGTGATCATGATCTTTGAGGTTCTTTTGATATCTGTCATCAGTTACCATCAGGCATCACTATTACCAACTCTCAACTAAATAATCAACATCCTACCATCTTGAAGTTAGCCTTGGGTAGCAGAACACAGAGAACCACTTGAAATGAATTTTGTTGATTTCTCACCATATCCTTCTCCTACAAATCAAGAAAATAGATCTCTAACAATGGGGGTATACAACAAATTGTCACTGATTTTGGTATATGTGCTTAATCATTTTCAACACATTAAATTATTATTTTTTATCTCAAAATGTTTATAAATCTAGAAGACTCAAAATCATTTTCAGCAGCTTCCCTTTCTACCACCCACCATTTGTGACAAAGGATACTGCTTAGGGAGTAGGGTCACAAAAAGTATAATGAAATGGGATAGGAGGAAGTTCTGTTATATCTCAAAGTACTCTTCTACCACATACACATTTCCCTTAATTCTTTAAAGAAACTTTTTATCCCATAAGAAAACATTATAATTATCTATTTAGAGATGATCAAGTGAGACATTGCTATTCTCTAACTTGCCCAAACCAAGACCTACTAAGCGTTCAAAATTTATCCACTTTTTGAATGGGAGTTCTCCAAGTCATTGTTAGCAAAGTGCTCTGCTGCCTGGTTACATGACAATGGAGATAACTCACCTACAAAATCAAGATAGCAAAAAAAAATTATCATTAAGTAGTTAATAAAAATAAATAAGGAAAAAAGTGCCTATGCCACACATGGTATAAAAATAAAACAAAATTGTACACATTTTAAATGATTATTTTACTATGAAATATGTGAGTATTAATTCCAAATCTTATCCTTGGAAATAAACTCAAACAAGTCAGATATTTGATTTTTTTTTTCTTCAGACAGCCTCCCTCCCTCCCTCCGCCCCTCCCTTCCTCCCTTCCTTTCTTCTTCCCATCCTCCTTTCCTTCTTCCTCTTTATCTTTTCTTTCTTGTTTTCTTTCTTTCATCTGCCTTTTTTATATATTGTTGAATTTTTATAGGGCTATCATTGGTTTACAACACTGTAAAATTTTGAAGAACACAGTCTGCCACCTTGGTGTATATGCACATATATTCACACCACACTCATCACCCGATTTTAGTGACTCTATTGCCACCCAGCTGACTCCCTCCTCCATTCAGTTCATCCCCTTCCCATCTAGTAACCAACAACTTTGTTGTCAGACTCTAAGGGTTTGTTTTTGGTTATTTTTGTTGGTTCATTTGTTTTGTTTTGTTGTGTTTTACATATGACTAAAGTCCTAAGGTACTTGTATTTTTCTCTTTGACATACCCCACTTATTCTAATTGACTTATAATCCATTCATATTGTCACAGATGCCAAGATTTTATCTTTTTATGGTTGAATAATATGTCATTGTATATATGTACTACATCATTTTTAAACCATTTTCCTATCAGTGGGCACTTAGGTTGCTTCCATATCTTTGGTCTTATGTTCCTATGTATATAGGACTGAACACATCTTTGCAAGTAATGCTTATATTTCTTTGGATAGATAATTAGAAGTGGAATTCAGGCTCATGTGGTAATTCTATTTTAAAAATTTAAATGTGCTTTTTCCTCACATTTATAAATAACACTGAGTTATGTGTCTTTATATGTTGATTCATATTGTTTTAGGACATTAATCATCAATTTTTACATGAATATTTCCATCTTATCCAAATTATATAATTACAATTAATATTATGAATAACTGAAAAATGGAAACAGTTATGACCAATATATATACTATTCAGAAAATTCAAAATAGTATATGTTTGGGGTGTTTTTAAAGAAATGAATTATAAAGCAAACATTGTTACATGCAAATTTGAAATTTAGATACCATATACTGTGCAAGTATACGATATATGAATGGAAAAAATAATTGAGCCCATTTTTTTTCCAAGTTTTCAAATATTCTAGTAAAGTGTGTGGATTTTGTTTAAAAAAATACAGCATTTCTTTTAAAAATATATATTCACTGTGTTGATACACAGGTGAATTGGTGGTGGGGATTTCTTGGAGACCACACATGAGATGATAAAGCATACAGTGTATGAAAATGAAGAATGATGTAAAAACAATACATAACATAAAAAAAAATTATTCATCAAAACCTGACCCTTTCAAGGGTTTTATGAGGATGTGCAAGACGAAAATTTCAAAATTGTTTTGGTGAGTGAAAAAAAATTTTAAAGTGTGAAGTCACTATTTCAACTGGTTCAACTCCTTTAATATCACTTTCAAGTCTCTTAAGTTCAACTTCACTACAAAAGAAGCTGATCCCTGGGTTCTCTCTCTGCAAAACAGTTCTGAAACTCTTTCCTTGAAAGAAAGACATTGCTCTGAGATGGTGAATATGAGCCTGAGGGAAATTTTGTCCTAAAGTCCTGTGCTCACAGAGAACATAGGCAAGCATTGTTCCGGAGAAGAGTGCTTTCTCAAGGACACCCTCTCTTCACACACAAGTGATTTCTGTGACTATATTTTAGTCTAGGTCTGTATTTTGCCCTCTTATCTTGTTTTATATTTGATGATAATTTAAAAGTCACCTCCCAACTATATATATTTTTTATAGGCACAGATATCTAAAACACTTGCTTTTAACCTTAAAATATATGTAATCAACCTTTACCCACATATGTACTTGTGAATCACCCAGTTTTCAGACTGATGTCACTTGTTCTCTGCACATTTTCCTGAAAAGGAGAAGTCAGTTGATACAGAAATGTATTCCTTATGGTTAACTAACTTCTAGAAGTATAAAGATTAATTTGAAACTTTTCAAGTTCATAAAACTTAACACACTTGAAAGGCCCTAATATTAATGATTTTCATTAAGACTCATCTTTGCAAAATAAGGAGTCTGTAGAAAGATTCTTTCATGACAAGTTTGTAGAAATTTATTTATTAAAACTACATCATTAATATTGAAAATATATAAAAGATTTAAACAAGTAAATTTATCATGACCTACTTTTCATGTGCAGTGCAAAGGGAAATGACAAGAAATTTATTAAATCACTATGTAAATGAGAGTAAATAATTGATGTTAACAAATGAAGAGTTTCCTATAGAGCAAAAAAATAAATAAGGCAAACAAAAATCATTCTAAAATTCCATTTTGTTTTTTCTTGATATTGTATTTTAGTCGGTGATAATTTTTCCCTTTTCTATTAATGATTCTTTTGTTTTTCTCTTAGACTCGAGTCACCAACCAGGTCCTTGATAATGGAAGCTCCTCGAGGGGTTCAGGTGAGTGCTGCTGCAGGAGACTTCAAGGCCAGCTGTAGGAAGGAGCTCCATTTGCAGTCCACAGAGGGGGAGGTGAGTTCTAAGGGGTACAGACTGATCATCTACTGCTGAGGAGGCTTCTTCTGAAGTTACATGCATGTGGTTCCATGAAAATTTAAAGAACTACTTTAAAACAAAGCTTAAATTATGAGACTAGTAAAACTTCTTGATTATAAAATTTGATAAAACTTACTCTCCGGTGAAAACTCCATTTTGATTCTACTGAAAGACATTCATTCTAAGTTACAAATCGAAATTCTTGTAGTTTCAAAATTGGCAGATACACATAATGAAGTTGAAAATAATTTCAAGCATGAAGGCAATTATTTTTGTCATTCTGTTCTTTTTTGGTGTTCAAAAGTACTTCGGATATTTCTTTCTTTTTAGAGAAGTGATACCTCTATTTTTCAAAAGAAAAAAATATAACAAAAACTTTTATCAGGAGTTACACATTAAAATTATTTTTCTATGTCAGTTTCCTCCACGAATCTCCCCTTTAAAGTATCAGCTGGGGCCTCCCTGGTGACCTAGTTTTTAAGTGTCAGCACTACTACCACTATGGTTGAGTTCAATCCTCTCCCCACCACCCCACGCAGGGAGCTGACCAACATGGCACAGCAGACTTCTTCTGTCACATCTGCTGCTTCTCTCAACATTGTATTTCAGTAGATCTGCCTGTTCTACTCCCTACTCTGTCTCTAGTGAATCTTCTCACCACCCTACACCTCTGGCCTTTAGCCAAGTTCTTCTATTCATATCTAAATAAATCTATAGAAAATAAAATATCTGCTTTTCCTCATACCAGATGTAAAGGGGATATGAGGGACTGTGATGAGGAACATTTTTAATAGAAAATTGAATTTCCTAGTTATAAGGATATAAAATCAGCATTAATTTTGCAATGCAAAGAAAGAACTAAAAAAAAGTAAACTCATATAAAATGGAATTTAAAAAAAAATAAACAATCCTTTATAAGTTTTCTACCTTTTACTATAATGTGAATGGCATATATGGAATTTATTTACCTTATTTGCTACATATATAGTGATTTTGACTTCAGCATCACATTTTTGTTGGTTCTGGAAATTTCCCAAAATTATATTTCATGTATTGAGTCTCGCAATTTTCTCTATGGCTTTTTTCTTTTTTTTTTTTAAATACTGTAGAAATGCCTTCATCTTCTTACCCTTTAGACCTTTTAGCCTCTGATTTCTAGTTCTATCTTACTGTCTCTCAGTGCTCACTCTCACATGTTATTCATAACTACATGTCCAGGTTTTGCTATAGTATGTAATATCTTATTTAATCCCTACACTGACCTTTTAATTTTAGTAATTGGGTTGTTTGTCTCTAGGACTTTTATCTACTATTTTCAATACTTGAACTGCTACGTAATTACACTTTTGTTTGTTAGTTTTAAAATATCATTTGAGGTTTCAGTTGACCTACTACTACTACGGCTTGATTACCACTTCCTTAATTATTTCAAGTTCTTATATATAACATAATTCTATTCCATGTATTTTTTAAAAAGATTTATTTACTTATTTATGTAAGAACTGGGGTACAGGTCAGAGGTACAGGGGCAGCGAGAGGATTCACTAGAGACAGAGTGGGGAGCAGAACAGGCAGATCTACTGAAATATACTAAGGGGACCAGCAGGCATGACAGAAGTCTGCATACCATGTGGGTCTCTTCCCTCGCCAGGTCTAGAACTCAAGCAGCATTGGCTTTGGACAACTTCACAGTGCTGTGCTTTAACCCATTGTGCCACCAGGGTGGCCCCCATGTATTTTTAATACATTCCCAAAGTCCTTAAAAGCCTAAATCTGTTGTAGTGCTGTTTATACCAGTTAATTCCCTTAGGATTTCTCTTTAATGCATTTATTTTTCTTTATGAACTCACAAGGATCAAGTTGAGAAGAACTGAAAGATAATTTTAGAAGCTATTCTGAAATAGAGCATACCTCCCCTGACATTGGAATGAGAGTATAAGTAGAATAAAAAGGAAGATGTTACCTTTTATGTTTATGTTATCTGAATTGTTGATTCAAGATAAATTTATTTATATTTATCATTTCTTTTTTTATAAGCATATTTACTGGCCTATAAACATTAGAGGATGTATATGTGTGTTTATGTATATCCATATTACATTTCAGAAATTCTTTTCACTACAGCTCCAGATCAGAATACTTTGTCTACCACAGCAAGACAGAAAGATATCTTAAATATCTTACATTGTTTTAAAAAGTGGCTTTTATTATGCTAATCATTTCATTCAAATATTCATAATGAATCCTTCCATAATAAATAGTGGTGGTTATTAATCTTTTGTCTGCTCCTATTATGCACCCCTTGCTTACTTTCTTTTATTCAGTATATCAGCAGAACCCTTGGATTCAATTACAGGTTATAATTTAGTTGTAAATTGAGTATTGTGCTATAAATAAATCATAACTAGACATGTTCAGCCATGGTCATTTTTTATATTAATAAAATAAATAAAGATAAAGAAAAGTGCAGCACTTTATATTAGAACAATAGCATGTAATTTCCTAGGAAGAAGTGTGAAATGGTATAAAATCTTTTTCTTTGCTTCATCAACTATGCCATAGACAAGCAGATTGATCATTTACCAAATAATATAGAAAGCTAAAAAGTTCTGCTTCTTAGATTTTAAATGTTTAATATCAGAGCAGACACATTATTGAGATAACCCAAGTAAGAAATAAAAAGTATAAGAATGAAATTGAGACAAATCCTGCACTGTAAAAGATTCAGTAACTTCAGAAACAGAATTAATAGAAATTTAAAGTTCATCTCTGAAGACAACAGCAATCATAATTATAGGTGGAACATCACAAGTATTCACTATAGCATATAAAAGGCAATAATGGAATAAGAGGTAGGTGATAAGATCAAAGAGAAAGAAAAAAGTGGTTTTTATTTTTAGATTAATTAAATGTTTCTGTCTGTCAGATCTGCCAGATTTCAACAGGTCAGAATCAGATATGTAAATTTTTTTAGTGGAAGCAAGACAGTGAAATGCAAATTAAAAGCTCAAAATTATGATTTCATGAGGACTGGGAAGAGTTTCAGAGCAAATGGATTATGCCATTTATACGGCAATATAGATGAGAGATGCCGATTTTAGAAGTTAGAAAGTGAACAGTATAATAACTGCAAGCAGAACAGAGAGGAGAGGGACAGGGCAAATCCATCTATGCTGCAGAAGCCTACAGCAAAGTTGGGTTTGGAAGAATTAATATAGAACATCTATTTTAACCACATGTCTTATTTTTTCACATTAAGCCAAGAAAATAGAATTTTCTCTTTGTAAAGGGCTCATTCATTAATTTTTACTAACAAAATCTATCTCTCTTATAATGATGAAACTATAGTTTGCATCTCAGAAGTTTATGGAGTTAATTATTGTTACATAGTTAAATGCTGTCTAAAGTAGTCCCTACATAAATGGGAGGACCCTCCCCAGTGGCACAAAGGGTTAAAGTCCAGCACTATGAAGCTTGCAGCAGCCCACTTCAGCAGGAGTTCAATCTGGCCAAGGAGATGACCCACATGTAGCAGAAGACCTTCCTTGTCTCACACGCTGATCCCCGCAGCAATGCACTTCATCAATCTGCCTGTTCTGCTCTCCAATCTGCTGCCGGTGAATCCTTTTACTACCCCTGCACCTCTGGCCTGTACCTCAGTTCTGGATGCATAAATAAATAAATCTAAAAAAAAGTAATAAATGGAGGAACTGGAGGACACACCAGCTGCCACACACCTTAAGGCCTAATATTTCACAGCTAACTCTGTTGATGAGCGCACCACAACTGTGCTTGCGTTCCAAGGCTGACATCCACATGCCCCACCTCTATAAAACACTGTTCACACCTGTATGAAACTCTTCTCCATAGTTAATCACTCAGGCTACACCAATGGAAAGACAGTCAGTTCCGTAACTATCAAAATAAGTGATATGGCATGATGATAAGCCACAGGGATGGGACAGTAATATTTATTTATAATCTTACTAATCAGTACATCATTTGCAGTATTTTACCTTCCTATGATCAGTGCTTCATGAACCTTCTTTCCACATGTGCTTTACAATTTTGTACCATTCTTTATCATCTGTGTCTCAAGGCTTGTTGGTCAAAATGCAAGCTCCTAATATTTCTTCAGAGTGACCTCTTCTCCAGATATACAGAGTTGAATCCCACAGACCTAAAGTTTTCCCCTGTAATAATTTGGTATTTGGAAAGACACAATTATATTTGATCTCTGAAATTATTCTAGCTCCTGAATAAGAAGCAAAGAAAGCAGAGTGAGTTATGTAAGTTCCATCCCTCTCTCTGACTCAGCCAGTGAGAGGAGTCTTCCCTCCTCCTCTATGCAAAAGTGAAAGGTTGAGTGTGTAACAGTGTGTGTTGGCCTCATTGATGTCTCCCATCCCGGAACCAGAGAACCAGAGGTGCGATGCAAAATCGACGCCCCAAAAAATATATAGCTACTTTCTTTTGTCTAATTTTGTGCATTTAAAATATTCATGTAGGAACAAAAATCTCAAAAATTAGAAAACATTTTTATCTTTATTTGCTTCCCTCTCCCTTCAGCCAATTATAATTGTGGGGTAATCAATTTCAACATTTAATGTCTACAAATAAATGCTTTGATCCTGTTTTCATGACTTCTAATGCTATTGGCAAATGCAATCACTCATTTATTTTTTATTCAATTATTTATTCATAAATTCTTTGTATTATGTGGAATCCCTATGTACAAACTCAATCTATAAAAGTATAAAAAAATCAATTGAGTCTACCTTTGAGGACATGTTTAGTGGAGAAAGTAATATACAAATATGACTATTAAAAACATGTCAAGCTATCAGCAAAATAAAATAGTAACAATAGTGAATTGCTATGGAAGAACCAAATAAGCAGAGTCTTTTGAAATTGGAATATCAGGTAAAAGGGGAGGAAAAAACAGATGAACTGGGATATTGTGGAGGGGAGAGACCTGTCCAAAGTGAAAGAAGTATGTTATGTCACATAACATGCATGGACACAATACTGTGACCTTGAGCCAAAGACAGGTCCTGCCCATATGCATCTTATTTGCAAATAAGTAAATCAGGAATAAATTAATGAATATATACCTAGTATTATGTTAGGAAGAGATTAATACAGAGAAAAGTGAAACTATTCAGGGTAGATTAATAATATTATTATAGGCTTTAATGCTGTGATTTAATAAAATCAATCATTTTAATACTAAGTGATTCTCAAAAATATTTATGTGAAATTGATTTTTTCTTTATAATAACTTATTTTTGTCATTATTTTTTAAATTTTTACAAAAATAATTTGTGATTTCTTAATATAAATAATATAGGTATATAACAATTCAATAAAGAATGATTAGGGAAGCCCTTTCAATAATGATGACCTTTTAATACATATCTAAACAAACATGCTTATTAACCTAAGATATGCATGTGTGCAGTATGTGAATCCTTTTCCTGGCTTATTGGCAACATGCAACAGATTCCTGTGTCTCAAAAACTGAGATGTATTTAAAAGTGAACAGTGAAAATTATTTCCCTCCTATCCCTGTTGTCTAACTGTCCAGGCAATATCTCCTCCACCTGTATCTTGCAATAAGTACTTGGCCTAAAGAAATACGGAGTTAAGGAAGTCAAAAGCCAGAGTTTTGGGGTATGTTTGAGAAAAGCAATAGAGGCAAGAAGAATTATGGGAAATGATAGAATGATGGCCAAATCATATAGGACCTGTGAGTCATGGAAAGGGATTAAGATTTGGTTTAAATGTAGTATGAGGCCCTCCCTGGTGGTACAGCAGGTTAAAGCACAGCACTAAGAAGCTAAAGCCACTTCCACATGAGTTTGATCCCCACCCTGGAGGTGACCACATTGCACAGCAGACCTCTCCTGACCCGCCCGCTGCTCTGCTTGGCATTGTACTTCATCAGTCTGTTCTGCTCCCCACTCTGTCTCTGGTGAATCCTCTCACTGCCCCTGCATCTCTGGCCTGTACCCCAGTTCTGTATGCACAAATAAATAAATCTTAAAAAAAAAGAATTTATTAAAAAATAAAATAAATAATAAATGTAGTATGATACCATTAGAGATTTTTGAGCACTGGCAACCACAATTTGATTTCCACTTAAAATTTCACACTAGTAGTAATGTAAAACAGACTATAAAAACACAATAGCACCTAGGAGGTAAAGAGAAGAACTGTTGCAGGATTCCTATTAAGAAATGAATTGGACTTGGATGAGGATACATATGTAGAAAATGGAATACTCTGATTCTTCCATGTAATGATGTCTTTTGGCAGTAACCAGCTACATAGCAATATAATAATCAGTGACAAGTGAAAGTTCTTTCTTTGCTCATTCAAACTCATATCCAATTTCGTTTTCCCTTTGGAACTTTCCCCATGCATATCATTATATGTAGTGACTGTCTCTGAAAAATATTGAGTTATTTTGTTGTTAGAAGAACTAGCAAAACCAACGCAGAGTCTAGGTAATCTGTTTTGTAGGTTTTTCAAACCTGATTATATGAGTCACTCATTGTGTAAATTACTTGCTCAGTATATCCTTCAGAGTGACTCAACTTGGTTTTATGAGTATTTAAAAATTATAAACCAGGGAGTTATTTGTTTACTTAATTGCCTATCCTTTTAGTAATGTCATCTCCATAAGCATGTTTATTTCTTTGTTTATTCTTTGGTCTAGGAGTTTTAAGAAATTAAATTGAGAGACTGTCAAAATCATTAATTTTCTGTGGTTTTTGAATAACTGAGTTGACCCCTTAAGCAGATTGCACACTGTTGCTCCTAAGATGGAGGGCTCTCTGACAGAATGCATCATTTCTCAAAGGAGAAGATAGCTGCAGAGCTTTTGGGCTATACTGTGGGGAATGTAATTTGTTTGTTCAACAAAGCATGGCAGCTAAGCCAATAAGATTGTGTGCTGTGTAGTCTTCTTTATTAGACCATGTTGTAAAGCTCTGAGGAATATAGAATGCTAAAATGAATTAAAATGCAATTTCTTTTCTCCCTAGATATTTTTGAATGCAGAAACAATCCGGCTGGGAAATCTACCGACTGGCTCTTTTTCATCTTCATCTAGCTCCTCAAATCCTCGACAGACAGTGTATGAACTGTGTGTCTGCCCCAATGGCAAACTTTACCTTTCTCCAGCAGGAGTAGGTTCCACTTGTCAGTCCAGTAGCAACATCTGCTTGTGGAGCTGAAGTGACTGATTTCTCCTCACACCAGAATAGCCTTTTGTTCCTGTCCGTCTGCTTCACAGTTCTGCTCGGTTTCCCTTGTGATCAGTTCAGAGCTTCTTCAAATGGTCCACAGAGCAACTTCTTCCAGTGTAAGCAGGGATTCAGTGCCACTTCTCTTGAGACATACTGTACCACTCAACATAAAGCGTGTGAGTGACAGAGCAGTGGACAAATCATCTTCAGCAGGAAAACTGGATCATAACTTTTGCTCAAAAGGGAGAATAACATAGGTGCCTTTGCTACATGAAGTGAAGCACACAGTTTTAGATTTTTGCAGGACCTGGATATGAACTGCACATAGATACATTACTTAGATGAATTTCCCGGTATCCAATGGCAAGATGAAATGGTTAACCCTGTAAGAAAACTAATTCTACAGTTTGAAAGCACAATTTTCCATTCATCTTTTTGGATGTAAACTTTTATCCCTAAATTTTAAATTTTTGAAGCATTATGTAATGCTTGCTTTACTAAAAATTCAATTCAATACCTGGTTTTTAACAAAACAAAACAATACAGAATCCCACCCTGAGTTTTGTTTCTTTAAAATCAATGTGTTGTTACTCTTTGTCTACTAAGTCTAGAATTTTGTATGTTAGGTAATTTTGAAAGCACTCAGCAATATAATCTTTACAGAACTAACAAAACGCCATGATGTCATTTGTCAGATCTGAATGGCCTTATATAGTATTAGTTGGCTACTGCATGTGACATATTTGCTTTTAAAAAACATCTAATTTATTGCAATATAAGGTAGGATTCAGAGGGCAATACTGTTGGTGTGGTATCCATAATTTTTGTGTTTGTCTTTTTTGTCTTTTTTTTTTTTTCCAGTTCACATGCTATCCTTTCCACAGTATAATTTTTGTTTGCACCATTCTTGACTCTGACTGCTAAAATTCAAACATCTTCTAAATAAATACTAATGTGATGCATAAGGCTGGGAATGGATTCACTTTCCATTGGAATTTCATCTTCAGATTTATATCTATGTATTTTTACTGGAGGTTAGGATTGAAGATTAGAAATTAAATGAAAATCCCTAGTTAAGAGTAAAAAACACAAGTGTTGACAAACTTTAAAAATGTTTTACTCCATTAGATTCACATTTAAGGAATTAATTGCATTTCCTTTAATCTCTTAACATTTACTTTAATTAGACTGTTAAGATAATCTTACATCAAAAATAATAGTTCTTCCTGTTATCCACTGTTCTATGTTCATAAATTAACTCCTAATAACTATTATATTACTGTAGATTTGTTTATCACAACTCTCCTTAACTACAATTCTTGAAATTTAGAGAGCCCAGGAACATAACACTGTATTAAATATTTCCTCTTATGAGAAAAGAACTTGATTACTCTAAGGTAAGTTCTTAAGGTCCATGTGTCAATCATTTTTCCCCCATGCACACTCTTTGCAGATGTGTGGAGCTTCATTTTGTGGATCCGTGACTGCAGAACTTTTGGAGATCAGGCCTCTACAGCACAAGCTGAAGTGAGAAATTGAAATTGTTGAAGTAATTTGGCTAGTGAAAGCTGGAAAATTGAGTAATATAAGTGAACTGTTTGGGCAGAATTATCTTGTTTGGATAACCTAACACTGAATAATTGAAAAAGTTCCATTTCACTAAATGCATTAGGTCAGAAGCATCAAAAAGCTAGTTAAGTTTCATTATTTTTGAAATACAACTTGATTTATGTTTGAGGTTATATAAATCTTTAAATCAACACTGTGAAAGAAGATATGCAACTGCTTAAAAAGTCATCACACATGAGTTAATTTATTTAAAAATGTTAGAATTTAATATGAGATATTCATTGGATTTTTCAGAATACATGAAGTAAAATAAGAGAAATTTTGAATAATTATGGGTGCTAATCACTATATTATGGATTTTTAGACAAACACTATATTAATTTGAGACATATTCAAGTTCTAAACATTCCCAGTTTAAAATGATTAGAAACTTTCTTAGTCAAATGGGAACAATTCTTTTGATTAGTAATTAGCCCTGTTTCCAATCTCAGTTCTATCTTCTGCTAATCAGTGAGCTGATTTAGCTAGCCCGGGAATCTTTCCAGGATTCAGTTTACTCAAATTTACAACAGTATTGAATCAAATAGTCTCTGGAGATTCCTTACAGCTCTAACATGTTCTGTCCCAGAACAAATACTAGAGAAAATGGAAGGAAGGGACTGCTGAAAACATATTATCTTATACTGCTAAAGAGTGCTGAGGAAAAAAATGTAAAAAACAATTCTGGTTGACTGTCAAAGTTTGAATACAAATATATTTCAAAGCATTATAGGCATCATTCATAATAAATGTTAAGAGATAGAGACTATATCTAGATGATGAATATGTTCAATTTAATAGAAAACATAACTGATACTATTGACTTTTTAGCCAACCCTATGTAGTTTATTTAACTTATTTGGCTGTATATATTTGATTCCTTAGAATCTAATTATAACTTAGCCTCCATGTTGAAGTGTTACACAACACTGCCCCAGAAAGTCCTAAATTTCCACATAAAACAAAGTTTGGTTATTTTTCAACACAGACTTCCCTTAGTTGCAGATTACCTAACTAGATTCATTATCTCTTTTACCAGTACCATTTTACATTATAAAATATTTACATTATTTTATATTGCTTAGATGTAAAAATTCATCTTTTCTAAATTAAAATTAGAAAAAATCTTCCTTTAAAGCATATCATGTGGATGCTAAACTTTATTTGAGGTAGTAAGAAAGATGACAGAGGTAGCAAGAAAGAGGATCATGGTGTTCCTAACATTTAAATTCTTAGCTAGAGATGGATAACAGGAATTCAGTTTTATTGGGTCAAAAGGAGAGATGCAAAAAAAAGACAAATTATTCTTTTTTCTTTCAGAATATTTCCAATAAGACACTTCAAAAAACAGACTTCTAAATTCCCTAGTCATTTTGCTCAAAAACATCATCAAATGCTTACATTGAACTTATTCATGTTTTTTTCTTAATTATGAAACATTGCTTTTAGCCTGGTACATTATTATTTATCTAAGGATTTAAGATTAGTTAATCTTTTAAATTTTATATTTTTCTGGAAATCTTAGATTACAGTGCCCCAAATTTCTGAAAATGGAGCCATAAATTTTATTTCCAGTTCTCCCCCTACTTACTGCTTTGACCTTATGAAACTAATGATCCTAATTACACTTACTTTTCTGTGAGAGGGTTATAGCAAACTAGATAGTCTCTTTACTTTCATTTCTCTATTTTATTGATTCACTTAAGACAGCATTCTTGGGTTCCAAGACTAGTCTGAGCTAACTTTATTTTCTCTTCTACATGTTAAAATGCTGTCTATAAGTGCTGAAATGCAAATGTTTATAGCATCCTAATCCACATTCCTTTTTCTGTATTTTTGTATACCCTTTCTTACATTTAGTATTTTGAACATTATGTTCTTTTCAGAAAATCATGATTAGTTGACAGGATTCTGTAATGTGGTTGTCATTAAAAAGGAAATGAATGTGTTTGGCATTTATTAATAAAGTCACTATTTAGAAAACTAATAGAAATATTTACCAAATATTAATACTCCGTTGATCTATTATTACTTTCCTTATTATCATCAATCATAAAAGAATGGTCTTTTAAACAGGTGATTTGATCACAAAGATCATTTGCTAAATTTATTATTACATGTTATCCATTCAAAATTTCTACATAGTCTACAATGTGAATCACTCAATTGATCAGTGCCTCATTTTATACAACTGGCATTTGATAAAACTTCTAATTAATTACATCATTATAAGCATGGTATCTTTCCATAAGACAGTAATAGGTAAGGTGCCAGAGAGCATTTAATGAATTTAGTTCTATATTTTACAGCTGGTTATACCATTATCATAATGTTAAATTAATAAAATAGTTGAAGATATTTAATAGCTAAATTCTCTATACAACTCTCAAAATCAAACTCACATTTGAGTTTAATATGAATGATGTTTTCTCACCTACTCTTCCAGTAGCTTTGGTCTAAGTAGAGTTGTTCATGTTCTTATATTTAAAGAATTCTGAAGATATTGTTTTCTCTATGTACTAGTATATATTACCTAATGGATATTGCAAAATATCATTATTGCAAATTAAAATTGTATTTTATTCCTTTAAAACAATAATAAGCTAAAGAATAACCTCATTGAACACTGTTATTCTTATTGTTTTATACTATTGTCCACTAGTTGTTTAAATGTCAAAGACCAAAGAGTGGGATTTCTATTGTATTTAACTACTACTCTGCTTCTTCTACTAATTTTTGCAGTGAATAGGAGGGCTTATCATTGTAACATAAGATAGTAAACATCCTCCTTACAGGATTCTGAGCAGTAGGTCATTAATTAATGCTTTCTTTTTTGGAAGGACAACTTGGTTAGTGTGCTCCAATTACCTTTTCTATGTGCATAATAAACTCCTTGATAGTCATAAAAACAACATATACAGAATATACCCCAAAATGAACGCAAGATGGATTTACTCTGCTGACTTTAAACTTTCATTGCTTGCTAAAAATTCTTTTAAGGATATAATTAATTTGAAATACTTTTAGAACCAGAGGGCTACCTTTTAAGTGTTAATTGAAAAGGCTCCACTCTTTGGGAAAGTCAATGAAAAATTTATAAGGAAATGAGGTATAATGAACTATAATTATTTTTGTTCTTGCAGTCTTAATATCTCACTTATTTGAATATTTATAAATAAAAGCCTAACAGGGTTAAAGATGTGCAAGGATATTGACAAACAATGGAGATATGTAATTTCAGGTTTGAGTGTCTCATTATTTATATAATTCTTTAAACCAGGTCCACTATTCATTTATTTTGTTTTGTAATTTTCATGTAAATGTTTTCTTGTATATATAGATATATATATAAAAATGGAACTATTTTCTTACACATACTATGCAATGTTTGTAAAATTGCAATATTACCAAAATTACAAAAGCTGTGCTTTTGTACTCTATCTTGCTTTATGTAAAATCAATCTTTTTGTATTTAAATGGACTATCTGTCCCATAAACTGTAGATAACATATCTATTCAAAAATCAGTCTATTGTATCTTTTGTTTAGTTTGGGGTCAAATGGTTTATATTTCTTTGGGAAGAAGATGCAGCAAAATTTGGCAGTTGGAATTTTTTTTTCTCAGAAAATGAAAACTTTGAAGCATGCAATGAGCTCATATAATTTAAGATCTCTCCTGTAATTCTTGTACTTGTCCTAATTTTGGTGCTACTGTGTAACCATGATTAAATGTGATAGTCAAAACAAAGATCAGAACTCATAATTTATTTTATTGAGAAAAAATGTTCAAAAAGATAACTAATGAATATTCAGTGAAGAGACCTTTTTCAATTATGTTTTAAATATCAACTCTACTAACATGTATGCTTTAAAAAAATTTAGTTTAATCTATTAACACTTTGTAAAGATGCTTCTCTTAAAAATATGAACATATTGTTTCTCTTAAATATATGGCCAATTAAACTAAAGAATTCCAATTGATTTAAAAGTCATGGTCTCTATGTTTTATTAGCTGATGGGCCAATGATATATCCATACTGGAATCTCTATGATTTTATCTTGGGGGTAAGACTTGATGAATTGTTGTTCATTCAAATATATACCCCTACATAGATATTGATTGCCACATATACTTGCTACAGTCAATATAAACACATACTATTTGTCATTAACTAATTCAGTGCTGTAGTTCATGTTCTATATTTAATATATCAGAACCAACATCATTCAAGACAATGACATGATTTCATTATACTAGAGACTTAATGTCTAGTCCAATAATTAAATGTTTTGAGACTGACATTGTTCTTCATAAGTTCCAAAAAGGCAGTAGCATCCATTATCTTTTTATTTTATTTTTTAAAGATTTATTTATTTATGCATACAGAATTGGGGTGCAGGCCAGAGGTGCAGGAGCAGTGAGAGGATTCACCAGAGACAGAGAGGGGAGCAGGCAGATGGAGGAAGTACACTGCTGAGCCCAGCAGTTGGTGAGACAGGAGAGATCTGCTGTGCCAAGTGGATCACCCCCAGGGGGCGGGGTTGAACTTACACTGAAGGGGCTGTGGCTTGCTTTCCATGCTGCAGGGAGGGACCATGGTCTTTTTAAAAAATAACTACTTTCTATTTGCTCCTCAAATATCTTTATATGCTGGTCTAGATAAAATCAGAATCATTGTTGCTCTTCATAGAAGCTTTAGAATGTTAATGTTAATTCTATATAAAATAAGTTACTTTCTACTTTGGAAAATTTTTATATAATCTCTGACTTCATTAATCTCCAATAAGGTTTGGATCTAACCATATACTTGCATACTTATTTCCAACAGATCTCCAGGATACTTACAACTATAGTAATACAAACTGTTTGGGAAGTTTTTTTTAATAGGTGGGCATATTGGAGAGAGAAAGTTGAGAATAGGTAGGTCTGAAGCCAGATATTTTGAATGCAATATAATATTAATTTATTTAGATAACAGGCATACTCATATCACTAACATACTGATTATAGAAAATAGCACTTAAAATGCTGCTGAACTTAAAATGTTGCTGTTGTTTCTTCTAATGACCAAGCAAAAGTTTACCCTATTTTGGGGTAATATGAAGAAAGATCTTTCTGGAGGAAAGTCACTTCTTTTCATCTTTCCTTTTCATTTCAAAAGAAAATTAATTGTTGTGATAGTAAAATTTATGATAATGGAAAACTATTGCTACTGTCATAATCAATAGTGATTGAGAAATTGAAATATATTCAGTTTGAAATTCCTCTAAATTAAATAATAGAATCACTAAGTTTATTGAAAATATAATTTGTTCCCAAGAGTTTTTTGATAGTCAAAGAAATACTACTGATACTAAAAGGAGAAAGATATGTCAAAAAATAAATAAATGTAGCTTATAAATACATCAAGCTTTTTCCCAGAAACAGACCAATCTATGCATTTTATTTTTATTTATTTGTTTGTTTATACAAGAACTGCGGTGTGGGGCAGAGGTGCAGGGTTGAGAGGATTCACTAGAGACAGAATAGGGAGCAGAACAGGCCGATCTGCTGAAATACGTTCTGAGGGGAGCAGCAGGTGAGACGGGAGAGGTCTACTGAACTCTATAGTAGTTAGATCCCTGGCTGGGGATCAAATTCAGGCCACAGCAAAGATAGTGCTAACTTTTAACCCCTAGACAACCAGGGGGAGTCCCTCATTCTATTTTCATTTTCGATATAAATTACAAAGTTAATATGAACATACAGACTAAAATTAAAAACAATGCTTAGTATGTAACATAAACTATTATAGAATATTAATTTTTATTTGAAAATATCATTTTAATTGATCTAATATTTCTAGGTACTTATTTTAATTTTAGATGAAGTACTTTTTTTTTTTATATCATTGTTCATTTTCAATTAGTGTTTGAATTTTCCTGTCAAGGTGTGGTTCCTGTTATTCTCACACCACCTTAGCCACTTTTATTTTAATATATCACCTGCTTCTGGAAAGAATATTAGATTCCATTCAATGTGAGGTAAACCCTTAATAAATAAACTATAAAAACTGAAGAAAAAACATAGAGAAGGAAACAAGTTTTACCACTAAAAGAGCTACTTAATATAATGGATGTTAAATATGCATTTATATATCCTGAAAAGCAAAGATTTGAAAGGAAATAGCATAAAATGAAATGTCATTTGAGAAAAAGAAATACCAATTCATAGTGTTTAAAGTTTTATGTGAAATGTAAGAATGCCATTGCCTACTTATTTATGAATCAATAAAGAAAACACAACACTTTAAAAAGTAATTTTATTTAAAAAAATTGTTTATCAACAATTATAGAGGCACTATAGAATTATTAAGTGTTGCAAGCATGAGGATCTCAATTGATTCACAATTATATTAGAATATGGATAAATTATCTCAAATGTGTAAAATGATCCAAATACATAAAATGCCAAACACAAATGGAATACATCCAAGGTATTTGCCAAATATGGATAGATTTCTTAGTGTGTGTTTGTGTGTATGTGTGTGAGTGTGTGGTTTTTCATACAATTTCTATTTTATATAACAGTATATGTACATGAGTTAGCTATAATGTCAGAGAGTAACAATTATAGAGCCACTGTCAAAAGTAGTTGAAAAGTTTTGGTAAAATTCTATACCATTTAAATTTAAAAACATGATGATCTCAGTATTCTCTTGCTATTTGCACTTTCTAGAATATTTTAAATTCATTGTCCACTACAACAAAAAGCTTTGGGATAAAATGACAAATTTACCTATTGTACTCAGAATTAATAAAATAAATGTAAAACTAAGTACAGCCAACATTCTAGAAAGAACTTTGTTCCAGTGACTAACTTAATTACCCTAATAGGTTATATTTTTATTTGATTTTGAATTTATAGCTGACTTAATATATCCCACTGTTTTAAATGTATAGCACATTTTATGAGGTCATTGTTTAAAAGTACTCTGAAAGTCCAGGAGAAAATAAATTTAATAAGTTAGAGCCTTAAAGCAGAGTCCAAGTAGAGGAAAAATTATTAAATGGTAATTGAGACTTCAAAGAAAAATATTAAAAGAATTAATACAAACTCCCTTTAATGTTTTACTTTTAACATATACATATATATGCATGTGTGTGTGTGTGTATTTTACTGTGATCCATTATGCATCCTGAAGTAGTACAATTTCACTAGTACAGTAGATTTGATTTATTTTTTAAGGGACATCGAAGTTAAGAAAGCACACCCTAAATCTTGTGTTGCTTTGAATGCAGTTATCTGCTTAAACCTACTCTAAGAGTTTTAAAATTCATCTGTGATTTCATTTAGCATAACATTTCTGATCATTTAAAAAATACTAATATGCTCTCCGAGGGAGCATATCAGCTCCAAGGGAGCTCTCCAAGGGGCATGATCATTTATAATATTAAAGGTTCTGAGTGACTGATTACTTATAGTACATCTCAGTTTTAGCGGGGGAGAGATGAACTTAATATCTTTCAGCTCAAAACAGACTCAGTTTGCTGAAATGTGAAATAAGGGGGTTAAATACAAAATATTTTAATGCAGTAATGTCAATATCCTTTACAATTTTAAAGTATTTAAATGTGTGCTACATAGGATTTACTTTTACTCTAATGGGGGAGGATAACATAGAAATCAATGTATTTAAAGAAAAGAATAAGGAGTTAGAGGTAACATATTGTAAAGCAGTTGATAAATTATGGTCTATTATGTCATTTAAAGTATGCAGTAGAAATATATGGATTATGTAAGTTATCTGAATAAGCGCTGGATCATATTTTACTTGATAATCAAACATAGAAATATGCAAACCTGGGTTAAAATATGTCATTAATTTACACTGAATAAAAAAAATATATTAAATTTTCCATTATAATCTCAACTCTTTTGGATTAAATTTAATCTTTTCCATAGACCTGATGCTGTATTTCAGAGAAATTACACAAATCGTTTTTTTTTAATTTGATGCATTCGCTGCACATTTATTGAATAATGTTAATAACAACCTTCTTATTCCATCGCTATTTTATTATCCTAGGCAATGGTAAGCTAGAAGTCAAAGACTCTTGAGGAGTTTCGAGCTGACCCAGAAATGCACACATAAATAATGTTAACATAAAAGAGTTTGCGTCCTGTGGTTTTGCTTTCCAAGGTTCCTTTTATCCAAAGTCAACAGAGATCTTAACACTAAATGGAACTTCCAGAAACAAACAATTCGTTCGCTTTAAATTGTGCGCCACTGTAAAGCAGGGCGAGGAAATCTCGCCCCTTCTCCCTAAGGCAGCGAGAATTCCTCCGCTTGTGAACCTGCAACTGCCTGTAGCCATCTTGTTATACAGACTGTGTCCACCTGGCGATGCTGCTGTTTGTGTTTAAGTGGCCAGTATTTTGCTCAGAAAATACCTAAGTAAAAACACAATGCTGGTCGCAAGGTTACGTCATTCTCCTCGTCCCAAAGGCTGTTTTTGACACGAACTTCTCCAAAAGAAGGGTAAGTACAGTCCAATAAGATACTTTAGGGAGCGCACATCCACTTTACTTTCATTATATTGTTGTAATTATTCGATTTTATGATTAGTTAATCACTTAATGTGTATTATTTATAAATTAACTTTATCACAGGTATGGATATATTAAGAAAAATAGTATTTGTGACGTCTTGGTCCTATGCAGGTTAAAGCATCCTCTAAGCCCTTGAATGGTTTCCCCCACAGATTTGGAGAACTAATGGAAACAAAATTTTCACAATGAGAAAGTTTTATGAAAAGAAAAAAAAAAATAGGAAATAGTGATAGGTTGAGTCTCACTCATCATGATAAACACTTTAAGAATCTTACAAATTCATGACCAGAGATTTTGAAGTACTAAAGAATGTGCTAAAGAAATAATTTAGTGTCTTCTATCTTCTGTGAAATATGTGCCAACCAAGGACTAAATATCTCTTAAAAAGGCAGTTATAGGAGCAGTGAGTATGAAAACAAAATTAGAATTTAACAAAATAAAAGGTGCAATAACTGGGGATAACGTTCAGTTATGTAAATCTACTGTTGAATTCTAAGTCTAAAATCGACATCATAGTTTCGATCACTCTGGCAGGTGAGACTTTGTGTTTTGGCCTATGGCATGCTCTCTTTTAGCAAACTATTACTGGTATTGATTTTATCTTGTAGCTACATGTAGAAAACTGTGCTTGAGTATGAATATAATCTGCTACCCAGCACTGACAAAAAAAGTTTTTATTGTGGAATATCTCTGCTCAACTAAAAAAAAAAAAAAAAAAAAAAAAAATCCACAGAATAGAATTCTAATTAAGAAAAATATGAACTTGACTGTCCTAAAAAAAAAAAAAAGACTGCTAATTCATAGTGCAATTACTTTGTATTAGGAGGTCATATTTACTCTGAATTCTTATCCTTAAAATACGCTTGAAACCTCACTGTTCAGCTTAGGTTAAACACTTATTCTTTGCTTTTTCTCCTAATTATCTGTTAGAATGAATTAGCTATAAAATTGACCCACTAGTCATTTTTTTGGGTTGTATAATTTGTTTATTTTGGGGTTGTATAACATATTGAATGTTATACATATTATAGAACGTATTATATAATATATTGTATAACATATATCCCCCAAATCTGTCCCAAGCTGAATAAATTTTTTCTCTCTGGAACACAAATGTTGAGTCAGGTTCCTCTATTATTATGACATATTTAATTGTACTCTTTAACACGAATTTGCTTGATCTGATTTGAAAATCATTCCATATCTGCAATACTAAACTAATTGAATAATATGTTGTAAATTTCAATATCTTGATTTTCTCAGAAGGCATTTTAAAAATACTTATTAGTGAACACACTAAATTATGATTCTACACCTTTGTCATATACCTCAAACGGGTAATGGAGTCATAGAAACTGGATGAGGGTTTGTGTACATTTTTCTTTAAAACTGGGGTTATTGGGCCCTCCCTGGTGGTGCAGAGGTTTAAAGCACAACAATACCAAGCGGTACATAGCCGCTTCAGCAGGAGTTTGATACCTGGCCAGGGAGGTGACCACATGGCACAGCAGACCTCTCCTGTCTGACCTGCTGCTCCCCTCAGGAGTGTACTTTGTCAATCTGCCTGTTCTGCTCCCCACTCAGCCTTTGGTTAATCCTCTCACTGCCCCTGCATC
>NW_004567115.1:15210034-15212664 GCF_000260355.1 Condylura cristata
TCTGCCTGTTCTGCTCCCCACTCTGTCTCTGGTGAATCCTCTCACCCTCCATATCTCTGGCCTGTACCCCAGTTCTGTACAAATAAATAAATAAATCTAAAAAAAAAAAATGGAACTCTTTAAGTTGGTATTATTAGGGTATCCCTGAGTGTAGTGTGGTAAATCTTCATAACAATATTGATTGTCATAAAAAGTTTCAGCATTTGGAAACTCCAATGTTCAGCTGCATGTTTTCAAGATTTTTAAGAGTGTACAGGCCAAGTTATTTCCTTAAAAGCAGCCTTCTATTGGAGTATAATGGACCAGGTGAGAAAAGAATAATAATAATGAAAAGCTATATACCAAAGACATTTTATGGGGGTGAGTGGGGAATGGGACCAAAAACAGTGTCGGGAGGGAAATACACTGGACTGTGGTGATGGTACAGGGTGATTTGGTGATGGGAAGCCCACGGGGATTACAACTGAGATGTAAAAATGCACAAAATGATGTAAAAATGTATATATATATACACATATATATGTTTATTATATGTGTGTGTGTATATATATATATATATATGGCAACCTGCTATTATGTGGCATGACTATCTTAGCATAATTACCTTAGGAAAAATACATGGGAATAACTACTTATTGATTAGAACAATGAAACAAGAAAACAATCGAATCAGAGAACTACTGTCTAGTATTGGCCACTTATAGATAGCTTTCAATTTCATTACAGTAACTCTGGTTTTCAAAGATGAGTCAGTTCCCTTTGGGCTTACACCTATGGCTAATGGTGGCACTAAAAATAGATTCCCAATATAAGACAGATCCATTAACATTCCCACACTATGTTAAAGAAAATTAACTTATTTTGTATTTATCACTTATACACCACCCCCCCAACCCCACAATTGCAACCTAAAAAACACAAATATCCTCTAGATTCATAAAAAAAAGAAATATATATTTCTTCTAAGGAACAGTTTGATTGTATTTGATGTTTATCTTGCTTTAAGCAAGATAAATTTAATTTGATATAAAATACAAATTTAACATTTAATAATGTCCTGTCCCAGGATAACCACCTGTTTATATTCAGATCACAAGCAAAAGGCTGAGAGATATTTATCCTACTGAAGATTAGGAGGTGAAGAGAAATTAATTAATTGATCTCATTTTCTCTTTTCCAAATTTCAGATGATACACTGCAATATCAAATAATTTCAGTTTTTTATCTTCATTGTGTTAAATTGTTCTGCTATAGTGGGGAAATTAATTATTATTTGTAATCTGTGTTAAGACATGTTCTGAATTAAGAGGAATCTTTGTCCTAGTATGCCTCTAAGTTTTCTAGTGGTTTGTAGTATGAATGGTTCATACGTCTAGTTCTTGTGGTAGAGTTATCAGTCATTCATAAAACAATGTTTAAAATGAGAATAAATTATAGAAACTATATTTTATGTATTACAGAGTAGTAGATAACAAAAATATAGCCCAAGATTAAAATCAGTTACTAAAATTAAAATAAAATATGTTCTTCAAATTCTAAGCCATTATTTGCAATTATGTTCCACTTCATGAGGGCTTCAAAAAAAAGAAGAAGAATACGTTTAGAAAAAGTAAAGGCAGGACTTTTTTAGGATCTCAGAATGGAAAAGCATCTCAAAAATCAGGAAACAGAATGAAAAGTGCATGACCAACAATACTAGTTACCTACAATTTGATTAAGTTGTCATTTTTTTTTTTAAGTTGTCATTTTTTTTAATCTTATGTTTGGAGCATACATTTTACCTAATAATAATGGACTACCTGAAAGTTTTCACTTAAATCTGCATTTTCCCCAGATACATTTATCAAATAGGTTAGTATACAATAGGGAATTTTTCTTTACTGAGCGAATTCAGCAAAATGGCCTTAACCTAAAACCAATATCCAATTTGCAAACACTGGCAACTAAAATGTAGGAGGCTACTTTCTAAAATAAAACATCCAGTTGTCCTAGTGTAGAATACTACTGCAGTAAATCTCCTTAGTGTTGTTTATGCATTAAAAATTCAACTAGTTTCATCTAATTTTCATTTTGCACTAATGGATATATTAGTGTATGTTCATTTTTTATATGAAAATTAGGCTACTCAAATGAAATAAAATATGTCTATACACAAAACGACTTTATGATTACTTAAAATGTATGGGAAACTCTTTAGAATCTATTTATTTTTCTACAACATTTATATAACCTAATAATACACAAACCCTTGGTTTCCTTAGGAAAAACAGAATCTGCATTTTAACTCTTCACAAACATCCAAAAAACCATTCTTCTCATGATTAAAACCCTCTTTACAGAAAAACATATTCCTTAGTTTAAGCGTTTTAAAGAATCATGCCATATATTATCCTGGATATTGTGTTTTGTTTTTTATCTTATGGCAGAACTACATTCTTTTAAATCCATAATCATTTCTTGTTTGTTTTCTCCATGTCAATTATATTTTAATGCTTTTTAGAGATTGAAATTTTAATTCTTAAGTAATAATTTCCATATATTTTTGTTAACAAGGAAAAATAAATTTTGACCACATTACTCAACTCCAGGGGACAATATAATTTACATCACTTTAATTAATGCACTGCATT
>NW_004567115.1:15213384-15218912 GCF_000260355.1 Condylura cristata
CTGCAAATATACATTTCTTAAATCAGTGTTTCTATTTAAAAACCAAAGTAGCATTGTGCAATAATAACTGCTAATCAAAATGAGATATAAATCTCTTCGTTTAGACATATTACTTTGAATGAGTACTTCCACATGTATGTTTTATTGAACACTAGTTTCATGAAATTCAGCAAGAGTTGGAAAGAAAAATCATATACACAAAAACAAAAACTAAATAGCAATAACAAAATCATAGGAAATACTAGACATGAAATGTCAAACAGATTTATTTTGCTAAAATGTGTAGCGTGTATTGAATAAATTAATTATAACATTTTGCAGTGACTCACAGTTACCTAAAAAGAGAAAGTTTTTATTATTATTATTTTTTTAGTTGTGTATAATACCATTAATTAAGATTATACTTTGCATAAATTGCCCTATATTACTGTGCAAAGAAATTCTCTCATACCATGCTAGGATGCTCAGATAACTTAAGACATTTTTGAAATACAAACTTTTCTAATTTTTTTAGTCATTTATTTCTTTATGCATACAAGAACTGGGGTATAGGCCAGAGGTGTCAGTGGTTAGAGGGTTGACCAGAGGCAGAATGGGGAGCAGAACAGGCAAATCAATCTACTGAAACATACTGCTGCTGGGAGCAGCAGGTCCGACAGGAGAGGTCTGAGCACCATGTGTAGCTCCCTGGGGTTAGATAAAGGGGAAGAAATCAAACTGGTACTGTGGTGGCTGCAGTTAGCTTCCTAGTGCTACAAGTACACCCTTGAGCCATCAGGGAGGTTCCCAGATTTTCTATAGAATTCTAAAAATTCCCCTTTTATTATATATGCCCTGCTAGTCTAATTTCAAATGGTCTCACTTTGCTGCCTTTTATATTAAAAGAGTTCTATGTCTTCCTATGAATATTCAACAAACATGCCATTTAAGACAATTATATAAAATTATATTAGATCTAGATTTTTATTTCCCTTTTACAATAGTTCTGATTACATCTGGGTTTAGCCTATAGACTAGTAGAATCTGGGAACTTACTGATATATTTACTTATACAAAACTAATAGTAATATAATTCCATTATTATTTGGTTATCTTTTCCTAATATTGCATATTTTTAAAAAATTCACAAAGCACCTTTTATTTTACTTTTTTTTTTTAATTTACACCTTGAAAACTATGAAAGATTTAGGCAATAAAAATGAAGAGTATATAATAAAAATACTCTCATTAAAAAGTAAATGAGGATAAATCCAAGTTTGTAGGTGAGGAAAGCCAGGAATCAAATCTACTATTCACTGATTCAAAATGTATCTCCTTATGTCATTATTTGTTAGCATCAATAACATAATTTATGTATGTCTGTAGTTTACCTAATGAATTGGAATACCAGTGTTCCTGGGAAGAGATACCATTATGAGTATGTTTAGGAAAAAAATTCAATTGTTTGAAACAATTATTTTACATTATTGTTATGACTTCCAAGGAGAATTACTTAAAGCTAATGATGCAAAAGAAAAGCCACATTTTCAAAGACTCATAAAGTCTACATATTAAATAAATTTCTCCTTCAACACTTTTATAATTGTAAACTGTTATATATGCCTTCCGATTACATTTTAAATGTAGAAAAGTTCAGTGCAGTAATCCAAGAGCTAAGACATATTGTCAACAATTTTGAACTCCTTATAACCTATTTGTTAGCAGAACGATAGAGTGATATATGAGAGAAACAGTTGAAAAAGCTGTATTATCATTTACACTATTGACAAAAATCAGAAACATATTATGGATTTATTAAAGTGAAAGGTATAAAATTCTTTCAGTACACCCAGGGTCGTCTTTCTAGGACTACAGGAAATATTTATGTAAGACAAATAAAAAAGCTATGTATCTGATATAAAAAACATGGTTCTAAAAGAGTCAAAAATAGGCCAAAATAACTCATCTTTGTAAATAAACAATCCATATGATACAGAATTTTTCAGTGAAGCTAAATTCATCTTAGAAACACAGAACAATGTCTCCCTTGATTGCCTGACCTAAATTTTCTCCTTCAAAAAGCTCTTTTTTCAAGTACAGACACTGGTATTTCTTCTTTTCCTTGACTCTTCACCCTTGTTTTTTCTGCCAAAAATCTTTCCAGTTTTTGTTGTGAGTTCATCCACAGCCTTGAGAATATCTCCTTATCTTTTTTCTTAAGTTCTCAGTAGTCATTGATAAGCAGACAGTCCACACACTGGACGCCCATAGATGAATTCCACCCTTATTCTGTTATGTTCAGACAACTGCCTGTCACTGCATTGATACCACTATCCCACACAAGTTTCTCTTCTGCTGTATTTTACTTACTGATCTTGATGTCTGTGACCCAGAGTTGAAATACTGACACCCAGGAAAACAACTCAGCAGTTTGTTTCTCCTTCATTTTAACACCATGTAACTCTTCATTAACAGCATAAGCTAGTATGTAAGCTTATTCTTCCATGGAGCAACCCAGTCAACATAATTTATTTTTAATAATACTTAAGAGGCCAAGAAATATGAATAATAATTTCATTGGCAATTCTCTTACACCAAAATAGTTCTGAAGTCATCTATCTAAAATTTTAGAATATGTCAAAATGTTAATAATTGTAGTTTAATTACAGTTTATGTAAGCATAAAATAGTCAGTAAAAATTAATAGATACAAGATAAATAAATTACAAATATAATTTAAATAATGTAATATCAATATAAGCAAATTATAAGTTGTAAGCCATTCACCTAAAAAAAAAAAAAAGATATGGTTCTTTATATTGGATAAAAGTATAAAGTTGGATCCTAAGAAATTTATTCCCATCATTTGCAGAATTTTGGAAAATCATTAAATCAGTACTAAGGATTAATCAATGGAAAGTGATAAAATCAAAGAATATAAAACACTAAGATTTGAAATAGAGGTGATTCTAATTTTTAGGGTTATAGACAATATTAAGAAATTTGAAAACATGTATAATTTACTAATTCTTTCAATTCTTACTGCCGCCAAGAAAGGCAACCAAGTTTTAGTCAACTCATCAACTGTAACTACTTGATACTAGTTTGACATTAAATCCATGTTAGCTTGTGCTTTGATTTTTTTCCCACAAGTTACCAATACAATTATTTCCCCCCTATTTCTCTAAAAACACTGAAATGTAAGAGTCTGGTAAATATTTTCAAGAATCACTGAAGTTCCAACATGAAAAATTAATGTAAAAATAAAATGAACACATACTACCAAAGAAGATGTGAAATACTTAAGCATTTAAGCACTTTGAATGTTAAATAACTAAACTTTATTTACAACTGTCATAGATTAATGTATTCATTCTTCTACTGATCAGTGGATACTTTTTGTGCTTTGAGAACAACAATGTGGTGTTTTTTATTTTTTTTAATATTAAACTGTTGCATTGTAAACTTGCAGTTTTAGTTTTTATTGTTTTATTCCCCTGCATTGTTATTCATTAGTGTTAAGTATCACAATTGCTTATAAATCTTCCAAACATAAGAATTCAAATTTAGTTCCCCTGCATTTATGTGAAAAAATGTCATCTTTCCATGTCTATGATTCATCATGATGGAAATCCTCATTAAAAGAACACATTATGTAGTGGATCTTTCATTCTATGAATGCACACATGGGATGCCTTTCTGGGCAGCTGGGAAAATAAGTCTAGGTTGATGTTTATAATAAAAATGTAATAACGCCATACTTACATGTCATATATAAAACACAGATGTTCTTAACAATCACCAACTCATAATATTCACCCAGAGTTCTTTTTAATTGAAATAATATTGGTTTTAACATTATATAGTTTCTTTTTTTCAAGATTTATTCATTTATGCATACAAGAACTGGGATGCAGGCCAGAGGCGTGAGGGATGGGAAATGAGAGGATTCACCGGAGACAGAGTGGGAACAGAACAGATAGATCTACTGAAATGCACTGCTGAGGGAAGCAGGGGGTAGATCACAGAGGTCTCTCGCATCCTGTGGGTCATCTCCCTCGCCAAGGATTGAACTTGTATTGTAGAGGCTGCAGATAGATTCATAGTGCTGTGACTTAGCCCCTTGTGCCACAAGGGAGGTCCCTTAACATTATATAAGTTTAAGGTGTACAGCTATATACATCAACATCTATATATACTACTGTTTGCCGCTAGAATTCTGGTTTTTACCTGTCAAACTATATAGTTGACCCTTTTACCTTCTTCTTTCTCTTCTGATAATCACTGTTTTGATCTTGTAGTCTAAGTTTGCTTTTGTTTTATTTAATTCAGTAGTCTGCTTTATTTCTTTATGTGCTGCATATGACTGAATTCGTACAATGCTTTCCTTTGGTGTTGAACTTATTTCAATAATCATTTATCTTCTAGTTCCATCCATGTTATTGCAAATGGCAGTATTTTAGCTTTATTTTATGCATGAGTAGTAATCCATCATGTATCTAGACCTCATCCTGTCAGTGGATACTTAGGCTGTTTCTAAATCTTGGCCATTGTAAGTAATGCTATCATGAACATGGGGTGATAGAGCTCTTCAAATTAGCGTTTTGGTATTCTTTGGTTAGATATTGGGGATATTTTGAAGAATCTTAATACAGTTTTCCATAACGTATCCACAGATAATGATAATTCTTATACAGTATATCCATAATGGTTACATTACCACCAACAGTGTATGAGGGTTCCCTTTTCTTTATATATTTAACATTTGTTGTTTTTTTTTATCTGTATAATTATAACCATTCTCAAGAGAGGCAATACCTGTTTTGATTTGCATTTACATAATAAGAGATGATGAATATCTTCTCATGTGACTGTTAACATGTCTTTATGTCTTCAGAGATATGTCTATTCAGTTCCCCTACCAATATTTTTAATCATATAATAGTATATTTTTACATCATTTTGTGCTTTTTTTCCATCTCAGTTGTAATCACTGTGGGCTTTCCTTCCCTACCAATTTTTTTAATTGGGCTGTTTATATATTTTTATGATTGAATTATGAGTTATTTAAATTGTATGATTATCAAGTCCTTGTCTTACATATGATTTGCAAATATCATTTCTCATTCTGTGACTTTTCCTTTCACTTCAGATTATTTTCCTCACTGTCTGAAAGCATTTTAGCTTGATATAACCATATTCATTTATTTTAGCTTTTGCCTTTCTTGCTGTTGGTCACATACCCATACAATTATTACTCAGACTATGTCAAGGATTACCACATATGCTTCCTTATATATATATAATGAATCCAGTAATATTCTCAAATCTTCATAATTTTTGTGCATAATGTAAGATCATGGTCTAGAATCTTTCATTGGTATGAAACATTTTTTGAGAGATTTTCCTTACTCCATTCTTTGCTGCATTGTCCATATATAGGTTCATTTTTGGACTCTAAATTTTGTTCCACTTATGGTTTTAGTCTAATAACAAGTTATTTTGATTATTGTTGCTTTATAGAATACTCCAAAGTCAGGAAGCATGACA
>NW_004567115.1:15219012-15235588 GCF_000260355.1 Condylura cristata
TAATAAAAATACTCTCATTAAAAAGTAAATGAGGATAAATCCAAGTTTGTAGGTGAGGAAAGCCAGGAATCAAATCTACTATTCACTGATTCAAAATGTATCTCCTTATGTCATTATTTGTTAGCATCAATAACATAATTTATGTATGTCTGTAGTTTACCTAATGAATTGGAATACCAGTGTTCCTGGGAAGAGATACCATTATGAGTATGTTTAGGAAAAAAATTCAATTGTTTGAAACAATTATTTTACATTATTGTTATGACTTCCAAGGAGAATTACTTAAAGCTAATGATGCAAAAGAAAAGCCACATTTTCAAAGACTCATAAAGTCTACATATTAAATAAATTTCTCCTTCAACACTTTTATAATTGTAAACTGTTATATATGCCTTCCGATTACATTTTAAATGTAGAAAAGTTCAGTGCAGTAATCCAAGAGCTAAGACATATTGTCAACAATTTTGAACTCCTTATAACCTATTTGTTAGCAGAACGATAGAGTGATATATGAGAGAAACAGTTGAAAAAGCTGTATTATCATTTACACTATTGACAAAAATCAGAAACATATTATGGATTTATTAAAGTGAAAGGTATAAAATTCTTTCAGTACACCCAGGGTCGTCTTTCTAGGACTACAGGAAATATTTATGTAAGACAAATAAAAAAGCTATGTATCTGATATAAAAAACATGGTTCTAAAAGAGTCAAAAATAGGCCAAAATAACTCATCTTTGTAAATAAACAATCCATATGATACAGAATTTTTCAGTGAAGCTAAATTCATCTTAGAAACACAGAACAATGTCTCCCTTGATTGCCTGACCTAAATTTTCTCCTTCAAAAAGCTCTTTTTTCAAGTACAGACACTGGTATTTCTTCTTTTCCTTGACTCTTCACCCTTGTTTTTTCTGCCAAAAATCTTTCCAGTTTTTGTTGTGAGTTCATCCACAGCCTTGAGAATATCTCCTTATCTTTTTTCTTAAGTTCTCAGTAGTCATTGATAAGCAGACAGTCCACACACTGGACGCCCATAGATGAATTCCACCCTTATTCTGTTATGTTCAGACAACTGCCTGTCACTGCATTGATACCACTATCCCACACAAGTTTCTCTTCTGCTGTATTTTACTTACTGATCTTGATGTCTGTGACCCAGAGTTGAAATACTGACACCCAGGAAAACAACTCAGCAGTTTGTTTCTCCTTCATTTTAACACCATGTAACTCTTCATTAACAGCATAAGCTAGTATGTAAGCTTATTCTTCCATGGAGCAACCCAGTCAACATAATTTATTTTTAATAATACTTAAGAGGCCAAGAAATATGAATAATAATTTCATTGGCAATTCTCTTACACCAAAATAGTTCTGAAGTCATCTATCTAAAATTTTAGAATATGTCAAAATGTTAATAATTGTAGTTTAATTACAGTTTATGTAAGCATAAAATAGTCAGTAAAAATTAATAGATACAAGATAAATAAATTACAAATATAATTTAAATAATGTAATATCAATATAAGCAAATTATAAGTTGTAAGCCATTCACCTAAAAAAAAAAAAAAGATATGGTTCTTTATATTGGATAAAAGTATAAAGTTGGATCCTAAGAAATTTATTCCCATCATTTGCAGAATTTTGGAAAATCATTAAATCAGTACTAAGGATTAATCAATGGAAAGTGATAAAATCAAAGAATATAAAACACTAAGATTTGAAATAGAGGTGATTCTAATTTTTAGGGTTATAGACAATATTAAGAAATTTGAAAACATGTATAATTTACTAATTCTTTCAATTCTTACTGCCGCCAAGAAAGGCAACCAAGTTTTAGTCAACTCATCAACTGTAACTACTTGATACTAGTTTGACATTAAATCCATGTTAGCTTGTGCTTTGATTTTTTTCCCACAAGTTACCAATACAATTATTTCCCCCCTATTTCTCTAAAAACACTGAAATGTAAGAGTCTGGTAAATATTTTCAAGAATCACTGAAGTTCCAACATGAAAAATTAATGTAAAAATAAAATGAACACATACTACCAAAGAAGATGTGAAATACTGTCTGGATTCATTATATATATATAATCCACCATATGTAGACACCACTAAGGTACACACAGTCCTTCCCTAATGTCCACATATCTGTTGCCTGTATTGTTTTCTTCCCTCCTCCTTCCTGTCTTGAAGCCTCAATTCAGTTGTCAGTTTTCTAGGGTTTGTTAATGATGTAGTTTTGGTTTCTCTTACCCTGTTTTGTTTCTCTGTATTGCACATCTGAGTGAAAAAATATGGTAATTGTCGTTCTTCTTACTTATTTCACTTAACATTATCACCTCTGGTTCCATCTATTCTGTCACACTTATAAAAATTCATCTTTTTTATGCTGAACTGTATTTCATTGTGTATATACCAACATCCCAATATACTCATCTGTCTTTAGGCACTCAATTTGTCCCTTAACTTGCCTATTGCAAATAGTGCTGCAATGAACAAAAAAACATATATCCCTTGAAATTAGTTATTTTGCATTATTCAAGTAGACACCCCAGAGTGGAATTGCTAGCTCATACAGTAGCTCTATTTTTAACATATTGAGAAATCTCTGTCCAGATTTCTATAGGAGCTGATTAATGTAAATTCCTACTAACAATGTATAAGGGTTGTGTTTTCTTTTCATCCACATCAACACCTGTTTTCCTCCCTCATCTCCCCCACACCAAGCCATTCTCAGATATGTGATATGGCATCTTATTGTGTTTTTAATTTGCATTTTCATGGAAGGAAATAGTGATTTTTTTTAATATTCCTGTAGAACATTTGTGTATCTTCTTTGAAGAAGAGTCATTTAACTCGCCTGTCCATATTATCATGGGGTTATTTGTTTTTTGTCAACTTGTATGAGTTTGTCATTGTTCTTGTCTATCAGCCACTTTCAGATGATATTGAGTGCAAATATTTTCTCCCATTCAGTAAGGTGTCTTCCTCTTCCTGTGCAGAAGAAGCCTTTTAGTTTGATGTAGTCCCATTTGCTTTTATTTATTTTTATTTCTCTTGCCATTAGAAATGAATCTACAACATCACTGAAGCCAGTACCATGAATTGGTTTGTCTATGTTTTTTATCAGTGTATTTTATAGTTTCAGATCTTACATTCAAATATTGAATTCATTTTTAATTAGTTTTTGAATATGGTATGAGATAGTACTATTTCATGCTTTTCCACGCAGCTGTCTAGTTTTCCCAGTACCATTTACTAAAGAGATTTTCTTTTCTCTAATGTATGATTCTGGTTCCTTTGTTGTCGATTAACTGGTCATAGATGTGTGATTTTATTTCTGTATTCTAAATTCTATTCTATTGGTCTGAATGTCTTTGTTTGTTTGTTTTCCAGCACTGCAGTTTTGATTACTATAGCTTTGTATATACCTTGAAGTCTAAATTCTGATACCACCATTTTTCCATTGTCATAGTTGTTTTGATTATTCAGAATCATCTGTGTTTCCTTGTGAATCTCAATAGTATTTATTTACTTTTTTTTTTAAGAATGGCAATGGAATATTGATAAGGGTTAATTTGAATCTGTAAATTACTTTGGGTAAGATGGTCTTTTTAACAATGTTAATTCTTTTAATGTATTAGCAGGAAATATCACCACATTTTTTCAAGTCTTCTACTATTTTATCAGTGTCTGATAGTTTTCATTTTATAGATCCTTTACCATTTACATTTGCATTAAGGATTTAATACTCTTCGATGTGATTGTTAATGATATTGATTTCTTGGTTTCTCTATCCTCGATAACTCATTTGCTTATAAAAGTACATTGAATTTTGTAAATTTATTTTGTAATCTGCCGCTTTTATTTATTGGTTTATCATTTCAATTGTATTGTTTTGTTTTTTAGTGAAGTCTTTAGGGTTTTTGCTTCATCTTTTACAAATTGGATTCCTTTTGTATATGTCTCAGACCTAGTTGCTCTGGCTAACACTTCCCACTTCCATTACTATATTGAGTAGTAGTAGTGAAAGTATATAATCTTTCACTTATTCCATATCTTAGAGGAAAAAGTTTCTACCTTTTGGTATTGAGTACGTTAGCTGTACGTTTGCAGAATGTCCCCAAAATAAATGGAAAGAACTAAGAAGATAGTCTTAAAATAGTTTTTGCCTGTATTTTCAATCCCCTTTGCCTCCTAGTAAAAAGTTAAGGCTAAGAAATAATCTTTCAAGTATGAGAATAAAGAAATATTTGATAGGGTTGGCAATATCTATAATGATTTCCTATGAACTGGAAAAATAATTACCTTCAAATTTAGTGAAACTTCTTCACCTGTACTTACTTATTTGGTGGTTTTTGGAGTCATTAAAACAATGTTCTGTTTCTTGTCAATCTACTGATTTGGTGTGTTAATACAGGGCAAAAACACATTTCAGTTTTATGCATAGAGGCCATTATATGAGAACATTTTTTAAGATCTGTCAGTCTTAGTAAATAAGTGCTTTGTTTGCTAAGTTGTTGGAACTGGCATCAGACATTCTTTACAGTCAACTATATGCTCTTAATTGTGTTAGAAGACTGGAATAAACTTGTAAGTATGAATGATGCCTGTCCTTTGCAGCTCAGCATAGTGAAGAGTGAGAAATAATTAATCACATTCTTATATTACTGTGTGTTAGGGTAGGAGAAAAGCTAGTGTAAAAGTCCCCCTTTCTCATTTACTTTAGCTACTGCCAAAATGTGATTACATTAATTAAATATGCATGATTTCAGGTAAAGATATATCTCAATATGTCATCTTAACTATCCGTTAAACTGATGAACATGAGTTTCTGATTAAAACAAGGTGAGACATCTTGGATGAATATGATACAAGAATAGCTTGCACTAGAAAGACAACTTAGGTTATTTTCATGGACTTGAGAAATATTAATTCTAAGGCTAAAATGTATATTGAGTTATTTTAGAAATTTTCTCAAGTACATCATCTTCTTTCTAATTGTACACTACTTTATGAGTGAGATGTTGCTCAGAGACAAGAATGTTAGTAATTATTGTAAGGATAACTAATAATAAGTATATCATGAATAAAGACTAGAACAGCCATTGACAGAAAATGTGTATATGTGACAGTGTTCTCAGGATGATGGAATTCAGGTACTTATGGAAATAGCAATACACACACACACGCGTGTGTGTGTGTGTGTGTGTGTGTGTGTGTGTATATATATATATATATATATGCAGTCTGAGAATGAAAAACTAGTTATCTATAGGGAAACAGTCATTTCTCTCTGCACTAAGCATGTATGTTGGTACATGTTAGTAGCACAATTACCAACACTCTCAGGAAAATAAATTAACCTGAAAACTTGTCATGCCTACCCTGTTCATGTTAAAAGATCAATGAAAATTATGCTGCTAGTAATAATAATGATATTCAGTTACCTCTTACTCAATGTTGACTACAAGTCAGATATTTCATTTAATTTCCTGGAATATAAACAATTCTGCAAAATGATTTTCCTCCTGTTTTATATATAAATAAAAATGAACCTTAGAATAAGAAGCAAAACTGTAAGCTGGTTTTACTAGCTAATTACATTCCAAATGTATTTTAAATACCACTATTAAAGTACCAGTAGCTTTGCAAAATTAATTTACTAGTTTAGATCATTATTTTTTTTGTCTTTTGTAATTAAAATTTACCTATATATTTCTGGTTATATGGAGATTATATTTGATAATAGTCATTTGTTATTTTCTGTCTATTAAGTACCTATTAAGTACCCTTTCTATTTTGGAAACTTCTCCACTTTGAAAACCCTAGTCACTGAAAGTGAAGACACAAAATACAGGGTACAAGCATGTAGCAAAGACATCATGGATCAAACATACACATTGCAATAATGCAATTCTGCAAGCTTGTGTCCATGTAGCGTCCATTGGTGGATGAGTGTGATGGTGGAGTCATCCAGTTGTTGGCAATAGTCAATACATACCCTATTGCCAGTGTGCATAAGGCAGTTTTAGGTGTCTTTGCCCAGAAACTTTGGTGGTAAAGTCTTAATTCTGAAGGCCAAAATATATTGAATAGCTTTATTAGATTATGTGCTAGATCAAAGTGGATATTGGGTTTGTCTTGTTTTTGTGTTTGCTTGCTTGTTTATATTTACTTTCTTAGGCATGGCCTATATTTTCTGAAATTTTAATCTAAACAATTCAAGAAAATAAAGAATATGTTTTAAATAGGAAAAAAATTACCCTCCTAAAATTCTATCACCTAGAGCTAACATTTTAATGATATTTTTAAATATTTCTATATGTAATATGTTATGCACAAAATTCAGTTATGTAAGTTCACTACTAATAATTGCATAATGAGAGAGACATTTCCTGTTATACATTTGGTATGTTCTCAGTGAGAATATCAACTTAGACTTAAAAGTGTCCTTACATTAACTGAAATGTGTTCATAAGATTTGAGCATACAAACTTATGATGAATTAAATGGTATGGACCCCTTCTCCAGGACCAAATCACTTAGTCCCCAATTTTTTTTTTTTATTATTATTTTTGGTGGCCTGAGTCACTGTTCACAGCTTGAACTGGCCATTTCCCCTTCCATTGTAATGCATACAGTTATTCGTTGGTTAAAAATAAATAAATAAATAAAAGAACTAGACTTTTAACAACAAATTGTGACAACTCTTAATAACCTTCCATCTTCAGAATGGTTCACAGGATCTGTTCAGCCCTTTGCTGTGACTATGCCATGTTTAAGCCTTTCTCTTTCCAGAAGTCTACTTCTTTCACTCTACTGCATGTATTAAAATCAGTCCCTGTAAACTTGTATGCTGTTATTCATATCAGAGCCTGCTTTCCAAAGAATTGAATCCACAACTGTTCAGACCAGTTCTGAAAACCAATCAAAGGGAATATTCAATAATTGGGACTGGAGATAAAGTACAAATGTACTTCATAAGCAGTTCTAAGGTACAAATAATACTTTAGTCGTGTTTTTCCTCTCCATTAAAGAAGGAACAAACATTATCCTCCTAATATCCTTAAGTCTACCAAGAAGGACCCAAGATAAATAACATATAAAAATACAAAAAGTCTTGGGAAAGTGTGTGCCTTTGTGAAAAGCTTGAGGTTAAAGTTTTCTTCCTGACCCAAATCTGTCTAGAGCTATTCTGAAATTGCAGGATGAGAAGAGAGAGTAAAAGTGATAGCTAGCTATTACTTGGCTTTTGGTGGGTCAAGGGTGTTTAAATTCCTTTGGGTCGCAGAAAGTTGTCAGGTGTAACTAATTTGGAAAGGACCTTACCAAAAAAAAAAAGTTTTACTGTAGCAAATACATGCTAGAAGAAAGAAAAAAAAAAGATTGTCATACTCTTAAAGGAGTGTTAAGGGGGGAAAAAATAAAGCAAAAGGCATAACTCATATATCTAACTGTATTAAAGATTTGTGCTCATTTACTAATGAGATTGGTAACTGGTTTTAAAAAGAATCCAAAGCCCATCAGGATTGTTGAAACTACTGTGATAGATGCATTGTTGGCAAAAATCCACAAGTTAATAATCAATTGCATTCTACTGGACACAATTTGCATTTCTATGGACACTAATTATTTGCATTATTATCAGTTTTCTATAACTTGTGAGTTGCAAAACAGGAAAAGAACACAGAGGAATGACCTGAATAGAAAACCACCAATATCCTGACCTTGACAAAGGACAGCAACTTCTGCTCTCAAAACAGCAGAAGAGTGTTTGGATTGTGTAAAAGGGTACAGTCCATGAAGTCAGGGTCCCCAAACATCCCACAAATAGCCCTTAACTGAGTCATTGTTTTGAATACTTGCAGTGACAGAGTTTTTATCAGTCAGCTACGTAAGAAAAAAGTTCTCTGTCTCTGTACTTGCATTCATATTCCCCAGGACTTGCCCTACTGGGGAGAAACCAGAAGGAATACAATGGGTTGGGGGAGAGAAGAGAAAAAGGCTGTACCATACCCAGGCCACTGATACCTCTTAAGGGAAAAGGGGATGTTGCCTTTAAGTTAATTGTGAAGTTAAAGTTCATGTAAGCCTAAATGGATTTTTGAAATTGAAAATTAAATTATATTTTATTAACTAAAATTCACCAAAATGTTAAATATGCTGGTTATTCTATGTCTGCATTTTCTGATCCATTCTTTTCTATTTTCTACGTTGCTCTTGCCTAGTGTACCTATATGCACACTATATTACTGTGGCCTTGAGGTCTTCTAGCTTCTGATTATATTCATCCAATTAATACAGTAGTAGAATTTCAGAAGGGAGAAAAGAGAATTCAAGTTACTACTTTTTTTTTTTCTTTTCACATGCACTTTCTGTAATAAGTAGTCTTTTTCTTACCCATAGTACTGTAACAGGGTGGTCCCTAAGAAAAAAAAGAAGTTCCAGGTTCCCTGCCCCACCCAGAAGGAGGGTGGAGCTGAGCAGAGAAAAAGGAGAGAAGAGAAAGGAAGGAAGTGGGATGGAGAACAAAGAGGAGACCTAAGGAAGCCACATGGAGCAGCAAGCATAAGCATATGATGAAGAAACCAGGCAGGGAACCTGGAACTTCCCTTTTTCCAAGGGACCACCCTGTTACAGTACAATGCTATTAGTCCTGACTTTGCTGCTTGGAGTCTGAGCACTTGGGCTTCCATATTTCTTCTCAGTCCCCTTTTACCATTAGCTCTCTACTGCCACCATCTTAAATTCCTTTTTATTTCAATTTTGAGTGTGCCATCTGTTTCCTGATGTGAACCATAAAGATGCATGTGGGCAAATGGAATCTGTCAAAGTAGCATCCAGAGCCACTGAATAGCTGATAGAATATGATTGCAACAGTGGTTTGAGAAAAACAAATAATTTTCTTTTGACATTGTATTATGTTAAATAAACAAGGATTTCTTATATAATTATATTTATTTATATTTATACATTATTCATTTAATATTAATTGATGCATATAGAATTGATGGCATAATATACATTAATTTTAATGTATTTATAAATAGTAAATTATTATAAACATGGTGTATCACAGCCTATTCTCTTTGGCAAGCAGTGTTTTCCATGAAGAAATATGTATCATTCATGGCAGGTCATAGTAATCCCATTATCTCAATAAATAGCAGTTCATAAATTAACCAAATTCTCATCATAAGTATTTTGAGTTCATTTCAGTTTGGGACTAGTGTAATGTGATTGGATGTGATTATTGTTTTCTCCTTGTCCTTGAATGATATTATCAATAAATTACTTTTAATTGAAAGTTTACCATATGACATAAATTGTATCAAGACCTTTATAAAGTCACCTTTCATATCTTACTCAGTTAATTTTATATTTTTTCCAATTTGGTTAGCAAAAATTTAGCTCCTCAGTGTTGATTTGTAATTGATATCATAAGTAAACTGCAAGTAAACAATTAAATATTAAGAACCTCCATGTATTCTTAGTCAAATTTTACATGATTTTAAAATGTCAAAAATCTCTACAAATTTTTTTTTCTTTATACTAGAATTTATTTTTATTCTCTCTTCATATTTTTCCATAAGTAGCAAGCTAGATGGTTCATCATGCTTGCTGTAATTGTCTTGAACCTGAAATGTTCACTGTCTATATTTTCATCACTGTAAAGTCTGTATGAGTGTAATACCATTTGAATGAGACCCTGGCATGGGACTACCATGTCACAGTGAGAATCTACTATGGCACGGGGAATTCTGAGATTGTTTGGGTAGTTCCAAGAATTGTTGCATCTTACAGGCAGCAAGTGAACTATATAACATGGCTGTGCCACAAGAAAGGTCTGAATAGTATGCCTGTGTTAAAATTTAAAACTTACATATAGGAGGGAATAAACTCCCATATAAAGAGGAAGAAAATTCCAAATCTGGACATATACATGGATAGAGTTTTATTTTTACAAGCATCTTGAAAGTGATGTTATGACCTCAGCAATTATACCAATAATATCTATCACATAAAACAAAAAGATAACTGACAATACAAGAGATGGAAAGGATCTGGGGAAATTGCATGTTGTTTAATCCTAATGAGAAGAGGTTAGTTGATAGAAACATGCTACATTGAAATTTGCTAATATCAAGCAAATTACAGCTTTCCCTTTGATCAAGTGATTCTGTTTCTAGGAGCCACAGGAACCATAAAATTATGTCTGAATAGTAGAGGTTAGCCAAGGAAAAGTGAGGGGGGTTAGCAAAATCATCTGCTGTGCATTCCAAATCATGTACCCTGATATAGGCTCCCTGCCCCCCAAAATGGAACTGACTAATTTCCACAAAAGTGTCTCATGAGTTAGCTTCAGCCATGGTATCTGCTGAGAAACTGCACAAGAAAGCTGTGTGCAAGCTACACACCACCTTTTAGTGTCATGAAAGATGATGAGTTGTCCTTAATATTTATATATGGCTATATAAACAAACAAAATACATTAATAATTAAGAAATCCTTTCTATGACAGTTCATGAGGTGGTGGGAGAATTATGAGTACTACAGTACATGGTTATGTTGTTTTTCTAATTTATTTTTGTGTTGAACTGGGGTACAGGCCAGAGTTGCAGGGGTGAGAGGATGCACCACACACAGAGTAGGGGGCAGAACAGGCAGATCTACTGAAGCACACTCCTGAGGAGAGCAGCAGGCCAGACAGGACATGTCTGCTACTCCATATGTGGGTTAGCTCCATGGCCAGGGATCTAATTCAGACCCTTGTTGTGGGTTTTAAAGGTGTAGCACTGTGAGTTAATTCCTAGGCCACCAGGAAGGCCCATAGCTATGTTGTTCTAAATGTGTGCTTTAGTAACAGGGAAATACATAACAAAGACTTGTTTCAACCTCAGGATAGTGGGCTGGGGAGTAAGAAGGAAAGAAAAACTGTGTGAGGGCTTGAACTTTTGGTCTATCAGAAATATTTCACTTTCATTTGTAAAAGAAGTCCAGTAGATTAGAGAGCAAAGGGAGGGAGAGATAAAAGAATGGAGGGCAGTAGAGAGAAGGGAAAATAACCTTAGCTGGGAAGGAGAGATTTTTAAAAGAATGGGTACATGAATAAAAGTCTCATTCTCTTTCTCTTTTTTGTCACTGAAGTTCTCCAGTTAAGCTTAGCAATATAATTTATAATGCTTACATTTATTCCCCTTAAAATAACCTCTCAGTGGTCCAGAATTAAGATTTATTTTACCGAGTCCTCTTCAAAGTGATACAATATATTCCGTCTAAAGCTGAGTCTTTAGCTGAATGTTTAGAATCAGAATAATATTCCACTTCACAAATTATTAATAAATATGGGTCTAAGCATTTTTATAATTATAACTCATTGGTTATGTAGAATATTTGTTTTTTTGATGATATATTCCTATCAGATAGAAAATGTCTGAAGAATTTATACTGATTACCTGCAAGCTACAGATTTGTAGGAAAATTCACACGTATCATCTACTAGGAAAGTCAAAGGAGACAGCTAGCTCATCGGGCATTTTCATGGTGATTTTCTGCTCTCTCCAGACAGGAATAGATGCCACTTAGAACAGATCCATTATCTGATTGATGATCACCTGTAATGAGCTGACAAGCCCTTTCTGGGCAGCTGAACACGTAGTATGTTTTCTTGGCATAGACTACATGTTTAAAACACTAACACCTAGACCCATCCCAATTTGGGCCTGTATATTTTATAACTATGATAGTTCATTTAAGTGTCATATTAATCAGTTTTCTATTAATCTTGAAAAAGACAGGTAGTTCAGGGAAAGATCCTTGCATTCATTTGTCCTCGGTACTTATCTAGAATTTTGGCCCTCATGCTGTTTAACCACCTAACAGGGTGATCAGTGAACTAAGTTACTTACTTAAGTCTGCATGCCAAAGTTTTCTAAGTTTAAAGGAAGGGGAGGAAGAAAAGTTTATATTGAATAATATAAGCATATTGAGAATGAGTAAAAGAATATGAAGCCTGAAATTAAAACAAATCTTATTGTAGTCATTCGCTTGTTAAACTTTTCCCTTTTCCTGAATTCCACGATAATTCCAAACTCTCTATGTCCAACCTACAGACTCATCTCTTGTTATTCAGTGTGAGGTACCTTAAAAATAGTCCTGCTACCTGGATTTTCACACATGCTGCTCAGGAGATGAGTCTTTTCTCACTAACCCTTACTTACGTGGAAATAATAGGCACTTCTCGGATGTCTTCTCTGATCCTAAAATCTTCTAGGTACTGTCATACCCCAGTGGGCATAATCTCTGATAACACATTACTCCTTCTGTCTGTTGAACTTACTTCATTTGAATTATGAGGACTGAGCAGCCTTGTACATTCTGTATGTTTGAAGCTTCATATAATTCCTAAAACAGTGATTTTTTTTTGATGAATATTCTTTGAAGGAATGTAAAGAGCAAAGTGAAGTCAGTGAGACTCTGTTCTTGCAATTGATATAACTCTTATTTTGAAAATAAGGAAATAGATTTCATTTACATTTACATTGTTATTTGTTTTGTCCTCAGTAGGGTTGTATAGTTGAAGATGTTAGCTTAGATGATACATTATTGTGTCTTAATTTTTCTGTATTATGGCATGTTACATCATAAAAAATAAAAATAAAAATATGGGCCCTCCCTGGTGGTCAACAGGCAAGGACGCTTCACTGCAAGCTGGCTGCAGCATTGCAAGCTGGCTGCAGACACTTTGGTGTATGTTCGATGCCTGGCCCTGGTGGGTGATCCACATCACGTGGCAGACCCTTCCTGGCCCTCCCGCTGCTCCCCTCAACAGTGTACTTCGTAGATACGCCTATTCTGTTCCCCAGTCTGTGTCCAGTGAATCCTCTCGCCGCCCCTGCACCTCTGGCTTGTTCCTCAGTTCTGTATACATAAACATATAAATCTTTAAATAATAATAGTATAAAGAAAAATACTGAGATCCAAGAATATAAATTTTTATGTTAGTCTAGAAAATAAGGTATTAAGTGTCTAAAAGTTAGACATTATTTCTTACATTAAATTTCTCCTAGATTCACATGAGAAAGGATAAATAACAATAAAGTTAGAAAAAGAATAGTAATCAAATCAATGGAAATATGAGAACCAGGACATGAAAAATAGAAGTTCAACATGCAGGGAATACACTGCAGGTACTAGCCTTTAATTTATTCTTATCAAATATTGAAATATTTAGCATAATTCATGTTTTTCAAACACCACTACCTAACTATAAATTCTATCAGAAAATATAATATTTTCATTTGGCTGAGGAAAAGACATGTTTATGGATATATAAAATTAGGAGTGTGCTCCTGCTTAAAAAAAAAATCATTAATGAGGTATGAAAATAGATCTCTCATTTGCTTTTGGAATATTCATAAAATGCAAGTTATTCATCTAAGAAAAATACAGCTAACATAAAGCATATCAACCACATCTTCAATCTTCTTTACATTTAATAAGATTCAGTGCCTTTTGATATTTGGGAATGCCTATGTGAATTATTTTGGGTAATTTATGCTGTTTAGTTCATTTTGTTTTCCATAGAAAAAGATTTCCTCAGTTGTCAATGGAAACCTTTCCCTAATATGTGTAATTACTGAGAGTTTGCAGGTGCTGATGAATCATAGGTCAAAGCATTTTCAATTTAACAAACCCTGTGATGTCAGTCTACTATGTTACAGTCTCATTCTGTGACCAAGCCTGCGTTACTTTGAAATACTTACTTGTGACTACAGAATATAAGTGTGTCGTTGCAAAAGAGAGCTTGCTACCTACTTATGCTCTTTTCATTGCCTTTTTGAAGCAAGAGGGGAAAAAAAACTCATTTCTAGAAGTTATATCCTGCTCAGTTGGACATTGCCTACACCAGACCATAGCACTGAATTTCTTCCCATTGATCCTCAAGTGACAGTTGCCTTCCTTGGGCATTAAAAAGACTCCTGATGAGGAAGTTGGTTAACAGTGTTGGTGTTAGTCCTTAGCACATTCCTTGTACCTGGTCCTGCTGGAAAGTCAGCTGTGTGGCCCCAGAGTAATGTAGCTTCCCTCTTCTGTGCTAACTCAGAAATCAATAGGAGGTAAGTCCAGAGGACAAAGGAAGGAATGTTATTTGATGTGAAAGCTAGTGAGTTCTGGCAAGGGCTCTGATCCATTCTGAGTGACTGTCATTTGCACCTCTTTTAAGGAGTAACTCCTCTGGCACTTTTGGACACTATGGGGATACAAGGAACTAACTAGATAGGCACCTGAATCATGCCCAAAGTTCTGTGGGGCCACTGCCAATAAGTCTTTTGTGTAACAGATTCCCCATCATTCTAACTAGCAATTTACCACATTATGTAATTGGTCATAATATGCTGTTAGAACTGAACCCTAATTACTTAGCAAGAAAAAACAAACCAAAACGAATCAGAGAGAAACATCTGAACAGGAAAGCCTCACTCTTCACACTCTTCCTCGATGATTTGCCTTCTTTGATTATGTTTTTGTGTGTTTGTGGAGGTCATGGTGGTTGCTTAAGTGTTAAATTTTCATAAAACATTAGGTAAAACATTTGAGCATTTGTTTTGTTACAGTAAATATTTTTTTAGGTTTTTTTTTTATTTTTTTTATGTCAAGCATCCTGGCAATTGATCTCTGTAATGACCCTAAGAAATAGAAACCATTATTATTAGTTCCAATTGGACGTCATGGTGACTCATCTTTTAGATGAGTTAACTGAAGTTCATGAATGCAAGTGAATTGTTTAGCCACTTAATAAATGGAAGTGCCTAGAGTCAATCTAAGCCTACTTGAATAGAAAGTAGTTGTTCTTAACCACTTTGTAAACTTTTTTTCCACCTTTATAAATTTCTGTATTGTTTTCAAACAGAAGTAGTCAGGCTGTTTCTGTACAGGGATCTATAATAAATATTTTAAGTGTGGACATCAACCTGCAAACTTGAGACCATTACATAAGTATCTATAGATCAAGATATAAAGCAATTTTCACAAATTGATGAAATTAATATAATGGAAGACTTTCTGTAATGCAGGTCATTTGGGGGAGATACAGTGCCACTCAGTGGAGTTTCAAACTTAGTGTTCATTACCGTAAAATCCATTACAAATTTCCATCTGTACAAAGCATTCCACAGTCTGTAGAAACAGACTTGCCTCCGAGATTACAGTTTTCTCTAAAGTCCTTGCAATTAGGGAATTAGGGACTTAGCTTAATTGTTAATTATAACTGCACCAAGACCTACTTTCTGACCATTTTTACAGAGGACAGAATGTATTATTTTGAAACATAATGGTGTTTTTTTTTAATTTTTTAATTATGTTTATTTTGGTAATATTTCAACACTGTATATGTTTTAGGGCTACAGGTTCATATCTCCAAATGTATGTTGGTATGTTGTCACACCATACCTACCAAGAAAGCTCCAAAATTCTTCCAACATAGTCCTCCCCTTTTTGTTCCCACTTTCTCCTACCCTCCCTTTACTGTAGTCTTAGTTCGATGTCAGAATCTTAGAGTTTATTTTGATTTGTTTTGTTTCTTTTGCTTTGCATTCTCTATATTCCACACATGAGTGAAATGATCATAGTCTTTCTTTTCTTTTGACTTACTTCATTTAGCATAACCCCTTTAAGTTCCATCCACATTACAGCAAATGATAATATTTCACCTTTTTTTTTTTTTAAAGATTTATTTATTCATACAGAACTGGGGTACAGGCCAGAAGTGCAGGGGCAGTGAGAGGATTCACCAGAGACAAAGTGGAGAGCAGAACAGGCAGATCAAAGAAGTACACTGCTGAGGGGAGCAGTGGGTGGGCCAAGAGAGGTCTGGCACACCATGTGGATCACCTCTGAGGTGGGCTGGGTTTGAACTCATGCTGAAGTGGCTTTAGCTTCTTAATGTTGTGCTTTTGTCCACTGCGCCACCAGGAGGGCTTATTACCCTTTTTAATAACCAAGTAGTATTCCATTGTGTGTGTGTTCACACACACACCATATCTTTATTATCCATTAATCTGCCATTGCACACTACGGTTGTTTCATAACTCAACTCTTATAAAGAGTGCTGAAGTGAATATAGGATAGTGCTGTGTTTTCGTGTTCTTTAGGCATGTAGCTGGAGAGGGATTACTAGAAAGATGGCAGATTTATCTTTAATTCCATAGAGACTGGCTGGAATAGCTTAAAAATCAGGTAAAATGAGAAGCTATAATATCAATATACAGGTTTGCTGCATCCTTATGTGCGAACAGTAATCTAGAAGAGAATGGAATCAAGAAACAAACAGAAGCCCTAACCCTTTTTATACTCACATTAAAAAAAAAAAAAAAATCAAGCACCCAGGCCCTTCCTGGTGGTACAGCTGGTTAAAGCACAGCACACTAAGAAGCTAAAATTACTTCCACATGATTTCAAACGCAACCCGCCCCAGAGGTGATCCACATGGTACAGCAGACCTCTCCTGGCCCACCTACTGCTCCCCTCAGCAGTGTACTTCATCTATCTGCCTGTTCTGCTCCCCA
>NW_004567115.1:15236118-15240455 GCF_000260355.1 Condylura cristata
CCCCATAATAATGTAGGCTAATAGTATTTGTAATATGTGGTTATGCAGTTTTTATCAATGGATTTAAAACTCAAATATATTTCATGTTCAGCTTCTAGTTGAAAGTCATTATACTGTATTTGAGATTTATTCATACCAGAGTCTCAAAATGTATTGCTTGTTAGGAAAATAAATTGCTTAAGTTTGGGATTTATTATTCTTAATTAACTCCAGTTGTTTAAAAAGATCACTATGATATCAATGATGCATTTAGAGATTCTTAACAGCTTTTTAATACTATTTTCTTAACCCCAGGACCTGACTTTGATTTTCTTTTATGTAGCATGCTGATAAGTGTTTGTCATTTTTTTTTAGAGAATGCTTAACAATTTAAGGTTTATATCATAATTAAGATAAACATGCACACACTGAAATACTGTATAAACTTATCTTACTGCTTATTGAAAATAAAGATTTGCCTTTTTTGAGGTTCTAATATCTCAAATGGATTTTTGGCCTCTCAACAAGATGATAAACAGATGCTAAGAAGTAGAGTTTAGCAACTTTTTTCCACTCCTTTCTTAGCATCTGGGTTACTGCCTTGGTTTTACATCTTCCTGTCAGCTCTGTAAGATTTTATTGAGACATACAAGGTTCAGGCGCTAAGTCAATGGTACCAGTTTGGCTTCCAAGTCAGATGATATGTGACACATTTTCAAGACAACCATAAAATGAAGTGCTTGCCCTGTGACTAGACTCAAAATTCAAACCTAAGGGAAATGGTTAGTGGCCTAATAAAGCACTAAACGATCATTGAAGATGGGCATACAATAGGTAAGGGGATAGGAAAATATTTTCAGGAACTGACATAGAAATCACTGGTGCTCAAGAGCTATAGAAATGGACTTTAAAAAAAAAGTATAGAAGAAGCTATAGCTACTTTGTCACAAATTTCTTTCTTGTGAAGTTAAAACTGTCAAAAATAGTTTTTTCCCTTGGTAAAGCATAAGGTACCACATATCACTGAAAACTGTTGGGAGAATTTAGTGGGACAGTTGAAAAGTCCCTTTTGGTTGGTGAAATAGATCTTCTGGAAAGACTGCATCAGGATCAATTACCCCAGGTTTCTCTTGAATGGTGGTGTGGCAACTGAGTAGGAGAATGATTTATAGAACTATTTAGCAGGTGTCATGCTGGGTGGGTAGTATCTATGGGATTTGTCCATGGAGGAGAAAATAAAATCAATTCTGTAATGAAATATTTGGCTGTAGTTGGCAAAAGATAAATTTCAGAAATGAAGTTCCCTGGAAGAAATTCAGGAAGAAGGGGGTGGTTGAGAATGTGAGGAAAGTCACAATTTATACTACACAATTTAGAATTCGCTGTCAATTATTTTAAATTAAACAAAATAAAAACAGGAAAATTAAGTCATAGTTTAGCTAATAATAATGCCAGTGTTATTTCCAGCCCCAAGTCCTGAATTTCTTTTTAGCTTTCTGGATTATAATATTAAATGTTTTAAATTGTTACAATCAGTTCCTTCTACCAATCAAATCACATAGAAAATCAATTAGTTTTTCATCCTGCTCACTTCTGTTTGTGTATGTGGACTGACCTGTAGGGCTCAGGATTTTCTTTGGAGACTTTGCTGACATTCCCAGCAAAGTCATAGTGCTGGGGGTTAACCCTTTGTGCCACGAGGGAGGGCCCTATGTTTTTTTGTTTGTGTTTTTTTTTTTTAATTGAAGTAATGTTGGTTTCTTAAGTAATCACTTTTCCAAGCTGTATTCTTATTTATCTAAGTGTAGTATCCATCTCTGGGCTTTAAACAGACAACCTGTTGAAATAATTCAGTTTGGGTCTTTTGTTCTGTTCTTATTTCATGTAGGGCTAAGATAAGAATGTAAATCTGACCATCCCTTAAGATAAGAATGTAAATCTTGTTTTAACATTTTTGCATTTGAGTATCTTCCTTTAACTCTGAATACAATTTCTTCTTGTAGACTTGTCTGCTAAATTGCCAATCCATTATACTGACTGTTATTCCTTGTTGCTATTTTTAAATAAAACTCACTTTATTTCCTTTAATAAAATATGGAATTATTAGAAAAAATATACCTAGTTTAATAATATTATATACATTTTATATATGTGTGTGTGTGTGTGAAACATTTTGTCTGTCTTATAAAAATCTTTCCCATTATAAAATATTTGGGCACTAGGAAATGTAATGTGTATTATACTAAAAGAAAATGAAAATTACTCTGAATATCACTCCCAAACAAGGAATAATTTAAGATTTTGAAATACGTCTTTGCTTGCTAGTGAAATTTCAGCAGTATTAAAAAATGAAAGTGCTTATTTCAAAATATAAAATGATATTTAAAAAAAAAAAGGTTTACTGACCGACATTAGGTATCATTTTGTCATAATAAAATACAAAAATAATTCAAAGTATTGTTTTTCTTCTTTTTCTAGCTAAGTCTTTTCTTCTTTGCTTCTTCACCCTTTACTCAGGTTGACTCCTAGGACAAATAAGGGATAATTAGGCAGTTTCAGGGACCTCAGGGAGGCTCCAGAGATAAGAGCAACAAATTCCAAAGGGGACTAATCAAACACCCCAGGGGCAATATGACCTTCTGGAACAAAGACTATATAGAAAAGGTAGAGCTGGAACTCAGACTTTTCCACAAGGAGACTTTAAGGCAGAATGTAGCAGTCACAGAGACTGGTGGAGCCTTAGGAAAATTAGGGAAAGAAGGTGTATACTCCCTGAGGCAGGACTTCACTCCTGCTCCCTTGACCCTCACTGGCCTCGGTTCATGGGCTTGGGAGCCCCACTTTATTTCTGTTCCCTTCTCCTTCTTAATAAACGTTTTCTTTCTCTAACTCTAAACAAATCTTCCTCTTTTCACTCTTTTGCTTGAGCATCAGTGAAGGTCCTGCTGTGGCTTCCTGAGACACTAACCCATAGTTTTCTGGGAGCAGCCTGGGACCCTTCCTGGCTGGGAGAGTAGGCCTGGAAACCTAAACTCAAGATATCCAGATCACTTTTCATGTTCACACTTTACCTTCTTTCCAGTGTAAGTAATATTAAAAACTTAGTATTTTTCAGTTCACATCTTTCTTCTTAGACATCTGACCATGCATGGATATAGTAATATCCAGTAATGATTATATAAATACTAATTTTTATCATAAATGTAGTCATTTTTAGACATATTTATTCATTTGTATTTGGCTTAGCATTTCTTTTAATGGAGATATTAAGCATATAATGTTATATTAGTTTCCAAAGGCAATATGATTTAAAATTTGTGTATATTGCAAAATGATCACAAGGAATGGAGGGGGTGGCTGATGCAGGCCTGAGCAGGGCTGGACTGGCCCGGGCGCCCCCCCCCCCGAGTGCAGTATGTGTTGAGGAGGGACAATGTGCATTTGGGGTTGATTGGATGATGGGAGTGGTGTGGCCCAGGCTGATTGGATCTGGGGCACCAGGAAATGAGACATCTATTCCTGGAAACCTGTTATTGGTTGAACTGTGACCCAGGCTGTGATGTCTGTTAATCCTTGAATCCATTTGCCAAGTTGAATCTGCGTGTATGTAACAGCCAACAAGGCCAATATATTCCCTGACTTTCCTTTGGTCGGGGTCTTGCCTGAACCTGTGTGACCGGTAGGGAATGGCTTGACCCTTGCTAGCCAGCCCAATAAATTCTACTTTGCAAATTGCATTCTTGCGTGACGCTCTGTCTTTCGTGGTAATCGAGTTCTCAGACCCTAACAATCACCACAAGTCTAGTTGACCTCCAACCCCATTGCTAATAAAAAAATTTACATTTTTCTTGCAATGAAGACTTTTAATATCCACTCTCTTAGCATCTTTCACATTTGCAGTATTTGGTTCAAATATCAACCATAGCCATATTGCGAATATGTTTTTTCTTTGTTTTATAATTACAAGATGTGTATATTTTGAATTTTATGTTTTGGCCTTTCTGACATGTTAAGTTATTACTTCTTGTTTAGATATGAATTTCTCTGATGAGGTGAACATCATTTTTATATTTGTTCATAGGATTTGCTTTTCTGATAAATGCCTTTCATTTTCTTTATTTATTTATCCCATTCTGGTCCACTTATAAGAATTCTTTATACATAATAAGTATTTACCCTCTATTATCTGTACTAAAAATATGTTTCCCAATTTTGTGTGTTTATTGATAGTGTTTGAAATCTGTCTGCCATTTATCTTCATTTTCCTAAAGTTTTAGCTTTAGGATGTATCCCTAAGGCCCCCTTTTTTTTCCCTCTGGCAAATAGTTTACATCTCCATGTTGATTTTCTTCTGGTCC
>NW_004567115.1:15242050-15257571 GCF_000260355.1 Condylura cristata
CCTTCCCACCTTAAAGTGCCTGTCTTGCCTCCAGACACCTCAATAGTTGGAGCTGGTCTCCAACAGATACCTACTCCTAATTCCCAACATTGCTGTATTCATTTTATTTTTAATGTTCTGTGATATTTTGCTAGGAATCTATGAGAGATCAGATTTGAAATTGCTAGGCAAACCTCAAAAAATGATATAAGTGCATATTGCCAAATCTCTAAAACATCGGATCCCACTCTGACCATTTAATTTCATTCAACAATATGTGACTCACATGTACTCCAAATATCACTCCCTCATGTGAAGCCAAAGCAAGGAAGAGCCACCTCTATCACAAACAAGTGAAGCTTCTGGGGCCATTTATGAGTTTATAATCTAAAAATATAGTACATCAGGGAGAATATTTAAGAAACAAGGAAGTACAGGGGAGTTGTCAGCACATTAGTACAGTGATCTCTAAAACTTCTGCAATGCTTGTGTCCCCAAATTTAGAAATTTATCTATGAAAGCCCATGCTATCAATCAGTAAACACTCAATACTATTAACCCTGTGGTTCACAGAATTCTGAATAGGCCCCTAATAACATCACCTCCTGGTGTCCCTACATTACACAACCTCTTCCCCTGTAGTAAGGGCAGGACATAAAAATAGTTCATTCCCACCACTGATTTGCAATATGGCAAGGGGGGACATCATTAATGAGTTGAATTTTAAGTAGGCCAGACCTAGTCTAACAAGGCCTTTAAATCTGTATCTGAGGCACATAAAGTCAAGATGTGTTGTCTGCTGGAAGATGTTTCCCCATTGACCTGGAAGAAAGCAATGTTTTGAGCTACATCTAGAGGGAACCAGTGAGTGGCACCTTGAGTTGCTGAGAAATTATCTGGTCTCCCACAGTTCTCCATAACAATTAAACAGCAGTGACATGTTCTATTGTCACAAAACACTTAACTTCTAGCAGCATTGTGAATGAATTTCAAAGAGGACCCTCACATAGGATGAGCACAATCAACACACAAATTGTAGCTGTGAAACCCTGGAGAGGGAACCCGCCTAAGCCAAGGGAGACTCCTGACCCATGAAAACTGTGAGATAAGAAATGTGTGTTTTAGGCCCTCTCTAGTGGCACAACAGGTATAGGATACAGCACTACAGCTGACTGCAGCCACTTCAGTGCGAGTTCCATCCCTGCCCCAGAGGTGATCCACATGGCTTGGCAGACCTCTCTTGTTTCTCTGCCCGCTGCTCCCCTCCGCAGTGTACTTCGTGGATCTGCCTGATCTACTCCCCACTCTGTCTCTAGTGAATCCTCTCAATGCCCCTGCACCTCTGGTCTGCAAACCACTTCTGTATGTATAAATAAATAAATCTTTAAAAGAAGAAAGAGAGAGAGAGAGAGAAATGTGTATTTTAAGCTACTAAGCTTGTGGTAATTTGTTCTGCTGCACCAAAAAGCTAATATAGGTACTAATGCTTTTAAGTTGTGATTAAGTGAGTTTAAATAATAAAGTCCCTTTAGCACAGAGACTGGTAAAATATGGATATGAAATCAAATATTTATTTATTCATACAGAACTGGGGTACAAGCCAGAGATGCGGAGGGTGAGAGGACTCACCAGAGACAGAGTGGGAAACAGAACAGGCAGATAGATGAAGTACACTGCTGAGGGGAGCAGCAGGCGGGGCAGGAGAGATCTGCCACACCATGTGGATCTCCTCAGGGGCAAACGGGAATCGAACTCATACGGAAGTGGATTAAGCCTCTTATGCTGTGCTTTAACCTGCTGTGCCACCAGGGAGGGCTGAAATCAAGTATTTAATAAGTAACTATAATGTGTTGCTTTCATATCCCTATCATGCTACCACCTTTCTCAGGAAGTATGAAGAGATAAGATAAAAGTGATAGTTTAGTTTTAGTGTGAACAAATATGATTATCACAACCTCTTGCCATTGTTACTCTCGACGCCGAATCACTAGATCATATAGGCATTCTGTTATGAGTTATTAAAACAACCTCATTTTTTCAGTTCAGGGAAGAAGGGTCATAGTTATCAGCTGAGGGGGAAGGCTTCTACTGCTCGCCTGTACCCATAAACTGATGAACTGGATTTTCTGTTTAGTTTACTGCTTGTTTAAGGCATGGACTTCAATATTTCCTTCCTCATTTTATAAGCTTACTGGTTCTGCCATGGCACATTACAACAAACGAGGCAGTTTAAGACAAAAGGAACTTATTAGCTTACAATTTAGGAGGGAAAAGGTCCAAATTCAAAATGTTAGCAAGGTTAGCTCACTCCAGAAACTCTGAGGGACAAACAGTTCTATGGCTAGTATCTGATATCTTCTGAAAGTCATTTTTGTTTCTTAACTCGTGGCCATGTCCCCCCAGTCTCTGCCGTCACTGTCATTTCGCCATCTTCTCAGTGACCACTTGTGTCCTCTCTCGTTTCTTTTAAGGATGTTATCAGTGGATTCAGGACTCATCCTAATATCATATTGTCTTGACCCTTACCTGAATTAATCTTTAAAGAGCTCATCTGTACAGTCATATTTTGTAGGTTGCAGGTGGACATGACTTCTGGAATATACTACTTAACTTGCTGTATCCTGTAGCATCCATTGAGCAGAACACTCTGCTGGACACTAGTGGATCACCAGAACTCTACTAACAATACCAGTTGCTTAATAAATGTGCACACATTCACAATTAAATAATTTGGGCAAATATAAAACTGAACAATGATTTATTACATAACTGAAGAGGAAGAACAGAATTAAAAACATAAAAAAAATAAAATATGTTAAGTGAAAAATATACCAGCCAGGTTCATTATAAAGTCCATCAGAAGATTTTAGATTATTAGAAAATGTCTAAATTCTCTGGGTGTTAGTTTTGTCATATATCAGTTAAATGGATTATACTCAATTATTTCAAAAGTGCTTTCCAGTTCTAATATTCTGAGTCTATTAATCACATCTGTCAATCAGTTAATTAATTTGTGAGATAAAATGGCATATATACTAGTTGAGATGTCACTTTATATATATTTTTTTCATTTATGTTAAAAAAGAAGTGAAAGATAGCTTGCTTTCCCCAAGGACATGACCTTACAAGTTCATACAAAATACACAGAAGGAATCTTTCACTCGTAATCTGTAAAGTGTCATTTGTGAAGAAGCTGGAATTTGGATCTGTGCCTAGACACTAATCAGAATTCACTGAATTATGAATTAACTGAATTCATAAATTTTAGTAACAATGCAAGTTTGGAAACATAAATTAATAGGTTTAAAGAAGTGTGTGGTGGTTGCCATAGCTTTAGGACAGTTATACAAAATATGCATCCAAACTAAAAGTCAAATGTGCTTATTTAACCTGAACTTTTAAAACAGACTCCACTAGAGAATGATAAATATTGTCTATAAATATTTTCTACCTTCCTCTCACACCCTTAGCAAAAATAAATAAATAAAATGAAACATTTCACTTTTACAACTATCACAGATATTACCAGGCCAACCATCTGATTCATTCTTCTTAGATCATTAGTTCCTTCTTTCACTTCTCTATTCAATTCTTGAGCAAGTCCCTATCTTCACCTTCAAATGATCTGCTCTGTTTCACTGAGAAAATCACAGTGATTTAGAGTCACATCCAGGTTACATGAGTGATGGTGACCAAAAATTATAAATTTAGGATTATAAAAGGAAATAATTTATAGAGATACCATACAGAATAGTGACTGTCATTAACACTGTATTGAGTATTTGATAGTGCTAAGAAATTAGACCTGAAAACTTCTTATCATAAGAAAGACATGTTTTTGTTATGTGGTGATGAGTGCTAAATATACTGATCATGGTGATCATTTCACCGAACCGTACAATTGGAATTCTGTATCGATACTCTCTCTTTTCTTGGATTCAACCAACTCCAGATTTAAGCATGTCGTTAATCTAGGATACTTGTATCTGGATTGAGAATGTACAGACTTTTGTTTCTCGTCATTATTTCCCAACTAATACAAATATTTTCAAAGCATTCACATTGTATTAGGTATTGCAAGTAATCTACAGTTATTTAAAATATACAGGAAGGTATTCTTAGGTTGTATGCAAATTATTATGCCCTTTTATATAAGGGATTTGAACATCTGTGAATTTTGTTATCCACAGGATTTCTTGAACCCATCACCAGCAAATACCCAGAACTGAGTATGTGTGTGTATCAAAATGTTTGTGTTGTATATCTTTAATTATTAAAATAATCTATATTAGTTGAAACTGGGATCAAAAGAAAGAGAGTTAATGCTCACATAGGCTCAGCAACATCCTGTTAGCCCGACCCTTACCTCTCCTGGCTTCCTTATCACCAGGACTAAGCTATTTAAGCAGTTGCTTAAATCAGCCCTTCACAGGCACACAGTTAAGTCATTGCAGATCTTCATAGATGTGTTATCAAGTTCAGTCCTCTATGTTGAATTATCACTTTTTTTTTTTATTTTAGTATTCAAGTGCTTTCTCTCTTAAAAAATATAAACTCTATTTTAAAACCTCCCCTAAGTATGTTGTTTCTTTGCTTCCATTTGCAACATTTTTTGAGTTATCCAATTCCTCTTCTTTCATCCAGTCTTGAACTAACTCCAGTTACACTTTCATTCTAAACATACAGTAATAAATATTTTCAAAGTCACCATAACTTAAATTTTGCTAAATCTAGCAGTCAGTTTTCAGTCCTTGTTTGACCTCTTAGTAGCATTTACAGCAGTGTTTTACCCCAGACTTATACATCTCCATCTCTTGGGCTCCCAGGACACCATCCTTTCTTGCTTTTCTTCCCTTCACTTCAGCCACTCATTCTTTCCATTCCTGAACCCACCTTATACCCCTGAGTTCTGACATCTTGGTCTCTGTCTTCACTTCTCTCCATTATCTCAGTGTCTTCTCACATCCCTGTCTGCATTCTCTCTGTGTAAACTCATGCATTGCCCTATATCTTAAATTTCTAAATGGTTATTCTCTGAAGCCCAACTGAAATATCAAACCTTTCTTCTTGGATAAGTAGTGGTATCTCAAGTTAAAATATCCCAGTATATACCACCAGTCTCTTCCACCTACAATTCTGCTACCCTAGCCCAAGATAAAACATCAATTGCCCAGACTATTGGCAGTAACCACTGAACTTGTCTTCTGTTGTCTGTCTTCTACTCTCCCCCAGTTGATTACACATTTTGTCTCCAAAGAGTCTTCTACAGAGTGTATAGATCATTTCAACCCTCCCGAGGAAAAGTTAAGCCCTGTTTGTCCCTGTCAAGCCTTAACGTCACTATTCCTATTGCTTCTATTCATCTCCTGATCTTCCCTCCCTGCTCATGGTACTCTAGCCACACTGGCATCTGGGCCATTTCTTGACCATATGTTTTCTTCTAGCTGAGACCTTTATAATTTTAGTTTATTCTTCCTGAAATGTTTTTCTCTCATAATGCCTTCATATTTCTGTTCAAATGTTATTTGATGATAGATCCTTTATTCTGAAAACAGTAAATAAATATCTGAATAAGGATCCTACTTCTGTTTTACTTAACTCTGATATATTCTCTACAGCACACCCATGTGTATGCCACTGGCATGAATTTATCCTTTTTTGATTGCATCATGTATAATTACCACATCTTCATGATTCAGTCATTTTTGGGCACTTGGGTTGTTTCCATATCTGACCTATTGTAGATAGTGCTACAATAAACATAGGGGTCAGGTATCCTTTTTAATTAATGTTACTGTGCCCTTTGGGTATATTCCTAAGAGTGACATTGCTGGGTCAGAAGGAAGTTCCCTTTTTAGTAGCTTGAGGACCTTCCACACACAGCTTTCCATAGTGGTTGGACCAGTTTGCATTCCTACCAGCTGTGTAGGAGTGTTCCTTTTTTCCATATTCTCACTAACATTTGTTGTTTCATGTTTTTTAATATGAGTCATTCTCCCTAGTATAAGGTGGTATCTCATTGATTGTGGTTTTGATTTACATTTCCCCAGTTCTTCCATACATAAATAAATTAAAAAGTAAGTTCTTTAAAAATCTGTCTTTTAATTGTAGGTAACATTGTCCTACTATGTATAATTCATGTAATTGTTATTACAAAAATACTTTGAAAAATCATATAAAAAGCCTTAAGTATTAATTATTAAGAATAAAGTAACTTAAAAGATACCTAACTCATTTTTATGGCTAATGAATATGCACCAGCTTTGCTAAAAATGGAAACACTGAGACATTTATTATAATGGAATACTTATTTAGATAACATACCAGCAAGGTAATTTATGTTACAGATTTTTCCTGAAATAGAATCCTATTGAAATCATTAAATGTCTTTAAGTTTTCCCTAAGTGAGATGGTTTTCACTCTGTACAATACTGTGTTAACAGAGGCATGAGAGCTGTGTCTTACTTGGCAACATCACCATGTGCAAGATGAATCATCAGCACCGTGCAGTACTGGCTTAGAAGTGTCTATATAACATAGAGGTTCAGAGTAGAGTCTGTGGCCTAAATTGCAATTCCACTGCAGTCTTTTTTGCTTAACTGTGTGTTCTTCTTTGATTTAACTCTTGTTTTCCTCAGTTTGCTCATGAGCAAAATGAAGTTGATGATTGTATCTCCTCATGCATTATTGTAGTACTTTTTAAAAGTTGAAGTAATATTGAGTTATACCATTAAAATAGTTTTAGCTGTTCATCATTGAGAATCAACATGTATATATGCACATATAGGGTACATAATAAGTAATATACACATTAAGTTTCTCCTTAAAGTGCAAATCTATCCATCATATTATTGTCGCTTTTTTCCTGCGTTACACAACTCCCTTTTCCTTTCCTTCTGTTAATTACTTATTGATCTTATAATTTAAACGTTTATTTTTGTTTTATTTAGTTTGCCTTTTTCTTCTATATACCAAGTATGAGTCAAATCATATGTATAGTGTTTGTCTTATTTCACTGAGCTTAATTCCCTTTAGGTGCACACACATTGTTGAAAATGATAGGCTTTTTTCTATTTTTTAAAAAAGATTTATTTGTTTGTATATACAAAGCTAGGTTGTAGGCCACACATGCAGGGGCGGTGAGAGGATTCACCAGAGACAGAGTGGGGAGCAGAACAGGCATATTGATGAAGTACACTGCTGAGGGGAGCAGCGGGTGAGACAGGAGAGGTCTGCTGCGCCATGTGGATCACCTCTTGGCATGCTGAAACGACTGCAGCTAGCTTTGTAGGACTGGGCTACAACTCATCACACAGTGGGGCAGGGGGTTTGAGGGACAGTTTCTTCTATTTTTATAGCTGAATAGTATTCTACTGTGTATATGTGACACGTCATCTTCATCCATTTGCCAACTGAAGGACACTTAGATTGTTTCTGACCATCTACTATTGTAAATAGTGCTGCGATAGACATAGGGATATATATATAAAGTTTTATATTTGGGCAGGCAATACTTAGGAATGGGGCAACTTGATCTTAGAGAATTTTACTTTAATTGTTTCAGGAATTGCCACACTGCTTTGCATCATGACTGACAGTTTACATTATTTCTAGCATTATAAAAATACTCCCTTCTCAGCATTCTTTTCCAAAAGTTGTTGTTTCTTTTGCATAATAGCCATTTTCACAGATCAGAGGTGATATTTCATTGGTGTTTTGATTCCCATTTCCATAATCATACGAGATGATGAACATCAGTTCATGTACCTGTTGGCCAGGTACATGATACTCTTTGGAAGAGTGTCTATTCAGATCCTCTGAGTAAGTTGGGTTATTTGTGTTTTTATTGTGAAATTTTTATGACGTCTTTGTATATTTTAGATATTTACCCACTGCCAGATATATGATGTGCAAATATCTTATCCCATTCAGTTGGATGTCTCTTCTTTGTGATGCCAGTTTCTATTACTGTGCAGAAGCTTTTCAGGTTGATGTAGATCCATTTATTTGTACTTTTGTTTCCCTGGCTTCTGGAGGCAAATATTCAAACACATCTCTAAGCTTTATGTTGAGGAGCATATACCCTGTTTTATTTTTATTTTTTTTCTATAGTTTATTATTTCAAGTCTTCCATACACGTCCATAATACATTTTGAACTAAATTTTTTTAAGTGTAAGTAGCTTATTTTCACTTTCTTTGTGTAGACTGTCTGACTTTCCCAGCATCATTATTGAAAAGAGTTTCTTGTGCTGTTGTAAGCTCTTGATTTCTTTTGTTGTCCATCAGTTGTTCATGTGTTTGTGGCTTTATTTCTGAGCTTTCAGTTCTGGTCCATTGATTCGTAGGCCCGTTTTTATTCCAATACCAAGTGTTTTGTTTGCTATTTCTTTCTAAGCTGGTTTGAAGTCTGGGTGCATGATACCTCCATTTTTGTTATTTTTGCTATTCAGAGTTGGTCTCTTTTTTATTTCAGATTTCATGATGTTTTTGGTTTTGTTTCTGTAAAGAATACTACTGGGATTTTGTTAGGGATTCACTGAATCTACATACTGCTACTGGTGAGAGAGTGATTTTTTAATGATGTTAATTCTTCCAATTTGTGAATGGGGAATATTTTTCCATCTCTGTATCTGAATTTCTTTTGGCAGTGTCTTATAGCTTTGGGTATACCTTTATTTTATGTGTTTGGTAAAATATATTCCCAGTTATTTAATTTTTATGTGCTTATAAATGGTATTATTTCTCAGTTTCTCTTCTTGCTAGTTCATTATTTATCTATAAAAACATATCATATTTTTAAAGGTTTATTTATTTATGCATACAGAACTGGGGGACAGGCCAGAGGTGCAGGGGCAGTGAGAGGATTCACCAGAGACAGAGTGGGGAGCAGAACAGGCAAATTGATGAAGTACACTGCTGAGGGGTGCAGTGGGTGAGTCAGGAGAGGTCTGCTGCGCCATGTGGTCACCTCCTGGGAGGGGATCAAACTCATGCTGAAGTGGCTTTAGCTTCTTAGTGCTATGCTTTAACCCACTGGGCCACATATCATATTTTTTTTTTTACATATTAATGTTATAACTGGCTACTTTATTCATTTGTTTATTATGACTAGCAGTTTAGTTGTAGTCTTTTGTCTTTTGTATCTCCTGCTTGTATTATCATGTCATTGGCAAATAGTATTGTTTTACTTCATTTTTTCTAAGTTCTAAAGTCTTTGTCTGTTTAATTGCCATTGCTAGGACTTCTTTTTTTCTTTTTAAACATTTATTTATGTATATAAGAACTTGGGTGTAGGCCAGAGTTGGGAGGGACAGAGTGAGAGTATTCACCAGAGACAGAATAGGAAGAAGAACAGCCAGCGCTACTGCTACTGAAATACACTGCTGAGGGGAGCATTGAGCTAGCAGTGTCCATGTGGGTCAGCTCCCTGGCATGCCAGGGATGGCACTCCTGCTTCAGTGGCTGGCAGTAGCTTGATAGTGCTGTCTTTAACCCTTGCACCAACAGGGAGGGACTGCTGGGACTTCTAATACTATATTGAAGAGAGGTGAGATAAACATTATTGTCTTCTCCTGATATTAGAGGAAAGGTGTTTAGTTTCTACACTGACTATGATATTGACTATTGACTTGTGGCATCTTGTCTTTATTATGTTGACATTTTATTCCTGAACTACAGTTTTAGAACACAGTCTCATGCTTTGTAAAAAATGCTAGTGTTTTATTCTTATTAGTGGTATCAGTTCTCTGTCAACATGCTTCATTGATGTAAAGACTGAATAAAAATAACATTATATATTCTTTACTTCAAAAAATTTAACACCTATTATCTACAAATAGGGGATCTGACTTAATAGAAAGTGAACCTCCTTATTTACATAGTGTTTTATGATTACTCTTTTGTTTAATTTCTATGTTAATTTAAAAAATGAATAAATTGTAACAATAAGTTCTAACAATAAGACACACTCCAATTGTGTGATCAGAGAACATAACTTCTCACAGAAATATGCAAGTTTCCACAGCTAAATCTTATTGAAAAACGTCTACCTCTTCTAATAATGGATATTTGCATTAAAAGCAATTAAAGAGTTAATACAGTTTAAGAAGTATTTTATTGGGGGGGGCTATCTTGAAAGACCTTTTAATAAATATAAATCTCCTAGATAAAAACAGTAATTCATGATTGCATTTTAGGGGTCCCTTTATATTTAACCAAGACTTTTGGGGTTACATGTAATTCTAAATTCAGACTATCCCTGCCTAACTCCAACTTCCTCCACCCTCTTCTCTCTCTCCATCAGGCTCTAACAGTTTATGAGACAGCACTATAATAACCATATCTCACATCGAATGACATAAATATAAAGTACAAATAAGCAAATAAGCTAATATACATTATTTTATATTTTGGATAAATATTTCACATTACGATTTTTAGCTATGAATTTTGGAAGCTTTTTTTTTTCAGAGTTTAGAACTTTGGAAATTCATGTAAGGAATTATGAACATGTATTACCTTCTATGGTCAAAGTAACATTATAAAAGTAGTTATAGGCTGAGAAAAAAGAACCGGTAGGTACTTAATCATTTGCTTTGTTTTCCAAGGCATCTCTGCGAGAGATGTAATTACCTATTCATATTTAAGGGAATATTTTCTTACTCTCTCTACACATATATTTTCTTCTCATCGGTGATAATAATTGACTTTGGGTCAAAGTTTTAATGATCATCTACTACAGGATCAGAATTTAAGCAGTGGAAGTAAAAATTTGCATTTTATTTTAATGGTTCATTTTCTATAATTGTTGTGACAGCAATAGTAACTTACATAGAAAGTCCAATAACAGAAAGTTAAGTATTTTATTATTATTAAATTGTAATAATCTGAACTATGAAATTATGAAGTGTTCAGAGAAGAGAAAGTTAAGTGTGATGTGAAATTACTTCACAAGAGTTAGCTGAGGAACTCAACTTCTGTCTTTAGTTCTTATTCAGGAGGGTCGGAAGGATGAATATCAAATTAGAGTAAGCAAAAGAAGAGAAATTATATGCATTGAATAAATACTCTGTTAGCATATTGGTTTTTATAATGCATTGTCACTTTAGAACCAATTTATGTATAATATACAGAGAAAGGTTAAATAAGTGCTATTAAAGAAAGTGTGTAAGTTTTTAAGTATTGATAAAGTAAACAAAAGTACTGTTTATTTCAATACAACAAATATAAAACAAGTGATAGGCCTTCATAGCTCATATATAAATAAAAACTATGAACATTTCTTCATTTACTTCTGTTTTTCATGTAAGCTGTTTATCAGTAGTTTGAAATAAAATTGTTTGGGGTGAAGCAGAGGGCAGCCTGTTTTTGATAATCTCCCCTTTAACATGCTTGTTCTATCAATATATAGATAAGACCTACCTCCTTCCAAACAAAAATGCTCTAATCTCTGTGAACTATGAACATGTAATGTTACATGGCAAAAGGAACTTTGCAAATGTAATTAAGGTTACAGATTTTAATTAGATTAGTATGGATTATCCCAGTGGGCCCAATCTAATTATAACAGCCCTTAAAAAGCTAAGATCTTTCTCCTGCTACAGTCACAGAGAATGTCAGAGGAGAAGTTAAAGAGATAGGGAAAAAAGGACAGATCAGAGAGATTTGAAACAGAACATCTGGATCTACGATATTGTTGACTTTAAAGATTATGGGGACCACAAGCCAAGGAATACAGGAAACTTATAGAAACAGAGACCAGTCCTTAGGGACAACCAGCAAGGACATAGAACCTCAATATGCTACAGCATCAAGGAACTCAATATTGCTACAATCAGAATAAGTAGGAATCTCTCTAACCTAATTGAAATTTTGGTTTCATCTTTTGAGAATGACAGCACTGAAACTAGGTGAGCCCAGTAGAACTTTAATAGCAGCACAGAAACTTTGAGTGCTGTGAAAGGCTGACTTTGTGTTGTAAACACCCCAGAGTCACCTCACTTGTTATAGCAGCAGTAGAAAACTAATGCAGTGTTAACACATTTATGAGTGGGTTAACTATAATGGCTTTTTATGCTCTAAGTTGTTTTTATTTAATTAGTTATTAGTTTTTTTAAAATTTATTTATTTATGCATACAGAACTGGGGTACAGACCAGAGGTGCAGATGCAGTGAGAGGATTCACCAGAGATAGAGTAGGAAGCAGAACAGGTAGACTGTGAACTACACTGCCGAGGGGACCAGCGGGGAGACAGGAAAAGTCTACTGTGCCATGTGGGTCACCTCGCTGGCAGGGGGTCGAACTTGTGCTGAAACAGCTATGGCTAGCTTCATAGTGCTGTGTTTTAATCCCTTGGGCAACTAGGGAGAGCCCTAAGTTGTTTTATTTTAACACTTTCCAAATGCTACTTTTACCCCCTAAAAGACATAGTGATTTTTAGTATAAAACTTTTTTGTGTTTAATATTTATTTATTTATGCTTACAGAATTGGAATACAGGTCAGAGGCATGGTTGGTTAGAGGATTCACCAGAGACAGAGAGGGGAGCAGAATAGGCAGATTGACAAAGTACACTGATGAGGGGAACAGCAGGCAGGATAGAGAGGTCTGTCACGCCATGTGGGTCAGCTCCCTGGCCAGGGATCAAGCTCCTGCTACAGTGGCTTCTGAGAACTTCTTAGTACGGTGCTTTAACCTGTTGTGCCACCAGGGAGAGTCCATAAAACTATTTTTAAAGTCTTGACCAAAAAAAAAAAAAGTTTAAAATTGTGTCACAAAGTTAATTTTCTATTTCATTAGCTAAAAATTAATACTTACAGAGAACTGTATTTATTTAAAAAATGGTTTTCTGTTTTTCTCTAGGGCTAAATAGCCTTTACTTTAATTAGTTAAATCTTTCCCAGATTTTGAAATTGGATCATAAATTTATATATCATAAACTTACCCTCTGCTTAAGGAATATTTTTCATTTAATGAATAATGTTCAGTGTCTCTCTAGTGGTACAAGGTGTTAAGTCTTAGTAGTGTCAAGATATCAACAGCCACTGGATGACTTGGAGTTTGATCCCCAGCCTGGGAGGTGACCCACATGCCCCAGTAGACCTCTCCTGTCTGGCCCACTGCTCCCCTCAGCTATGTATTTCAGTCAATCTTCCTGTTCTGCTCCCCAATCTTTCTCTGGTGATTCCTCTTACTCCTAATACATCTGGCCTATACCCAGTTCTTATGTGCATAAGTAAATAAATCTTTTTTAAAAAGGATATAACTGTGTCTAACAGCACTAATTACTTGTAAAGACTCTCACACTTTCATTTTTTCTCAGTGTCATTTCATGAAATCAGTAAGACTCACAACTGAAATAAAAGAAATAAATATTTATATATACACATTTTGGTTACTGGTACCATAGCCATTATCTATAATTAACAATAATACTTAATCAGTAAAAAGTTTATTGATTATTGTCATAATGGCAGGAGCCCTGGCTAATTTAACAGTGTCCCCAATGTCTGGGAGGGGAGGAGGTTCTCAACATTCAGTCTCAAGTGGTTGAATATTTGTATTCAAAAATGCCCATTCAGATGACAGATATTTCTTTGCCAATTTGTAATATAAAATATTAATTTGTGTCAAAAGTATGCATTTAATATCTTCTTAATTATTATTAATAAGTTCTGTATGGACTCTCTAGAGAGAAAGTATACAGAAATCAGTTTCCGTCACTTCTCTTAAAAATGATTAAGCAGGGCCCTCCCTGGTGGTGCAGCGGGTTAAAGAACAGCACTGAGAAGAAAGTCACTTCAGCATGAGTTTGATCCCCACCCCAGAGGTGATCCACATGGCACGGCAGACCTCTCCTGACCCTCCAGCTGCTCCTCCAGCAGTGTACTTCATCAGTTGGCCTGTTCTGCTCCCCACTCTGTCTCTGGTAAATCATCTCACTGCGCCTGCACCTCAGCATCTACCCCAGCTCTGTAGGCATAAAAAAATAAATCTAAAAAAAAAAAAAATGACTAAGCAGCAGTGCAGAAGTATTAGGGCATTGAAGTAGAAATTAATATATTAGAGGTCTAATTCTGACTGAACTAAAAGTGGTTGTGTGGCAATAAAAAGTTAAATAAAAAGTTATTTACTATATTCAGGTGGCAATTTGTCCATCTCTGACATTAAAAATTTAGACTAGGTTTCCATGGGAGCCGATCCATATTTATTATTCTGTCTGAGTAAAGCATCTTGCTAGCGTAGCTTTGGAAACTAGGGTGTTGTCTGGCCCAGATAGATTGCTAACTGACCTTGAAAATGGTTCTGCACAAAAGCAAATCTTTGATTATAAATGTTGTCTTTTTTGTTTTCTCATTATCACTTTAACATGATAAGCAGGCTTGGAAAATTCTGAAAGTTATCAACCCTGCAGAAATTCTCATTAAAAAAAAAACTTTTAATACTTGATTATTATTATTATTATTATTATTTGGCCAGGTTGTATGAATAATCTAAATGGATTTTTCACTCATGTTTTGGATTTATAAAATTTATTGTAAATAGACCAGTGTTTTGCTAACATTTTCAGTATCATAAATCAGAATTCATTCCCCTTGGATTGCCTGGGGCAAAACAAGAATTGAGCTCTTTCTTTTTAAATCTGTGTTAAGTATTTTGGTAGAACTCTATAGTTCAAATTTTTAATTCAAACTTTAGACATGAATTTTGATTATTTTGACTACCATTTGGCAATTTCAGATATTAAATACTGTTTTTTTCTTTTACTAGAAATAATATACTTTTTAATCATAGAGTTAATTTTCATTGATTCAATTTTAAATTATTAGAGAAAAGTTGATTTTTGAGAAGAAATATTTGCCTTAAAATACTATTTTTTAGGTAGAGTTCATAGACTCAAAAAGATACATGTTTAATTTACAGAATTTGGTAAGAATTAGTGGGAGCTGTCATAATAAGCATATCCATGATACTTCAAAATTTCTTTATGCCCCTTTGCAATCTTCCTTCCAGATGCTCTTTGAATCCCACAAATCTCTCCCCCATCCACATGGTAAATGCTAATCTTTATTTTAAAATTGATTAATGTACAATTTTTAGTTTTATACATGGAATCACTTGCCATGTATTTCTTATATCTGGCTTTTTTCACTCAGTTATTTTGAGAGTAATTTGCATGCATCAATAATTCATACATTTTTCTTGCTGAGTAGTATTCCATTACATAAACACTTAATGAAATTCTTCGTGTGTTATTTCCAGATTTAACTATATTTTGTGTTAAATGATTTTTCTCCTCATATTTGTATATTGTATTCATAATCCCTAGTAACTCAGAATGGGAAATTATTTAGGGTTAGTTGTTTATCTTTCAAGGGATTTTGATGGTCTTACACAATTTACTTATAAGTATATGGAGAAGGGCCTGACATCTTCAACCTTGCTGAATTCTCATAAGAATGTTTTAATCTATTTTCATCACAGATATTGGTTTAGCTAAAATCAAATTAATATGAAATCAAATTTCTGTTAATAGATGTGG
>NW_004567115.1:15258661-15260403 GCF_000260355.1 Condylura cristata
ATTCTGTCTCTAGCAAGTTCTCCACTTCTGGCATACACACTGGCTCTTATACAAAAATAAATAAGCATTAAAAAAACTGAAATATTATCGGCCCCCCAAATAGTCAAATGCATTTATATGTCAGATCACTACAAGGTTAACACTGTATATACTTGTGTTTCTACAACAAATATCATTTGCAGGCGTTGTGTGTAAATTATCGCTCAGAAAACTGTCAGCTGTCTCTTAAACCAATGCTAGACGCAGAGGACATATAAATATGAGAATAAATATATTTTATAGGATTTAGAATTATGCCCAAGCTTTTAATTGTTAACATCAATTAAAAGCTAAACTTTTATGGTTAGGGACTTGCAATGCCTTTAGCCGTATCCCCCAGTGTTTAATGTTTCATTGTGTGCTTTCCATATTTCCACTTATTATGTCTTGACTCTCTACATTCGCCCTTTCTTTGGTGGCTCCAATTTTTGGTAGGCCATTTGAGTGAGAAAAAAAAGCCTGTCAGGATCAGTTCTCAATCAGTATAAAACATTTGTTACCTTATGCCTTGGTGAAATGGTTGTCAAGGGAAAGCTATACATTTTTCAGATCCCAAATTGGATAACTTCAGTTTTTGTTTTCATTCATTATATGTATTTAATATGTGACTTTATTGTTTACTTACAGTGTGTTTCTCTATATCATGTGTCATTGGGGAAAAAAGTACTCTTCCAAGAGATTCACACTGCCACTTTGTGACATAAATCCAATTGCCTTAGAAAGTACTAATACTAGTTTTCTAAACTTTTGAGAACTCTTTTAAGAGTCAAAAATTTTTTTAAAAAAAAGTGAAAGATTTATACCATCTGAAGATAAACCAGAGTTTGAGAGTTAAACTTTTTAAACAAAGTGTCAATGAAAATAGACAATGTCTCTATAAAAATAGTGGAGTGTTTTTCTTCCTCCATACAGAAGTGAGTTATTTAATGGGCTAGACTAATTCCCTGAAGCATTAGCCATTTATAATTATACCTTGCTTATAGAATTAAGGAATAAAAAGTTGTTTTTTAATAATCCAGTGATGCAGCAATCTTTTAATTTTTAATTAAAAATTAATTTGCCTCTAATGAAGACAAATAAAACATCAAATCTAATTAACGTTGTGTGAAAGGTTGTGTTAGCCTCAGTTAAAAGGCCTAATACACAACAAACTTCATAAATACTGAAGCTCATCTTTTCCTTTTCCTAGAAGGTCCTAGGGGTAAAAGCAGCTGCAGAAAATCATTCCTCTTTTTGTTTTAATTGCCTTTAATAGATGAGCTAGAAAAAGCATTATAAATAATGCATCATAATGCTTTGCATGAAGATAAACAGAACAGATGTGCCAGGTGACAAGCAGATGACCGTATATTTCAATAACCATACTTCTTCTTCTTCTTCTTATTTCTATTATTTTGAAATAGTATTGGCCCAGGGGCCTCCCCTGTGGCCTAGGGGTTAATAATCCAGTTAATTAACCCCTTTTATATCACTCAGTTAAGAGAAAGGAAAATACAAAACTTAGAAGGAAAAATGAACAATAGAAGAAATTTTTTAAAGATTTATTTATTTATTCATATAGAGCTGGGGTACATGCCAGAGATGTGGCAAGTGAGAGGATTCACCAGTGACAGAGTGGGGAGCAGAACAGGCAGATCAACGAAGTACACTGCTGAGGGGAGCAGTGGGCGGGTCAGGAGAGGTCTGCCACGCCGTGTGGTCAC
>NW_004567115.1:15261804-15280705 GCF_000260355.1 Condylura cristata
AAAAAAAAAAAAAAAAGACAAATGTCATTGCTTACTATGGGAATAGACAAAAGTGGAACCTAGCACTGCCACATGGCACGGCAGACCTCTAGCACAGAAACAGGGTGCAAAAAAACCTGAAAGACTTCAGTTTACTTAAATCATATTTTAAACAACATGATTATTTAAAAATATGTATTTTTTTTTTATTCATGCATGCAAGAGCTGGGATGTATGCCAGAGGGGTGCAAGGGTGTGGGAGATTGAGAGGATTCATCAGAGTCAGAGTGGGGAGCAGAACAGGCAGATTGATTGAAATACATTGCTGAGGGGAGCAGTGGGCAAAACAGGAGACCTCTGCTATGCTATGTGAGTCACCTTCCTGGCCAGGGATTGAACTCGTGCTACAGTGGCAGAGTGCTGAGACTTAACCTCTTGTGCCACCAGGGAGGCCTAACAACATGAATTTTTAAAACAGTTTATTATACAAGGGCAAAAAAAAAAAAACACCATCCAGAAATATAAAAAAATGTAAAATATAGGGAAATCATCTAGTTTTCTGAACAAGACTTAGTATTTGTTCAGTACTTTCACTAAAATAAAGATCACATTTTGATAAAAAGGTATGAATTTCAGTCCAGCTAGACTGATCCTTGTACTTTGTTAGGTTTATTTGGTCATAGCATAAGATAAAGCCATATGATTGAACAGTTTTGGTATATAAACTAAAGTAAAAATGTAATGATGTAGGGCCCTCCCTAGTGGCATAGCGGGCTAAAGCACTGCACTAAGAAGCTTAAGCCACTTCCGCATGAGTTCGATCCCCACCTGCCTCAGAGGAGATCCACATGGCGCAGCAGACCTCTGCTGACCTGCCCGCTATTTCCCTCAGCAGTGTACTTCATTGATCTGTCTGCTCTGCTCCCCACTCTGTCTCTGGTGAATCCTCTCACCCTCCACATATCTGGCCTGTACCCCCGTTCTATCTGGATAAATAAATAAATCTTTAAAGAAAAAAAATAATGATGTAGCTCTATTTTGTTTAGTCATACTGATTTGTGTCTAGTGTGCTAATGGCTATACTGGTTGTTAAAAAACAGTTTTGTACAAACATACCTCAGAGACACTGTGGGTTTGGATTGAAGGGACGGTGGTGGATTGCTTGATCTTTCCAGATCATTAAAACTTTCTCCATATTAACAGGAAGGTTTTACTTTTTTATCATTCAGGTCCTAAGAAGTGGTACTTTCTCCTGTGCATTCATGAATTGACAAACTTGTGCTAAAGAACTAGCTTTCTGACTGAACACTAAGATAACATGGTAGAGTTATTAATTGGCCTAATTTCAATATTGTTGAGTACCAGAAAATATAGATACCTGAGGAGAAGAAGAAAAATCGGAATAGCTGGTCAGTATGGAATAGAACATACACATTTGATTAAATTTACAGGTTTATATGGTTCTGATTGCATATATATCAACCCCAACATTGTAGATTATTGATCACAGGTCACGACAACAGATATAATAATAAAAAAAGGTTTAAAATATTGCACGAGTTATCAAAATGTCACACAGAAAGAGAGTACATGCTTTTGGAAAAAAAGACTATGATATAGTTGTCCAGAGCAGGTTGACCATAAACATTCAGTATTAAAAATCATCTAAACACAATAAAGTTAATAAGACCAATGAAATGAAGTATGCCTGTATTGGTTGTTAAATGTCCACAAGATCCCATATCAATGTGACCTCAGATTCACTGGTCAGTCTTTTGATCTTCTTGAAGTTAACATATTTCAGCAATCAAAAACTTATTGCTTAATATCTTAGAAGAACTTCATTACCAACTTCATTACTGGGTACATGCGCTATGCCAGTGGTTAGATGCTTATACTTATGTTTATTTCAGTAAATTATTTAGATTATACACTGTACTAGGCACTTGGTATGCCCTGAACTAGGAAAAACAAATAGAAATCATTTCAACCTTGGGCCCTCCCTAGTGGTGCAAGGGATTAGAACATAGCACTGCAAGCTAGCCACAGCCGCTTCAAAACGAGTTTGATCCCCAGCCCTGGAAGTGATCCGCTTGGCACAGCAGACCTCCCCTGACCTGCCTGCTGCTCCCCTCAGCAGTGGACTTAGTCAATCTGGCTACTCTGCTCCCCACTCTGTCTCTGGTGAATCCTCTCACCATCCCTGCATCTCTGGCCTGTACTTCAGTTCTGTATTCATAAATAAATCATTAAAAAGAGAGAGAGAGAGATGATTCCAATCTTTGTGAAGCTCTAGTGAGAGATAAAAACAAACAAACAAACAAAAAAACTAGACCAGGTGTATAATTTAAAAACAGTAATCTCTACTAAATATTGAAACAGTACTGTGAAGACTAAAGAGTTGATTGAACTTAGGTTCACACATACACATGGATAGGATATATATTCAGAAATAAGATAAGCCATCACTGCAATTTATCAAAATCCTGAAAATGAGAATACATTTGTAAAGGAAAAAAAATGGTTTTGGAGATGGCTAGTGGAGGCCAGTGCTTGAGATATATTTTTTGGTTGCAGAGCAAAGAGTGGGTAAGTAGATAAAAACAAAAAAAAGGCAAGGGGTATTAAAGCAATATGACTTTTATCTTCAAGAATAGAAATTTCTTGCCTTTGGTGTCTAGAGTTCATTACTTTCTCACTATATGACTTTCTTTTTTTTTTTAATTCTTCCAAACCTTATTTACTTTCTCTGAAATTTTTATATTACTTTCATGACATTAATTACTATATATATCCTATACATTGCATGACATCTAAAATATAGTATATGGTTAATAAATGTTCTTGGATAAGTAGATTTATGATATGACAATGAAAATTAACAATTGTAATAAAAATTATATTTACTAATATATACAGTAAGCATATTTTATATATTAGCATGTACTTGTATCTCTACAATTTTAAACATTTGTATTTCTGTATTAAATCCTGAAATGTAAATTATATCTATTCATGCATATAAATATTTGTATAGTTGAGTAGAGTGGCTGATTCAGAATACATACTAATAAATATTAACTCCTTACCCACCAATCTTAAAACATATTTTCAAAGAAAATACTTTGATTAAACCATCCTTCTTCAGTAAGGGAGGATGCAGAGTCAATAGCCCAAGAAAATTTCCAAGAACTGAAAAAATATGAACATGTTCATATTTTTCATGAACAACTGTTCATAAACAGTTGTAACTGTATTAGAAAGCAGTGACCCACAATATGGGAAAAAAGCAATGTTGAAAAGAGCCCCAGGACCAACCCTAAAGCAGAATCATTGCTACACTAAAGAATGGTCGTTAAGGTCTTTACTTAGCACCCCACTTGGATCTCATAGCATCACTAAGTGCCAAACATGGAGCAGAGAAAATTAATTGTTCTTTGTTTTTCACTCTTATCACTTTCCTTAAGTAAAATAGCATCCCAAAGTTTTGGTTTGGTACATGGCTGCCCAGTTATGGATAGACTTTCTTGCCTCTCCTGGAGGTAGATGTGGACATGAAAACAGTTTAGACCATGAATATTTTACATATTTCTCAGATATCATTATCCATCCATAGTACTCATCTCTCTCTAATTCAAATAGGATCCAAACTAAGCTGGGAGAAGAAAGATCCAGGGGTCTCCCTGGTGGTGCAGGGGTTAAAGTCTCAGTGCTATCAAGCTATCACAGCCACCTTCTTCTGCATCCCCAGCCAGGGAGCTAACCCACATGGTGCAGCAGACACTCCTGTTTCATCTGCTACTCCCGCAGCAGTATATTTCAGTAGATCTGCCTGTTCTGCTCCCTACCCTGTCTCTGGTTACTTCGCTCACTCCCCACACCTCTGGCCTACACCCCAGCTCTTGTATGCATTAGTAAATAGAAATAAATATTTTTATAAAAGAGAATGAAAGACTCCCCCAAACAGCAAATTATGTCTTTTATGAAATTGCAGTTGACTGATGGGTTGTTTTCCAAAATATGAAGGAGTATTGACTTCATTCATGAGTCAGAGTCTGTCAGTCAGTAGTCTGTCTATCCCATCTCCCTCTTTCTCTTCACCTGGAACTTCTGTATTTAATTTTTCCAGTCTGTAAGATGAAGACAGAAATAAGAAACCAAATGTAGACACAGAGTTACTGAAACACATATGAATTCATCACACATAGGCCACTATTAATATGACTGATTTTGCATGCATAAGCATGCCACAAAATAATCTAGAGACAACAAACAATAAAACATTCATTATTTGGGAAAGCACAGTAGCTGGAGTGATGAACAAATGGTTCACAGTTTAAAAAGCAATTGAGCGAGTCAGAAAAATAAGTTGAGGGACTTATTTATCAGAACTCAACACATGGCATCTTCAAAGTGTGAAAATGAAACATTAAGGGGTTTAGGAGCTAAAGGTGTTTTTTTTTTTTTTAATCCAGCTAAGAGGAGCTATGAAAAGAGGAGAGACTGAAATCAAAGTTAATGTTTGAAAAATCATTGAAATAGAGTCAAAGAAATCCATTTGGGGGGCTGTAGGGGTGGGAGGCTTTGCCATCGGAGGGAACATTTGACCTCAGCGCAGGGCTGATTGCCTGATCTTGGCATATGGTATTAGGAAGTCAAGTTTTCTGCATATATAAGCTCTATTCTGAATTACCTGCTTGATCCTAGAGGGATATTTCAGCTCCTGTATCTTTACACTTTTATTCTGTCTATAAATGGATCTGGAACTTGGATAAGAAATCAGGCTGTTATATGCTGGCTGTTTCTGAAAAAGTTAAAATAAAGGTTGCTGTGTATGCTACTCTAGATTATTGTTTCCTTTTCTTCTCCTCAGTATCAACTGACAATTTTAAGGTGATTGTCAGTTGTATATGGAAGCAAAGGTCCCAAATCCAACACGTATCTAGGATTTGTCCAGGGTGTGACAGCAGCCCAGAGATCTACTCAAATAATCCTAGACCTGTAGACAACAGTGATTTAAAATAATTTATCTTTTACTTTTAAGGTATCTAAAAGGATGGCAAAGGGAAACAAAAATGTATGCTACAAATAGCAGGTTTCTAGAGACTTTGTCTCTACTCTCATCTAATATCCTCTCACATCTTATATCTTCCCTAAAGCTTCTCTCACTTTAGTTCTCTCTCAGTTTGATGGTGAGGAAAATAATGAAAACCTATAGAATGAAGTAACATTCATTAGGCAGTATATCATAGTTTAAGTACCACACATCTGTTAAATTATTTAATGTTCAACTGCAGAAATGTCTGCTTCTAGCCCTCTGTTGCTTCCTTCCTTCCCTGTCTACTTTTCTTTTCCAAGTTTCCTTCCAATTATAACATTGATACCCTCACTTAGCCTTTGTGGGTTTTTTTTTTCATAATTTCTCATCCCTTCTCTCTTTAACCATAAAGACCCAAATAGATTGTTTAAAGCTGAGTTATCTAATAAAGCATAGGAATGAGAGGGAGGTGTAGGCATTTATGCTAGAATAGGAACACCTGCAAGTTAATAGCTCCTGTTTCTTATATAGATTTTACTTTACTTTGCTTTAATTGCTTTATGCACACAGAAATTTGGGGATAAATTTTGAATAAGCATATTCAGTTTCAAGAAATATGCTCATAGGTATACTTACACGTGATATAAAGATCATTTATTTAATTAAATTTTTAAATATAATGGGTCACAGATCTTTACAAGAACCTGATGGAACAATAACTCTTCATAGGGAATGATAATAACAATGGCACAGATACAATATTGTATTTACATGACTTAACTTGAAGTGGAATATGTATTAATGATTTAAAAATGTTTTTCTGATGCTTACTGTTTCTCATGTAAAATTTAGTTGTTCCTTCTGAAAAGAAGAAGTAATTTTATTTGGAAAAATAAAACAGGAAAAAACTTTTTAATTCTAAAAAAGTGAATTTTTAATAACAAGATTACTGTTCTTTGGCATCAATATGATTTTTGAAGTGTTAGCAAGATCACCACTATGGCAATGATGAAATAATTTTGAAACCAGATCAGCTCAACTCTTAGATTTAAGACCAATATTGTGCTGAAGCCTCTGACTCACAAGGGCATATGGCAGAAAATAGAATCTGGCTTTCCACTGCTGACTCTGCTATCTAGTGACAGACAGACTTAGGTCAAAGAAAACCAGGATGTCTGGAGACATTGTGAGTTGAATTTATGTTCTAACATTTACTTTTCCTGAGAGGGAGCGCCTACTTGGCTAGGTACCCGCCACTGATGCCTCTGTCAGCAACAAAACGATTATGAATCCATGTTTCAGTGTTAATGTGGGAAATAAAGTGATATCTTAAAGCACTATGCCTGTATCCAAGTATCAAAAGAGTTTTGTCTGCAGCCAATTGATTACTGCTTTGTGCCTCTTGATTCCTGAAACTCTAAAAAGTTTTGCAAAGTTGTCTTCTCTAGTCTTCTTTTTTGAAATGACAGATTAGCAAAACAAGCTCTTGGCTTTTTTTTTTTTTTCAGTATAACTGACACTTCATGTGGCCTTGAATCAAAAGATTTATCTTACTTATGAAGCCAAATGTGTCTGTCAAGTTTGAAGAAACGCTAATAAACCTGTCCATGGAAAATTTTTCTCAAAATGTATTTTTTAAAGGGGTAGAGACTTTTTAAAACTTAATAAATGACTTGATTATTCTCTGACAGTCATATTTTGTACAGTAGAAGAAAACACTGCACTCAATGTCTATTTCTTGAGAAAATCTCTCAGAATGATGGAAATTCAATTAATTTATCACATGAATTGACAACTTTTCTGATAGTTGGTAAATCCTACTTGGGGATTTTCCAAGACATTTCTTTACTACTAGTGCACAAGTATGTGGTAAGTGAGTAACTACACTGAAAGATGCATTATTGTTGGATCTTCTGAGTTCTGATTAAGTGGCACAGTGGCAAATTATTCCATGATATGCCTTATTATATTAAAATAAATGTCAGAAGCTCTGGAGAATTTCTTCAGTGTTACTTCCTTGCGCCAAACATTTAATCTTCCAGAACGAAAGAAAATAAATTTATGTTGTTTTAATTTGTGTGTTTGTGTTAATTTACTAGAGCCGTAATTGATAACTAACATAGCAACTTTTCATACCTAACTTCTGCCTTAGGTTAAGAAAATCAAGTTCTGGGGGCCTTCCCAGTGGCCTAGCCGTTAAATCTTAGCTCTACCACCGCAAAGACCAGTGTTTGATCCCCTGCTGGCCAGGTAGGTAATCCACATGTGAAGCAGCAGACAACTCCTGTCTCACCCTCTGCTCCCCTGAGCAGTGTATTTCAGCAGATCTCCCTGTTCTGCCCCCTACTCTGTCGCTGGTGAATCCTCTCACCCCCAACACCTCTGGCCTATACCACAGTTCTTCTACACAAAAATAAATTTTTAAAAAGAAATTCAAGTTCTGTGATCACAATACATTTTTTTCTTAAAACACTATACTGCCAACAGAAAACTAATCTAGACAAAAACATAATAATTTTGAAGAATTAATACCCTATATGAAAACAAAAACATAAAATGCTTACACAATATGAGTTCATTTATGAAATTATTTTTTGGTCTGGTCTGTTTCTATTTCTTGTAGATGATTTTTAAAACAATAATAAGTAAACATAATATTATACATGTATACCTGTGTGTATGTTCACATATAAACAATATCCATAGTAGGCTATTCATAATTCTTTATCACAGAATCATCTTGAAAAGGGAGCTGGCTAAAATCCAAAACAGGGATTTCTTTCCTAAAAATAACCCATTTTCAAGATTTAAAGCATTTTCCAGAAAGACCCTTGATAGGCATGGCTGATTTGAGCTTAGTTAAATTGATCTCTTAGCTTTCTGTCTTGGAAGAGGTGTGCATCACTTAACCTTGGGGCAAATGTGATGGGATCAGTGTTTATTAACATAGGAGCATGTCCTTCCTTCCCACAGGAATGGAGTGCTGTCGACCTATTTCCAGCCATCCATGTTTCAATACACAAGGCAAACAGTGATGTGAATAAATGTGGGTCTCATTTGCATATAATTATTTTTTTCATTAAGACCATAAATTTATCTATTTGGTTTAATTGTTTTTTCAGCTTGCCAAGTCATTCTAAGATAGTCAATATAGTAACTCAAGACATCTAAATCCATCATCACTTATTACTGATTTGAGAATTGATTTGGATATGGAAAATGAAGAGCAAATTAAAGAGTTTGCAATGACTTTTTGTCAGAGAGCAAGGAAAGGGAGTTCTTTGTACTGAAATGAGTACTCCTGGGTCCTTATTAAATGAGAAGTAGAAATAAGCCTGTCAAAATCTAGGATGCATTGTTCATGCCTCTGTTGGAGGATGAGATAGCCTCATGTGGGTGGCGCCAAATGAACATACCATCTGTCAAATGCACACCACAATACCAATTTCTTTTATTAAAAGATAATGATCACTATGTCTACTTATTTAATATTCAGCATTCATGTCAGGAAGGACAATTTTTCATGTGTTTATTTGGGAAAACCCTGACAAAGACCATTTCATTCCTTCCTTCTTTATTGCTCTTGAAAGTCTAATTTCCCCTGATGAAAATCAGTTTTTCCAATGACAGAAAAAAAGTAATTAAATATGTTCAGTTCATAGCAAACTTATCTCATTGCCAGCCATCTAAATAGCTTAATGATTGTGTGAAGAGAACAGCAGTAACAGAGTGATATGAGTTATAGGAAATTAGGGTCATATGATTTATCCCTCTGGACACAGCCCAATATTGAATTTTATAGGCCCGGAATGGGTATAATGACTCATATATATTGCCCTGTGAGCTGTGCCCTCTCTGTCAAACATCCATGCAAACATAGCTGAAATAATCTAAAGTGGTGTGTGATAGGATTGTCTCCATCTGTTTAAACTAGAAAACCACAGACCAAAATGTTAAGCAAATTAAAGTTCCACATATGATTAAGCATTGGGTTTCAGTTTTTGGCCTTTTAAATGAAGATTTGCCATAACGTTTTAGTGAAAGCAGGACCACTGCTTACATGTATCACTTAATGAAAAGCTGAAAAGGGAGAATTCATGTAGTTTATGAATAAAATCAAGTAGTTATGCTGGGATGTCTGATAGTCATGCAATTGTATAAATTGATGGAGAGCACTCGAAAATTTTCAGTGGCATCCCTCTTCCTACATCCTTTGAATTGACTGCCATTGTGACTATGGCTATGCCATTCACTAGCAACCAGCAATGATCTTGAAGTCTTTGGGTGCAATTACATATTTTGGTTTCTTCCTTATTGGTATCACCTGTTGAAGGTTAGACTAAAGCTACATATTTTCTCTCAGATTCTAAACTATATAATGCCATTTACATAAGATTGTGTGCTGCTGGTCCCTCCCTGGTGGCGCAACTGGTTAAAGATCTCCCCTGACCTGCCTGCTACTCCCCTCAGCAGTGTACTTCATTGATCTGCTCCCCACTCTATCTCTAGTGAATCCTCTCACTGCCCCTGGAACTCTGGCCTGTACCCCACTTCTGTATGCATAAATAAATAAATCTTCTCTCAAAAAAAAAAAAAGATTATATGCTGTTTACCACACTCTAAATCCAAAATAAATGCATAGACTTTAGCTACTGTTAGAGAAAGACCAATGTAGAATTTTGGTCCATATGGTAACTTTTTATTTATTTATTTATTTTTATTTATGCACATAAAAACCAGGGTACAAGCCAGAGGTGTGAGGAGTGGAAGCATCCACCAGAGATAGAGTGGGGAATAGAACAGGCAGAGTATTGAAATACACTGCTGAGGGAAGCAGCAGATGAGACAGTTCTGCCATGCCATGTGGGTCAGCTCCCTAACCAGGGATCAAACTCAACTGCATTGACTGTGGATAGCTTCATAATGCTATGTGTTACCTCTGTGTGCCACCAGGGAGACCCTAAGGTGACTTCCTAGTATTATTATTTACAAATATTTCTTTTTGAACACTATTATCTTTGTATTATAATGGTGCTCTTTCCACTGTGGAAAGCATGCCAAAGTAAGAAGACTGAAATTGTTTTTAGTATAGCCATGTATATGACTTATTTTTAAACAAGTACCCTGAAAATGCTAACATGAACTATTATCAAAAGTAAACACCTGCAGCACTTCTCACATCTCATAAGACATGATGATGTTTGAGTAAGGCTATAAGGAATACAGTTTACCTTCTTATCTGGAAAGTGTTAGGTATTTCTCCTGTTAATTCTGCTTCAATACATGTAAAATCTAAAAGAATGTTTCTACTCAGTTTATACAGACTTGGTCATACTCTGTACTTGGAGAAAAAGTAGTACTAATGAGAATCCAAATCCTTACACAATAAATCCTTTCTATAGGTTTCCTTACAATTTTTCTTTTTTACTTCAATCCTAATTCAAGAAGGGCAGAAAAAGATGTTAGTAATGCATCCAGTGTGCTTAGGCACTAATGCTGAGCTCTGAGTGAGGAGAAATTAATCCACACAGGTCAGGTTTGAGGGTGATTGGGACACTATTATAATTACATGGCACAAGTAACAAAATCTGGAACTGTCTGGACTGGCTGTGTGACCTAGCTATTAGTGTTATCAAAATTCCTGGTCTTTAGAGTTAATCTTGCACAAAAGGCTTCATTGTGGCTTTTCTCCGGGGTCTGCTTTTTCAGTTCTGATTTCATCCCTGGCTGTGTGCAGGGACTCAGAGCAAGCATTAGATTCTCTTATCTCATGTGCTCACCTCTATTTGTTGTTGCTTGGCTTTTTTCATCACAGAGACAGAATGGCTCCCAACATCTAATCCTGGTTTATACGAAGAGACAATTTTTCTTTCCTCAAAGGCTATGTAACAATCTCAGGAAGTACCAAGGATCCCATTTTGGTCAAATGCACCGCCAGAACCCTCATGGAGGTAGGAATTCTCCTCATTTTGTTGGAATATGGGGTACATAACTGTCACTTGGAGACCATGGAAGTGTCAGGAAAGTGCTTAAATAAATGCTTGTGACTTCACACTCACTCAGGCACAAACATTCACTTATTTTAGGACCACACTAGTAAGTTATGTAGATGGTTTTAAACCTAACTTGTAACAATAAAATGCTTGTTCAATTTTATACACCATGCCGCTTAGTTTACACATGAAGATAATAAATGGTGGCAAGTTTTGGTAATTCATTTTTTAATAGATTTCAGTTTGTTCTGATTCTAGTACCTTTAGTGATGTAGCGACACATATGCTCTTTGGCAGGGGCGTGTCCTTTCATTAAGACACTGGTGTTTGCGAGTCTCTTTTCTTTGTTAGTATCAGGCTGAAGTCAAAACACTGAATATACTAGCTTTGACTGGCAATGGATTCTTCGGATTGAGAGTAACAGTTTCCAGGTATAGACTACAAGTCAATAGTTCAATTTAATCTATGTTGAAGGAAAGAACATTTTAAAATCAAAGCTAAGTATTGTTATTGTTGTGTTCTCTATTACTTGATTTTTACAACACTGACATTAGAACAGGCAGATGATAACATATTAACTGATTATATGCCAAACTGTTGAGAAAAAAGTGAGAAGTCTAAAGGTTAGCAGTGAGTTCCTGACCAAAATACATTGATCTCACAGTTCCTAGCTCGCAGTTATTTGAACCCTTGGGATTTCTTAAATGTTGAGATTATTAAAAATGACTTGGTATGCTAATGAAGGTAGTTTTGGAAAAACCTTTAGGATTGAGACTGGTTGTCAGGGAAACCAAAGAGCAGAAAGCGGAGTGGAGAGGAGCTAGAGGTGGGAGGCCAGCTGTCAGTGGTCACTTAGTTAATCAGTTATGCCTAAGTAATGAAGGTGTCATAAAATTCCAAAGGTAAGGGGCTTTGGAAAGCTTCCAGGCTGGTGAACATGTGGAGACGTTAGGAGAACTACGAGCTGGGAGAAGACATGAATGCTTCATTCCCTTTCTCTACACCGCCATAAGCCGCTTTCCCATCTGGCTGTTCCTGACTAATAGCCTTTGTAACAAATCAGTGATTTAGTGAGTAAGTGGATTTCCTGAGTTCTGTGGGTTTCCTGATTTCTGTGAACCTATCTGGCATATTAATGGAACCTGCGAAGGGGGTCTTGGGAACCTCTGACTTATAGCCAGTAAGGCAGGAGACTGGTAACAGCCTAGGTTTGTGACTGGTTTCTGAAATGGAGGAGACTGAGTCCTTAGCTTGTGTCACCTGATGCTCTCTCTGAGTAAACAGTGTCAGAATTAACTGAGCTGAGTTTAATTCTCCGATACCTGGCTGGTTGGTGGGGAAGCCTTCACACACCCATATCAGAAATTTGCCTCAGAATAATAACTATATTAATTACCAATTTGTTTTGATTTCTTGATCTAATTTATGAATGAGCTAGACCCCTTACATTTGATATTATGTTTAATTCTCAAATCATATATTAGTTACCCACATTTCCTACATGAGGAGATAAGAGGAATTAGAATATTTGCCCAAAATACACATCTGAAAGTGGCAGAGGCACAGTTCAAACCCAGTGCTTTGTGTCTAAACAGTAAGGGAGTCATTGTCCTCCTCATTACCACTGTGGAGAGCATTCGCTTCACAAAAGGTTCAGGCTGCTTGGGGTGATCACACAGACCTTTTATATGGTCTTTACCTCAGATTATGTCTCTCCCCAGCACTCTACTGCAGTTTTCTTTTAATTTTTATTTTTGAATTACCATTGTATTAAAACAGTTTTTTTAAAGATTTATTTATTTATGCATACAGAACTGGGATACAGGTCAGAGGTGCAGGGGTGGTAAGAGAATTCACCAGAGACAGAGTGGGGAGCAGAACAGACATAGATTGACAAAGTATACTGCTGAGGGGAGCAGCAGGTGGGTCAGAAGAGGTCTGCAAGCAACATTATCAATATGGCTTTACAGTATACAAAAACCAAAAAATTGACCCATCTAGAGACCTACTATTAGTCAAGGAAGTGGCCTACATGAGATATTTCCTGTCATGAAGGAATATATTTCTTGAGAAGTCAAGGAAAACAAAAAAAAAAAAGCTTGCAAATGATACAGGGGGATGTAAATCAGATTGTGTTCCTTATCTTCAAATTAGTTAAGACACATTGGAAAGACTTACTGGAGAGTTGTAGCTTATTTTCAAGAGAAGTGAATAGTATCTGATGAAGGATATTTTGAATAGAAAAGAGGCTAGAGCAGAAGAAGCTCCATCTCTCCTGCCTTCAGAAGCACTGCCTGAGATGATACTTTTCTTAAATCTCCAGTACAAAGTGAACCAGAAAAATCTTTTACTAAATGTAATTCTCATTAAATAATTATCTTCATTACTAAGTTGTGAGATTTTGCTGTGTAAAATTAATGTAGTGTGGTCAAGGTAAAATGGTTATGATTAATACTCTGCTGTGATTTTAATATCAAATATAATAGAAAATGGAAATTATGATCAGAAGATATTCTAACTTTTCATTGTCTTTTACCAAATTCCATTTAGTATTTTATTTTAGTGTAAAGTGAGAGTTAAGAAATTCTAAAGGGGTCTTGCTAATGGCCTAGGGGTTAAGTCTCAGTGCTATCATTAGTATGGCTTAAGTCTGATCCCTGGCCAGGGAGCTAAACCACAGATGGCAAAGCAAATTTCTCCTGTATCACCTGCTACTCCCCTCAGCAGTATTTTTCAGAAAAATCCATCTTCTCTGCTTCCCATTATGTCTCTAGTGAGCCCTCCCATCCCCCACACCTCTGGCTTACCTCCCAGTTCTTCTATTCAATATTAAATGAAATCTTTAAAAAAAGAATTTCTAGAAAGTAACTCCACATACTTGGAGATAATTCTGAAATGAGGGCACTTGACTAAAGGAGATGAGATTTAAGATAAAAATGTACCCCTTTGACACAATTCAAGAATAAGTAGGTAGGTTTGTAGACATGAGGGATAGGAAAAGAAGAGAAAGAAAAGCAGCAGGGAGAAAGGGGGAGGGATGGAGTGAGAGAGAAGGAGAGAGAGAGCACAAAGACCTGTAGTACTATTCATAATTCTTCTAAAAGTATCTATTGAATACCCCAGATATAGCTCAAAGCCTTTCTTGGGTAAGAGTCATTTTGAAGCCCTAAGTTTTCAGCAGGAAGGGCATCATTTGGCAGGGATTTTCTTTCTTCTGTTTATTGAAATTACACTTAAAGATCTTAAATTACATATTTTTTTCTGAATTTAAAAAATTATAAGGAGGGAGCTTTTATTCAAACCATCTATGTGTGCTTGATATTAATCATATAGCACCATCAGGGATATAGAAAATATATGAGGTATTGGCACTGCTAATCAAGGAGTCCAAGTATAGGAATGTGAAAGTCTTTTTATTAGATTAATAGACAACTACTACCGCAATGTACTGAATTTTGTTACATTTGTTCTACATGAAAAGTTGTTCTCATTCAGCTAAGATACATAAAACCATGCAGAAATAAGAAACAAAATAAGAAACCTTTCTTATTTTATTTGAGTTTAAACCTGTGTGAAACAATCTAGGTATTACAAGCTCCTTCGCAGGGGTACCACAGCAAGTGCTTGTGGATTTGTAGGAATAATCGCTGAAGGGTAGCCAAAGAATTGGGCTTCAGACTACAGATAAAAGTGGGGGTGCACTTTGATTTTTCTACAAAGTGCATATCTTGCCTACTCAAATAACTAGCATGCCTTATATGTATATAATTAACTGCTAAATGTGTAAAATAAATAATGAACAAAGCAGGGAAGTAAATTACAGAAGTCAATAAAAGCAAAAGTAATTGAAGGAAGTGACAAGGATAAAAAATGTATTCTATACTTTTGGCAAAGCATAGGCAACAATACAGAAATGAAATATCGGATGAATATGTGTAGATTCAGGGTAAAGTGACATACAGGAGAAAATACTTGGCCAGAATACTGTAGCTTTTACATGAATATGTAGTTTTAGGTGAGAAATTTGCAGAAGTTTTTCCCTACATGTCTTGCGTGTCTGTGCTGCAAACCTGCAACCACAGTGTTTTGGGTATCACAGTGTTCAGGTCAAGGAAGTGTATCTTACTTGGGCACTTTCAGTCAGTGACTGAGCCCAGCAGGCTGATTGGGTCTGGTCATTTCTGCCCAGTTTCCTCTTACAGGCAGTTTTTGTGTTGATTGTCTCCATCAGATTGACCAAGACATTCTTGGAGCTGACCCATCTCAGGCTCTTCCTACTTAATCATCCTGTTTTTCCCTTCTCCGTTTTTCAAGTTTAGCCCTTTATCATTGTCTTAAGTTTTTCCTTGACCGCTTTTGCTCCCTGCCTGCTTAATTCTCACAGGTATTCTCTCCAGTAAACCTCTTCTATTGAACTTCTCTTTGCATCTGCTTCTTGAACTGACAAATGATTTCAAAGAATCCTTTTCTTCTCTATAAACTATCTCCACTGACAAACCAGAATGTTCTCCTAAGCCTTAAAAATCCCTGAAATGTGCAAGCATGTTTTAAGGATTAGTTGTCATATCCTCTTGAGACAAACTAATTCAACAATATAGACAGTATAAGTCAGGTGGGACTCAGAAGAGGTTAATTTGGCTGATGATAGTGAGAACACACAGTTTGTGTGACTCAGACCAGTGGATTAAGCTGAGTGGACTCACAGGTTAGTAGTTTATGTAAGAAAACAGTGGGGGTGTATCTGATAGGAGCAGTTATACCACCAAAGGAAAGGCTACAGTTGAAAAGCCTGAATACTACTCTTCCCAAATCAGGATTTCCTCTGAAACCCTTCTGAAAAATGACCTAGAACAAGATCTACGTACTGGTAGCAGTGTGCTGGTCGCCATGAAAATAAGTATCAGTCTGATACCCACTTTGAAGGATAGTAACTAGAATGTTGAGATTTTTTTTTTTTACCATTATCTAAATAATTTCATCTGTCACGAAAAAATAAAAATATTTGGAAAATATTGAGGCTGGAACATGTAGAGAGTCAACCAAGGGATCCAGGAGGGCCTCAGTGGGATTTTTTTTTTTTTTAAGATTTATTTATGCATACAGAACTGGGCCAGAGGTGCAGGGGCAGTGAGAGGCTTCACCAGAAACAGAGTGGGGAACAGAACAGGCAGACTGTCGAAGTGCACTGTTGAGGGGAGCAGCAGGCAGGTCAGGAGAGGTCTGCCATGCCATTTGGATACCTTCGGGGCCGGGGATCAAACTTGCACTGAAGTGGTTGCAGTGCTGCGTCCTAACCCGTTGTGCCACTAGGGAGGACCCATCAGTAGGATCTTTACTCTTTCTCCTTGGGCTCTCTGTGGCGTCCCCTCATTTCCTGAGGGGTAACCATTCTCAGGTAGCCATTTTGCCATAGCCATCCTCTCACCAACATTGTTTTCAGACACACCCGGCCCTCTGCATGAGGGTGTTCTTCTAGATACAGTCTCTCAGCTCAGGTGTACGCATGTACGCATGCCCACAGCATATTCCAGGTGTCTGCTGTTAGGCACATGAGCTCTGCCCACATTCTCAGGCGCCTCCTGCATTCAAGGCCTCAGGTGACAGCCACAAAGGCCAGTGGCATAGGAGCCTGAGTGTCTTCATTCACCCTACAGAATGCTAGTGTGAATACTGAAGATTCATTTTTAAAGCTATTTGGTATTCTGATTTTATTTTGCTTATATGCCAAAGGTCATCCGAAGTTAACCTATTAATATCTGTCAATGCATGTTTTAGAAATATATTCAATATTTAAGTAACAGCATCAGTCAAACATTTGGGAGTAATCTTGAAAAATATATACCTCATGCTCTTTCAATAAATTCTAGCTAAATTCTCACTGCAAGGAAGAACAGAATATTAGTTTTACAGTTGAAAGTTAAAAAAAAAAGTGCTTCTACGCATTAACATGAACTGAAATTAATTCATTTAACCATTTTTATGTTCTTATAAAATCAGAAAGTTGTTTACTTTTCAAGATGAAACATTTTACATAAATTTCGCATTACTCTGACAAAGCCATGACAGGAGCACCATTTTTAGATGACACTGAACAAGTGGGCTTAGAGAATTATTAACTAAATTTAATAATAATTACCTTAATAAATTTTCTTTTTTGCTTTTTTCTGACAATAACAAATAGAGTTAAACTGACAACCTTTAAAGCTTCAAATTAAATGAAATGTCAATAGTTTTATGTTGCTTGAGACATTTAGGAGAACTTGTCCATGAAACTACAGAATGATGGACACTACAATAATTATAAATGTCAAGACAGGGAAGCTAGTGTTTGATGCAAGAATTATTGTCTTTGTTTATGCTGAATATGGACATTTGCTAGTGCAAATGAGAAACGCCTGTGTTTCTCCTGGTATAGAAGCCATTAGCATTGTTTTATCTTTTTGTTTGGAACTATAGAACTCTGACGCACATACGTACACACACATGCACATATATCTGTATCCATATATATGTATAAGATGTGTATGTGTGTGTATCATGATTTAATTAATTTATCTGTGGTGGGCAACTTTCTCAGCAGAGGGCAGCAGTTGTGAGCATGCACTGAAGCCACTTCCAGGGGCTGTCAGATGCCATGGGATATGGTTCCTGCACATGGCCTCATTTCACCACTACCTGTAGAGGTGTCTTGTGTCATCTTACCCCTGTGGATGACCCTAGAGAGGTCAGCAAATGAAGAACACATGTAGCTGTCAAATTACAGAGCCAGAATCCCCATTCAGGACCTGCTGTATGCACTGAACCCCAGCTGCAGCTCTGTCCTTGCTAACAGGCCTATGTTGAGTACCACAATCATGATAAGTACAAATTGGAGACTGGGAGTCAGCTGAAGTAAGAGCTTTTGGGGATGCTTTCACACTTCAAAACAAAAAAAAAAAAACAAAAAACTGACTTCTGGAAAATAAGACTGATTTTTTAATATTTTTGATGGGAATGCTTAAAACAAGGAAATTAAAACTTCTTACTAAATTAATCCCTGAAATCATTGTTATTGGACATTAAGTGTGATTTGAGTTCTTTTTTCCCAGAAAATAAGCACTTGATTGTCAGACCTCTATTAGGTTCTGAGCCTTAATGACATATATTTGTACATATTAAATGGCATTTCGGTGAAAAAACAGTAATATGAACCCCTGGTCTAATTTGGAATGTCTTCCATTTGAAAAATGTGAATTTGCATGGAACCACTTGATTTTTTGTTTTTGAACTTTTCCTCCATGGATAGAATTGAAGATAACATTTTCCCTTTTTATAAAGGAATACAAAGTGAATGTGTTATTATGAACTGATGTTTAGTAATAGAGACAAATTCAAAACAATAATGTCTATCATAAGCCTAATTTTAAATAATCTTAGGAAAATGTATACCTACTATGTTCTGATGCTATAAACATTGGTTTTCAAGATGTTTTAAGTTATTATTTTTCCTCTTTTCAGAGCTGCTTCTTTGGGGCAATCTATTTTTGATGACTTCCTCGAACTATGGCTGAATGTTTTTTCTCTAGTCTTCCAAGGACAAGTATTTTACTTTTGGAGTCACTTCTAAATTCATGCATTTTTTACCTTTGGGGACTGTTTTGCATATGAGAGCAAATACATTTAAATAGATTTAAACCCAAGTAGAGCTCATCACACTTCGCCCCATGAATACTGACAATGTAAGAAATACCTTATCTGTAGCTAAAATATCAGGTCTAGGCTGAAAATCTAGAGGAAACATTTTTTTTTTTTCAAACAAATGAGAAAAGCAGTTTATGGAGCTCCCTTGTTGACCTCAGCAGCTGAGCTGAGCTGAGCTGAGCTGAGCTGAGTTGAGCTGATAGTATTAATT
>NW_004567115.1:15280805-15288090 GCF_000260355.1 Condylura cristata
TGGCCTCATTTCACCACTACCTGTAGAGGTGTCTTGTGTCATCTTACCCCTGTGGATGACCCTAGAGAAGTCAGCAAATGAAGAACACATGTAGCTGTCAAATTACAGAGCCAGAATCCCCATTCAGGACCTGCTGTATGCACTGAATCCCAGCTGCAGCTCTGTCCTTGCTAACAGGCCTATGTTGAGTACCACAATCATGGTAAGTACAAATTGGAGACTGGGAGTCAGCTGAAGTAAGAGCTTTTGGGGATGCTTTCACACTTCAAAAAAAAAAACTGACTTCTGGAAAATAAGACTGATTTCTTAATATTTTTGATGGGAATGCTTAAAACAAGGAAATTAAAACTTCTTACTAAATTAATCCCTGAAATCATTGTTATTGGACATTAAGTGTGATTTGAGTTCTTTTTTCCCAGAAAATAAGCACTTGATTGTCAGACCTCTATTAGGTTCTGAGCCTTAATGACATATATTTGTACATATTAAATGGCATTTCGGTGAAAAAACAGTAATATGAACCCCTGGTCTAATTTGGAATGTCTTCCATTTGAAAAATGTGAATTTGCATGGAACCACTTGATTTTTTGTTTTTGAACTTTTCCTCCATGGATAGAATTGAAGATAACATTTTCCCTTTTTATAAAGGAATACAAAGTGAATGTGTTATTATGAACTGATGTTTAGTAATAGAGACAAATTCAAAACAATAATGTCTATCATAAGCCTAATTTTAAATAATCTTAGGAAAATGTATACCTACTATGTTCTGATGCTATAAACATTGGTTTTCAAGATGTTTTAAGTTATTATTTTTCCTCTTTTCAGAGCTGCTTCTTTGGGGCAATCTATTTTTGATGACTTCCTCGAACTATGGCTGAATGTTTTTTCTCTAGTCTTCCAAGGACAAGTATTTTACTTTTGGAGTCACTTCTAAATTCATGCATTTTTTACCTTTGGGGACTGTTTTGCATATGAGAGCAAATACATTTAAATAGATTTAAACCCGAGTAGAGCTCATCACACTTCGCCCCATGAATACTGACAATGTAAGAAATACCTTATCTGTAGCTAAAATATCAGGTCTAGGCTGAAAATCTAGAGGAAACATTTTTTTTTTCAAACAAATGAGAAAAGCAGTTTATGGAGCTCCCTTGTTGACCTCAGCAGCTGAGCTGAGCTGAGCTGAGCTGAGCTGAGTTGAGCTGATAGTATTAATTCAGATTCAACAAATTATCTAAGTAGGTTTGTAATTGACATCACTGTTATAATTCCACAAGTGTCCACAGGCACTCCCACTCTTTTCAATATCCTCAAGTTATTGATTTTGGAATTGGAATTGGAACTGGAATTGGAACGTTATAGCAGCTTTGCTATACCATCTTTCTCAGGGTGCCTCTTTTTGCAGCATTTGATGGAGAATATTTTATTCTCATCTTTAGTAGAAGAAAAATGATCCAGGTTGCAAAAATCAGTTCTTTAAAAGCTTACATCTTGTGCCAAGTTTTTGGTTTTAAATGTTAAAAAGTAAATAGTTTTGATGGACTCATTAATTAAATGGCAATGATGCCATTCAGCTTTTTATAATGACTTTAATTAATAAAATCTGTGTGTACAACAAGCAAGAAACTTAATCTTTCAAAAAATTGGAATGGAATTTTTAAAAAGTTTTCAAACTACATTGTTAAACTCATCTCTAGCTCCATGAAGGTGTAGGATACAAGATCTTTTGAGGGTTACCTATAATTCAAAGAAGGAAGATAAGTCAACACTTTAGAAGATACTAGGAGATATTTACCAGTCATTTATTTATACTATAATGTTACAATTTAAAAATAAAAGTACAGAAATGGTTTACTTTCAAATGAGTAATAAAAGTTTTAACATAAAAAATAAAATAAATTGCATAGGATAAGTTCAACTTAAAATTGCATTCCGTTAATCACTATGGTTATATTTCTATAAGCATAGTTATATTAAAATAAAGTTTAAAAAAATCCTGAAAGCTTTTGTTGAAGTATTTCTGGTTTGCTAGGGATTTGGAGCCTCTCACAAGAAACAGTGCCAAGTACCTACCCGTGGGTGAGACAGCCTCCCATCCAGAGAAGCAGGCCAGCCTGGGGTGGCCCTGGGTCCTCTGACTACCGCACACTCAAGTGCCCACAGGGAGGGAGCTGAGCAAAAAGTTCATTAACTTCCATTCATTACACCTGGCGATGTCTGACCCTCTGCTTCTGTCCAACTTGCTAACAATCAGCTGCTTGCCAAGATGATTAGCTGCCTCACCTGCCCATCTTGGACTCTTTTCCCCGTGGTTCACGTGATCAGGTAAACTATTTAGCTTGTGCTGGGCCAGATTCACCGTCTCACTCCAGAGTCAGTAGCTGGCCTCTGACAAACTCTACCGCGCCATGAGCTGCTGATACATCATCTCCTTCCTTGTTCTAAGAGAAGGAAGGATAGGACAGGGGTTTTAGAACATGCACTGTTTCATTTTTCTCCATAAATACTGTTCTATTGCTAGAAGTGATCTCACGGGGAACAGGTGAAAGGAAGTTCAGTGACTTTCCAGTTCACAGAGGTCCCAGCATCTGACCCTCTGGCTGGGCTCTTCAGTGGCACCAGTGGACCGCAGGGCACACCACCTAGCTCCATGGTTACCCTAAAACTCTGGCTACCTGGGCCTTGACTCCAGGACACATGGAACAAACAGACCTACCTGCTCCAAAAGTCCAGTCCACCAGGGTTAGTTCTTTCACCTAGTGCACTTGGGAGGATCTTCTGCACCAGCACCTGACAGATGGCCCCAAGCAGGAGTCCCAGCCATCTGCATCCCCATCATGGAGCCTCCAGCGTCTTGTGCATCCTGGGATGTGAGGTAGGTGCATTTCTATTTCTCTGGTCCCAGCACCAAACACTGGGGTGCCAAGATAGAAGGCATCCAGGCCTTGTGGTTCGCTCTCTATGGGCTCCACCACGAGAATGTTGTGTGGTTTTTGTTAGGGTGCGCTAAGGGCCATTTGGTGCCCCAGGTCTTTGGGGACCCTGTTCATCTGAGGCCAATTAAATTTGTGTTATTTCTGGTCTTCAGTTGGCATTTGGGGGACGGCACCTAGTGGGCATGTCTGAATTAAGTGCTGTTAATTTTGTGCCTTTTTTTTTTTTTTTCAATTTACCCTTCTCAGTAGAGGTCTCCTTTTAAAATGCATCTTCAGTTACAGTTTTTCTCGGTGTATGTAGAGACAACTGTGTACGTAGAGCTCTCTGTGAAGCACCACTTGGGGCTGTTGACATCAGTCTCAACAACACCTATCTTTGCTGCATAGAGCAGCTCTTGCTGATAACTTGCTGTGGGGAGAACATCCTGCTCAGGCTAATTGGAGAGAGGACGCTCTAGAATTAGACGTCATTGAGGTGTCTGTGACCCTTACTTATGTGTGGAGTCGTTTGTACCCATCTATCTGTTAACATGGTGTCAGCTATCTTCCCTAGAATTCTAGCATTCCATGGGCTTTGTGGGAAAAGTGCCTCAGGAATCATAAGCAGCTGACCGAAGTTAGTCAGGTAGCACGATTTTGCCCACAGCATTCAGCTGTTTCTGCAGGTCTGAGGTGCTCCTGCCTGTTTTGTGAAGAAGTCATTTCTCCTGAGAGTATGCTGGCTGTTTTCAAGGACCTTCCCTCTCAGTGTTCTGGCTACTCTCAAGTACCATCTCTCTCAGCTCATCTGTGGTTGTCTAAGATGTTGGAACATGTTTAGGTTCTAGCCTTGTCACATATGAGTGAGAAAAAGTATTTTGGTCTTTATTCTCAGTGAGATGTTAGTTTGCCTGGAAGACCAACAAGTAAGCAGCCCTGTGCTACAAAAGGAAGATTATTTTCGCTTTCCCAATAAACCTGTATTCAGTGCCATTTCTAGAAGGCTTCCAGCTCTGAGATTTGATACAGCAGTAAAAAAGATGGACTTCAGGGAACCTGGAGCCAGATAAGGGATCTGCAGAACTGAAGGCCAACTATATAAGCTAATTATATGTGTGTACACCTGTTTGTTTTGTTTTGTTTTTTTTTTCCTGGCAAAATGAAGGCATACAGTAAAGAAAACTTGATAGCACAATTCTGCATCCTATCACATGTTGGTAAAGGTGCAGCATCAAAATTTCAAATTGGTGCAGGCTTCGGCTGCACCTATGATACAGAAATGGCTCCTGAGCATAACTTCAAATTGTATTGCAGAAAGTGAAGTGGGTAGATATGAGAAGATATGCTCTGGTTCTTCCAGTGAGGAGAAGGAGCTGTGATTTTTTTCTAGTATATTAATTTCAAGTTCATAGCAAGGTGGTAAAACATGTGGCTTAATTTCTTTGTGTTTTCTGTGAGTTCATCTGATTAAAAATAAAGCTGAACTGATCCCACAATACATGGATTCCACAAATGTGCTCTTAATTGCAACAATGAACAACTCTCTTATTAAACATAACCAGGTAATTCCTGTCATTAATTTTACTGTGAATCAAAAGCATTTGCCTCAGACTAAATATACAGTGTAAAAAAAGGTTTTTCTTTAATCATAGGTAACATCTAGAAAGAATCTGATCACTTATTCCCTGTTATTTTTACCATTATTACATACTCCCCTGTTTTGTGATACAGTAACAGAATAAAGCCTGCCAAAGAATTACTATAATGTAACAATCGATTAAATATTTAGTATAATTTTCTAAAGGATGGGTAGTTTTCTTTTTGTTAATTTCTAAATTAAAAAATGTTTATTGAAATAAGTTAGGATACCTCAGGAAAGAATATTATGTAGACTATCTTTTCATGCATTTGTGTGTGTGAGAGTGAGAGAGAGAGAATATTAACCACATATACATCACTTTTGGTATAAACTAGAATTTAAATACAGTTTTAAAATGTTTCAAGAGTTAAATTGCTGGATTCATATCATATACACTCTCATGGATAAGTCTGTCCTCTTATACTTGCATTCAGTTTGGGGGGTGGGGCATTCAGTTTGGGGTGTGGGGGTAGGGAATGGAAATTTCCACATCAAAGATGCTAAATTTTCAGCAATTTTAGTAAATGATAGTCTTATTAAAAGAATGCATAGTTGCATGCAATAGAAAAATATTTTACAGTGCTCAAGTTTTTTGTGCTTTTATCTTTTGGCATAATGAGCAGGCAAAGTTGTATGTTATTCTGTACATCAAAGTGAGGTCTGTCCACTGCAGTTAAGACACAAAATTACTTTGCCATGGAGGTCTACCGGCAGCTACACAGTATGATCACACTTACCCACTCCCTAAAATTATAGCTAAATGCAGGCTACCACTAATTCATTCTTCACCTCCTTTGATTTTTCATGTTGAGAAATTTTTTTCATTCTTTCACTTAACAAAATTTTATTGAACTTATATCCAAGGCACTGTACTCCTATTTAAATATTTTTAATTAATTTTATGTTTACATCATTCTTCATTTTGTGCCTTTTTCCATCTCGATTATTATTTTGAGAATTTAACATAGATTTATGTAGTAGGTTGAAATTGACTCTTCACTCAGCCCGATGTCCCTGAGATTTTGTCAAGTTATGTGCTATTGTTTATTCCTCCACACTTCTGTATTATATTCCATGATGTGGGTATACCACAATTTAAAACCATTTATTTTTTAGGGATTTTTTTTTCAGATTTTGCTAATTAAAAATGAAGATGTTGTGGAGAATTGTGTACAAGTTTTTTCGTGTGGACGTAGGTAAACTTTTTTTTTTTTTTTACTTCACATGTAAATAGCTGGAAGTGCAATTATTGGGTTGCATGGTGTTTAGTTTTCTAGAAATTATTTAGCCACCTAACTGTGTTCCACAGTAATTGTAACATTTTACATCAAATGTAAATGAAATATGAGATCCATTTTTTTTTTTTATTTAAGATTACAACCTAAGCTTAGGAAAGTAATTTCTCATAGAGAGCATAAGTTTGGGTTATTTTCTTGTCCATTCTATGTCTTTGTTTGTTTCTTTCTGTGTGCATGTGTATTGAGCTCAGTCACATCTAATGTAATTACTGGAATGTAATGGTTTTTAAATGTACTGTTTTCAATTTAAGATCTACTTTTTTTTTTTTAATATCCATTTACTTTATCTTCCTATGGGTTACTTTGACAGTAGCTAGAATTCTGTTTAAACACAGCACTTTTGAATATATTTCTTTTCATAGTTTTAGCCTTTATGTATTACATGACATATAAGTAACTGCAAAACCTGCAGTTAGGTGTTGACATTTTATTAGCTTAAGGGAAGTATAGAACTATCTCTCTTCACTTTATCATTTCCTCATTCATAATATAAATATCTATAATTCCTCATATATATTGACAACCATATTCAGTGTTCCATTTTTGCCTCAATATCTAACATTTAGAAATGTCAGGATAAGAAGGAACATCTATTGTTCTTGGCCATAGTTTTGTGCATATTGCATTACTTATTCTTATGACTCTAATATGATTTGCTTTTTTATTATCTCTTCAGAGAATTTATTTCACCATATTTTTAGAAATCTCTTTGTGAGCAACTCGCTTCATTTTCCTTTTCCTAAGTGTGCTTGTTTTTCTCTCAGTTAAAAATATTTTGGCTGGACAGAAGAGTCTCAATTGAAAGTACATACTTTAGATAACCTCTTGTCACCTCCTAATGAGAAGTCAGCTTGGAGTGATACAGCCACATGCCAGGAAACACCCAGGATCTATGACCATCCCGAGAGACTAGAAAGGGGCAAAGAAGGAGACTCTGCTCAGTCTCATTGTGACCATCACCTGCTGATATCTTGATGTATCATTACTCAGCTCATGGTGGAAATATTTCTCCACTTGGCCTCTGCCAACCAAGGGAATGGCAGCCCCACCTTGAAGCTGTCTTGCCTGTCACTTCTGTAATTGGCAGGTTTGTCTGCCGACTGCTCCCCACATAGCCTCTACTGACTTAATGAGAGGGGGGTGATTTTATAAATGCTAACCTGTAGTGAAAGTGCTGACTTTCTACTAGATACCTGTGACACCACCTTGACATGAGGAGAAGGGGATGCCTCATTACCACTGCATAAGAGTAGAGGTAGCAGTCCCACTCCCCAAATGGTCTACACTGACAGCATAGATAGGAATGAAGGCTCATCAGCACCTGGAAAGTGCAAATTCTACTACACCTTTTTGAATAACATTCCAGTCAAGAGGTTGGCACTTCTTTACAACTTGGCAAGGGTAAAAGTCAAGACTTCACATTCAGTCTT
>NW_004567115.1:15288251-15306536 GCF_000260355.1 Condylura cristata
GTCTGTTGCTGTTTCCCTGTTGCTGCTTTCTCTATTATGTAAAACAAAACAAAAGGATCACAAGTAGTCTGGAACTGTCTTTTTTCATTATTATTTTTTTTTATTTATCCAAGGTATTTTCTGATTGTTTTCTCTATGATGGCCAGTGTTTAGCAGGGGAATTTTGAGAAAATATATTTATCTTCCTAGTGAAAGTTTCTCAGAGTTCTAAAGTTGAAATTGCAGCAATGATCTTTTTTAAGATATTATAATTTAACTCATCTAGTTTCATCTACATTTGAAATGACTAATCTTTCTAATAAAGCATGCTGTTTTACTAATTTTTAAAAAAGATTTATTTATGCTTACAGAATTGGGGTACAGGTCAGAGGTGTGGTAGGTGAGAGGATTCACCAGAAACAGAGGAGCAAAACAGGCAGATGTACTGAAATACACTGCTGAAGGGAGCAGCAGGCGAGACAGGAGAGGTCTGCCACACATGTGGGTCAGCGCCCTGGCTGGGAATCAAACTTGTGCTGCAGTGGCTTCTGAGAACTTCATAATGCGGTGCTTTAGCCCATTGCACCACCAGGGAAAGTCCTGTTTTACTAATTTTTTATCATCTGACATTTTTTACGTTAGGCAAAAAAAATTGGGCGTAGTGTCTTTACTATTAATCTGTATAATGACCTAAATTATTTGCCCTTCATAGTTATTTTTACTGTCATTCTATTTATGTATTTGTCTTTTAACATTACCCTCTGTAAGAAATATCTCAAATTGTTTCCCATTACATTGATGGTTTCTACAGTATCAAATGTATCTTTTTTTATATTGTATCTGGCACTACCTGTAAAGTTTATTTGTAATCCTGATTTAAATCAATTTCTTTATGATCACAAATGTTACTGTTTTTTGTTCTGTCTTTATCCAGAATTACTCATTTAATGTTAATTAGGAATTCCATTGGTAGTCCTCATTGTTTTTCTAGATGTTGCTGGATTTTCTCCTTTGAGATATTTTGTTAGGTTCAAGCTTATTTAAGAATCCTTTTATTATGATTTACTTATAATCTGTGTTTTTCCTTCTTAAAGAAGCAAGAGCAGCCAAAAGCAGTACTAAGCAAAGAACACCATTTTTGGTTCCCCTTTGCCTATTTCCCATTGCAAACTTATATGTTTACTTACTCTTTATTTTATTTTATATTTATTTTTAAAGATTTATTTATTCATAGAGAGCTGGGGTATAGGCCAGAGATGCGGAGGGTGAAAGGATTCACCAGGGACATAGTGGGGAGCAGAACAGGCAGATCGACAAAGTACACTGCTGAGGGGAGCAGCGGGCGGGTCAGAAGAGGTCTGCCGTGCCATGTGGTCACCTCTGGGGCAGGCTGGGATAGAACTCTTGCGGAAGTGGCTTAATCTTCTTAGTGCAGTGCTTTAACCCACTGAGCCACTAGGGAGGGCCCAATTTACTCTTTATTTTTAATCTACAACTAACATGGCTGAATCTCTCAAATGCTTGATGCTTGGATTATTCTCTACAAAACAGATTTTAGCTCCTACTCTCTGTTTCAGTCTAATCATAATACCATAGAAAAATACCATAGTATCTTAAACAGTAATATTCTATTTTCTCAGTTTTGAATTTGAAGTCCAAGATCAAGGTGGCAGCAGAGTGCTTATTTGGTGAAGCCTCTCTTTATATCTTGTGGACAATAACTTTGTTGCTATCTCCTCACATTATCTCTGTGTTACAGGAAGAAAAAGAGCTCTCAGGTCTCTTTTGTCTTGACAAGGACTCCAGTCCTGTTACATTAGGCCCCATGTTTAAGACCTCATAAACATTAGCTATTTTAATACCCCCTCTCCAAATACACTCACAGGGGGGCCACAGTCCCTTCATGGTGTGTCAACACTGTAATTGTGTAGTTCACATAAAATTAATCTTTCCTCATATACATTGTTCCCTCAATCTAACCCTGGCACATTTTTTGAGGTTTCTCTCTCCCACAACATAAAAGAAGCACCCTTCCCCTCCCCTGCCACCAGCCAACACATCCATACACAGTCTTCCTTAGTGGTTTACTGATAGTTCTACAAAGACGGTGTTTGGGGGTGGGAGTAGGGCGTTTCAAAAAATCACAACTCTAATGCCTGGAAAAATGATTATACTGTTGGTTAAGGGAATAGCTTCCCATTTTATGTCAAACTGATTTTTGAGGCATGAGGCAGACTCAGTACCTTTCTACTCTCCTGTTACTTATATTTTCTAGTGATTTCTTTCTTGAGGAAAATTTGGATAGCCTGAGGGGAACAACACTGAATAACTTCCATTGAAAATTGTTTTTCAGTAATTATTTGAGCTATCTCCCAATTCTCCAAATTTTTCTGCTCCAGTTTTGTAGTGTAATGTTGGTTTTTGTCGTAGAAAGCTGGGAGAGGTTGTGTCAAGTGCTCATGCACATATGCCATTCAAAAGTAGATGTTGAAAAAAGGATTTTAACTGCAATATATTTAAACCAAACACTATTAGAATTTCACCAGACCACCATAATCACTGTCCACATAAAATGTCTTTTTCACACATTTTTTTTTTGCTCTAGCATTATAGTAGACAAAAGAACACTGCATTTTAAAATTTTAAAATTGTGTTTAAGAATAAGATAGATAGGCAGTAACTCATGAAAAAGAAGTAAATGCACAGGGAATAGCTGTATGTTGCTATAGGTGGATTAAGAAAAATATCAGAGCATATTCAACTTTAACCCAATGGCATTCCAGAAGATGCCATTAAAATGTGCCTTAAGCTATGGGGGGTTTTAGGCACAACATTTTTTTCCTTCCAGGAATTAATTTAATTCAATTGATGGAAAATTTGCCTTCTTCTGATTTGTACAGTAATCCCTTTGGTCTTCCAGAAATCAAAGTGCTGCATAACAGAGAAGGGGCTCATGTTGCACCATTACCAAAAAATGCAGTTTACTTTTATTTATAGTTTTATTGTGAATTTTGTAATTCCTTAGGCCAAAGGAAGTATAATTGTTGGGCTACATGAAATTCTGATGTCCAGTAACCAATCTGCCCATCCTCACCACCTTGGAAGGAACATTCAGGTCCCTGAATTATTCCAAGTGCCCTAGAAAAAAAAGTCAAAATGAGGAATTAAAGCAAAGCTGTCTTCTTTGTAAATTTTTAACATAATTTGAGTTTAAATCATTTGAGTCAATAAATAAGTCATGAATGTTTAATGTGAATATCTAATTGGAAAAAAGTAGCATGGTGTGACTTCTGAGGACTTTCATTTTGACAGTCTTATATGCTGGTAATTAAGAGATGTAGACCAATTATATCTTCCTCAAATATGCAACTTATTTGCAAATTTAATGGAATGAAAAATGTTTATAACTATTTATCTCCTTTCTACATTTGGTTTTTAAAATAGACCCTTGTTCTAATATTCTGAAATTAATAATGTAATGTATTACACTTTCAGATAGTTATCTGAAGTATTAAAAATATTAAACAAATAATTTCCAAACTTGGTTCTGGATTAAGCAACATACTATCAAGATAAACATAAATGGCATCACTAAGTGTATTCAGAATACTTAGGCGATTACTAATAGCAAAGGCTATTGTATAAGACAGTCATCTATTCAGAGTAGAAAAAATACATTACTATATTACTCTAAAATTAGGACTGCTGCTGTCCTTGGAATATTAAAATAATGCTCGAAGGGATTTGCCTACTTATATAAAAAGGAATAGTTAAACATCAAGCACCAATGCCTTCTAATGTTACTGATCTCTGAGCTCTCCTGGCATTCATAAACCATGATAGAAAATTCATTTCATGCTTGTCTACTCTGATAAAACTCATGACTGAATTGTTTGAAAATGCTGAAAACAGGAACTGATTTTAGGAATGTCCCAAAATATACTGGAACAAAAATAGGTTTGAGCAAGTGTGATGCTGGCCTACCTTCTGTGTCAGCTTGGTTAGAGCATTGGTAAACCTGGATATAACACAGAGGTGGTTTGTCTAAACAGATGTAAAATATGAACATCATTTTAATAATATATGTTCAACTGTGTTAGTATAAAAGTACATTTTAAAATTATGAAGTGTTAGGTGTCATTGACCCTAATTCTGTCTTTCATATTAAGCAGTGAAGACTAGGTTTTGTATCATACCCTGTGTACACATGAAAGATGAGAGTGTTCAATGGTTATTTACTGTAGTTTTCTGTAGAGTGTCTCATTTTAAGGACTGCTGATTTTCATCCTGGAGTATCTTCCAGGTAAATAAAACGTAGTTTTGGGAGTCAGAGGCTTTCAGAGAAACTGACTTCCATGAAATTACTCTTTGCTCATTTTACCTTCATAATAATCTGAACATTTTTTTTCCCAACCTTCTCTAACTGGAACTCTTCATCCACTAACCTTTTAAATATAACATTGCTTATTGTTTTGTTCCTGAAATTAAACTTTTTATATTCTGTATGTGAAAGCTGCATATTAAGTTCCATCTTTTTTATCCAGTTTCATACTGCAAACTGATTATTGGCCTGTCTTACCTTAAAATATCAAAAAGTTAAATTCACTGTTTTATTCTACCCTGAAAACTACTTTTTACTTCATTCCAGTATTAAATGACTTCTTCACAATAATCTATGACAAAATAGTTAAAAACTTAAATGAAAACAATTTAAAACTCTACCTCATAGTCAAGTTAGACATGACGATTGGCATGTATCCCCTCCTCAAAATATATGGAATTACTCAACTTTTTTTTTTTTTTTCCATCATCAATGTCACTGTCTTAGCTAATAATTTCCAACTCTTTGGCTTTACACTGGGATCTCTACAGTGGAATAGCAGTAAGTTTTCACAATATTCGACACTGCTCCTTAACTCTTTTCTTCAACTTGTAACCAAAATAGACTTTCTGAAATGAAAATTAATTAAATCACTCTTCTTTATAAGTGTACTCCTCAGTTGCTTTTAGAACACACTTCCAATTCATTAAGTGAGTATATAATACCATGGGTGTCCTGATCCGAACTTTTCTTCCAAGCATCACCACCCACTGATCTTCCTTTGAACAATATTACTACTTGCTTGATTTGCAGAGAACTGTGGCTTCCTTTGTGTCTTTCTAGGACACTCAGGTATAATGAAGATATGTCAATTTCTGCTATCATATGCTTAGTGCACAATTTTAGAAATGAACATTTTTCTTATTACTGAAATAAAGAATAACAAGACTAAGAATGCTTCTCTCTGAATCTCTAGACTTATAGAAATAGCTGGTATAGTAAAGATTTTCAACGTATTACTGTGAATGATAAATTACACTGATGGAAACTCTTTAATTGGAGGGTATGCTGTTGCTACTTTTTGGAGGTCTCATAATACAAAGATATCTGACTGGAGTTGACTACCTCTGAGTTGCTCTTCCTTTTGATTATTTGGAATTTGAGACACTTCACTGAAATTACATATCTTTAATCACTTTAAGAGGAGATTTGTGACATTGAAAATTATAGTAAAATCTACTAGAAAGGTTCTTAGGAAAAGTAGGATTTTAATTTCTTGAGTGCAGTTAAATTTAAAAGTTACAAATTAGCATTATCAACTAAAATTTGTTCAGGTGTAAGTAACTACTAGTGAATAACTGAATTTAAAGTGTTTTTTGTGTTTTGTATTTAATTTTCCCAAAGTAGGTTAAATTATAAAGTAAAAGTCTTCTTGGGCAGCTAAATTTGTTCTTATTTTTCTTACATATTCTAACCTCTGAACCCTGATTTAGTTATAGTTAATAGCTTTCATTGTCTTTTAATTTATTGGACTTGTTATGTTATAAAGCAACATTTAGCCTATAATTACAGATATTGAAAGAAAATTTAAATAGTATTAGCATAAATATACATGACAGTTTTGTTCTTTGAGTAGCTTAGGTCAATGACCTTTAAAATTTGCTGCTCACTGACAAAATAGCCACTATATATATGAACATAGACCTAAAATATTAATATTCACAAAGTACATTCTATATGTATAATTAAGATAATACTGACGGTTAACCATGAAAATAATTTTATGAGTCAACATTGCAACAAAATAGCTATTTATATTCTGAGTGATAGTAATAGATACCAAATATTAATTTTCTAACAATTTCCATATGGAAAATGAGTAAAAATGTTTATACTAATAAGCAGCCTTTTGACTCCAAGAAAGTCTCCCGCTTGGTAGTGGAGTGAACAAAACAAAGTTCTGTAGGAATTCACACCCTCTGCCCATTGCTCTGGTTTAATGAAAATTGATCTTTGTTACTTTAGCCAGTCATAAATATTTCTACTGGTGATGGGCTGAAGGGTGGATACTTACATGTAATACTTGACATCCCCTTTAGTGAATTAACTAAAGGATTAACTTTTGGGGAGTAGTTAGGTTAAAGGACCATGTTGCTCTGAAAAATTAGTAATTAATAAGCTTATTGCATCCTGCAATTGTTAAAAAAAGAATTATAAACTATCATGCATCGTTATCAGTTGATCAATTTTATATCCCTAGTGATTTTTAATTTCCACCCTAATAAAATTTTACTTACATTTACCAGAATCAAGTGATCAGAGTCTTAATTCTCTCCTGCTGGTTGCCTTGATCATCCTGTCTTTCTCCTGGAAGCATGTTCTTTTTCTTCTGTTTTATTATTCACAGTATGAAATTATCTCCACTTTTGTATTCCTAATTGTACATATTAAAGGTGCCTATAGGGCTGTGATAGTTAAACCATAGATTCTAACACAAGAATCCACAGACAAGAAGACTCGAGCTCATTTTCAGTTCTTCCCCCATAATATTGAGGGTGTTTTTCTTTTAGTAGAGGACTTTTACATTTAAGAAGAGGACAAAAAATGGTAGTTCAATCATGCCAATTCACTCTGTTACTCTATTTTTGTGTCCAGATTAGGATAAATAGTATAGGGGAATTCCAAAGGTCAAGCTGATAATTATATATTACTTTCTTAATTTAAGCATGTACACATATGGTCAGACCCTTCTAGTATTAGTAATATAGCTGGATTTTACTCTTCAATTTTTTTTCCTTTAATATTTCATAGTTTTATATTCACAGAAAAACTGAGGAAGATGTGGAGATTTCCTATATGCTTCCTGCTCACACATGCCTTTCTTTCCCACTCTAATATCTTCCTCCAAAGTGCTACATTTTTAAAATGAATGAACGTTCATTCTACATCACATCAGTACTTTACAATATTATTTTCTCTAAATATGGATTTGGACAAATGCATCATGACATGTATCCATCATTACAGTGTTTTGCATAGTATTTGCTTTAACCTAAAAATCCTCTTGCACTATTATTTCATCTCTCCCTTCCACCAACTCCTAGCAACCACTGGTCCTTTTACTGTCCCCATAGTTTGTCTTTCTAGAGTATCATAGAGATGGAAGCATATAGTATATAACCTAATTTAGATTGGCTTCTTTGATTCATGTATTTTCATAGTTTAATGGCTAATTTATTTTCAATGTTTAATAATCTACTTCTGAGTATGCCATATTTAATTTTCTACCTTCAAAAGAACATCTAAGTGATTTCCAAGTACTGACAATTATGCACAAAGCTGTTGTAAACGTCTAGGTTTTGTGTGCTTGTAAATTTTCAACTTTTTGATTAAATTAATTGAGGTGATTTCTTGATTGCATTGTAAGAGTTGGCTTTATTTTGTAAGAAACTGTCAAACTATGACTGTAACGTTTTGTTTCCCTTCAGTATTAAATGACAGTATGTGTTTTTCTTTATCCTTGTCAATATCAGATATTGTTTAGAATTTCAGTGTTACAGAATTTGTCTATTCTAATATATGCTGGTAGCTTATTGTTTTAATCTACCCTTCTCTGATGACATGATTCAAAGCATCCTATCATACATTTATTACCCATCTGTATGTTTTCTTCGATAAGGTTCTGTTATGGTCTTTGGACTTGATTTTTTAAAATTATGCTGTTTTTCTAAATTGTTCTGTTTTGAGAGTTATTTGCATATTTGATTTTACAAGATGTCTTTTGCAAGTATTTGTCTCTTGATATTGCTGATTGTCTTAAATAAAAATCCCTTTGTCTCTAGCATTAACTTCCCTTATATCAGTAACACTATAATGGGGAACATAACTTGATCTTTATGACGAAAGCACTTGTTACATAGGCCATTTATTATAGTACTGTGAATAATTTGTTCTTATGATGAATCTCCAGATAAAATTAGGGAGCATTGCAGTTTCTACTATGTTGAGCCTACTATGTTGAAACAGAACAATACCTTCTTCCTTATGTTATAAATAGCTACATAGCTTTATTTTTGTTTTTGTTTACTTGAAAATCAAGTATACTTGATTTTGAGTAATCTCTTTTAGACAGGGATTTTTTTTTTTAAACCAGAAATGTGGTCTTTATTTCTTTTAAGAATGTCTTACAGTGTTTGTTAAATGGGTCTTTCATGTCTTCTGTTAGCTTTATTCCTAGGTATTTAATACCCTTTGATGCTACAATAAATAAGATTGTTGTCTTGATTTCTTTCTCTTCTAGTTAATTTTTGGATATATGCATGCAAAAGACTTTTGTATATAGATTTTGTAATTTGCCCCTTAATTCTGCTGACTTGTTTCTAATATTTTGGTGGATTCTTTAGAGTTTCTTTCCAGCTTGGATTCCTTTTAAATCCTTCTCTTGCCTAATTGCTCTACAAGGACTGCCAATAATATGTTGAAAAGTAGTGGTGACAGTAGACATCCTTTTGTGTACCTGATTTTAGAGAAAAAGACTTCAGTTTCTCATCATGAAATATGATGCTAGCAGTGGTTTAGGCTTATATGTTGGCGTGTGTTATTTCTATTTATTTTACTAAGGTTTATATCATAAATGTATATTGAATCTTGGCAAGTGCTTTATTTGCATTATTTGTATTTTATTTTTGTTGTTGATATTATAATTTGTGTATTGAGCCATTCTTACATCACTGTGGTAAACCCAAATTGGTCATGATGCATGATCTTTCAATGTTTTATTGAATATAATTTTCTGCAGTTTCATTTGCATCTCTGTTCACCTAGGACATTGGTCAATAGTGCTCTTTGTTAATATCTTTGTCTCCTGTTGGTATCAGAGGAGTTTGAGATAGCTTTTTGAAGTTTTCTTAGAACTCACTGGTAAAACCATCTGATACTAGACATTTTTTTTTCTTTTGGCAGAAGACTTCTTGATTACTATAACAATGTCCTTGTTTGTAATTGATGTCAAGTTTTCTACTTCTTCTTGATTCACTCTTAGAATGTTGTGTGTTATAAGAATTTATCTATTTCTTGCAATTTTTTGTTTGTAGATATATATTAATAGAAGTCTCTTATGAGTGTCAGATTACCAAGTTTTCCCATTTTTTATGTGAATCTAGCTAGTTTAGTTTTTTTTTAAATTATTTCATTGATCTTTTGAACTTATAGATCCCTCTTAGTTTATTTCCACTCTAGCTTTTACTATTTTTTCTTTGAGTTTTTCCTTCTGAAAATTACTACTGAATTTTGGCTTCATGTGTTCTTTTTCTAGTTGCTTAATGTTGCTTACTTGGGTTCTTTCTTGTTTGTTAATATATACTTCCCTCTTTGTCCAGTTTTTGTTACATCCCAAAGATTTTGGTAGGACATGGCTTCATTTTCATTTTTCACTGGGTAATTTTAAGCTTCTTCTTTGATTTCCCCTCTAGTCCAAAAGGCATTCAATTTTGTGTTGTTCAGTCTCCAAATAACAGAAATTTATCCAGGTTTTTGTAGTTAATTTCTAAGCTTGATACCATTGTGAACAGAGGATATACTTGATAATACAGTTTCAATTTATTAACACTTGTTTCATGACCCAAGATGGAGTCTATCCTAGAGTACATGTACATTCAACTTTTCTGGGATGTAATGACAAATATTTAGGCCTATTTTGTTTTAATTCTTCAATTATTACTTTTGTTTCTTTATTTTCTGTTTGGTTGATCTATTCATTAGTGTAATTGGGAAGTAGAAGTTCCCTATCACTACTAAGTTATGGCCAATCTTTGTTTTCTTTAGGTTTGTTATGTTCTTATATATATCTTGGTACTACTTTATTGGATGCACATATATTGATATGTTATATCTCCTGATTTATTTACCCATTAATCATGAAATAATATCCCTCCCTATCTCTTGTACCTTTTTTAAAATTTTATTTTTAGTTATTTATTTTTTACATCATTCTTCATTTTGTGCATTTTATCATCTTGGTTGTAATCCCCGTGGACTTCCTACCAACAATTCATCTGTGTGTGATCACTATTGTCCCGTGTACTCTTTCCCACCCCCTCCCCCACAGTTTTGATCCCATTGCCCTCTCCACCCCCATAAAATGTCAAAATGTCTTTGGTATATAGTTGTTCATTGTTTTTTTGTTTTTTTCTTTATTATAACTGCTTTTTCCCCCCTGATCTCTTATGCTCCTGCTATGAGTGAAACCATCCAGTATTTTTCTTTTTCTTTCTGGCTTATTTCACTAAATATAATTCCAGCTCCATCTGTGTTGCTGCAAAAGGCATAAGTTTATCTTTTTTTGATTGCTGAGTGATATTTCATTGTGTATATGTACCACATCTTTTTAATCCATTGATGTATTTTTTGGGTATTTGGGTTGATTCCATGTGTTCTCTGTTGTAAATAGATGAGCAATAAACATGGGGATGCAGATGTCCTTTTGCATCAATGTTTTTGTCCTTTGGGTAGATATGTAGGAGTTGCTGGGTCATATGGAAGCTCCATTTTCAGCAGTTTGTAAAACCTCCAAACACTTTCCATAGTGGTTGTATCAGTTTGCATTTCCACTACCAGTGTAGGAGAGTTCGTTTTTCTCCACATCCTCACCAACATTTGCTGTTGCTAGTTGTCTTATATGTGCCATTCTCACTAGTGTGAGGTGGTATCCCATTGTAGTTTTATTTTGCATCTCCCTTATTGCAAGTGATGTTCCACACTTTTTCATAAGCCTGTTGGCCTTCTGCATTCCCTCTTTTTAGTGTCTTTTTAGCTCTTCTGCCCATTATATGATGGGGTTATTCACTTTATTTTTGTCGAGTCTCATCAGCTCTTTGTATATCTTTGTGATCGTTCCTTTACAGTTAGTATTGTGTGCAGAAATTTTCTCACAGTGGGATGTCTCCGATACGTTTTGTAACTAGAAATTTATTTCATCTAAATATGGCTGTCCTTGTTTTTCTTTGGATCCCATTTTCTTGATTTGTTTCCCACTCTCTTACTTTGAGCCTGTGTTTATTGTTAGAGTTCATGCGGGTCTCCTGAAGACAATAAAAAGTAGAGTTTTATTTGCTAAAACAACTAGCCACTCTCTGTCTTTTGATTATTGATATCTTCATTTTTTCCTTCTTATTTCCTTTAATTTTTTAAAATTTAATTCATTTTAATTTGAATAGGATTTGCTCCTTTCTACATTCTTTTGTAGTAGTGGTCTAATGTTTGCAAAATCCTTAAGCTTTTGCTTGTCTGAAAGCCTTTAAATCCTCCTTGTATGTAAAGAGCAGTCGTATAATATAGTATTCTTGGCTGGCAGTTTTTAAATTTGAGTATTTTGAATACTCCATTCACTCCTTTCCTGTTTTCTACTGAATAGTTTAATGAACGCCTAATAAGAATACTTCTATAAATTACCTCTTTACCCCCCCTACCTGTCTTCAATATTATTTCTTTGTCTTGAATCTTTGCCAATTTCACTATGGTGTGTATTGTAGATGATGTTGTATTTAGGTAACCAAGTGTTTGATCATCTTCCTGGAATGATTCATATAATTCCTTCCCCAAGTATGAAGACTTTTCCTTTATTTTCTTGAATAGGTTCTCTGTTCCCTCTCTTTCTCCTCCTTCAGAGGTATCCATCTTCCTATGCTGACTTTCTTAATGGAATCAAGTAGTTCTTGAATTGCTTCTTCCTTTTGTTTTACATCTCACTTCACTTCTTCCAGCTGGGCCTTTACTGCATTACTATTTATATTCAAGGTCACTGATTTGCTTCCTCCACTGGATCTATTGTCCTTCCGTCTCTTCTAATTCTTAATTTTAGTTACTGTGTTTTGAGCTTCATTATACTAATTCTGAACTCTCTGGTAGGAAGATATACTCCTTTTCTGTGTTTAGATTCTGGAGAGTTGTGCTCACCTTGTGATGTGTTTTCTTGAGGTCCTGCATTTCTATGTTTTTTTGTTTGTTTGTTTTTTTAATCTGCCCCTTAGCTGCTTGAAGTAACTCTATTTTATTGTTTTTAATATTTTTTTAGGAAGGGGTTAAACCATTTTAATTCTCCTGCATTGATGTTGTGTTTTTGTTTTTTTGTGTTTTTTTTTTTCCACCCTTGCTAGCTTTTACTGTGCTCAGATCTGTTTTGTAGTTTCTGATTCAGCAGTGTTGAAGATGGGTTTGTGGGATTGAGATATCAGTGTGGATGAAATGGGGTTGGGCTGGCTCATGCTTGTGGCACTCTCAATATCTCTCATCTGTGGGGTTTGGGATGAGAATCTCTGTGCTGGTTGTGTGTCATAAAGCAAACACCAGTCCTAGAGGGTGGGACTGGAAAATATACATCAGAATGCCTATTCTGTTATCTGTGCCAGGGCCCCAAAACTTATGGAGCACCTCAGTTCTTCCACAATGTTCTCCCCTCTTTCAAGAGTATGCCTCCACACATCCTCCACTGCTTGTTCCCCAGGGCCGCTCACTGCCTCCACACACCCTCCACTGCCTGTTCCCCAGGGCCTCTCACTGAGCTGACAGCCCTGCCACAGAAATCCCCTTCTCTAGACCTCAGCTACCAGGTTCTTCTCTCTACCCACTTCCTGTTGGATGTAGAGTGAATCGTCTTATTATCAACCCCACTGAAGCTTGCATTGATATCCGCTGTCCAAGGGATAATCGTTCCCACTGCTATCTGAGCAACTGTCCTTCCTAACTGTGTTCTTCTGACTTGATGTTTCCAGAGCCACATCCAGTGGGGGACAAGGCCCTGCTGTTGCTCTGCTGGTCCTTCATATCAGCTCTGTTGGCAGGGCTTCCCTCATTACCAGGGTCTTATTGGTTCTAGTCTGCTTGCAGGACCCACCCCAGGCCTCATTGGGGTCTGCTGGGGCCTAACATCACATGGATGCTTCCAAGTCCTGGTCTAGGACTCCCTAATGTCTGACAGGGTCTACTGCCAGTGGCTGCTTCAAGCTTCCATTTCCAGGTCTGCTGTAGTCTACTGAGTACTGCCACAGCTGAGCTGCTTACCAACTCTGCTGTACTGAGTGTGGGGTCTGTTAAGCTGCCAGGGCTCACCTTCCCATCTGAGATTTCCACTTGTTCTGTTGCTTTCTGGGTCCCCTCTGCCCTGGACGTTGCCCCTAGAGTGTGCTAAATATTTTTCCTTCAAGACTTAATGGGTTTATTATACGGCAATCCTGCTGTGTTATAAGGAGGAGGTGAGCCCAGAAGAGTCTCTTGACTCTGCCAGCAGCTTGACATTCCTTCTCTAGGTTTTCCCAAGATTATGTCAATAATAATGAGGCTCCAGTCCATTTTAATCTCATTTCAAGTGTTTTTAAATTTAAAACTATCAACATTGCTAATTGTATGCTTCATTAAACTGTGAAATCTCTGGGATCACAGGGATGTGATAGGAATCCATCTCGTAATCATGTGTTCAGTTTATGAGGTTTCTAACCTTGAAGACAGTATCAGGAGTGAAGATTGGGAGAGAAGTTTATTGTTTGGTGAAAAGTTATCACAGACTCCTTAGAAGTTTCCTCTCTGCTAACCTCTGTTGTAGCTGTTTCGTCTGTGTCGTCTTGAGGATGACCTACACATGGTACTGAACATCCAACAGAGCAGCAATAACATCTTTCTACTAATACCACCTCTTCTGTGATGGGAGGCATAATCTTTTGGATGATAATTCTCTTAAACCTCACTTTGAAATTTAGGAGAGTTGATACCTTATTGTCTTGGATTATCTCTTGAAAATGAAAAAAAAACTCATTTTAACATTCTGTTGGATAGGTCTATTGCATTTTCTAAGGCCAAATTTGAACTGGCAAGAACAAAAGACCGTGTAGGACCAAAGTTTGAGTAGGGTGTTCCTACTGAATTGGAATGTTTTGAAGTATAAAAGGCTGTTAAAGTGAGAAGTTCAAACAAAGTTGTGGTAGTTGATCAGTGAAATGTTTATTTATGTCGCAAATATTTTACAGTATTTTCCTTGAAATGAGTTAGAGAATCAGCCTTTCATTTATTATGACAGATCTAAACTTATTATTGACCATTGATATAACTTATGTTTGTGGTCCTATTAGTAATACTTCCATAGGTTTGTGCCATGCAAACACAAGGATTTTTAGTAATTTTTATGGCATATTTAAAATTGTATGTGCTGTAATATTTAATATATGCTGTTGGGAAATAACCTTTTTTGATTATGTGTCCATGATAATGACCAGAATAACAATTTCCACATACCTATATGCTTACCTCTATGATGATTGCAAGGCTTTCACATAGAAGTCTTTCAGCTTCATGTGTTCTGACTCTTTGTTTTCCAACACCCACATAATTTCACATACTACAGGTCACATTTAGTTCATAAAATAAGTTCTTGTCCCTTTTTAATCATAATTCTATGTGAGTTGGCCCAATAGAAAATAACAGATTTTCTGGTATCCATGTATCTTCATATAGCTCTTTTTAGCTATGTTAGGAAGTGACAGGAAAGCACATGAATCGAGGTGAGGAACAATTTCGTCTGAATCCAAACTAAATATATCCCAAAAGCTCCTCTTCAGTGAATATCAAAAGGTGCCTATGGCAGCTCCCCAGTTTATGAGTGAAAGTGTTACAGTAAAAGTTGTACAAGCAAATCACTAGCCTTTACTAATTGCAGTAATTTTTTTCAGGAACATGTGACCTTGGGAACACATGGTAGACAACTCTCAGCTTAAAGGTGTTTAGGTTTGTGAGAGCCCCTAAAGTCTCATTAATTCTCACAGTAAATTGATCATTAAAGGGCAACATAAATTTCAAATTAAGATTTAAAATGTCTTAGATTAAGATTTACTGGTCCCAGTTTATAAGCAAAGAAGAAAATGAATGCGCCTACCGATTCATACTTTTGGGCGAAACTGAGTATGTTGCAAAGAACAGGCAAGTAGGGGCTATAAATCTTTATCATTTCATTATTCATTTTTAATTTGTTGCCGAAATGAATCTCTAACAGTTTTGTATGGACATTTAAGATAATGAAAATTGTATTGACCACACATTATTTTTAGAAAAATACATATTTTGCTATCAGGTCTCCTTTTCAAAATGAACCTTTTTTTTTTTTAAGATTTATTTATGCTTACAGAACTGGGGCACAGGCCAGAAGTGGTGGGTGAGAGGACTCACCAGAGATAGAATGGGGAGCAGAACAGGTAGATTGACAAATATACAGCTGAGGGGAGCAGCAGATGGGTGAGGAGAGGTCTGCCATGCCCTGTAGGTCACCCTCCTGGCTGTAGTGGCTTCTGAGAGCTTCTTAGTGGGTGTTTTAACCCCTTGTGCCACCAGAGAGAGCCCACAAACCTTTGTTTTTAAGGGAACTTACATTCAGGGCAAATTCTTTTCTCTTTTATATTTGAGCCCTGTGGGAAAATAGGATATATAGGAGGAAAGATAATCAATAACTTATGGAACAGTACCAAGCTACTCTAGGGCAAGGTACAAGTATAGCTGTGTCATCTACAAAATTCTTTTCTCTATTAAGTAACAGACTTAACAGCAGCCAGGGAATCTAAGGCCTAAGGTGACATGAAGCACAGTATATTACAGCGTTCTGCCCAATGTCTAGCACAATTTTGTCTTTAGCAAACCTTCTGGATCTTCATGAGCAACATTTTAAATTTTGTAGTCAAACCATGAACTGTAGCTTAAAACGCAGCAAAGTGCTTTCCTAAATTCTCATGAAATATATTGCTATTTCTAGTGAAATAATAACACTAGAGAAAATACCTTTAGTTTTTTTTTCTGCCATAATTCCACAAGATTTCTTTATCACACATATGGGCTGTTCCAAGCAGGTCACTGTGGCTGTGTTTAGAAATATTCATAAGAGATATTGTAAATTTAATGTGAAATTCTGATGTATTCAGCAAATAGTCATGAGATAACTCCACAACAAGTAGAGTTTAATATGATTGAGCACATAGGAATTGTGTTCAGAGTTTTGGAAAAATCGTGGTTTCGATATTTATTGTCATGAAACTATAAGCAAAAATACTTCAACTCATATTTAAAATAGATACTCACATCCACATTAAGGCCCTGGACATCAGCATTAAGCAACTCCAGAAAAAATAACTATGTTCTTCAGGACATTGGTTTCCATACAAATAGTCTCAAAATATGTTCCAATGGAAGGAAAATGTGCTGTTTAGACTAATTTATGTAATCCATAATAATCTCATATATGGTCTTTTAGGTAAGATGATAATTTTCAACAATAAAGTTAAATAGTTGTAATGAAGTTAAATAATTGAAAAGAGATTTTGTTTCATTAGGAAACCATTATATGTTCTTTTTATATAAAATTTTAACATAGGTATGTAATGTATACAGTGATACACATATGAAAAATAATACATGCAGCTTCAGTATTGTATTCTCCCATCAGAATAGAGATTGTCATCACTATGCACAGATCTACCTGACTGAAAAATAACTTAGGATGTTTTAAATTTTTGGCTATTATTGATAAATATTTCATTCTCACTAGCATTAACTGTTGGATAAAATGGTGCACAGGATAACTTTTGCACTTGAACTATTTTTAAACTTGCTAATAAACTTTTTTAGATCTTTGTGAACATATTGACAAGTGAAAGTGATCATGAACTCGTGTGTGTGTGTGTGTGTGTGTGTGTCTACATTTGAATCCTTTATATAGACCTTGCCAAATCAGTATTGTCCACTTCTATGTTTTGCAAGCTTGTTAAATTTAATATTGAAATACTTTCTGCTTCCTGACCTTGGCTAAAACTTGCACACAACTATCAAGCTCTGGTTATATAAGGAGGAGAGGGATTTTCAGCCCAGAGATTTTCATCCATGCTACGGTCTTTGTTTAAATGTGCAGTGATTTACCTTTTGGTTGCCGGCTTAAGCACTCTGTTTTCTGACAATGATAAAAATGTTCATGCAATTTATTGGCTGTACAGATTATACTGAAGTGGGAAGCTAGTGTTAGTAAGTAAACATATTTTTCATTTATATCATTGGGAAAACTTATTTTTCAAGGGGAGGCATGTATCTTTTAAGGTAACCAGTGACACTGGAGTTACTAGTTTCAGTTCAAAGGTTACTGGTTGTTTTGTCCCAACTTCTGTGACTGGCCGCAAGAAAGGAAGGCGGGAGGCAGAAAGGCTGAGCAAGCAGTTTATTGCTCCTGGACAGCAGCTGAGGTCCGCAGCTACTGCCAACTCAATAAGGGGGAAAGGTATCTTATATAGATTCTAGGTTCACATTCCAAAAGGGCGACTCATCACTGTGCCCCCTGATACTAGGCCTAGTTCCTCCCACCTGTATCTCCCTGGATGCTAGGCCCAGTTAATTATCAAACTTGTATGTGAAGCCCAGTTCGGTATCACCTTTCAGCTAGTCCCGTTCCAGATGCAAGGTCGGTTTATTACCACTTTATCAAGCTTGGATGCAAGGCTCAATTCTTTACCGCCCTAATTCAGTCCTTGTCAGTAAATCTTTGGTCACTCCCAACACTGGTGCTCAGTTAAATCTACTTCATCCAGTAGAAAGACAGTTTTTAACCTAGAACTGACAGTGGCAAGTATAGCAATCAAGTTCTACATGAAATTATTTTGACCTGCTATACATTGTATTATGCATATTCTAAAATACTGTATAAAAAAACATACATTTCAGAGATATGTATTTTTTAATCCTATATGGCCACTGAATAGTGCTCCAGTGAAACTCATAAATTTCAGTAGTGAGTTGGATTTTTAACATGTATAATGATTCATACATTGTGAAAATATGTCTAATTGTGTTAACTGACAGATGCATCACCTAATATAGATTCATTTTCTGTTTCTTGTCTTGGTGAGGACATTCACTTCCTACTCCCCTAGGAAATTTTAGTTATGCATTGTTTTATTACCAACTGTAGTCAC
>NW_004567115.1:15306941-15308596 GCF_000260355.1 Condylura cristata
CCGTGGTGCTGGCCAGAGCTGCAGGGCTGAAAGGATTTGCCAGAAAAAGTGAGGGACATAATATTTGGATCCTCTGAATTACACTGCTGAGGGGAGCAACCGGTGAGATAGGAGAGGTCTGCTCCACCATGTGGGTCACCTCCCACAAGTGACCCGGGATTGAACTCATAATGCAGAGGCTGCCTATAGCTTCATAAGTACTAAGACTAACCCCCTTTCACCACCAGGGAGGCCCTTTTTTCTGCACTTTTTCTTTCATTTTGTTTTCTCTTGTACTCCTTTGTTGATATCCACTACCCAGTCATGAATTTCACTGTTATTTCCCTTTCTAATTGATCTAATCCGCTATAGAACCAATCCATTGAGTTTATCGGTTCACTTCTTGCAGTCTTCATTTCTATGATTCTATAAAAAAAATAAACTCAAAATAATTCGGTGGGGGGTCTTGATCAGGCAGTTCACAAACAATTCATAAAGATCAGCGATCAGAAAAAAAAAATTGGGGATGTTGATGTGTCAATCAATTTCTACCAGGAGTATTCTGGTAGTCTTTTTTTTTTTTTTTTTGGCTGGGGGGATGAAGAAGATGGGGCTAATGCACCCACTTTCAGGCTGCAGGGAGGATCTCAGTTAGCATCAGATGCATTTTAATTGATGCCCCACCCGTTAGGAGTAGCCTGTAAATGATGCAATCAGTCACTTAGGGAAAGACTGGGGGATAGCTGTATTTCTTGTAGCCCCTTTGCAGTATCCTGGGGTATAGGTGTCCTCACATACCCACTAAGACCTCTTCTTTGTCACCTCTAGCCTGTGAGACACCTGTGAGACACGTCCATTCAACTAACACTGACTTTCAGTTCCTAGTTTCAGGGGACATGTGCCTTAGGGTGCTAGATGTGATCCAAACCCTTACTTCCTCAGTTTAGGATCATGATATAGTAATGGTTGTTGTTGGGATTCAGAATTCTGTATGTTTTTTCAACTTGGGGCTCCATTCCTTGGCGATGGTATGAGAAGAATTTAAAGCCACATCTTTAACAGAAGCAAAATTGGAAACTAAATGAAACTATACCCAGAAGGTGTCCTGGTGAGCAGAACCCTAGGAACAACTGCAAGGGAGTTGGGGTGATTCCTGGATTTTATAGGGTACTCAGTCTCATTTTAGAATGGTTCAGCTCTGCCTCTCCATGAAGCAGGGAAAGGAGATGCCATGGTCTCTGAAGTATCACTCAGCAAGCTCCCACTTTCCCTTGGCAGGGTGAGAACATTTGTTTTTGTTTTTGTTTTTTTTTTTCCCCAGAAATTGCTTGATATGTTTAAGGAGGAATGCATTATTGTCCAGCAACCATCTAGTTGCAATTCCTTCCTCTGTAGGTGTTTCATGTCTCTTCAAGTTTTATGGCCCTACCTATAGGTTAGGAGGTGTATGAATTTCTCCCCTCTGGGCCTTTTTGGCTCTTCTAGACATTATTGGCTCTGGCAGGTGTATCTGAGACCCTGGGTATGTTGGCCATTATCTTCTCTTTCAACATTGCCTTCCCTGCTTTAAAGTAACCAACATTGTTCTAGATTGAGGTCTATAATGAGACTACAAATAAGCTTTTCTTCCCCTTTGAATGTATTTTTTCCTTTTTTTTTTTTTTTTGTTAAAATTG
>NW_004567115.1:15308696-15331548 GCF_000260355.1 Condylura cristata
GAAAGGAGATGCCATGGTCTCTGAAGTATCACTCAGCAAGCTCCCACTTTCCCTTGGCAGGGTGAGAACATTTGTTTTTGTTTTTGTTTTTTTTTCCCCAGAAATTGCTTGATATGTTTAAGGAGGAATGCCTTATTGTCCAGCAACCATCTAGTTGCAATTCCTTCCTCTGTCGGTGTTTCATGTCTCTTCAAGTTTTATGGCCCTACCTATAGGTTAGGAGGTGTATGAATTTCTCCCCTCTGGGCCTTTTTTGGCTCTTCTAGACATTATTGGCTCTGGCAGGTGTATCTGAGACCCTGGGTATGTTGACCATTATCTTCTCTTTCAACATTGCCTTCCCTGCTTTAAAGTAACCAACATTGTTCTAGATTGAGGTCTATAATGAGATTACAAATAAGCTTTTCTTCCCCTTTGAATGTATTTTTTCCTTTTTTTTTTTTTTTTGTTAAAATTGAGGTAATACTGAGATCAGTTCTACTCTCAGGAATCAAGGGCCTATTGTTTTTGTCTGATCCTTTATTTTGTGTCTCTATGTTTCATGTATAAGTAAGTCAAAACAGTCTTTGTCTTTCTCCTTCTGACTTTTTTCACTAAAATAATCCCCTCCAATTCCATCTGTATTGTCACAAATAGCAAGAGTTGTGTTTATTTTTTTTAAAGATTTATTTATTTATGCGTACAGAACTGGGGTACAGGCCAGAGGTGCAGGAGTGGTGAGAGCATTCACCAGAGAGAGTGGGGAGCAGATAGATGAAATACACTGCTGAGAGAAGCAGTGGGAGGAGGGAGGGTGAGAAGAGATCTGCCATGCCATGTGGGTTACCTCCTGGGTGGGGGATCAACTCATGCTGAAGTGGCTTTAGCTTCTTAGTGCTGCACTTTTTTTTTTTTAAGATTTATGTATTTATTCATACAGAACTGGGGTGCAGGCCAGAGATGCGGAGGGTGAGAGGATTCACCAGAGACAGTGGGGAGCATAACGGGCAGATAGACAAAAGTACACTGCTGAGGGGAGCAGTGGGTGGGTCAGGAGAGGTCTGCCGCGCCATGTGGTTCTCCTCCGGGGCAAGCGGGAATCAAACTCATGCTGAAATGGCTTAAGCTTCTTAGTGCTGTGCTTTAACCCACTGCACTACCAGGAGGGCCGTAAGAGCTTTTTTTTTTTTTTTTTTGTAGATTGCATCTTCCTAATCTATCATCTGCATTTAGACACTTTCCCATAGCTTGGCTGTTAATAGTGCTTCAGTGAACATGGAGTTGTACATATCACTTTAAAGTTATGTGTCTTTGCATTCTTTGGTTAAATATATAGGGTTGAATTTGTTGGATCATATGGTTGATCAACTTTTAGTATTTTTGACAACTTCCATATTATTAGGTACTATTCCAGTCTGTATTTGTAGATTTTCATATGGCCATTCCTCAGTGGTGAGATCAGATTTTATTGTGGTTTTGATTTGCATTTCCCTGATAAATGATAGAAGCATTTTTGCATGTGTACCAGTCATCTGTATGTCTTCTTCGGAGAAGTGTCTGTTAAACTCTTCTGCCCACTTATTGACTGGGTTCCTTGTTTTCTGTCTAACCAACCTGTGTGAGTTTTTTGTAGATCTTGGCTAATAGTCTCTTGTCACTATGTGGTGTGAAATACTTTCTCCCATTCAGCAAGCTGACAAATTGTTTTAGTGAGATTTTATTTTTCTGTGCAGAATCTTTCTAGTTTGATGTAGTACCATTTATGTTATTTTTGTTTCTCTTTGTATTGGAGATAAATCCATAATGACATCACTGAAGCAAATGTTTTACCTGTTTTTTTATGGATTACATACTTCAGAACTTAACAATTTTTTAATCAAGTTTTAGTGAATTTTTGTGTAGCATGACATGGTAATCTAGTTTTATTTTGCATGTGGTGAAACTGTTTTTTCAACACCATTTGGTGAAGAGATTTTATCCATTGTATGTGTTTGAGTCTCTTGTAGATTTCCTGTGCATATATGTGGATTTGTTTCTGGATCTCAGTTTTATTCATTGGTCTTTGTGTCTATATTGTTCCAATACTGCATTGCTTTGGTCAATATTGCTTTATAGTATCATTTGAAATCTGGAAGTAGATACCATCATGTTTCTTTTTGGCCTGGATTACTTTAGCTCTGCATGGTCACTTATGATTCCATATGAATTTTTATAATGTTTGCCCTTTTTTTTAGAAGAATTAATTGAAGCTTTGATAAGGACTTTATTGAACCTGTATATTGCTTTGTGCAAGTTGGTCATTTTAATAATGTTTAAATATGCCATACACAAGCAGGGAGTTTCTTTCCATTATTTATGTATGCTTTTACTTTTACCAGTGTCTTACCATTTTTGTATTACAGATCCTTCACTTTGAAGTTTACTCCTAGGTATTTTTGATGTGATAGTAATACTGATTTCTTAATTTCTTCCTGTTCTAGGTTGTTGTTTGAACATAGGTGCAAAACTGATTTTTGTAAATTGAGTTTCTACAATGCCAGTTTATTATACCAATTGTTTCAGTTAGCTTTTTTTAGTAGAATTTTTAGAGTATTCTCTATATAATGTCACTTGCAAATAGCGACAGTTATATTTCTTTCCCAATTTGGACCCATTTTTATCTTTCTCTTGCCTACTTGTTAATATTTGGTACATTATTATTTTTAAAGATTTATTTATTTATGCATACAGAACTGGGATACAAGCCAGAGGTGCAGGGGTGGTGAGAGGATTCACCGGAGACAGAGTGGGGAGCAGAACAGGCAGGACGATGAAGTACACTGCTGAGGGGAGGTCAGGAGAGGTCTGCCGCACCATGTGGATCACCTCTGGGGCAGGCGGGAATTGAACTTATGCTGAAGTGGCTTTGGCTTCTTAGTGCTGTGATTTAACCCACTGTGCCACCAGGGAGGGCCGGTACATTTTTTTATTCATCCAGTGTACTGAAGTCTGTTAGCTAATTTCTTTATCTCTCTTAGAGATAAAGAAATTTGATGCATCTATGGGAGGATGAATTTCAAAACTTTGTACATTACCATCCTTGTTTTTGCGAATGTCAAACAGACCTTAGTTCTGAAAGCATGCTTTTTAGTAAAGACATTAGTATTTTCCACTGACACAATTCACAAAGTGAAGGGTTCTGTCAGAGAGTTGGGGGGTGAGGGGGAGGGATAGTTGATTACATCATTTGAGAATTTTTAGTAGATACTTTAATAGAAGGCATATGCCATGACCTGTGTGTGAATTATTGGTCGCCTGGATCCTTAGTCATTATGTTGTCATGTTTTCCCTTTTATCTATCTATCTATTTATTTATTTATTTATGCATACAGAACTGGGGTACAGGCCAGAGATGTGGAGGGTGAGAGGATTCACCAGAGAGAGAGTGGGGACCAGAATAGGTAGATCGATGAAGTACACTGCTGAGGGGAGCAGTAGGCGGGTCAGGAGAGGTCTGCTGCGCCATGTGGTCACCTCTGGGGCAGGCGGGGATCAAACTCATGAGGAAGTGGCTTTAGCTTCTTAGTGCTGTGCTTTAACCACTGTGCCACCAGGGAGGGCCCATGTTTTCCCTTTTAAGTCATTGACCTATTGCAAAACCCTCAGCCCAAGCACTGCACCCATCTTCGCAAAAGTGCTTTCTTCTACCTTAGTAACTATGCTCTTGTGACTATACTAGGTATGTGGCTAGATTTTCTTTTCTTCCCAATTGTTAGCAAACCATAGTTAACATGGTCTTGCTTAACTGAAATATTTTATGTTAACAGGGAAATAATCTCAAGGGTTAAAGTGTGATTGATGAGACACATTGACAACTTTAAGTAGTGATATATATATATATATATATATATATGAATATATATATATACACATGGTATGGTATTATGAATATAGACTCTTTTCATGCCTCCTGAATTCAGATGTTTTGAATTTTGGGTGGTCTCTTAATACTGCATGTTTTGAACCCCTGAGATGCTCTGAGATCAATTGATGTTTATTCTCCAATGGAAAGAATGCATTGTCTCAGAGCTATTTCACTAGATGACTCTCTGGCATAGTGTTTGTATGTAACCCAGAATTATATGATGATTTAAGGCTCAAGAGAAATAAATATATATATCTTTTATACAAAATGTATCAAAATAGTTTTGAATTATTTCAGATCAAATTGTATAAAAATGGTTTTATTTACTATATATTGCCCTTAAAAGCCACATGATTTAAAATTGCCTATTGGCTTTCCTATGCGGCCTAGGATTAAGTCTCAGCACTAACACCAAGATGGCCTGAATTTGATCCAAAGCCAGGAAGGTGACCCACATGGTGCAACAGACATCTACTGTTACACCTGTTGCTCCCCTCAGCAGTGTATTTCAGTAGATCTGGCTGTTCTGCTCCCCACTCTGCCTCTGGCCAATCTTTTCCCCTCCAACCCCCACACTTCTAGCCAGCATCCCAGTTCTTCCACACATAAATAATATTGTAAAAAATACCTGTTAATTCATATTAATTTGAAGTTTTACACTGAAATATAACATGTACTCCCAGAACTGTGTTCTTGACCCACTTATAGTTGCATTAGGTATAAGAAATAGTGTTGCTAGGCTAAACACTTTATGGCTCATTTTAATATCAGGGAACCTTTCAAAATTATTTGCCAAGTTATAATATTATTGACATATTTTATAAAGTTAATGTCTATAATAATCTATTAGTTAATACCTTTACATAAAAAGTAGTATCATTTGTAAGGCAGGGATTGATAAAATCAATTTCTAACCCTAAATTATCTGATTCCATAGAATCAATGTCAATATTTACATACATGTGTTTATTTTTCTACTCTGATACATTTAGATTGCAGTATATGTTCCTTTGGTTCTTCAGTTGTATTTTTTTTTTTTTTTACATTTTCCAGTATTTAATCAGTTGGATCTCAGTGCTTAACATCATTATAATTTAATACTTCTGTTTGATGTTTTAAATGACTTTGAATCTCAGTTTTCTGTAATCAGTGCTTTTTTTCCTCCAGTTCTTCAGTCTTTTGGGGATTATTTTATTTTTGCTATTCAGTTGTATGGTCTTTATATATTTTGGGTGTTAGGAACTTTTCAAATACATGATTTGCAAATATTTCCCCCTACTTCCCATAGTTTGCCTTTTCATTAGATTGGTTGTTTCTTTTGCCACAAGAAGCTTTTGAATTTTATTAGTCCTACTTATATTTACTTTCATTGCTGTGCTTTTGGTATCATAAAATTTTGCCGAGATCAATGTCAGAGAAATAGTCTAAGTTTTCTAGGAATTTTATAGTTTCAGGTCTGGGACTCAATCTGTTTTCCACGTTAAGCTAATTTGGGGTATGGTATAAACATTTTTTGAACTTTAGTATCATGATGATGGTGATACATGCTTTCTTATATGGCATGTTTGTGGAAGCATGTATTTATGTGAATATATTGTTTTATAATGGTTCATTTTTCTTGAATGTAATTATCTAAATGTAAGAAATTCATTGTTCTATACTAATCATTGGCAGTTACCTTGATCAGAATAGATTGTATGTTAAAATAAAACAAATATTCTGGCCCTCCCTGGTGGCGCAGTGGGTTAAAGCACAGCACTGAGAAACTAAAGCCACTTCCTCATGAGTTCGATTCCCGCCCGCCCCGGAGGTGACCACATGGCGCGGCAGACCTCTCCTGACCTGTTCGCTGCTCCCCTCAGCAATGTACTTAGTAGATCTGCCTGTTCTGCTCCCCACTCTGTCTCTGGTGAAGCCTCTCACTGCCCCTGAGCCTCTGGCCTGTACCCCAGTTCTGTATGAATAAATAAATCTTTAATAAATAAAACAAATATTCAATAATTTGCTACCATTAAAACATGCATCCTAGGAATTTTAGAAATGTGGTTTTAGAAATGCAAACTATGTCCTAGCTAATTCAGGACAAAGTAGCATAATTGCTCAGGATCTTGGATGTCCTTAAAATAATTTTTATATATACATACAACCTAATGCTTAGGTTGATCTTTATATATTTGTAGTTATGTATTTGAAATGATGAAGTCAAGCTATAAAAATAAGCAATGTGTATGACATTGTAAATCTACACTGACTTTTCCCCCCAACAGTTAAACTTCATTTTACATCAAACTCTTGCAATCCAGCTTATTTTAATCATTCATCTTTTGCACAAATAAAATTGACTCATAAAAGGAAAGAACAGTTTGTTTCCCAGTGAACAGATGTGGGCATACATTACATGGCATCCCATCTGTGACCATAATATATCTTCTTGTCTCATAAAAACCATTGATTCTCTGGAAGAAATGTTCACCAATTGAATATTCTGCACCAAGAGTCTGGGTCTGAGCTATCTGAGCTCTCTCTTTTAGCACAGTGCTCCGGGCTACTTTTAAGGCCCGTGGGTATAGTTTGCGAAAGAGCTCTGGTTGTTTCTTGCTGAATGAACTCACTGGAGCCCCATAGATTTTCACAAGTATCCTTAAATATATTTATTTAAAGTGAAACTTACATAACGTGGAGATTTGAAAGGAGTATTCACATAACAAAACATAAAGTGAAGTAAAAACATAAAAATAAAAAACAAGTTTTAAAAGGAATAAATACAATGTCGAGCCAAGGGATACACATGCATATTCATACATCTATACAACATATAAGTGTATATCGGTAGGTGTTTAATAGGACCTGCAAAAATTCTGTGCTGTGGATGCTCTAGTTACCTGTTAAGAAAATAAGCTATTGTATTCAAAAAGAATGATGCTGGAAGTTGATCATATCAATAGTATATATATATACATATATATAATAATAGGAGCTGATAAATCTTTTCAACTGGCCTGTACCCCAGTTCTTGTGTGCATAAATAAATATTTTAAAAAAATTGATTCCTGTGTTCACTTAAATAAGTTATTGAAAACATTTTAGTACTTAAATTTTGACTTTTGCTATATGACAAGTAACCTCTAAGGTGATCTCACATGATTCCAAACTACACTATCCACTGGCTTATAAAAGTACTCTACTGAGTAACAGGTTTCTAGTTGACTTGAAAAAATATCAAAAGGAAAAAAAAAGATTAAAAACAGGTAAAAGTCAACTGGTAACCTTCCTATAGAATTATTTCATCTCTTAATAGGAATGAATTCCTAGCCATGTATATAAAAGTTACATATCTATTACTGCATTGCAGATCACATCATAATTTGGTATTTCACATTTATTCTTTCATACTACTGTGAGTCAAAACTCCATGTATAGTTTAGGTGTGGTGTTCTTCATATAATTAATATTCTCTCATGTACTGAAATCAAGGTGTTAGTAGAAGGCTCCACTGAGGCTCATCTGTCCCCAAGCCTGCTCGCGTGATTGGTAGCAGTTTAGTTTCACAGACTTACTTGGCCTACGACCTTATTACTTTGCCATCTAACTGATGGAGAATTTTCAATTTATTGAAAAGCTGGTCCCCTATGGCAACCTCATCAATGTCGTTACGAGAAGCTTAGAGTTGAGAAAGAAGGGAATCATAGAATTTTATGACCTCATCTCATAAGTGAGCTCATCTCAATATTCATATTCTGCTATTGAGGAACAAGCTGGACTCATGTGAGGCCCTTTTTGAGGCTGCTTCTTGAAAGGCAGAAGTCCTTTTGAAGGTTAGCCATGGTTTAGTTGCTCAGTATTTACTTTTTATGTCCTTTTTTAAAAAAATTATTTACTTATGTATGCATACAAGGACTGGGATGTAGGCCAGACGTGCACAAGCAAGGGATGGCAGGATCACCAGGGACCAAGTGGGGGCAGAGCAGGTGGACTTACTGAAATATAAGGGGTGAGGAAGAGAGATCTGCTGCGCCATGTGGGGTGATTTCCTGCCTGGCCAGGTACCCAACTCATGCTGCAATGGCTGACAGCAGCTTGATAGCGGTGTGTCTTTACTTTCTGTGTCACCGGGGAGGCCCTACTTTCTATGTTCGTTGCCTGAAATTTTATCGTACTGTTTCCCCTTGCCCAGACCTTACCTCGTTGTTTATTTACCAAAATTTAGAGACAACTGAAGATTAAATTAGTCCATGGTTAGACCTGGTAGAAAGCTGTGAGAGAAAGTTGAATTTACTTATTTAAAATAATGTGTGTTAAGGTCAGGAAAAAGACGTCCATATATTTTCTATCTTACTCAGGAATTTAATATTATGCAGCCAATTGAATGGCCAAGGTTGGATACTACCAATAGATTTGATTGCTATTTGAAGTTACTGGAGTCAAATGTAATGTTACATCATGGTAATATACTTTTACCTTCAGTCTCAGAATTGTACGACTTGAAAGAACAATGACCTTTTTTATTAGGAAGCTTAATTATAGACCGTCTTATATCATTTTCAAATTTAGAGATTTTTTATGAACTAGCAAGAGTTTGCTTAATTAAGTCTGATCTGCCATTCACTGTTTATTTTAAAGTAATTTTTTTCCATAAAGTAATAGAATTTTACAATACAACAATTTAAATGTACCCAAATTATCCACATGCAAATTAAAGCACTTTATTAGTCTATGAAGTGGAATTAGAATTCCTAAAATTTGTATTACATCTGGAATTAAATGAGTGAATATCTCAAAAGTAAAATGAGTAAAAATCATTCTTTGAGACTAGACAGGAACTCCCAAAAATGCTCTTGGACCATGAAGCGAGCTCAGGGCTACAAAGTATCCTCATTTAATATACACTTGTGTCCCCTTGCTGTGCAAGTCCTTTAGTGTCATATTAAGGAACAAAAAAAGATTAAAAATACCAAGACCTTGTGGAAGGTTTAGTCTATTGATTTAAATTCACACTAATTTTAAATAGCTTCGTTAAACAACTTATGGAGAAAAAATAATATAGCTGTAGACTATTTGTGCATCAAAAACATAGATGAGACAGAACCATTTGTAAGAAGTTTGTGTTTTATTTTACTGCATTGGGAAAACACTGAAGATTTCTAAGCAGGAGTTATGCATAATTGAATTTACAATTTGAAAGGACAATGGTACTGGGAGCTAGGACTAGAATCTCTTTAGGAGTTACAAGAGGAAACGGTATAATTAGTCATGACAGAAGGGATGATGATGCCAATAATTTGGATTATTGGTAGGGAAAACATTGAATTTAGGGAATATTTTGGGAGTAAATTACTCAGATTGCTAATTAGATATTTGTGTGAATGGTAAATCTCTGATGACTTTAACAGTTTTAGGCTGAGCAAGGGGAAACCATTGAGCCACTGACTTATCTGTTACAATGTAAAAATGAGAATCAGTTTCAATAAATAGAATTTAAGTCTACAATTCTGTACGACGTAGTTACAGTTTGAGAATCTTACGCCTTCAGTTATAAACTGTTGTTGAGAAATTATATTCACCTACTGTAAATTTAGTCAGCCTACTAGATAAAATTAAAAATAATTTATTTATGCATACAGAGGTACAGCCCAGAGGTGTGGGAGTGAGAGGATTCACCAGAGACAGAGTAGGGAACAAAACAGGCAGAGCTACTGAAATACACTGCTGAGGGGAGCAGCAGGTGAGACAGGAGAGTTCTATGTCATGTAGATCCCTGGTGGGGATCAAACTAATGATGCAGTGGCTGGGAATAGGTTCATAGTGCTGCACTTTAACTCACTGAACCACCAGGGAGGCTCCCACAAGATTGTTTTTAAAACAGTGATTTAATGACTGACATTGACCACACACATATATCTTGTTCACTGAGTTTACCACATTTCCACCCAAAATATTAGAAAAGATTGCTTGTGGGAAGGCAGGGCCTTCTATTGTTCAGATTTGGGAAGGTGCACAGGAACAGAAAACTGTTCAAAAATGGTCCTTCTATGTCCTCTGTCAGGTTTATTAAGGCAAATATTCACTAAATGGAAAGATTGAGACAGGTAAAACTTGCACTATTACAAAATCCATCCCTATTTGCAACATTTTGTTGAATTCTTGTAAATTGAGATTATAATAGTTGCCTTCACTGTATCTTTAAGAATATACCAACAGTCTCTTCCACATTCTCCATCTTATATTCTAGTCATTCATCTTTGTTCTTATTTCACTGATAGGTAAAATTAAATTTGGAAAATTCTACCTACTTGTTTAAGGTGACCATGTTACTGGTGATAGTGCTAGAGTGAGAGCTTAAATTTATGTCTAAATGACTTAGTATTCTTAATCTCCTCAATAGTATTTCTCTATTTCCAAAGCTAGAATTCCCTGCAATGTGTACTGATTGGTCTGTTTTCATTGTTTTATTTTTCTAGAAAGGGCAAATATTTTCACTATAAATGGTGTCTATAATTCATATGCTCAAAAAATCACTTTTGTGTTTGCCGTAGGCTATAGAGAGTAGCACCCCCTACTAAGAATTCCTCATAACAGAAGTCTAGGCCCAGATTATTTAGGGAAAATCAGTTATTTCCCTTACCAGAACCAATTATATGACTGGAGTAGCCTTTGCAATTTTTATGATTGTTGTAGGGAACACTTTAGCAAGCCATCAGGGTACCTTAAAGAATAGTATTTACTACTCATAGGTACTGGTGTGGTTAAAGAGAGGAAGGAACTGTTCACCTGGGGCTCCCCTAGGGTGACTGTGTAGAGGATTTCACAGCTTCATACTTTATTGTGAATTCAGGGAATAAAAGCAGAGATTAGGGTGTTGAATGGGAAAGTAAAGTATGGTCCTTTAAAATGTTTAGTTAGCTAGGTTACAGATTTTCTTAAAGGGGAACTTAATGGGATACAGGTAGCCTAGCTCCTTACCTAGCTTTTTTTTTTTTTTTTTTTAAATAACTATGTCATCCAGTCAGCAATAAGTTTACCAAGATGTCTTTGAAATGAGCACTTCCATTTCTGCACTTGGGACTCACATAGGCTGGCATCATTCTTGAGATCTTCTATTACATAAGAACCCAGTCATATAAAATTCACTACACAGATTTAGGAGATCTTGATTTTTTAATTGCTGAACTAAAAAAAGTTAGATGACCTACCTGAGAAACTTTTATATAATCAGTGTGCTATAATGAGCCCAACTTACACATTATTTCATTTACATATCACTACTGAATTTGAAAATCAATAGTAATTTAGTAAATTACAATAATATATGATTACTCTGCCCAAGATAATTAAGTTAATATATATTAGTAAGATCATCTAGAGACATCAAAATAGTGCTTATGTAGGGGAATGAAAGCATAAAATTTCTAAGTATCTGGAAGGAATTCTAAAACAATTAAGGAACTGCATAAGAAAGAAATTTACTCATTTTTAAAAAATATTGACTTGCTGTCATCTATGAAAATGAGATCATGGGATACTTCTAACGCAATGAAAAGATGAGTAAAATAATTTAAATTTTGCAACCATAGTCCTTATATATGTTTTAAGTTACCAGATTTAAATAGACTTTATATGCTATATTAGGTGAATCTCATAGTAATCACAGAACATTAACCTATTAGCAGTACACAATCAATGAGGTAAAAGGATGAGGTAAAATGAGGTAAAATCAGTGCACACAAAGATGAAAATCAACTCTCAATGGAGTGAGGAAAGGACAAAGGGATTAGAGATAATAACACAAGTCCCAGTCTATGAATAGTTAATTTGAATGTGGGTAACTAAATTCTTTAAGATAAAGATTTATTGAGTGTATAAAATAAGACCAAAATATATACTGCCTACAAGATTTACTTAGTCATTTCATACATATAATGGCCTGAAAGTAAAATAATGAAAAAATATATTCTATAGAAAAGGAAACCAAAAGAAAAGAGAGGTCATTACACTTATAACACACAAAGCAGACATTATGCTTAAATATAGTAACAAGAAATAAGAAATCATTACATGATGAGTAAGAAGTCAGTTTTTCTAGGGGACATAAGTACATATATGCAGTCAAGTTTGGAACACCTAACATGTATAAAGTAACATTTACTCTTTAGTGAGAAATGGCAAGTGTACGACAATATTAGGAGACTTGAACACACTGTTGTTCAATATAAATAACAGTCTCACACTCTTTATTAATTCATCTGACCATCCTACTTACCTTGCTTTTATCTGTTACCTATTGTGAATTAGCTATAATAAAAGTACAGTATCAGCGGGATAATGTTCTACCCTCCTTTTTTGTGATTGGATGATCTTGTAGTTCTACTTTAATATCTGTCAGAATATAGATGTTGTTTTCTACAGTTGGTGAATGACTTTACATTGCCTCCAGCAGTACAGAAAGTTCCATTTTCAGCACAACCTCAGTGGCATTTTCCTTCTTGTTTTTTTAAATCATAGGACATCTTAACAGATGTAGGTAGCTATCTCACAGTGGTTTTCATTTGCATTTGTCTGATTTAGTGATGTTTACCAACTTTTAATGAACTGTTTGGTCATTTATGTGTCACATTTGGGAAAATGTTTCTAGGTCCTTGGTGTTATTGACTGAGTGATGGATATGGAGTTGTATGAGTTCCTTGAGCATTTTGGATATGATCTTATTGGATATGTGGCTTGCATACATTCTCCCACTCCATAGATTTCCTTCCCGTTGTGTTGATGGTTTCTTTTGCTGTGCAAAAGTTTTTTACTTTCATGTAATCCCACTTGTTTAATTACTTTTATTGCTAATAAAAAAGTCATTGACAAGAGCGATGTCAAGGGATTTTTACATCCATCCAAGTTTTATTCTAGAAATTTCATAGTATCAGTTTTGTCAGTCAATTCTTTCATCCATTTGCAATTGAATTGTGATGGTATAAAAAAGGGATCCAGCTTCTTTCTTCTTCATAATAATAATATTCATTATTCCAACATCATCAATAGAAGAATTTATTGATGACAGTTTCTTTCTCAAAAATTAGTTGTTTGCATTGCATATGCCTGAATTACATATCGATTGATGTGTGCTTATATGGGCAATATAATTTACATATGAAACACATTTATATATTTCTATAATTGTATATATGCATTTATGTGTGTGCAGATATACAGATACACATCATGATGGGTATGCTGTTCAGTCTTTAAACAATGAAGGAAATCCTACCATCTGTGATACCACTTCTAGAGGACATTATGCCAAATGATATGAGTCAGACAGAGAAAGACTAAAACTGCATGGTGTCCTTACATGGCAAATCTAATTGAAGTCAACTGATTTAAACAAAAGAAAAGTAGTAGACTGGGGGAAATGAGTGTGGTAAAAGTATGCAAACTTTCAGTTATAAGATGACTAAATTATACAAGATGACTGGTGTTGATGAAACTGTAATATATAATTAAAATTTGCTAAGATAGTACAAGCTAAATGTTCTCACATCTGCCTCTTCCCCAAAGGTATATACATGAACTGATAACATGTTAACTAACTCAATTGTGGGATATTTTCTCAATATGTACATATGGCACATTGTCACCTTGTATACTTATTATTTGGTCTTATATAACTTATTAAAGCTGAAAAATTATCACACAATTTTTTTTTTGTTAAATTAAGTAATCTTTAAGGGCTAGCGAAATAAAAGTTCAAGGGCTGTTTCAGCAAAGCAATTGCTATAAAAAAATTGTAGTGTAAAAATATGATAGTTACTTTTATGAATGACACCTTGGGTAAAAATCCTCCACGAAGCAAAATTTCTTACACTAAATAAAATCTAGAGCAGTGAATAAATTGGAAGTCTGCCAGGATTTTTTTTTTTCCCCCAGCTAGAGTCAGGATGCATGAAGCAGCATATTGTAGGGGATATTTTGACTTGCTTAAGAATGATGAGACCAGACAATCCAAGGAGGAAGTGGGAGGTCTGGCTAAGGAAGAAGGCAGCAAAACCCTGGGGAAACATGAGCCATGGAGAACCTTGGAGGTAATTAGTTAAAGATACTATGAAAGGTGCCCCTGAAGCTGACACATTTTGTAATGGAATAGTTACAGGTATTACAAGAGATAAGGCTAGGCAGCATGTTTGAATGAACTCAAAGTCATGACAGGGGCTATTTTTCAATGTATTTTTGCCTGAGAAGTTGAACACATTTTTTTTAAATTGACTTAAAAGTATAAAACTGGAAAAGCTTTTCCTTTTGACATCATCCTTGAATAATGAAAACCCTTTCTACTCATAAAATTTTACCTGAAAATTACTGTATGAACTCAGACTGAGTTGAAAATTCAGATGCCTTTGCCCTCACCCTCACCCCCATCCCCAAATGTAGCTCTGTAACAGTTAGATGGGACACAGAATACTGCACTGTCTGTCATTGCTTAGAACATGTGTCAGGACAAATTAGCTTTACATAATCAGCAAAAAAGGGTGAGGCTATAAGGTTAGAAAGGCTTGAGGCTTTTCTAGGGTCTCTTATCTTGAATATAAGGTCTTCACTTCCATTCCATTTGTAGATAATTCCTATTCACATAGTCACATATTTTTGTGAATTTCTGTAGCTAATTTCTATTTTTTTGGTGATTTTATTTTTTAAATAACTTTAGCTTCTTAATTGAGGTAACAATAGTTAGTGCCACGGGTATCCTGTTGTACCCCGCCATTCTGGTATCACACCAATCACTCATCTTCTACAACCATAGAACCTTATGCTTCCTTCCCAAAGTCAATTCCTTTCTGTGCATTTCAGTTCTATATACAGCTTTTAAGGGTTAGTTTTTAAGTCTGTCTTTTTCTGACCCTTAATTTGGTTTCTCCATATTCCACATAAAGGTGACACCAGTGAGTGAGTATGTATCTTTTTCCTTCTGATTTACTACACTAGGATTATTCCTTCTACTTACATCCATATTGCCACTGGTGTCATGAATTTATCTTTTTTGATCTCTGAGTAATACACACACCCACATCTTCTTGAGTAAGCACCTATTTTGGGGGCCTTCATTTGATTTTATAATTTGACTATTGTAAATAGCACTGTAATAAACAGGGCATTTCCATTTTCCTGGGGGGGGGAGAATTTTTTTAAAATGCATTAATTATCAATCTTTGTAAGTTCATAGTTTAAATCAACCAAAAGAGAAGGTTTTCCTTTTCCTCTTAACTCACATTTTCATCTAAATTCAAGTAACAAAGTCAGAGAAAAGTACTGGTTCCATCATATCCAGTGACAGTGACAGCTTCCTCAAGCTGGATACTGGTGAATCTTGTGAATATATGAGGATGTAGTAGGCAGCCTCATAGCTTAGCAAAGATGATGTGTGTGAAAGAGCCACTTATGTAGCATTTTAGAGAAAATATGGTAATAGTCAAATAAACAAAAATTTACTATTAAATATCACCTAAAATTCCATAAATTAAAAAAAGAACATTGAAGATTTTTTCCTTCAGTTTAAAGATATTGATTTCTGCTACCAGAATTCCAAGGATATTAGTTTAAATGTTCTTCATTGTCAGGATAATTACTTTGAAAATATGAGACATGTTAAGATACAAAATATAATTGTTACAATTTAGGTATCAAAATATGTAACTGTAAAACAGTAAGTGGGTTTAAATCTTAAGCATAGAATGCTGGATCAATTAGCTTAAACTGATTTAATCAAAATGTAAGGGCTAATAAGCTGACACATGAGGCATTTCCAAATTTAAATTGGAAACTGAGCTACTGATTCGGTAATTTTCTAACTGTAGTAACATTCGCATATAATGCTATATATACTTCATAGGTGTACAGCCTTATAAATGAACATTGGTATATACTACATTCAGTTTACCACCAAACTGTAGTGCAGGACTTTTTGATTAATACCTAATCAAATTCTGACATTTCCTTAGTCTTTATCATGCTTGGTATCCACCAAATATAAACGTTCATACGTGTGCCTCTGTTTTCTGAAAACCACTTAATCATTATAAGATAGCCCCGCAATTGCTGAGCACAACCACTCAGCAGTTCCCCAAATCCCTGTAGCAGTGCTTATGCTGGAGACCTGTGAGGCCACCTCCAGGGGAAAATCATGGGATTCTTTACAAATGTTTAAACTTCTACATAACAAAGACTTGCTTGTACAAGCTTTATGTGAAATATTCACATAAACAAACCATATGCCTAACCTGAGGAAAATGAATAAACATGGCATATCTAATGGAACACATCTCAACAAACAAAACAAATGAACCTTGATAAATGTAACATGGAGGAATCACAAAATGAATAGGCTAAGTAAATACAGCCAGGAAAAAAAAAAAATGAGTGCATGTTGTGTAATGGAATTTCTATAGTATTCTGTAATGTGACCTGCAGTGAAAGAAAACAGACTGGTTTTCTATTGATCTGGAAAAGCATCATTGATGGAGAGGGAAAGAATTAGGCAGTAAATATATTTGAAGGAGAAATATTTAATATCAAATATTATGAAGAAGCTCTTAGGCATGAACATTCTGTTCATGTTATTTATTGATATGATTTTCTGCATGACTATATAAGTACAATCTGACCAACTGTAGGATTTAAGTATGTATGTTTGGTTTCTTGTATGTCAGTTTAACTACTACAAACAATTTACCTTTAATAATAATGCTTAGATATAAGACTCAACAACGTAGGACTTAATGTTTTCTACCTATTTGATTAAATTATAAAAGGATAGTGTGGCAAGAATTTTGCATTGATGAACCATGGCAGGTGTAGAGGGAAACAGAGAGATGGATTTGGGGAGAATATACAAGGCTATAGCTACATATAATATTTAACTACTGCATTGAATGTTAAATTATGTATAAATGAGTAAGTAAGAGCTACCATAAAATATTTAATGAACCAAGGGTTATGATTTTCTTTTCATGTTGGTGTACCTAAGGTCTTGTGAATAAACATTCTTTTTTTAAAGACTTACTTTTGTATATAGAGTTGGGGTACAGGCCAGAGATGCAGGGGCAGTGAGAAGCCTCACTAGAGACAGAGTGGGGAGCAGAACAGGTAGATAAGTGAAGTACACTGCTGAGGGGAGCAGCAGGCATGACAGGAGAGGTCTGCTGTGCCATGTGGATCACCTATGGGACCAGGGATCAAACTCTCACTGGCTACCTTGCAGTGTTGTGTTCTAACCCATTGTACCACCAGAGAGGGCCGGTGAATATGAATAAACAGCCACAAATATATCGTAGCATATTATGTTTATACTGCTAAAGTTTAAGTAAATGGCAACACTAATCTTTTATGTAGGGCAGTATGCAAAAAGTTGAGGTAACGAGTTGGGAAATACATTTGAGAAATTAAAAATGGGAAATTTTGATGATACAGAAGACTTTATTTCTTTCCCTGTGGCTCTTAAATGAGTATTAAAATTATTAAGCTATATATTTTAAGGCTAAGCAATATGTTTGAATGAACTAGAAAAGTCAGGAAGAATATTTTCCACTAGTTTATGCTGATGCAACTGCCTATCACTACCTGAGAATTTGAAAGTATTTCTTGAAAGTGTTTGGAAGTATAGAATTGGAGAATGTTTTTCCTTTTGTTATCACCTTAGCAGAAAAGCTTTTCTACTCTCAATAATATATGACAATATAAAATTAAGACTCTAATGTCAAGAGTAATATAAAGTAACAAAATTTTCTTCATCCCTGTCCTGTGTTTTACCATTTTCTCTTTCTTATTCATTTTTATAACTTGTGAGTTCAAACATTTTCTATTAATGTGTTCTAGCTACCTCTTTCATAATACTTGCTACCACTGAAAAATCACTGTGTATTAGACTGCAAGTGTGTGTTTGTACAGTCACACATACTCTGCATTTTAAGGTTAAAGAGTCCTTTCTTGTTTTATAGGTATTTTACATAAGGAAACTACACAATGGAACTACATCCTTAATAAAAAAAGGTAGTTCTCAAAATGTAAAACTTGCTAACAAGCATAAAAGCAAAAGATTTGCTTAAAGGTCATTTCAGCTCTAAACATTTATCTGTTCAAAGGATAACCATGTAAGAACATGGGATATCTTACAAGACAGTAATATCTTTGATTCTAGGAGTTAGGCTGAAATATTAAATCTAGGAAACTCTACAGTGAAATTAAATTTATATAGAAGATGAATTTAGAAATAGTTTGTATGTGTCCAAACCAATATAATTTCCTTGAGTATGAAGATTCAAGTGGGTTAATGACACTAGAAGCTGATATTTTCCATTATGGGAAAAGTTCTCTTAAACCAAAGTTAACGTGATGCATCAACTCCCTATGTTTTACATCACATTTTAAATCTATTGGATCAAAGAAAGATTTTACACAAGACTTGAAACTGTGTGTGTGTGTGCGTGCAACTTTAACCTAGTTGCTTGGTTTTTACTTTATTGAGTTCAATGGTTGGCTTCCTTTGACTCTATTTAAACCAAGGCTTGAAATAAACTTAAAATGACACAAAACTATCAAGAGCACTGATGCTTATTTTTGAAGTTTTCCTACAGTTTCAATTGCCCAATAAAATGAATGAAAATGTGCTAGTTCTTCTCTAGTCTGCATAGAAAAATTCAAACCCAGATAAAATTATATTGGTCATCTTGTAATATGTATGTGAAAGACATTTTTATTCAGAATCTGAATACAACTGTATTACCACTTAACTTTAAATTCAAAACTTCTTTCTGTAGCAAAGATAGCATGAGGGGGTGTGGGGAAAAGAAACACACATCAGAAGATAATAAAGAAGCATTGGATTAGAAGTTCAGAATTGAAATTCCATATTCCAAATTCCCAGTTTCATTGCCATCAGCACATTCTGTGACTTCAAGTAAGTCTATATTTTCTTCATTTCCAAATGAATTGAATTCATTTGGGGATTCTAAAACCCTATAGGTAATTTTCAGTCTAAAAAATGTTATGACATTGTTATGCTATTTTATATTTCCTTTGGCTAGTTCTATTTTCAACCCACTCTAGAAGATCACAGAATTAATACACACATGTATGCTCTGGTACTGACATGAAAACAGTTTGGAGTAGTAGAATTTCCTTACCTCTAAATGTGGGTAATTTAAATTCTATTTACCAGGAACTTAACTTTTAGTGTTTACTTATAGGCTAAGATACTAATCTTCAGTGTGTAAAGGTTTCATTGTGGCCCAAAATATTTGCTACACAGCTTTAAGTCAATTTTGTATGAGGAAATAACTTACACATAAAGAAACTAACAGGGCTTTTTGGATGGTTAGTCAGTTTATACAGAATTCATTTGTACAAAGCAGTTATTTTCAGCTTTTTGTAAGTTGATTGGAACCATTTTTTTCTTGATTTTTTTTTTCTCATTTTTCCTTGTCATCACCAATGCCTAAGAGCATTCCCTGTTTAGAGAAAAGAAATTAAACAGACTGGTCATCACTGAGAGATACAGCTCTATATGATTATGGCAAATTGAGTTTGAGCAGAGATATCACTGATTTTGTTCTTTAACAGAAGTCTGTGTCAAAGCAAAATCTATATTGAACAAAGGTAAACAATTAAGGAAGACTATTCATGACTGTTGCAAATGGAGAGAAGCCAACATTCTGAGTTCAAAAACAAAAGACTGGAAAGTTTTTAAGGATGGAGGTAGGGAGACATGAGTGGGGAGAGTTATTGATCATCTGTGTACTAGTTAGCCTTACCCAAAAGAAAGATAATTTCCTCTGTGACAGTAGTTTAGCAGAGTAGATAAAGGTGTCCCATAGACAGTGAACTTTATTCTCTTAAAGAAACTAGCAAAAAGAGCCACTTTTTACCTTTATGTTCATATTTCAAAGAGATGGTTCCCAGGTCCTTAATTAAAAAAAAAAAAAAAAGTGCTAGGCTGCAGAATGAGCAAGAGGATTTTAAAATTATTTCCATCTCAGATGGGCAAAGAAAAAATTGACAATCGCTGACTTTCTGAAGTTTATGCTTTCTAAGAAAAGGGATATTAACATTTAAAATCATAAGGAACCTTGCTAAAAATTAAACCAACAGGAACAGGGACATACTTCAAACTCAGAAGTTTCTCAAAAACTTTTTTTTCAATATGAGATTTTTACTTTATTACAGTGTTTTTTTTTTTTTTTCTAATCCCTTACACACATACTATGAGTAAAACCATATAATATTTTTCTTTTTTTCTGTCTGGCTTATTTTACTAAGCATGACACCTTCCAGCTCCATACATGTTTCCATAAACCAAATAAATAAATATATACACACATACACACACATACATATATATATAATATATATCATCTATATAAATATATAGCATATATATAAATAAATATCATATATATGAGATTTATGATTACTGTCAAAAAAAGAACAGCTAAGTAAATGCTATTTAAATCCTATGTCAAGGTTAATAATTCCTATGTTTTTTTCTCTGTATTTTATGGTTTCAGATTTAACATACAAGTCTGTAGCCCCTTTGAATAATTTTTTGTGTATGATGTTACTGGTCTATATGCATTCTTTTGCATGTGGTTGTCCAGTTATCGCAAAATTTATTGAAGACACTTTACTTGTTCTTGGCTTCTTTTTTGTAAATTAGTTGTCCATTTATGTGGGATTTCTTTCTTTCTTTATTTTTTTTTAACCTGTGTGTCTGTTTAATTTCAGCACCATGCTGTTTTGATTGTTATCACTTTGTAGAGCAGTTTCAATTGGAGAATGTGATAACCTCTTCTTTCTTTTCTTTTTTTTTTTTCCTCTGAATTGTTTTTGCTACTTCAGGTATTTTATAGCTCAAAATAAATTTTGTGGTTTTAATCTATTTTGAATAGCATTAGGCAGTATCTAGTTGCTTTCTTTTATATGTGGCTGTCCAGTTTCCCTGACATCATTTATTGAGATAATTTTCTTGCTTCATATTAGATCTATTTTGCTTGCTTTCCCCTTTGTGATTCTGACTAAAGTTTTGTCTATTTTTTTAATATATTTTTGAACTTAATAGAAGTTTGTACTATAACTTGTAAACTTTCAGTATTTTTTAGGCAGATAATAACTGGTTGCAACTGAAAAACATTTACTAATATGTTAAATTAAATCCTGGGATCTAGGGCCTATCTGGTTCTGTCAGTAATTGATAAAGCATCCAAGTGAAGGCCTGGTTAAATTGAATATCAGAGTGAACAGAGACATGCCTATCAAAAGAGCTGAGATTACATCACTTACATCAAGTTTATCTGTCTGCATATGTGCATCCAGGCTTGTGAGCAATACCTGTAACTCCTTCCCAAATGTGCATTTTAGACAATACCTGTAACTCCTTCCCGAATGTGCATTTTAGGCATGTTTCTTGTGGATGTAGGATACACTATAGGATTAGGGGATCCTATAGTTATCACTTTATACACCTTTTAATATAGATTAGTTCAAATGTGTTTCTCTGGAAATAAAAAATAACTTTCAAAACTGTCAGTGAGCTGTAAATTAATAGGTAAATATAAAAATATGGAATTTTGTTTAAAAATTCAGACTGATTTTACTTAGGTTTTTAATTGAGTGTTGTTTTAATAATGGAAAATTTCAATGAAAAAAATTGTAATTTTTGGAACATCTCTGCTGCTTCTACCCCAACACTCACTGGAGTCTCACAGGATTTAGGAGAGAAAAAGACAAATCAACATCTAACAAAGAGGTTTACTTATTTTTTTAATTTTTTCATTGGGCAGAGTTATGACTGAACTGACCTGAACATAAACCTTAAATTTAACAAACAGATTTTAGACTAGGTTTTTAATTCCTACCTTCTTGTTTTCATGTTTTTTCTTTTCTAAAAAATGAAGGAAAAGGAAGCACCAGTTATCAGTGGATGATTAACCTTTTTCTCCATCTTTCTTCCCTTCTCCTCAAATTCCTACTTTGTACTTCACTTCTCTTATTTGCAACTCTCTCTCCCTCAAGTAAGCTCCAGGCTAGAGTTTCTCAACTGTCTTTATTTCAGTGCTGATCTAGATGAAGGAACTGCACCACAGGAGATTGTGTTTTGCATTCATTACTACCAACTGTAATTCAAAGTGATGACAGATTTCTACAGCTTTAGAAATACGGTACCTTTTCAAAATTACTGGTGGCATATTTTCTTATTGCTTATTACCATCTTTGAACTGACGCCAATAGAACCCAGTTTCCCTGGTTAGAGAAGTTGGAATTACAGAGCATATATTCTTTGCCAACTCAATTTGGGAAATCCCAGACTTCCTTTCCTTCAAAGGAAACTTTCCGTTGTCTTTTGAAACAACATATTTTGTAAGTGATTCCAATACTATTTGACATTGCTGGTTTGTTCCTTGTGTTATTTTTAAAAAATATTTATGCATACAAGAACTGGGTACATGACAGTTTTTTTTTCTTTTTTTTTGGGGGGGGGTGGGCATGAGAGGATTCACCAGAGAGAGAGAGAGAAGCAGAACAGGCAGGTTGTCTGAAAAACAATTCTGAGGGAGAGCAGCAGGTGGGTCAGGAGCACCATGTGGGTCAGTTCCCTGGCCAGGGATAGAACTCATGTTGCATTGGCTGTGGAGAGCTTCATGCTTCATAGTGCTGTGCTTTAATTCATTGCATCACCTGTGAGATCCCCTGTTTCTTGCATCTATTTTAATTGGTAGTCTTTGGTATTTAGTGCTCTGTTCTAATTCCATAATGAAGGTTGTCACTTTAGGGGAAAAAAAATCAATAAATAATTAATGAACTGAAATGCATTTGCAACTTCATATTTACATATATGCATATATATTTTTTAAGATATTTAGAACTTTGTTTTATAGTATGTTCACTTCCAGAAATGCCTTTAAAAACACCCAGGGCTCATGTCCTCCCTGGTGGCGCAGC
>NW_004567115.1:15331798-15337912 GCF_000260355.1 Condylura cristata
CTCTTCATTTTAAAGTGCTAATACAGGAAGGACATCGTTTCTCTCCTGTCTTTCTGAAGCATGACTGGGCAGCACTCTAGGAGAGGAAGTTAAGAGTCTGCCCAGAGAGCAGCATCTTCTCCAATACAGGGACCGCGGCAGGAAGGTCCACTCTTTATAGTATTTTCACTTCGGAGGATGGCTATTTTGGTTTGAGTTGCACTCAGTAGAACTGTTCTTTTAGTGGGTTTCCATCTGGCTGAGTAAAACTGCTAAGATAAAGTACAGAAAGCACCTATTCATTTCCTTATAACAAGAAGAGAAATCCATGAAACTAGTGTTTCTTAAAAAAAAAAAAAAAAAACTTCTAGAGAAGACAGTGACGTGAAATTGATAATAGTTTATGGGAGGAGGTGTTAGGAATGTCTTTGTTCTAGGTGCTCACATCTTCAGTCCATATCTTCAGTTAGCAAGGTCTAAACTTGCCCTCAGGGAAAGATGAAAGTTTGTTATATAGAGTATTCTTAATCTTTAAGTTTTATTTATGGTCAAGGAGCTTGCATCTAAGGTGAATTGGACCAGTAGGGAAAATTCCTTAATTCTCCCTGACCCTGACTTACCCACCTGCTGTCATGTTGACTAAAACAATTTTATAAGCTGGTGTTCATCCCTAGGGAAATGCTGAAGACTTGGTCCACTTCTAGTCCATATTGAGCCTATTTTTGCCAGGGGTGCGGTCTGTGAACAAGCAATTTCATATACAGACTGAATTGTGGCAGGAGAGTTGGAATAAGGAAAATATGGTTCTAACTCTTCCAGCCAAAGTCAACTACTACATTTATTTATTGTACTATTTTTTCATATATAGTTAGTATTGATCAAATTTAAATTGGTGAGAATGGCCTACATGAAGAAAAACAATGAGGCAGCATTGGATGTTTTTCTGTTTTGTCATCTGTTGCATTCCCCTAACTCACCCACACCATTGGCAGAAGCTTCACTTTTGGCACTATAAAGATACAGATGCAAATTAAATCTAAGAACCTTAATTCTCTGCTGAAGACAGGTAGAACCTTCATACCTGTCCTTTTTCTTTAAGTATGTACTTTAGAAACTTACAAGCATAAGTACAATCTCTTCTCTTTTTTAAAAGTGTAAATCCTTTTGAAAATTAGATGAGTCTTTTGTCAGCCTTATTGACGTCGGCATGTCTTTCTCTAGGACCTGGACTCTCTGAAATGTTGATATCAGAAGGGATAAACACCTCGATCTCATCTGGCATCCGCAGGAGAGTTAGGTTAGATTCCAACTGCTTAGTGCTTCTCTGTTGCCTCCTCTCCTAAAGGGGAAGTTTGATTCTTTTCAGGATAAAGGCAATTAGCCAACCCAGATGCCATTCAACTACCATGTGAATTGGGGATGAACTGTACATGGCAAATGATTCTTTCAGTAAGTTACTAAAGGTCTAGTTATTGCTTCTGAAATGCTTATTAATAGATTATATCTGGTCGGCCATAATAAAGATTCATTCTTTCTTGATAAACTCTTAGCTGATTGCTTATGATGCACAACATATTCTGGTTTTAAAATAATTCAATTAAAGTTGTCCTTCTCTGCTATAATTCTGGAATATTTTCCTGGTTGGGTGAAGATTTTTAACTTTAACTATATTTCCTAACAATGTCATCCACCATTTGCTAGTACAGTTACCAAAGGATCACACATTTGTTTCCCACTCACTGAAGAGCATAAGTATTTTGACCTCTCTTGATGTTTTTTCACATATAAATCTGTCCTAACATATTAGGTTAAAATGTGTCACTTTTGCATACATTGAAGTCCATCAAACTATGTAGGCATTTTCATGCTGCTAGAGTGAATAATTTTCTTCCCTGACACATTGATGTTTGACTCATTAATCTGAAACAAGCATAACACTAACAGTAAACACCATTCTTTTAATCACTGCTAATTAACTCTGCTCTGTCATATTCTACGAAAGATGAATTACTTAAAGTACAGCCTGAACTCCAATTTTTGTTGACTAATTGTTGTGTTCAACTCTGGGGAAATGATGACTCTCCAGTAAGTAGATATGATTTACCAAATTAAAGGAAACTATTGAAAGTTGAACATAAAAAAATAGAATATAGAAATTATGAAATATTTTATAACTAACCCAGTATATATCTACCTTATTTACCTGAATTGTAACATATATCTATATGGTATATGTGTGTATGTGTAATATATCTATATATATAAATGAATGTATATAATATACATAAATTTGTACGACACGTTAGCAGTTTCTTACCAAAATAAATACATACGAGGTGAATCCGTGGTGAAGTTGTTAGCAACTCAAATGGGTTGAAGGCCTGTGTATATACACAAAGCTTAGTTTATGCTAGCCAAGACGTGATGGGATGAAGCAGTGAATGAATAGATGGATAGAGTGTGAACTATCCAGATAATAACATGGTTCAGCACAAGGGAGAGGTGAACTGTCAAGCTCTGAAAAGACAACGAGTAATTTTGGGTGCATATTACTAGCTGGAAAGATTAACATCAGAGGGCTGCACTAGGTAATTCTAAGTATGTGAAATTCTAGAGGGGCTAGGAATGTGAAGAGTTGATGCCAGTAGTTGTGGAGAAGGGGTGAATAGGCTGAGCAGGGAAGATTTTGCTGGAAGTGAAACTATTCTCTATGATTCAGTAGTGGTGGATGTGTGTCATTATGTATTTATTTAGACCCATAGAATGTACAACCATCAGGAATGAACCCTCTTTGTTTGCTGGACTTTTGATGAGGACTTTTCATGTCAGTTCATCAATTGTAACATATTTACTACACCAGTACTGCATTTTGATGTTCTGGCAGGCTGTGTGTGTTTGGGAATAGCAGGTTTATATAAAAATCTCTGTGCCTCCCACTCCATTTTATTGTGAACCTAGAATGACTCCAACATACTCTATTTAGTGAAAAATATAATTGGATATATGTGCCGTTCTAAGATGCTCAGATGTCCTCCAATATCAAATTACACATTTGCTTAGTGTTAAAACATTAAGATACCATCTGCAAATAAATGTAAAAGTAAGTGCACATTTGTGCATATTATTAGCATTTTAGAGAAAATAAAATTCACATTTTTTTAGTTCTAACAGGATGAATTTTTATTCATACTATCAAACTTTTAATATCCTAAATTTATTTCTAGTATTCACAAACTGCATAATTTTTTTTTTTCTGAAATGTTTGGACAAGTTGCCTGAAGGATTAGATTTTCAGTCATTTTCTAGTTAAAAATCTCTGACTTCTAAAATGGAATATTAGAGTCTTTGCTCCTCAGAGAACAGAATTTAATCAGATTGATGAAGATAGCAGTGACAGTTATTTATTTTAGAGCAATATGACTTTTCAGTTTTGATAAGCAGAGTGCCCTCTTTCCATATTAAAGCTGACAACTGAAGTGAACTTTTAAGTTCAGAAGGTAAAAGAATGCATTTTTATAGAGCTCTAGGAAGATTTTTATGTTTCAATGGGGGGAGAGGGGAGAAACAGTTAGACCACCTGGATACCAATAAGACCTTATTGTATGATTGTCTTCAGGAAATTTTAAAACTACTTCACTGAGCAACTTGAGGGCTGCAAACCAATCCTGTCCCTCTGTACTTCCCAGTATCTGGCTCTCAGAAAGCAGTCAACAAATTATTGTTAGCAAAAAACAACAGGCTAGGGAAAGTACAGAGGAATTTCAGGAGCTGCCTTTCACAGGGATGTACTTGTGCCACTAGAAACAGTTTTTTTACCTTCTCCCATAAAAAAGGTTTTTCAGGAATCTGCTAACAAGATTCACAGTGTGGTCATAAAATTACATATACAGACTACATATACAGACTACACTGTGTTAAATGGCTTTTTCAATAGAATCTCATGCAATCCTCAGGACAACCCTATGGAACTGTCATCACTGTTAACACTTAAGGCACAGAGAAGTTGAATAATTACCTCCAATCAGTCAATCCCTGTGCAAGATTATGAAATCAGATACTCTCATTCCATAGATGAGATCTTACCTAACACATCAAACTGCCTAGATGGTTCCGGGTGAGTTGGTGGTAGGAATTTTATGGAAATATACCTAAAAGGAGAAAGCATACAGGAACACATTGTACAAAATGAACAATGATGTAGAATTTTATACACACACATGTAAAATAATGTCTCTCAATATGGCCCAGGCCCTCAGTGCAAATACAGTTGTTTCCAATGGTTTTAAGATTATGAAACAAATGTATATACAAAGTATTGGCCTAAGGGCATCAAGTTATCAATAAAGCCATAATTAGGATAAAAACGTAGATCTCAAAGCTAATTCAAATATAGGTATATCATTTTGTTAAATTTTAGTGCTGTAACATTAGTTTAAAATAATCACATAAATTTCAGGCCCATAGCTTTATATTTTGACATTTGCAGGTACCACCTTATTATCTCCACCAAAAATCTACTTTCCATCTATACCATGCAATTAACCACCCTTGTAATAAAACTTAGAAGTAAAAAGAATATATATATGCACACATATATGTATACATATGTGTATATGTATACATATGTATATATGTATGCATATATATATGTATACATGCATATATAGTTTGTTTTAGAGAAATAAGGGAACTATAATAGCTTACTTAGTACTGTATCAGATTGTCTACTGAAGAGTAATTTATGATAATTTCCATTTTCCAAATATAGCTAAAATAACAAGTAAAAGGAAAGTAATAAGGAAGTAATAATTTATGACATTTTGATGCACCTCTTGCCCCTCAGAAACAGTGTTGGTAAGCCTGAGGGGACATGAAACCCTAGTAAAGAAGTCTTGAGTGGTAGCTGGAATTGAGCATGCATAGGAAATCTTTCTTGGTTTTTCAATACCACAAAATGTCACATCTACTTTGTATAACTGATAAGACTGATTCTTGAAGTTAAATTTCTTAGTTAAACTTCTGAAAAGTATAGAAATTAGGATATTAAAATCAAGAGTGATAGATTCATAGGCAAGGTACTTTTCTACCTTAGGTGTTTGAGAGGTGCATGGAGATTGACATCAGGAACCTTCTAATCAAGTTCTGTTATGTGTGGTGTCATTTAATTTCCCTTGGCATGCCACATTTTCACTAGCAAAACACATTTAATAACTGCATGAGCTATGAGATAGCCTACTACATTAAACTATAGTTCTAGAATTTCTTTATAAGATTTTCTATAAGCTTAATTTCTTAGCTATTTTTTAACCACCACTTACTTTTCAAATGTGAAGATGTCAAAAGTAACATTACCCAGAGTAACTAAGGAAAATGTACATTAGATTTCTGTATTTTAATGCTTAATTCCTGCCTTTTGATTCATTGTTATCAGTCTTGTCTTTGTGAATTATAACTGTATAGCTCATATAAATCATAGTATTTTGCATATGTTGATTAAAGTTATTTTCCCAGATTTAAAAGTATTCAAAGACTTAGTTTAACATAAAATTTTCTGGAATGTATTATAATTGTTGGTGCTTGAATATATTTGTTTTTATAAATATATTAAAGCTAATAACTTCCACTTTTATTTTTCTGTCAACAAAAACTAAACAGCACTTAGCCTTATTTCAAGTGCTATGTACTTAATTCTTACAAATCACTTATTTTTTAAATTTCACTAGATGTTCTTAGCACACTTCATACCATAACTAATGTATATATAAAAAGACATTCTTCATTATCTTACTTGTTCTTATTTAACAGGGTTTGGGATTAAATTGTCAGATGTTTAACATCACTCTGAAAGTGCCACTAATATATATTATCTATCATTATTCACTAGGAAGTTAACGATGACTCTAGAAATAATCATATAAGTTTATTTCATGATCATGTTCTTTCTTGATTGGAATAGTAATAGAGCTAGTAATACAAGGCTGTATTTCTTGTGTTTCTTTTTTTATTTGCTTTTTTATTTTTTTTTTAAGATTTTAATTTATTTGTGCATATAGAAGTGGGGTGTATAGGCCAGAGGCTCGGGGCGGCGAGAGGCTTCACCAGAGACAGAGTGGGGAGCAGAACAGGCAGATCGAC
>NW_004567115.1:15338012-15338848 GCF_000260355.1 Condylura cristata
TTTATTTGTGCATACAGAACTGGGGTATAGGCCAGAGACTCAGGGGTGGCGAAAGACTTCACCAGAGACAGAGTGGGGAGCAGAACAGGCAGATCGACCAAGTACACTGCTGAGGGGAGCAGCAGGCGGGTCAGGAGAGGTCTGCCACACCATGTGGTCACCTCCGGGGCAGGCGGGAATCGAATTCATGTGGAAGTGGCCTTAGCTTCTCAGTGCTGTGCTTTAACCCGCTGCGCCTCCAGGGAGGGCCTTTATTTGCTTTTTTTTAACTAAAGATGTTCCTAGCAGAAAACTACTGTTAGGTATTTTGCTCTGCGTAGAACAAAAGACAAATTCTATAGATAAGTGTATATATTACTATAAAACAGTAATTTTAAAACTTTAATGTAACACATTTAAATATTATATGATGAGGGGTCACTTGTATTATTTACTTATGTAAACTGTATTTTTTTTAAAATTGAGTTGAACTTAGTTTCCAATGCCATACATGATGGGGGTAGAGTTTCACACCTCCTCAAAAACCACACCAGCACCAAAGTACCCATAAACTTCCAACGCAGTCATTGGTTTTTTTTCATCCTTTGCCTCTGATAATTTCAGGTCTGCAGTCAGAATCCAAGCATTTGTTTTAATCTCATTTTGCCTGTTCTTTTGATTTGTTTCTTTTCTTCTTTCTTTTTCTTAAAAAGATTTATTTATGCATATAGAGCTGGAGTACAGGCTAGAGGTGCAGGGGCGGTGAGAGGCTTCACCAGAGACAGAGTGGGGAGCAGAACAGGCAGATCGATGAAGTACACTGCTGAGGGGAGCAGTGGGTGGGTCAGGAGAGGTCT
>NW_004567115.1:15339178-15349665 GCF_000260355.1 Condylura cristata
AGCGGGCGGGTCAGGAGAGGTCTGCCACACCATGTGGTCACCTCCGGGGCAGGGGGGAATCAAACTCATGCGGAAGCGGCTTTAGATTCTCAGTGCAGTGCTTTAACCCGCTGCGCCACCAGGGAGGGCCTGGGCTGCCTCTTTTTAATAGCTGTTGTATTTTTTAGGTATCACCTCTTTAAAAATATTTTCAAATATTTTTCATTGAGGTAAGATTGATCTATAACACTATAAGTTTTAGGTGCATAAATTCACTTCTCTTTAAATCAAGCAATATAAATGACCCAAGCCTCAATTTCTAATCATTTTCTAGGGCTGGCTTTGTCCCACCTTTTGAGTGAAACCGTCTACTATTTGGCATTGTCCTAGTTTATTTCACTTAGCATAATCACTACTGAGGAAATTTGAATGTTTGTGTGCTAAATGTTAACAGTTTCTATAGGTATTAACAATTTTCTTGATGTGAGAATAGCCTTTGGCTAGAAGTAAAATGTTCATATTTGTAGGGATGCCTTACTACTTAGAATTATTTCAAAAGAATCATAGAAAAGAAAATATTGTAACTGTAGCATACATTTAGTGGACATGTAGGTCATTAGTAGTATACTGTTACATACTATTTCAAATGGTTTGTAATTAAACTATTGCCATTGAGTAAACTAATAAATTAATAGAAGACCCATCATAAAAACTGAGGAGTAAGTCCAAGGAATTTGTAAGATTTACAGAAAGATAATGGTAGCATATTCAAAACAAACAAAAAACTCCAAACAAATAAACTACTGTGTATCTTTACGGGTAGGTGATTCCATGAGATAGGCCGAGAGATTAAAGCGAATAAGGCAGGGAAGTAAGAACCAAGAAAATGTGTGTAGTACAACGGCTTTTACTTTGGAAAATATTATGTTGGGAACTGATGAGCAATACCCTGGTAACTCCAAAGAAATCCTCACCATTAACTTCTTGAAACTTCTGATTATATCTATTCTTCAGGCATAAATATGTCATAACTGGTTTCTCAGTTGCCAAGTATGCCCCCTGCATAGGCAATCTGGCAGTTATTTTTATATGCTCATCCTTTATCCTTAATAGACCCCACAAAAATGACTCCCATCCTACTTTGGTGTACTTTTAATAATTCAGATCAAAATGTGCAAGTTCTTAAAATAAGAAAAAAAAAATGCCAGTAGCTTATTTGGTAAGGTAAACTCCCTTGTATAACTGTTTTTTAAGGATGGGTTCAAGACCAGCCAGTTTTCTCTACTGAGTTTGTTTGTTTGATTTTGTACATTTTTTTCATCTCAGTTGTAATCTCCATGGACTTCCCATCACCACCCTTCCCACCCCAGTTTTGATTCTATTCCCCTTTTCACCTCCATAAAATGTCTCCGGTTTATAGTTGTCATTATTTACATTTTTATGTTGTTACTTTTGCTTCTCTCTCTCTCTCCCCTCCCACACCCCCCCCCCTTTCTCTCTCATATCCCTTATGTGCCTGCTATGAGTGAAACCATCTGGTATTTGCTTTTTCTTTTTTTGGCTTATTTCATGAAGCATGATCCCTTCCAGCTCCATCCATGTTGCGGCAAAAGGCATGAGTTTATCTCTTTTAATTGCTGAGTAATATTCCACTGTGTGTATGTACCACATCTTTTTAATCCAGTCATCTATTTTGGGACGTTTGGGTTAATTTTACATCTTTCCTATTGTAAATAGAGCAGTAGTCAACAAAGGTGGGTAGGTGTCCTTATGAATCAACATTTTTGTGTCCTTTGGTTAACCTGGGAGTGGGATTGCTGGGTCATATGGAAGCTCCATTTTTAGCAGTTTGAGAAGCCTCCAAATAGCTTTCCATAATGGTTGCACCACCCCGAATGCACCAGGTCTTGTCTGATCTCGTAAGCTAAGCAGGGTCAGGCCTGGTTAGTACTTAGATGGAAGTGCAGGCTTTAATTAACATTTTACTGAAGGCTTTCAGAGTAATCAGCTTTCCTGTGGTTATTTGATACATCTCTCATTTCAAAGATCTTTCTCATCTCTAAATTGCAAACACATCTTGCAAATCAAACTCAGTAAGATATAATGCCAAATTATAAGGCAGATTTCATTTTATGGTAGTGAATTTCCCTGCTAAATTTTCACTTTGAAAGAAGAGACAAAATGAAAGCATAGTATGAATGTTGGTAAAGTATAATGTGTAAAATAAAAAAAAAGTGGTTTCTACAGAAATACTCAGTACACTCAGTTACTGAAATTTCAACTAAATGTGTTGCTGTAAGATTTAATTTGAGTGATAATGTTTTTTCAGGAGGTGAACAAAAAGGTAAATTAGGCTTAATCATAGAAGGGAGTCTAATGAGAAAATATTGAAGGAAGTTAATAGGAAATGTGGCATAATAATAAACTAAGTTTTGTGGTTAAATGGTTATATTGCAACTCATACTCTCCAGTGATATAAAAGCCATAATAGGGAGCTTTACAGTGCTGAATAAATAGAAGAACACTGCTTATGACAGTCGCTAAAGAGTCATGTTGGAAAAATTACTGCTGCACTTTCCTCTGAGACTCATGCGAAGCCCTTATGCACTTAACAATTTGAGTTAGTTGGTGAATAAAGTAAATATAGCTGTACCTGTGGCTACAGAATGCAAGTAAATGTGTACTGTAACAGTAAGTTCTATTTAATCACCACTTACTAGGAGCCAGACACTACCCTGAATGGTGTGCATACATCATTGTACTTAATACCCACAACACACTTATATACTGGGATCTATTCAATCTTCTTGGAATGATAAGAACATCTATGCACAAGTGACCTGGAGATATAACCCAGGCAACTTTGCACCAGAACAGAATGTAACTTAAACAGTCACCTGCATAACTAAATGATAATTATCTGAACATCCCAGTATGACTAAAAATGTTTATTGTGCAGTCTAAAATCAGCATACAGGTCCGATAATTTCCTGGATTCTTCAAGATCTTGCCCAAGAGATGGGGAATGCATAGGCAAATGAAGGATTTTTTTCAGTCACACACATTATGTCCACCACTTTCGCTCTTTCATCCATCCAGTCTAGATATTTTACAGAGTAAACTGTAAGAACAATTAAAATGAACATTGCTAGGGGGAAATACGAAAATTGTTAGTCAATCTGTTAACAGCCAAGCATAAGATAAACTAGCATAGTTTATTTCTTCTCTGATTTCTGATTTCCATGTATCTTCTAGGAACTTAGTTGATTGGAATTTTTTACTCAATTGGGCAATTCCAAAATTTACTTCCATAGCAATCCTGTCAACACTGTATCTGGCTTTACTCAGCTGTCTTATCCCCACAGATACTATTGTGCATGTGACTACAAAGAAATATCCTCAAGTCCACCCATGGTTATCCTTTTCTACTCAGAATAATATTTTTCTCTTAGTAATATTGATAAATCACCACAGGAGACTTAATATGGGTAAGAAGAAGACTTCAAAATGGCCAGGTGGCAGTCTCATCTTAGAGCTTACAGAATCATACCATGATTCTTGGAATACATAGCTCTGTCATGGATGCTAGGACTGCAGATTGAGCTAAGCCCATTGTGTGGTTGGGAAGTGAAATGCCATGGATGGATTTTTGGGTATTATGGTAAGACCCATCTCCTTTGTCCATTCATTGATATGATGCCTGTGGGGGAAACAGCACAATATGTGTTGTTCTGTTTTAGAGTATAAGCCACAAATTACAGGACAGGATCATGAATTTTCTGAGGTCTTCCTATCCTCCCAATGTGAATGCTACTAAGCCATCAGTTGGTTCTACCATTCTATCAGTTCAGTTGATTTCGAGTACTGGATTCATAATAAGACAAGTCAATTAGGTGGATAATCTCTGGCATTCTTCATTGGTGGTAAAATGAATCATTTGATTGTAAACAATGTTGTGCTGGTTCAGTGTCAAGGAAAAAGGCATTCTGTGAGTACGTGAAAGGCAGTGACACACTTAATGTGGCCCTTTACAAATAAAGAGTGTAAGAATTTATTCCAAATCACTGCAGATTTAGGTTTTCCCTTCTTTCTGTCAAGACTACACCTGTGAGTATTTACATACAGACAACTGCTTTCAAGTGGAGACTGATGTGCAGTATACAGCTTCATTGGAAGATAAGACCTCTGAGGGCTTTTTTGTTATTTTTAATTAGTTAACTGGGATCTTTTCTGTTATTCAAAAATGTATATTCCCTATCTAGGAAGGAGCATTAAGGAATGATAGTGCAGCACTGTAGTGATAGTGTAGGGAGTCCACATGCTGTGCAATTGTGTCTTCTAAATTTGGTCAGATCTGGTCATATACAAAGTATTTTAATAATGAATACTGAAATTCCAGAAAGTTCATGTTTTGCTGTTTCAAAAATTACTGAATTATTTGGCAAGCTCTGTCTGCCAAGTGACTTGGTATACCACAGTGAATAGTGAGCCAGAAGCTTCTTACAAATGGAATAAATTGTAGACAGAAGAGATTGTCATAAGTCTGCCTCAAACTTACAGGGGTCTGTGCTGGGATTCCCTCCAGTGGCTCCATACTGTTCCCATCTGCCACGGACACTTCAAACATCATTGGCTGCTCAACCATAGGGCCCAGACCTTAAGGCAGATTGCATCCAAGCATAGATCTTATGTATAGCCCTCTTTTGTTCTGTGTCTGACATGAAATTGGTATTCTAAATTATACAGCAAATGGATGAGAATTTGTGTCTGAATTTAGTGTATATTGTCTTCAATATCAAATCATTATACAAAGCATATCCCCTCTTTCTTAATGGGAAGTGTTTAAGATACAGATGATAATTCTGTCTTTAAAGATTATATCCACACATGCATCACTGGCTGATTGGAAATTTTATCATAGAACAACTTTCCATGTCCAAATGTTTATCTCCTAACATTCAGCACACACTAGGTCTTTTTGAAGTATCCAAGGTACTTTGGTTATTTTTACATCATCAGATCCAGTGAGCAAAGTATCGTTAATGGACTGAACCTGTGGTGGTATTCCATGGAACATAAAATATTTAAGGACATTGAGAATTAGAATGTTAGGGGAAATGTTATAGTCATGAAATAAGATAATGAAAATAAATTCTGCAATGTGATGATTACTTCTGAAGAGACATATTCAGAATAAATGAATGTACTACATAGATGTGAGCATACATATACCTATAGATATGCATACACATACATACTAAATCAATATGTGTACTAAATAAAGGAATGTGCCTTATCTATTTCCACATAGGCACCACTGCCAGTTGAAATGTTATCATAATCCACAATAATCTCTAGGGGTCACCTAATCTTTGCAATAGTGAAATAGCTGAGTTAAATAGGATATATATGAACTACTTCCTCTGTATCTTTCTAGTATTTGATTGAGTCTCTTATTACCAAATGGGGTAAAATTATTCTCTTTAATTAGTTTGGTTGGGAATGATAGATCAAGCAACTTTCACTTGATGCTTTCTATCAAAAGGTCAGTGAACTGTGTAGCTGCCACCAGTTACTGAGTATGTCCATTCCAAATATACCATCAAGAATTAGGATAGAAATCATTTTTAATCCATAGAATAGAAACCATTTTTATCCAAATGGTGAAAATAAGTAGGTTTCTTTACAAGAGTCTGAACTCTTCCTCACTTAAAGGGATGACAAATCAGTGAAAACCCCACTAAGATAAGAACTCGGTAAATAGCCATCAATATCTACTAATTATCACTAGTATCAATTTTCTTAACTCTGGACAAAGTTATGTTCTCTGCAAGTTGTTCACTGTGGATAGAAACCTATGATTAACTAGCTGTGACAACATACTCTTTAACACTTCATCATTCTAATTATAATAATTGTACACCACTATTTATAATGCAATAAGCACCATGTGACTAATTCCATAGCAGCATCTTGTAGAACTTATCCAGAATGTTGGTTCTTCCTTCACCAATGAGTTTCTTTAATTTATAGTAAAAAGAATGCTCTCAAAGAATACTCACTTGAATACTACTACTTTTAGCATAGGGTGAAAGATTTGTACATAGTAGATGCACTTGACATTCTCATATTCCAGATTTTGAGCTTCTCTCTTACTGTATGTCATCGAATTACCAACAGATCAACTTTATTGATTATAAAAGAACAGGAGTACAGCCTTAAGTATTCTCTCAGATAATTAGCAAAATGCTAATATTGCACCCAGTACTTGAACTAATATATTTATACCAAATCCTGATTAAGTTCATTCAAATTGATCAAACAGATCACTCTTTATACGTGGCTCTCTTGGCTCTCTCACAGATAATCTTCCTCACACAAAAGATCTCTTAGATCCTTAGTTAGAGTTGGATTTTCTAACTTTTAGAACTGTTGAAATTTACTGTGAACTTTCTTCAACAGTCAGACTTCAAGGATTACTTAATTTATGGTGTTTGTATATAATAGTCCAGACAGACTAAAATAAACATATTCTTCAAGATTCCATATTCTACATTAGTCCTTATAAATAGAAAACAAGAGAGATTATTTTTCAAATCAGGATTAATGGCTATCTTTGATTGGCAGGGATTTGTATCACTAAGGAGAACAAGGGTTAATCCTTTCTTAATTTGTGTCATAATTCCACAATATTAGTGAAAAATCATTAAATCGCCCATATGTATTATGCTTTGGGTGCACACACACACACACACACACACACACATGCCATACATTTCTACTGCCTTTTCCTTTGTCTGTAGAGTTGCTGATTTGTATATTTCAAATAGATGGTCTACTTTACTGCCCTGGATAGTGTCCCTTTGTTATCCAATACCATAACAGATGGCCATTTTCTAAAAAGATTTATTTATGTATACAGAACTGGGGTACAGGCCAGAGATGCAGGGGCAGTGAGAGGATTCACCAGAGACAGAGTGGGAAGCAGAACAGGCAGATGGATGAAGTACACTGCTGAGGGGAGCAGTGGGCGGGTCAGGAGAGATCTGCCACGCCATGTGGGTCACCACCTGGGTGGGGATCGAACTCATGCTGAAGTGGCTTTAGCTTCTTAGTGCTGTGCTTTAACTGCTGCACCACCAGGGAGGGCCCCAGATGGCCATTTTAAGTGTTATAGCATCATACCAAGAAAATAAAGCAGAATGTCTTGTGCTTTTAACATAGGGTCTTTAAAGTTTCACAAAAATTTTAGAGAAGAAAAATTTTTGAATCTCATGTCCTTCTTTAAAATTCCGAGTTATTAGCTAATACCTCACTCTATTCAGTTCCTTCTTTCAGGTAGTGGTGGCTAGGTCCAGAGGGAGGTGTCATGGTAGTCTCTCCAAACCCTTTATCAAAACTTTCGTTCCTTATTGATTTCCATACTTTTCTAATACTAAGGCAAAATGTGTTACTCTCATGTAAGAACTCCCACTGCACATGTAATTTGAACTATTTTTTAAAAGATTTATTTATTGATGCATACAGAACTGGGGTACAGACCACAAGTGCCGGGGCATTGACAGGATTTAGCAGAGATAGACTGGGGAGCAGAGCAGGCAGATAAATGAAGTCCATTGCTAAGGGGAACAGCAGGCAACACAGGAGAGGTCTGCCACACCATGTGGGTCACCTCCAGAGCCAGGGATTGAACTCACTGCAAGCTTGCAGTGCTATATCCTAATCCGTTGCAGCACCAAGAACAGCAGTAATTTGTACTATTAACTACTTCACCTACATCTCAGCTCTAGAAGTCTGTGAAGTGTCATTAATATATTTAAGAGAATATTTACTGAGTATTACTTACTTGACTAGAGCTTTGCTGACTCTTAGCTATTTTGTCAAAAGCACACAAGCTTCCCAAGCATGTTCAGTAAATAATTACTCAAGTGATATCACTTGAATCACTTGAGTAATTAATGTAATTTTTTTTGAAAATTGCGATTGTGGCAATTTTATACTTAATAACTTATTTTAAGTGTTATTTAAATAAATCATGCAAATCAAATTGGTCACATAAGTGTGTGTGTTCATGTGCACGTGTGTGTTTATTAAAGATCAGGAATTCAGAAAGTAGTTGCAGTTAATGACAAAGCAAAAATGAATGGTGACAGGGCCAAAGTGACTATTAGAATAAAATGTAGATGCTGATTTGTGTCATGTGGCTCCCAGTGACTTCTGTTTTATTATATAGGAAATCACAAAAAATCACTTTTAAAAGTGAAATGTACCTTAGAAAACTCAGGCAATCTTAATATACATTAGAGTAGCCTGAGATGGTGCAGAGCTATGTCACTAAGCTTCTATTATGTCAAAAGTTTGAAAATTGAAGGAAAAATGTGTTGCAATAAGTTGAGGATTGCTGTAGGATGTCAACGACTATAAATTTGATATTAAAAAGAATATGCAATATATTTTTAAAGATTTATTTATGTATACAGAACTGGGGTACAGGCCAGAGATGCAGGGGCAGTGAGAGGATTCACCAGAGACAGAGTAGGGAGCAGAACAGGCTCACTGTCAAAGTACACTGCTGAGGGGAGCAGCAGGCGGGTCAGGAGAGGTCTGCTGCACCATGTGGGTCACCTCCAGGGCAGGCGGGGATTGAACTCATGCTTAAGTGGCTTTAGCTTCTTAGTGCACACCCAGGGAGGGCCCAATATGCAATATTTTTACTAGAGATCCTTCAGACAGTTCTCTAATTGAGATCAGTCAAATAGATTTTTGGCAATTTGTCACTTGAGACTATTGTTGATCTATTGTTGATCCTTAAATTATCCAAATAATTGGCTGTTGTTTTCTAAACAGAGCTGTGGCTTTATTCATTTATTATGTGACATTTTTAATGTTTGTTACTTTTCAAAGGAATTTGATTCCTTGAGGACATGTATGTGAATTCCATGAATACAGGGCATGTTCCTCAGCTGACCTCAGAGACCCTGTCCATTGTGGATGTTAGTGATCAGTGGCCGGCTTCTAGTATGAGCATGCCTAGGTAAGGTTTACTAAGGTGTGATAATGCTCTTAGAGAGTGTGTAGACAAGTTTTGTGATATTTTCTAGAGCAATTTGCTTGTTTAACTTCATCTGATTTTAAGTTTTCTGCATGACAAGATTCCCAGTGTTTAGGTTTTGGCAAAGTGACATAAATCAAAAATTTAAATTGAAAAAGGCTCAACCTATCCCTTTTAAATGAAGGAGCTGACAATTTTGTGATTTATAAGTATTTAAGCTGTCACTGGCCACCCAGTGTCTTGCTAATGATTTTCCCCCTTTAGATGACAAATCCAACTGATTAACTGTCCTAATTGCTACCGTGCACATCCTTCCCTGGCAGGAGTCTGAGTAATTTAGAAGGTATTTCTTAACTAGAAATTTGTTTGAAGCTCTAAAATGCAGACAGAAACTATCTTTATAAATATCCTCATAACTGTGGATAAATATACTATGTGTCTGAGTTCAAAATGTAAATGAACTCAAATTTGTTTGGTGATTTATTGGAAATATAAGGGTTTGTTTAACTATAGAAAAATGTTTCTAATATAACACATTAAAAACAAATATTTTTGAAGACTAATTAACTGAAAGGTTTACTATTCCAAGGAAAAGTTAAGAGATGCATAGTGAGGTAATGTTTGACAGCACTGTATATGATTCAAGGGTATAGGTTCACACCACTTCAGATGTGTGCAATCACACCCAACACTGGAGCAACCATAATCCTCTACCCAAAACCATGGGTTCCCCTCTCCTCCTTTTGTTCCTCATCCTCTACCATCCTTAAATTATCTGATAATATAAAATTTATCATCAGATTTTTAGAGTTTGTATTGTTCTTGAAGAGTCTGAGTAAGTGCTTCTTGATGGTTTCATAGAATTCAATGGAGAAGCCATTTGGTCTTAAGCTTTTATTTTAGGGAAACTTTTTATTACTCTTTAAACTTCTGCTATTGTGATTGGAGTGCTTCATCTGTATATTTTGTACTGGTTCAGCCTTGGAAGATGGTATGAATCTAAATGGGTATCCATTCCCTCTAGGTGCAGTTTGATTGTGTGAAGTCATTCATGGAGTGGTTATTTTTCTCCTTTGTGTTTCTGCAGCTTCTGTTGTAATTTCACCTCTCTTTTCTGACTCTATTTGAATTTTCTCTTGCTTTTTTAATAAGCTTAGCATATGGCTTTAAATTTTGTTTGACCATTTTATGGAATTCCATTTTATAGAATTCTAGTAGCTATTCTCTTTATTTTCATTAGTCTACAGATACTTCTTAATTTATTCTTTGACTAATTCATTGACAGGATTTGTTTAGTAGCATTTCGTTCAATATTCATGTATTCTGACTTACTTTGGGATTTTTTTTGTGTGTGATTAATTACTAGCTTTAAACTTTTGTGATCTGAGAAGATGCTTGCAATAATTGCTATTGTCATATTCTGAGAGTTGTTTTAAGTCCCAGCATATGATCTTAA
>NW_004567115.1:15350641-15388784 GCF_000260355.1 Condylura cristata
GAGAGGTCTGCCACACAATGTGGTCACCTCCGGGGCAGGTGGGAATCGAACTTATGTGGAAGTGGCTTTAGCTTCTCAGTGCTGTGCTTTTAACCCGCTGCGCCACCAGGGAGGGCCCATAATGCATGTCTTTTAACTGGTGAGTTCAGACTAATACAGACAAATACATTTAGAGTGATTACTGATACATACTGTGTATTAATTCATTCTGGGTTCATTTTTAATGATTTTCTTGCATCATTTTTAATTTGTGGACAGTATGTGATTTCCCCTCACGTGTATTCCCTATAGTTCTCCTACCACTAAAGCACCCACTCGTGACCTCCCCCACACATGACTGCCCCATTCCTGTGACTTCCCTCCCATTTTTAACTCTCTCCTCCTCCCTCCCGTGTCTCCCCAAGATCTATGGTCAGCTTGCAAATTTTATCATTTCCCTAATCCTTTGTTTGGTTTCTCTATATTCCACATTTAAGTGAGACCATCAGATACCCATTCACTTCTGACTTATTTTGTTTAGCATAATCCCCTTTTGTCCCCTCCACATTGCAAATGGCATAAGTTTAACTTCTGTGATTGCTGAGCAGTATTCCACGGTGTATATATAGCACATCTTGCTGAGCCAGTCATAAGATTGGGAACAACCTTAACGTCCAAAACAGAACTATTATAAATTGTGCTGCAATAAACATGGGAGTGCAGGTTTCCTTTCAAATTAGTTTTTTGTGGTGTTTGCATTTTTTATTATTTTTTTTTCCATTTTGCATTCAGGTATTCCTTGCTTCTTAGGCATGTACATTACCCAGTGTGCTTTTCTGTAGTTGGGACACTGTGGATTTAATCTTCTTTGTTTACCTTGGTGTGAGGTGGGGGCCAAAGAGAAGACTGGCCTATTTTAAGTACTCACTCTCAGTCTTGTTGAGAGTGAGGGTGGTAACCTCTGCCTTTTCTCCACAAGCTCCATTCAGTGCTTCATTGTCCTGTCACCCCACCCCAGGCCCATGGTGCTCCAATGTAATATGGGTCATAATCTACCAAGCTTGCATCTCCCACTGAGGGGCACTAGGCATTGTGTACAAGACTATAACTCCTAGACTCAATTGGCACAGACAGGCAGGGGATACATGAATGAACTGTGTGTCCTCTTGACTGTCACTGCTATCACCCCTTGCCTCGCACCCCACACACAAGGCACCTGGGCTGCAAGGCACCTGGGCTGCAAGAACTGTATGCCCGGTTGATTCTTCCAGTTCTTTCTCCCCAGCATGGCTCTGTAAGAGGATGTTTGGGAGAGCTTTCCTGCCCTTGCTGACAATGGAACTTCCAGTGACCTAGGCCAAATCTGTACGTGCATGTGACTGCATTCCCTTTCAGAAAATATATCAAATGAAAATATACAGCAGCATTGTTTACAGGGCTGTAGATGACTGAGCTTCAGACTGTTTCACCAGTTGATATCTGTTTTGCTAGCCATACTCCCCATACTTCTAACATGTTCCTCAGCAAGCAACTTTAGTGCAAGTTTCGTGGAAAAGTCTTAGGATTTTGTTGGACATGTTCCAAATCTTCCATTGAGCAAATATTGTCTTTTGCTGTTTTTTAAGGGAGACGACAGCTTTGGTAGAACTGATCTTGTACCAGTTATTTTATGAAAATATGACCTCTTATATTTTTGCACATTGAATGACTGCACATTTGTCCTTGTTTTGAAAAGACTTGTTTTATTTGAATGTTTAAACAATTATAATGACTTTCCAAGTTGCATGCAGCTATATTAGACAGATTACCCCTGAGACCTATTGAGCAAGTGTGTGTGTAGAGATACTTAAAAATTGGCTTACGTGATCATGGGGGCTGACAAACCCAAAATACACCAGAGGCTTTCACTCCAAGCAAGAATTGATGTCGCAGTCTTGAGTCTGAAATGTGTAGAACAGAGTAGAAACTTAGGCAGGATATCTATACTGAGTTTTTCAGGCAGAATTCCGTATTTATCAGGAAATCTCAGCTTTCGAGATCTAGATATGACACAGAAGGTTTTACTTAGTCAATTATAAATGTTCAGTACATTTATAGACTAACAGTACATATATAGACTAACATTTGATCAACAACAACACTATCAATTAGTCAAGTTTACATATAACATTACTCCTCAGACTTATTTTCCAAAGATGGGAAGTATGCAAGATTATATAAATAAGATTACTAAAGTGTTTTGTGGTTTACTGGGTCACATTAAAATCAGTGCCAAAATGCTGTATCCCCTCCAAAGAGTTCAAAAATCAATCTGTCCCCACCATCATGGCACATGTACTTGGAAACCTGTCTCAGAGCAGCAGTTAACACTCAGCAGTGACCCTGTTTACTACTCTGGCTCCCATGTGTTCAGCAGCCTCAGAGTCATTGATAAAATCCTCACTGTCCATGGTGAGATTAGCTATGCTTAAGTGGTTATGAAAGCTTCGTTATAAAGTCAAAGCATATTTTGTGTCCAGAGTATAAATGGAAACATTTTGCCACCTTAAATTTGCCACATCAAAGAATTCTATCAAAATAATGAGTTATATTGTTAAAGAAATGTAAATGAAAGGGAGTCATAAAGCACTTCTCAGATTTTATATGGTTCTTCAGAGAACATACGGTGTTCTATGAACTGTAACTTTTGTAGTGAGGGATAGGTCATCCTGTGGGTCATGGAAAATTTAACTTTTCCTGAGAAATTGGGATTTATGATATGGAATGCTTTTGTGAAATGATAAAAAATTGTGGTGAATTTAGCCCTCTGGTCCTTGTTTAACAACTGCTCTACTTATCAAAGGCTCAAATTGTATTCTAGCAGTGTATGTTTATGCAATAAGATGTGTGTATAAAGGGAAGAAGAGAATCATAATGCTGTTGCTTCAATCTAATTTATTATGGAAAATCTTTATAATTAAACAATAAGATAGAACTAGAATCTTAACAATTTGCTCATTAATAGCTTTGGAAACACTTGTGGTTGGACAGAAATTGTCTAAAGTAATGAGAAAAATACAGCTTCTGAAAGAAGTAAATGAAAGTAAAGTGAAAACATTTCCTTCCAATGGGAAAAATATTCTGCAGGCTGATTTGCATGTTAACTTTTAAAGTATGATTACCTGAAACATCAGTAGCACAATACTTCAAAAGAGTCTCAGATACTTTTTAAGTTTTATTCTATTTTTGTTTTTGTGTTTGCACTCACAAGGAGTTTCAACTGGGAATTTAAAGGTGTTTTAAATATTTCTGAACCAGCTCTGACTTTTCAGATACCTGTCTTAGTTTGTGAGTCATTGTTCTAAAGTTATGGGGAACTCAAGGAAGGTATAACTCTCGGTGCTTATCTTCACTTTCATGCAATGTGCCCTTTTGGATCAAAACTCAAAACACCAGTTGCTAAACTAAACTTCTAATAGTCTTTTCTTAAATTCAGATGCTCAGTTTTTCAGGGAAACAAATACTTAATAGTCTAGAACTAAAGTTTGGTAAAAATGGCAGCAGAGCAAAATACTCAGATTGAAAAAATTTGTGTTATCTCTGTTGTCAAATGATTGCTAGTGAATGAAGGTTGGTAGGCTCCGGGGAGGCACTGGTATTTTAAATCTAGCCCTGAATATATGTGTACAGTGATATAGTATATGAATTTAATACTATAAATGTAATTAATATTGGTATATTTATTTTGATGATAAAGTGAGTCAAATCTTTTAAAGATTTGAATTTACATCGTAATGTCTGGCTTCTAATTGAGCAGATTAGTTGAGCTCTTAGTCATTTATCAAACTATGCTTATAAGGTGTGGTCAACAAAAAAGGATGTCCAATCATAGAACCATGAGTTAAGGTCTGTGCTTTCTTTTATCTGCAAACTGAGTGGATAAAACAGCACTTAGTTCATTTATTTTAGTGGAATAGCAACTGTTTTTGAATATGTTCATTTTACAATTGTAAGGTTACTGCTCTAGATACTTCTTTCATTTTTCCTATACCCAGCAGTTCTATTTGGCTTTTAGATTCAAATGTAGGTAGCTCCATAGAAACCTTGGTTCTCTGCTTTACTTTCCTTACTCAATTATAAAATTTATTGTAATAAGATAGCATGTTTCAAATATGAAGCTAGTAAGCAAGGGAATTTTTAACTATTCATAGAAAAATGTATTCAACTTTTGAATCAAATATCTAGGTAAATTCTTCCTCATCTGTACAATTTCAGATTTAATAAAACACTTTCTTTTGATGTTAATCTAGAACTTGACATCCATCTGGATAAAGAAATTCTTCTAAATTACTTTTACTCTAAAAAAACCTAAATAGAATTATTTAGTAAAAAGAAAAATTGTTTAATAGCAAGTAAATGCTTTTGTAGACAAGTATAAATGAATATTACAGAATCGATAATTATGTTGTGGTTTTTATTTAAATGTCTTTTAAAGATATATACCAAATCATTTTGTCCTACCTAAATGGAAAGGAATGTAATTTTCTTAAATGCCTATACTTTATCCTCTTAATAATAAATATATATATACATATATATATAATGAAATGATACATATATATAATGAAATGCTATCATACATAAGTATTACATATAAAATGTATATATGTATATTTATAAAGAACCGGGTATGTATTTACATTTTTGCTTATTCTATCTGCCAATTCCGAATAGAGTAACATATCAGTTGAAGTCCATTTTTAATTGTAACTAGAATGTATTCCTGTTTCTAAACCTGAAGATAATTTTTTCCAATTTCAAAGTTTTTATATAACATTATTTGAGTATCCTACAGACATCTATCTATGTATGTATGTTATCTGGGCTATTCTTGATAGAACATTGTAACTAGACAAATCTTTTTTTAATCAAATAGGTTAAAAGGTATATTATAATTGATAAATGCTTTTAATTAGTTAAATATTTATTTCAAACAACAGACTTAAATAAGGAGATGGTTTACACACTTGAGCTTAAAAATTAGAAATTCAGTACATATCTCTACACCTGTAATATGTCCAGAAGTTGGGACATCTTTAGTCAGGGCTGAAAATATTCAAATATTACAATTTGTTCCATTTCTCTATGTGCTATTGTGACTACTTCAGGCTAACGCTGTGAGCACTGATGGCCTTGAATAGCTGCAAGCAACTTCCATAGCTACAGGCACCCTCAATCAAGTCTAGCTATTGAAATGATTCTCTGCGAGTCATGTTTGTTGAAAATTAAGAACGCTTGTTCCCAAGAAGCATGTATAAAAGATATGAACTCTTTTCTCATGAACTTTAATGGGATTGTGGGTTCATGCCTGAACATAAAACACAACAAGAAAGGCATGATCAAAAATGATGGGATGTGCCGAGACCCACAGGCAAGAGTTGAGGGTGTATTCAGCTTACGCAGAGTTACATGAATGGTCTGGGGAGGGGTGAAAGCCTTATACAGTCCAGAACTGTTAACAGTAAGAAGGGAGAATGGATGATGATCGTCCCAAACCAGTAAAACTTGTCCTTTAGATTTTGATAAATATTTTTGTATTCTGTAAGTCTTTAATGAGAAGTGATGCAGAGTTTTGTATGATGTAGTTAAAGGTAAGGAGAAATACTATAAATGTATTGACTTGAAATTGAACAATTTTTGTATATCTACACCTACACATCAGAACAAAAAGAAAAAAATCTTTAGCCATTAAATACTTTATCTTGAAATTGTGTAATATTGGCAGAAAAATTATACCAGTAGGGGAAAAAAGTACCAGAAAATGACTAGAATACATTCGAAGGAGTAAATCCACTATATAAGATTCTAATGTAACTAAAGATTTTTCTAAATTAATCTGAATTGAACAAGGGATCCTCATGAAACCTGAAATGCATGGTGTTCAGCACACTGTTTTCAACCAGAAATTAAGCTCATTTTTAATATAAGAGCTTTGCATATAAGCTGATTTTAAGGACGGCTGAAAGTCAAAATACAAATGGCTTTAATGGTGTCTCTGCTTGATAATACATACAGTCCAGTCTGGTATCTCCTTTCTCATTAATCATCCATGTTTCCAGTTCACTCTTAAGTCCTAAAGTAGCCAATATATATTGGACCACAAACATTCTTCAAACATTGACTAAGGGGTTTAATTCCTTTATGACAAGGAAATCTGTCTGCATGTAGTGATAGTTCTTTTCTCTCTTTTTTTGAACTTTAGAGCTGTCTTAGTATATAAATATGACTGGTGGTTACACATTTTCACTCAGCTCTTTGGCAAATAAATGGAATTCTAAGAGGTATACAAGATATCCTGGGAGTTAATTTCTAATAAGTTTCTTCATGATTTTTTCATTTGTCTTTCAGACATCTCAATCAGTATTTCCTTTTCTTTTATGTCATTACCATTAATAATCTTTTCCGATTAGTTAGTGCCCAATATGTAAACTATGTAATACGTAAACCAGAAACTGACAGTAACATTATTTGCATCCTCTCTAGTGAGCTTTATCAAGCTATTGTATGAGATATTGTAACTTTATGAGATACTGTAACTACATTTCAATTATAGAAAAACAGACTTGGAGTTTTAAAAATCACCCATTCATAAAAGCTATGAAGCAGTGCCTGATCTAAGGTATATGAAATCATTTTCTGGGCAGAAATGCCACTGTCATATTTATAATTAGTATTAAAATACTTATTTATAATAATTACTACCAAAGTATGATGAAAAAAAAATTTAAGACAGGAATGCTTCTTGCATATTAGCATTGTTTTAGTAATGTATACCTCTCAGTATCTTACATAGAAAAGTTAGAAAGAAAAATTTCATAAAACATGGCCTTTTGATTTAGAAGACTGATATCTGGGGATACAAGATTTATTTCCTTGAACAGAGTCACCAACTAATGTTCATACCATGTTTCTACAGAAAGAGGAAGGAACTAATTATAGACTTAAAAGAAAAAGAACATTTAGGACTGCTCTGATATTTCTCTTCTTGGGCTGGTACCTGTGTTGGATATTCTAAATCTACTCTTCACGACTTTTCATCTGGGTCTTTGACCCACATGGGCTGTATCAACCCACTCTTGTTCTTGGGCTTCTTTTTGGATTTAGGTAATGGAAGTTCTTGCAGAAAATGTGAGGATAGGAAAAATAGAGGGTATTTATACTTTACAAACGCCCTTCAAGAACCACTGAACTATAAGAGAGAGTCCTCTTAATACATCCACTTTCTCAAGCTTTACATAACTGCTGTCCTTGTTTGCCATGAGAAAGGTACCTATTTTTGCTAGCATTTGGTACTGCAATATCCCTTGGCTTCTTTATACCCTACCTACATTTTTTGTAAAACATCCATTTATTATATGTTTAAATTGATATATTGACTAGTATAATATGGTTGTTAAAGTAGCTTTAGGAAAAGAGCTTTTTTTCCCTTTTCAGGGTTTTAGAGTCATATCCAAATAAGATGCCATGATGGAATGGCTCATATATTTGAAAAGAGAGTTTCACCCCAATTTGCTGGGGATGATTGACCAGTGGTGATTTCATAGGATGTGGAATTTTGATATGAAATTATCCCTACTGGTAGGATGAGACTAGTAGTTTTGAGCAAACACAGGTGAAGTGGCTACTTAGCCAGTAGCATTGGTAACAGCCATGAAAGATTGTGGAGTTAGTGGGCTTGTGTCAATAGCCTAGAAAATAAAAATGGTGAAAACAATAAACTGAAGACCGAATGTCCAAGAACAAAATGAGGAAAATAATTCAAATATTTGAGACCATTTTGAAGAGGCTTTCATCTCTTCAGCTAAGAGCTGCTAAATTGTAGGTCCATTTAGTATATAATATTGAAAGAATTTTATCCCAAGTTGAGCTCACTAAAGAATGAAAAGAAACCTGGAAGCATGAGGTAAGGACTTTAAATTAAGCAGAGGCAGTAAATGCTAAAATATTTGCATAGTCCAGATCCCCCTGAACTGATCTCACCTGTGTGTGTGTGTGTGTGTGTGTGTACACATAGACATATTTCTGATATATATATATATTAGACATATATATTTATCTCATGACCATGCCTACCTCACCCATCCTCCTCTTTCTGAATCTCTGAATCATTCTTCCCCTACATTAAATGATTTTAACAGCATTACTTCTGTTAACCATGTCCTTTAATATTTCTGTATTCTGACATGTGGAATCTTGCTAATCATGTAGAGAATGTCAGTTTCTAAAAATAGTAAACAACACAAATGTAAAGGTGCTTTTCAAATACAGACCTACTAATCCAGAGCCCACATTCAACCACTTTCTGTCCTGGAGTCTCATAATACATGCCACTCTCCTCATGCTACAGAACCTGCTAAAATTCTTCAAAATCATCAACCCTAAGTTTGTTAACTGTGTTTGCTTTATCCATTTCTTCCTATAGGAACTAGAGTCTTTGAAACTCAGTGTTCCCTTCACTCTCTCCCTCACTGCTAATCTTGGTTTTCAGGGTGGCACCCGATGCTGCCTCCTCTTAGGAACTATGAACAATAAATTATCTTTGCAGTGGCAGTAATTTCCTGATCAGTTGACCTGTTATAATTTTTTTGTAATGTGCTCATTTTTTTTTAAAGTGGAGTAAAAATGATATAACTTCAGTTTCAAGCATACAATAATTGGACTATTTGTATAAACAATACAAATAACATGCATTGTCACAATAATTCTAGTTATCATACATCATCTTACAAAGTAAGAAATTTTTAATTTTTAAAAATTAATAATGTACTGTTGACTTACAACATTGTGTACATTGCAGGGCTATATGTATCCACCTCTAGATTTTTCTTATAAGAACTTTTAAGATTTCCTCTGGCAACTTTTTAATATGCAGTACAGTTATACTGAGTGTTACTGCCATGCTTTACGTTACATCCCATGACTTACTCAATTTGAAATTAGTACCTCTTGATGCTGTGGACACCATAAAGGAGGCACAGGGAGAGGACAGCTCTCAGTAAGTCAGAAGAAAACACTTCTGACCTTGAGAATTATGAGATAAAAAATTTTCATTTAAGCCATTCAGTCTTTGGTGCTTGTGATGGCAGTCCTAGAAAACTAAATGGGGACAGCCCACAAGATCCCAGTGGGAAGGGTCACTTCCCTATGCCACAGAGCCGGGCCCTACTCTAGTGGACTGGGCAACAGAATGAGGAGACAAGGAAGATTATTCTCAAGCTTGAAAATGTAAAGTAAGTTGTCTTGCTGTTTTGGACTTGCTCAGAGCCAAGACTCCTTTGCTTTCTATCCCCCCATTTTGAATGGGATATCTATCATAGGTCTGCCCCATCATTATATTTTTGGATAATATGTCTGGTTTCATAACTCACAGTAGAAGAGAATTTCTCCAATACAGAAGCATGTCTAACTCATACCTATTGATAATGTTATTAATTCTTGGATAAGATCTTGGACTTAGAATTGATGCTGGGGTGGGTTAAGACTTGGAAAGCATTGGAATGAAATGAATGTATTTGCATCTGGTAAGAAAAAGAATTTGAGAATTAAAAGGAAAATTTGGTATGCTGAACTGTGTCACCACAAAGTCATCTGTTGAAGTGCTTACCCTTAGTATTTCAGAAAGTGATTCTGTGGATAGTGGGTTTTTAAAAGGTAATTCAGTTAAAATAAGGTCATTCAAATGGTACCTATTTCAAGATAACAGTTTATGAAAAAAGAGGAAAGCACATGTTTTGACACAGTAGTGGACAGCCATTTATAAGCAAAGGAGAGAGACCTCAGAAGAAACCAGTCCTGCCAGCACCTTAATATTGAACTTCTAGGTCCAGAATTGTGAGAAAATAAAAAGTTGCTATGTAAGCCATCCCCAGTCTATTGGAGCAGCCTAGCAATTTAATATGACCCAAAATAGTACACTGTCACCATTGTCATAAGTCACCACCTGTATGGAAGCTTAGAGCATATACCGTCTCATCTTACAGAAATGGGTGTCATGGGCTCAAACTCACATCCACTAGACTAAAGTCAATTTGTTGGCAGGCCTGAATTCCTTTTAAAGCTTCTAGGGGAAAATTGTCTTTATGTCTTTTCCAGCTTCTACAGATCAATTGTATTCTTTGGTTCTTAACCATTTTCTCCATCATCACATGCATCATCTAAACCACTGTCTCCACTGCTACAATTTCTAACTAGTATTTTTCTCTTATAAGTACCCTTGTGATTAGTTTCACTCAGATTATCCAGGAAAACCTACTGTTTCAAAATCCTTAGTCATATTGTAGAGTCCCTTTTACCACAACTAATACAGTTGTGGGACTCTTTGGGGAGTGGCAATATTCAAGCAACCAAGTTGACCATCCTTCTTACCCTTGTTTCACATACAGAAGATATTCCCCTTCTTTAAATCAGGCATGTGGGCTAGGAGTCTATTCCATTCCGGGAATTTTTTTTTTCTACCTCTGGAACTATAAAAGTAGAAAATAAGTTATTTACTTCCAAAATATATATTGGGCATTGGATAATTTCCATTTATTCAAAGAGAGAAAAAAAAAGTAACAACTTATCCATTGATCCATGAGTTCCCAAACAGTTTCTCAAACTGTCAAGGCTATCTTTTAGGTTTTAAGATTTAGGCAAATCCTTCATGAGCCACAGTTCCACCTCTGGGGCTCCAGCCCTGCCTCTGAGTCATCTCATGAGAAAGGGGGTGGGGATAATGTATTTATTGATTAGTAGTTGATCAGTAGTTTCATCTTAAAAACTTTAAATATAACCCTGATTCTTATTTTTCCAAATACCTTTATATCACTTGAAACATGCCGAATATATTAATATATTAAGTATCCAGTTTACTTCTGTCTTTTCTAAGATCTGTAACAAAAGTAGAACATGTCAGGAAGATATGCAAGAATTGTTAATTTTATACTGTCTTTTAAAGTAATTCATAGCATGTCTTTTTCCAGCGCACTCTTTGTAATAATCATATTTTAGACTTACTTTTGCCAACAGGTCACCTATTTATTCAGCTGTATCCCAAGGAAAAATTCTAATACTATTCAGAGGTAGTACGCATTGTGGCTGTATCAACTACCAACAACAGATGAGACCACACTGTCCATGCGATTCTATCTACTTCTTTAACAGTGGAGGCCAATAATTTAAATGGAATTGGCACCTAACACAGGAGTGTGGAATCGGTTTTGGCACCAATAACAGGGTTTTTCATATTGCTTTTTAGTCACACTCTCCGTTTTTCCTCTTGCTGCCATGTGTAAATACTCTTCCATTTTACCTTTAACAGGTGTTACTAAGAGTCAATTTTCATGCTATGTTCTTTGTTGAATTTGGAATTTTGAAAAGATATTTAACCTTAAACAGATTTTGAAGAAACGCTTCTCTGAGAACTAAACGAAACTTTACATCAGGCACATCAGAATTCTTATCATTATTTCCATTTTGTACAATCTGTAGAGTTCATCAGCATCAAAAAGTGGAAGGGCCATGATTGCTAACAGTGCTAGCTGCTTAATTCCATTTCTGCTGTATTTACTTTTTTAAGCAATGTGGGACATAACAAAACAAGGTGTCATAAACAGAGTGCTAGGTTAAAAGCTTACTCAGATTGACTCAAACAATTCTGCTATTCATGTGTTTTCTGGTGTGAGAAATATTGACCTTGGAGATAGGGAAGATTTGTTAGAAGCAGAAAACACATTTATGAGTAGAATTACAAGTTGATATATTATTGCATTCAAAAGAAACCATACAGCCTGCCATAAACTTATTGAGTGGAAGAAATAACAAAGGGAAAACAAGGAGAACCATGGATGCTTCTCTTGACCTCTAAAGTAAGAGGAACTAGCAACACTAAAAATTTGGATAGATGGAATAAATTCTCTGTGTGTGCTAACACATAAATGAATTAAATAATACATAGATTGAGGCAGAATCAGGCATAGCACAGGAGTTTCACATCCCAGAAAATAGAAAACTCAAGTCCATATGCTTAGAGCTTTGGATTTCTTTAGACCTATTGATTCTCCCACTTACTGAATTAATGTGATCAGAGGCTATGAATCATTTAAGGGCTTATCTATCTTTTATTACCTGTTCAAGTCTTCCACAGGGGAAAAAATCGTGAATAGAATAACTATGGATACTAAATGTTCTGATGACCTGTAAAAGTGATTTGAGATGAAAAGGCCACTGGTAGACTGCTATGTGGGCATTAGTTGGGGTACTCTGTAAAGTATCCTATTCTGATTACTGTTATCTTAAGCTTTCCCTCTCCAGGAAGGAGAATCCTGAGCAATGTGGTAGTTCATGATTTCTGACTGAATAGTTCACTTTTCTGATTTACCTCACCCAAAGGCCTTTGATTTCTTTGTAATTTCAAGTATTTTTCTTTGAAAAATCTTACTTTCCTTTCTCCTATACGTCATAATCAGTGTTTTAAAACAGTGTTGGGCCTTTGTGAGTGCATGGGGGATCCAGCAATGTATACGCACAAAGACCAATTTCTTGAACAAAATGTTGGTTTCTTCCCATTAAATTTAGTGATGTGACTCAATGTTGGGATAATAAGATCCCCTAACTAATCACCAGTCACATAAAATGAATTATCTTTAGAAGTTAATGGCTAACAGGTTTAGAGGTCAAATTGGCTTAAACTGAATTCAGGTAAAGTGAATCAAACTTAGAACCAACATCAGATTACTTGACATCTTTCTGCATAGCTTCTGTTTTGTTTTCAAAATATACTTTTATTCAATTTTTCTTTACACTTGTATTTTATTGACTTTTAAAAATGGTTTCTTTGGGCTGCTTTAGGGCCAACAGTTTTCTCCCACAATGCTGACTTTAAATATAGCCTACTATATACTAGATACTGATTTACAAATATGGCTTGCATTACTAGTTTGTACCCATGATGCAACTCTATACATTTCCTTTTGTCCAAGTTTGAACTGAAGTTAATTCACGTTTTCTTCATGAATTGCAAATGGTCTAAGTATTTGTCTTGATTTGTTTATTGCTATGACTGACCTGAATATACCTCTATCCCCTTTTTAAATTACTTGTGGGGCTTATATTGTAATTTTCTAGAGGACCTATGATCCCATTCCGTGACATAATTAGTTACACAACCATAATGACCTGTTCTGCTGTATTTTTAATGTGGCTATTGAAACAAAAACATGATGTGAATTATAGTGTACTAGTTTTTAATTTCTCTTGTTGAAGTGTAAACTCAGTCAACATCACTACCATCATCTTCTGTCTCATGTACATGTATACACCAACATCACACACAAAAGCATTTTCTGTCACATTTTAACTAGGATGAAAAAATATGGCAAATATCTACTTTAAAAGTGCGTGATTAGATCACTATCTTGGAATATTAATTTTTTATTATGGCAAAAATACAATTTTATACCCTTCATGAAATTATATTTTGGTAGCCAAACAACTCATGATGGAGTCTAAAACTTACAATACTTATCATCATAAAAGTAATGGAAGTACAAGTAGCAAGAGTAATATTAAATAATTAAGTTCTTTTTATCTGCCACTTAGGATTGCCACTGTTAAACAATCAAGTAAAAATCAGTGTGTGAAAAATCACTGTACTTAAGAAATCCCAGTCTAAAGTCAAGTCAATATACATTTCCCCTCACAATCTCCACTCACCATAACTAACCCCATGTCTTGCTCTCTATCCTTTTCTAGATTTGTCAGTTATAGCCACACCATTAGAAAAAGAAATATTAGCTTTAGTGTCATACAGTTATTGTCATAAATATTGCTTTAGCTTAAACAGTTCTGTAATTTAAAAAAAAGGTACAATTCCTATGTAGATTTTTTAAAAAATAACTTTCATATCTCTTTCATATTCAACCAAAAAAAATTAAAAGTTGGGCTGTCATAAGTTATTCTTATCAATACATTGGATTGATTACAGAATTGCTTTGTTTTTTGAGACCAAAGTATTTTCTCAAACATCACTGAGCTTGCTGATATGTTTTTTTATTTATGCAAAAGTGGGAGATACTTCCTCAATTATTCTTGAATAGATTTTCTTGGATCAGAAATAAGTTCAATGTTTAATAACAATGCGACCAATTAAACTATAGATAAAATATGCAAGCTTCGGCAAACTATTTATCGGCCTTAAAGATGTGACCAGCAAAAATTACATGTATCCTTTTGAAAGATATTTCAGGGATGAAAAAAGAAATACAACATATAGAAACTGCTTAGTGTCTAGAACGAAACAGACTTTAAAATTAAGACAAAGAGGCCCTCCCTGGTGGTGCAGCAGGTTAAAGCGCAGCATTAAGAAGCTAAAGCCACTTCCGCATGAGTTCGATTCCCGCCTGTCCCGTAGGTGACCACATGGCGTGGCAGACCTCTCCTGACCCGCCCGTTGTTCCCCTCAGCAGTGTACTTCCTAGATCTGCCTGTTCTGCTCCCCACTCTGTCTCTGGTGAAGCCTCTCGCCACTCCTGAGCCTCTGGCCTGTACCCTAGTTCTGTTTGCACAAATAAATCTTAAAAAAAAAAAAAAAAAAGACAAAGAGCAAAAAGGGTTCCAAAGCAAAAATGCCTACTGAAATGGGAGCACATCAGGACACAGTAGAGCCTTCCTAAGTCAAAATATAGACACTAGCCATAAAAGAGCGATAATTGGCCTATTTTAGAACCAAGATCTCTTGTTAATATATACTACTAAGACATTAGCAAATGCATCCTAAAATAAAGTTCTAGCAAGTAAAGACAATTTAGAAGGGTGGATCTTCAGTAATAAAAAATACAACATATTTAATGATGAACTAATGAGTGACATATCTAATTTGGGGGAAAAAAGACATGGTCTTCTGGTCTCACCACTTGTATTTAACATTTTGCAAAATGACAAATTTATCCAGTAGATTAAAATAAGACTAAAATGTGTAGAGGTTGGGAGTGAAGTAAACCTTTCATTATAGAATCACTTGTGAAGAAAGTAGCTCGGAGATTCTAGTAAATCTTATAAAATATTCTGATAGATATTTAAAGCACATTAATAAGAATGTAGGATTCAAAATAAATATTCCAAAATTCATTTCTATATTTACCAATAAAGTATTACTATTTTTTTTAGTTTGTTGAGATATAATTGATATAGTATAGGTGGAAGGTTGCATTATGTATTGGGTTAATTAATACCTGTCACCTCTTATGATTACCATTATTTAACATGATGAGGATATTTAAGATCTGTTCTCTCCTTGCAAGTCCGTAATACATTTAAGTATTGTCACCATACATATTACATCTCCAAATTCACCTTTTTATAATAGAAAGTCTGCACCCTTAACCATATCTCCCATATACCCAGCTCTAGTACCTGGTGATCTGAATTTAATTTTTTTAGATTAGTTAGGACAGATGTTAGCAGTCTTTGTCTTACTTCACTTAGTACAAAGCCCTGAAGTGCTAACCACGTTGCAATTGGCAGGATTTCCCTCTTTTTCAAGATGGAATCGTATTCCATTGTATATAAATAGATACAATATCCAGATGTTGGCTATTGTGAATGTTATACACCCAGAAGAAGGTATATATATTGTAAGTTTTTTATATATTTAGTTTTTAGAGTCATCTTTAGATTGCCTTTCAGTGGCTAAGCCAGTTTATATTTCTACCACTAGTGCACCAAAATTTCTTTCTCCATAACCTTGCCAACAGTGTTTATGTTTTATTTTGCACTGATGGTAGTCTTTAAGTTGTGAGGTAATTTTATAATGTCATTTTCACTTGCCTGATAATTATGATGCTAAGCATCTTTATACATTGGTCATTTATATGTCATCTTTAGAAAATATTTATTTTAGGTTGTCATCCCATTTTGAATGATTTGGGTGTTTTTTTGTTGTTGTTGCATATTCATCCCTTATCAGATAATAGCATGACTTTCCATTATGTTGTAGTCATTGTGCAGAGGCTTTTTAATATGATATAGTCCTGCTTTTTTAATCTTGTTTTGGTTGCTATTGGCCTTGGCAGTGATTTTTTTTTGATACAATTCCAATATCAATGTCATTTTCAATCCTATGGATTTGATAGCTTCAAGCCTTTTGTTTAAAATTTTTATCCATTTTTCTTTGAAAGTGGATATGTAGTTTCCCCAGCAGCATTTATAGGAATAGTCAACTTATAATAAAGATATCTCGAGTATATAATGAACAAAAGAAAAACTCTTCAATAAATAATGTTGGGAAAACTGAAAGTAGTCCACTATCCAACATTATAAAAAAACAATTTAAAATGTATCAAAAATATTAGATGTAAAACCTTAGATGAAACCATATTAGGCAAAACACACATGATAGTCTTCCTTCCCTCAATCAAAATCACAATGAAATACCACCGCACCCCAAGAAGAAAAGTCCACATCAAAAATACATTTTATGTTTCTGATGTCCCAAAGTGCCTCTCTTTTATTGTGTATTATTAAAAATTACTATCAGCATAGTAGTTATTTAAAATACTTTTTTTCTTCAGACTTTTTAGTTAAGTGGTTAGCACATAGCTATATCACATATTGAAATGACCTGAAATTTATTACATACTTAACTCTACTAGTCTTTAAGTGTTTGTATTTTTTTCATGTTACTTCTATTCATTAATTTCTGTTGAATAACATATTACTTTTCTTGTAAGGCCGTGCTAGTGGTGATGAATTCCCTCAGCTGCTCCTTATGTGAGATTTTTTTTTTTTTATTTCCAAAGTACAACTTTCTTAGACAAACTGTCCTTACGTATCTTTTTCTTTTGGCATTTGGCTATGTCATCCCATTCTCTGACGTAGGCTATGCTACCCGTGCTGTCTTATGACAAGGTCTGGGCAGTGGGGGAGACTCTCAAGAAAATGGAGTCTGCTTGGTTCCCAAGAAGACATACTAAGGGGAGTCTCCATAGCAAAGCTCACTGAACTACCTTGTACTTGTTCTTGGCTAATAGCAGTTGTAGTTGACCATCAAGTGAGTCCTGGCCCTCTGTTGTTTGCGGCCTAATTGGACATCAAAAACCGGTTACAAAAAAATATTTTAACAGTTGACAGTGGTTCTCTTAGAAAAGTACCTTAGTATAAATCAAGAGTGTAGAATGTCTATAGTAATATGGACAAACATGATCAGGATGTGCCTCCTCCTGGGACAGTTTGGAGGGACTTAAACAGATCAGAATTTGGATTTAACCTGAGAAAGGATTGTTCAAAGGAGGACTTAATGATTTGCTGCTTTATTTGAGATGCTGACTAGAATGATTGAATGATTGATCATGCTGAAAAAAAATGGGGATGCTGATTGTTTTTGGTGGTTTTCTTTCTATGGTCACCTGAATTTCTTTGTAACATATAACCACAAAAGTTTTAGTGTCACCATGGAAATGAATTGCTAAAGATTTGCTTCAATGCCCATACTGATGTAATCTCACCACTTGGAAATTGTTTAAGAACTGCTGAAGTTTTTGGCAGGAGATATTTGCACCAGCTAAAGTGTCAGTGTCTGCCTCAATTCCTCATTTCACTGATACCACCTCATTCTTCGGGAAAAAAAACCCCAACCAGCTAGGGCTGACCTGAGTCCAGAGCTGGACTCTGATATCTGGTGTGGTCTCCAACAATTCTCTACTGGCCTGTAAGACTTATGCTTATACCCATTTATACCCATATGTGTGTGTGTGTATATATGTATATATACATATATATACTTTCCTATGACTACTTCTAAGATTTTACTCTGCATTTTGACAATTTTATTATGTCTTAGAGAGGATCTTTGAGTAAAAATGTGTTAGGAGACCTATGAATTTCATGATCTTAGATGAACAAATGTCTCCACAGATTTGTGAACATTTCAGAAATTTCTAAATAGACTTCTGCCCCTACTTCGTTCTCTCTTCTGTTGGGAGATCAATAATTTGAACATTGCCTATTTAATGGTACCCTTTAGTTCACATAGGCTTTCTTTATTCTTTCACATTTTTCCTGTTTTTCTAATTGAAATAGAATGTAGGACCTTTGTTTGATTTGTTTTAATACTGAGGTTCACGATTGGATTTTCATCTAATTTATTTTTTTCTTAGATATCAGAATTTGTTTTATGATCTACCCTTTTCTTTGTACTTTTTCTAACTTGTCAGTTTTCTGATAATGTATTAGCTTTATTTAGCAGCTAGTTTGAACTTGCTGTGTGATAAATTGTATATTTCCATGCACTTGGTTCACTTTACTGGAAAATATCATCCCTTGGTAGTGTCATATTGCTTTTAATTTTTATGTTCCTTGAAGGCTTGCATTTCTGTGTTTGTATATAACTTAGTAATTATCTTCTTCAGTTGCTACTGACTTACTATAGGAGAAAAACACTTTCTATCAGTTTTGCTGAGCATTAGGAGATAAAACAATGGATGCCTATTTCTGGGAAAATGTTTGAAATTTTAGATATTGCACTCAATCTATAGATTTGAGTAACAGACACTTTAACAACTGATATTTGTATACTGATTGTGTCTTACAAATAATAGATCAATTTATTAGTTGTAAACAGTTTTTGGGTGGAGCCCTTAGGATTTTCAGTCTGCCACAGAGCTTTGCTGGCAATGTAGTTTTCTAAAGGACATCTGACATGGGCTCAGGAGCCATTAGAAGTTTGGCTCCAACCGTTTTCTAAAGGTTTGTTAAGTGAAAACATTTAATGTTTTCACCTATCATATGAAAGAATTACATTACATATCTTTTGTGATCATCTCTTCAAATATGCTGTGCAAGATTGATAAAATGGTTTAATTTTAACTCTGTAGGCAATAAACTCTTTAGTATTTACCAAAAGGGACAAACACTTCTTAAACTCGCCACCTCTTTGACCATGGCAGTAGCTAACATTCTAATTAAGTTGTAAATCAGAAGTATATTGAAGGGCAAAGAAAACTTCACGAGTTGCTTAATGGCAGCAGCATTTATGTGGGTATACTTTCTTGAAATTTCAATGTGATTTCATTAGATGAAGTTTAAATATTGATGCAAGGCTTCTAGTTAGGGCAACCATAATCCCTTTTTCATTTTTATGACATCTGAATGCCACATTAACTGCATTTGTTATTGATTCAGGTAATAAAATGGCAATGTCTTCAATGAATTGGATAATTTTTTTATGAATGTGAGTGCCTAGTGTCTAGGTGCTTTTATTTCAGTTCCCAGGACACCTTTCTTTCCCAAACCATTAAGTTTTTCAGTATGTGGAAGCTTTTGCATTATTGATCTTATGTAATAATCAGTATAATCTCTAGATAAGGTGAGCGAAATATGAAATAATTCTTATTGAAATAATAAATACTTTAGAATAAATGTTTAGGCATCATGACTTAAATTTTATTCTCATTCCTGAGCCAACAGAAACTGTTCTCACTGTCAAAAACAGAAACAAAAAGCCTCTAGATTGTCATCTAATTTTTGATAAAATAGTAAGAATTATTAGCATTTTTAAGCTTAGGTTTGTGTCTATCAAACAACATTCATGGACACCATTGGCCTGATCATGGGTTGGAAATGACAACTGTTGTAGACTCATTTTTGTGTGTTTTAAGAATCTAGAGTTTGTGGCTGTCATACTCAGAACAGCTAACTCATTGTACCAACCCCTCCCCTTGAAAAATGTCATGGTCATAAAATTCACTGTGCATGAAATTAAAATCATCTTCTCAAAGATGTTTCCCATTTGCTCATAAACAGGAATTCATGTTTATATAAGAAGGGTTGAGCAACAGTATGCCTCTCTCTGTTCCTTGTGTAATGGGTGCATTTTCAAGCACAACCTAGTACACTTGGCTCTGCTCCTGAAGGGCTTCTCTTTCAGTTTTGCTTCCCTGTAGAAAGAATGCTTTCAAGTCTGCAGGAAAACCACTAGCTCAGCCTGGGAAGAGTAGAGGGTGTGGAGACACCCGTCCTTGTACCAGGTGAGGTCCAAATTGGAAAAAATGGGGTGATTCACACTGTCTGGGACCCCAACAAGGAGGACAACAGAGAAATACACTCTAGATCTCACTTTCCCTACCCTATAGGATCTGTACCAATATGGTGATGGTCACTGACAGCTGAGCTAAGTCTCAAATACAGGACAGAGAGAAAAGTGAACAGGACCTTAACCCCAGGACCTTCCTGACAGTAACTAACCACCCTAGTACTCTTCTGATACAACCACTTGTATACATGTGCATCTAAAGGATCCAGTACAAATGAAAAAATACATATGCCAATTAATAGTTGCACAAGTCCCTCTAGATATAGGAAAATATAATTCCAGGCCATTGGAGACCTCAGTTGAATGACATACCCCGGAGAGAATGACAGCCAACAATGAAATCCTGAACTGTGTGTTAAATTAATACCGTATTATTTTCAGTAGAAAATTGTTTAAAACATGCAATTCAGTGGATTTCAGAACAGTAAAAAATCGTGCAACTGGTTAATAATTTAAGACCATTTCCATCAGTGTCCTTCCCCCAGCTGCCCAAATAATGCCATCTCCATTAGCAGTCACTGCTTCTCTTCTCCCTGGCAACTGCAAAACTACTGTATGACATTATCATTTTGCCTGTGCTGGACATTATATCAAAATGGGATCCTCTGTCATGTGCCTTTTTATGTCTGGCTTCTACCACTGAACAGTGTTTTCAATGTTCATCTATGTTGTAGTATGAATTGTTACTTTATTTTTTTCTGTGTATTGTGGATATATTCATTTTGTTTATCCATTCATTATTTCATGGATATTTGGTTTGTTACCACATTTGACTAATGAGTAATGCCACTATGAATATTTGTCTGCATCTTTTTCATTGATTCAGTTTCAAGTACCTTGTGGATAGAGGTAGGAATAAGTCTGTTACCTCATGTTTAACTCGTTGTACAACTTTCGATTGTTTTTTCAAGTTGGCTGCACCGATTTACATATTCCCAGTTCCATTTTTCCACATCTGCATCAATACTTGTTAGCTATCTTTACCATAGCCATCTTCATGGTGTCAAGTGGAATCTCATTGATTTATATTTCCCTAATGACTAACAATAGTGAACATTTGGGTTTTTAGCCATTTGTGGATATTTGAGAAGTAGCTATTTGAGATTGAACTTTAATAATTTTAATGTATTTTAATTACTACATCTTTGTCAAAAGATGTATATCCTCCCATTCTGTGTGTTTCCTTTTTATTTTCTTGACATTTCCATTTCAAGTGCCAGTGCCTTTACTTTTGGTAACGTATAATTTATCCATTTTGTGCTTTTCACGTGACACCTATAAGTTATTACTTAACTCAGAAGATATGGAGACCTTATATTTTCAATCTCTCAACTTTAGGTCCTTGGTTTTTTAATTAATATTTGCCAGTAGAATGAGGGATTCATCCTATATATCTATATTTTTGTCACACTCATTGACAAAGAACAAGTATATAGTATCTCCTTTCTCTATCAATTTAACAATCACAACTCAATCTTGATGATTCCTAAAATTGTTTTAATGATTTTTTTCTGAACTCTCCTGAGCCCCACTTTTTCCATGCAACATAATGCCCTTAATTGAATTCTAAAATTCAGTCATGAGTTAGAATCCTTCATTATATGCACTGATGTTCAACTTACCACCTTCTCACACCAGGGGAGCAGATACAGCTCCAAGTGATCTCTGTATCCAAGCCTACATACCTACATACAACAAAGCCAACTACTCCATTCCTTTAAATACTACAATGGCATCTACAGGGAATAGTTTTATTTCCAGTGGGCATGTGGTAATGTTAAGAGCTCTTTCAAGTTTTCAAAAAAAGGGGCAGTTATGATGGGCAGTTATGATAGGCATCTAGTGTATGGAGACTATATGAACAGACATCCTAGAACACACACGGCAGTTCCACAGCAAAAAGTGATGATGTCTGAATTTCAGAAAGTCCAAGATAGAAATACACTATAGTTCATGTAGAATAAAATCCCAAATCGTAACCATAAACTACAGTGTTCTGCATAACCCTTTCATATCTCAATCACATGCCTTATTAACTACTATTTAACATACAATTTTCGGAATCAAAACCCTTTATACTTCTTTTCTTGTTGGAGATACCCCACCCCTCCACCCAGGACTCTGTTCAGTGTTACCTCCACAGAGATTGAACAGAGTCCTTAATTCACAACCACAGGGGGAGGATAGTATTTTAGAAGAGAATATCATAAAAAAGAAAGTATTAAGGAATACTAAAAACATTGGATATTTATAAATAAAGATGCTAAAGAGCTTAAATATGTTACAAGGTCACTGAAGTTAGATGTGATATCATAATGAATGGTAGGTCACTTGTATTTTCTTGATTACACTGCTCAAAATCTGAAATCTTCTATTCTGATCTCCTATACTATCCTATTTATATATAATATATAATAATATACATTATATTATATATATATAACATATATACATATATGTGTATGTACAATGATAATATGCAGGAGGGATAGAAGACCCTTCTTGTTTTTCTTTTTTAGATCTCTTTACATAATGAATAATCACCTATGTTGTTCTTACTGGAAGAACTGGCATCTAATATTTAGTGGGAATTATCACTTTCAATATTTGAGTAATTGAAATACCTCTTTGGCCATACTTGCTTGTCCTTGACATTTATGAAAGACTCTACCATTCCCTGTATCTTCAAGAAGGTTAGTAATCATGCAAAGTTATGCGCAAGAATATGTAGTGAAGGCAAAAAAAAATTCGCTTTTCCAAAAACCTATGAAATGTTAAGAAAGGGAGAATCTATATGAGAGAACTGATAGGAGTGGATCTAGGGTGGGAAATTTGGGTTAGAATTGGATTAAAGGAGGGAACGTTTGTCACAGAAATAGGTATAAATAAAATGAGTACTTCAGAGAACATCTCCATTTTTCAATATGAAAATCTACACTTTTTTTTTTAAGTAGGGGAATCTTTTCTTTTTTAAATATTTATTTATTTGTGCATATAGAGCTGTGGTAAAGGCCAGAGGCTCAGGGGAGGTGAGAGGCTTCACCAGAGACAGAGCGGGGAGCAGAACAGGCTGATCAATGAACTACACTGCCCAGGGTAGCAGTGGTCGGGTCAGGAGAGGTCTGCCTCACCATATGGTCGCCTCCGGGGCAGGCAGGAATCGAACTCATGCAGAAGTGGCTTTAGCTTCTCAGTGCTATGCTTTAACCCACTGCGCCACCAGGGAGGGCTTGCACTTCTTTTTAGTATAATATTAGAGATTATGTTTCCTCTCCACATTGTCAGGGGTGGAAACAGTTTAACTGCATAAAGCATTTCCCTAAGTTATCCTTATCCTCTGAAAGTTGGACTTGTTGCATATGTTATCATTAAACCCCATTACATTTCTTGAGGTGTTTTGAAGTTGGTTTGTGCGGATTTCCATTACATAAATACCATCAGAGGAAAAGACATAGGATTTGATTATCAGATAAAATGTCAGTTGAACTGAAAATCAGTGGGTGGGAAAACTCAAGAGCATCTCATGATTTTAAACTGAGAAGCAAAAGCTAAGTGAGTAAATAAATGCTGCTTTTAAATACAACATTAATTTTGCCATCTAGGCTAAAGGAAATGATATTATAGATGGTCCTTCTCATATTGAAATTTACAGTTGTTCATAATTCTGACATGTCTTTCTAAACACATGACCCACTAAGGGAATCTGGGCTGGATGCACACACACTATCTTACATCAGTAAAAAATAGTCATAAAGAATCTCTGCATTTTTATTCAGATATGTAGCTAGATTCATGTCATATGAAAGATTAATAGCCTGTTATTACCTGAAGGACAATAAAAGCAATGTCTTTAGTGAAATTCACTTGTCATAAGGCATCATTCTATAGATATGAAGATCTCATATAGTGAGGTCACTGAAGAGTAAAAGCTTTCTTTTGGTAATATTAGTTGTTTGCAAAGCTTTTCCTAAAGCTGAATCATATTCATGTATTTTTCTATCATCCAAAGAACTACTTCTGTGCTGTCAGTGAGCACTTTCTCCCATCCACATACTTAAAGGTTTCATTAAAGAAGACTCGTGTTTATTCAGCCATAGGAGAAACGTATTTGGCCATAATAGAAGTTATATTTTCAGTTTCCAAATGGTAAAAGAGACAGGTCTGTCATTATTGTCTGTTTTTTTCATTGATATACTATCAATAATTTCATGCTTTATTTTCCAAGAAATAAAACATTAAAATAACATGTAGAGATAAAATACTCTAGAAAATAGCATTATCACAATACAGCATGCAATTTTATGTAAAGAAACTTTCATATGACATTGAATACAATTGTTATTTAGAATCTTCAGAATGGATAGTGTACTCAGTAGCATATCACATGCGTAAACATTCTCATGTTTACTCTAGGAATTTATATGCAAAATTGAAAGAGGCAATTTCGAAAATTCAAAGTACATTGCATCTAGCTCACATATATAATAAAAATCCAACTTATCATGCAGAAGATCCATTTTAAATTTTATAATATTTCATTAGTATAAAAGACCAATCTCAAATCACTATTATGCTCCCATTAAAAATTAAACATTAGGGCCCTCCCTGGTGGTGCAGCGGGTTAAAACACAGCACTAAGAAACTAAAGCCACTTCAGCATGAGTTCGATCCCTGCCCTGGGAGGTGACCCACATGGCATGGCAGACCACTCCTGACCAACCCGCTGCTCCCCTCAACTGTGTACTTCATCAATCGGCTGCCTACTTTGTCTTTGGTGAACCCTCTCATTGCCCTGCACCTCTAGCCAGTTCTGTATGCAAAACTAAATCTTTTTTAAAAAGTCAAACATTACAGAAGAACTGTGGACTCAGAGTACTCAAGCTAATGGATGCAGCAGTCACTTGCTTATATGCATACATTTATACCTCAGTTCTGTAGCTCAACATAAGTGTCAGATTCCTGAATTGTGCAACAAACATCCATTCCCAAAGTTAACTAAGTTATATTTGTGCCTTGTTTTATGCACCAATGTAGTGTTTCCTAAGTGAACTGAGAGCAGTTATCAACATTCAGCAGCTTATAGTAACTGGAGCACATTTTCCATTCACACTACCCGGAGAGGTAAGTAGCTCTTGCTACCATGACAGTAGCTCCTGTCATGATCATTCTGGGACAGCAGGTGTCATGGAAGAAAGAAAAGTCAAAACTTGTTGACAAAAACAAGACATTAATGAGGCAGTAAACTAATCCACCCAAGGGAGGAGACACCATTAAAGGATGAAAATATAAATCTATGAACCATAAATCAAGCCATCTCAGTGTATTCCTTTTTACCCAACACCCTAACTTGAGTGAGATGGTAGGGAATTTGGACAGATAAGCTAAAATGGCAGAGGTGAACTTCTTTACATTTTTTTTTAATCTTCCCCTATCTTTCTCTTTCTCTCTCTCTGTTTAATATTTATTTATGCATACAGAGCTAGGATACAGGCCAGAGGTGCAGGGGCGGTGAAAGGATTCATCAGAGAAGAGTGGGGAGCAGAACAGGAAGACTGACGAAGTACACTGCTGAGGGGAGCAGTGGGCAGGTCTGATGTACCATGTGGGTCACCTCCAGGGCAGGGATTGAGCTCTTGCTGAAGTGGCTTTAGCTTCTTTTGTGCTTTAACCCGCTGTGCCACCAGGAAGGGCCCTATCTTTCTCTTTTAATTGATATTTCATCCCTGTGTTTAGATATTTTCCTAATAACCTTAACCTGCTTGTGTCTTCAAGGCAGAATGTGATTTCACTCTTTTTACTTTGATCTGATAATGCTGATGCAAGCTTCTTAAGAAGATGAGGGAGTCTCATTTTGTACAGGATGTGTTTTTATACCATAGACTGCATTTTCTTAAGATCCATTTATGCAATTGTTTTGGGATTTTTTTTTTTTCTAAAAACAGCTCAATTCAATATTATTAATGAATATCTCTTCTCTTCTGTCATAAGTTTATACAAACAAGCTATGAAGCTGATATATTTTACTGATGCCAATAAACATACATATATAAGCAAAGTTATAGCTATGTAACAAATCTGTTGGAATCTTACAGATGGCTATCAGACACATGAAAAAAAATTTCATTATCACCTATCAGAAAATACACCACAATGAAATTTCACCTCACACCAGTGAAAATGCCCATATCAAATAGACCAAAATAAAGGGTTGGTGAGGATGTGGATACAATGGAACATTTGTACGCTGTTGGCAAATGTCTACTAGTCCATTCTCAATGGAAAACTGTATGGAGGTTCTTCAAAACATTAAAAATGGATCCACCATATGAGTCAGCTATCTATACCCTGGGTATTTACTCAGAGATGCCAATTTGAGGATCATATGCATGCTGCAGCACTATTTACAGTAGCTATTCTACAGAAACAGCCCAAGTACCCAACAACAGAGGAGCAAATTTAATTGATGTGTGTTGATGTGTGTTGGGGGGTGGGGGCTGGAGGTTGTTTAGGTGCATATGCAAAAGAATACTACTCAGCTAAAATATAAAGCCCAGCCATTTGTGACAAACCATATCTAATCTGAGGTAACTATGCCAAGCAATATGATCAGATGAAGAAAGGCAAAATAACAGATGATTTCATTCAAGTGGAATATTAAGAAACAAACCCTTGAAATATGACTGCAGAAATAAGGCTACCACAAGGGCAAAGATGGGAAATGGGAGCAACTAGGAGAAGAAATCAGTGAACTATGGTGGCAATTACTGGAGCCTTGGTCATGAGCATAGTGTAATATCATGCATGTAACACAGCCCTAAAGCACTGTCATAAGCCAGCATGTCTTCAAACAGAAAAAATAAGTAGAAAGTGTATATGCATTAATACATCTGCCGAAAATGCATGTAAATCACACTAGGAAATCTCTTAAAATAGTCTAAAGATGTGAGAAACTAGAATGGAATTAACAAGTGACTTGTTGTTTTACCTAACTGAAATGTGTGTTAATGAGAATGTATTAAGTGAAACTATTAACTGTCCTTTATTTACAGTCTTCTCATTTGTTAGGCAGAATATAACTCTAGTGCCTTCTAGTGGCAAGAAGGGGTTGTGGCAAAGCAAGGATAGCCCTTACTCCTCCCTGTAGCTACTCTGTTCTTAAAAGTCAGCAAGTGCCATTTTTTTCTGTTTTTCATTTCATCTTGCTCACCATATAAAGTCAACTATTATCTCTTAAGATTATTTGCATCTATTATAATTATTTGCATCTAGTTAGGGGAAACTGGGATGAATATAGGAAATGATTAATCCTTCATTATATGTACTTTCCTCCAAAATACTTTTAAACATTAAGCATATCCCTTCATGAAGATAACAAATTTAAGGTATCATTCATGCTCTGTTGCATTATACTGTTCATTTTTTTCTTGTTAGAATAACTATAAAGTTTTTGTTAAAAATAGCACCTGTCTCCATTACTATACTGAGTAATATAATGAAGTCTACCATTAACATGAAGAACATGTCCAGTTCCTCTGTCTGATATTTTAATCCCCAATTATAAATTCATTTCAGTTATAATGGTACTATATTAAATCAAAAAAACCTTCTGCAGAGTGGGAAAAACTATCATTAAAATGAAAGAGACTGCTAAATGGGAGCAAATATTTGCAATCCATATATCTGACCACAGGTTGGTGTTCAAGATCTATAAGGAACCCATACAACAAAAATAAGGCTAGTAGAGCTAAATAAATAGGCACTTCTCAAAAAAGACATATAGATGACTAAAAGGCACACTAAAGTGCTCATCAATTATCAATCATGGAAATACAAACCAAAACCACAATAAGATACTGCGTCATTTTTTGTGAGAATGAACAGTATCAAAAAAGAACAGAAACAAGTACTAAGGAGGATGTGGGGGGAAAAAATCTCACATACCACTGGTGGAAATGTAGACTACTCCTACCCTTAAGGAAAAGAGTATGGGAGATTCTTAAAATACTAAAAATATAATTACTTAATCATACACTTTTGTACTCTTACACATCTATCCAAAAACACTTAACTTGAAAGGATAAATGTATTCTATATTCATTGCAGCAATATTTACAGTGGCCAAATTATGGGAAAACCCAGCTGTCCAAGGACAAATGAGATGTGAATAATGGAATAAGCAATAAAAAAAGGAACTATTGCCATTTATGACAAAATGATAGAACTGTAGGGGAACATGAGAGGTGAAGTGAGAAGAAAAGCACAAATATCACATAGTTTTCACTTGTATATGGATTATATAAACAATATATTCAATTTCCAGGGTAAGAATGAAGGAGATGGGCATGGAAGAGCATTATACAAAAGAGAAAAAGACTGAACTGATTTGGGCAGGTTTCTGTTGCAGAGATATTTTCATCTCAATATTTCAGGTCCAATAGCATTCTTCTAGGATTTTCACTAATTTCCACCAAGCCTAATGCACTCACTAGCCCCATAAAAATGTTACATTTTCTTGTGCCTTCCCTCAGTTCAGATCTTACTACATTTACAAAGGGGTTGCATCCCAATAAATCCATTTAATTTGAAAGTATCAGTGCAAGAAACCAAGTAAACTATAGTTATGTGGCTGATTGGGAGCAACAATTCCCTGCCACTGCCCCCCCACCATCTCCAAAGAGTATCTACTGCATAATACCAGCCTGGAAAGTAATGTAAATTCCAAATTCAAGTATGGTTTCTATTGAATTGTCTATTGCTTCTGCACATCATAAAGTTGACAAATTGCCAGTCAAACTGGGGACCACCTGTACTTCATATTTTCTCTCCTCACTAAGGGTCATCTCCACAGCTTATCTCTCTCCTCAGAAAATAGTCATCTACTCAATTTTTCTTTTTTTGTTTGAAGCTTCCTTGAGGACATTTCTTCTGCTCTTTATTGTTTTCATTACAGTATAATCAGTACCATTTAATATCTATCTAACAACAGTAGGTATCTCATTTACCTACATGTTTTATATTCACCAACCAGTAACAGAATGGGTTTCATATCTTGTTTTGTTCCTTTATAATTTAGTATCACTGTGCAGGTCAACTGTTCTTAGGGAGACACATCTCCTTGGCAAAGTCACCGGTGGAATGTCACCTCTGAAATCTGAGACATAGGATAACTTATTTCCACATAGCATGTGCCTACCAGTTAGCAAGGGCAGTCTGTCTAACATGTGATTTCATGTCTAAAATGTGTGACATAAACAAACCAAATAATTTTGAACATAACAGGTAAATATACTCATAAAATCAACCCCAAGAGTAATGTCAATCATGTTTAAGCAAGTCTCAGAAATTCCCCCTGCAGCTTATCACGATGACCAAGATGAAATTACTTGCCTGCATTTTAGCCAAGTACATCTACTGTTTTATTTGTGATTGTTGAGGAATGATAATAATGGTAAATTTATGTATTAACAACAGTGGTGATGGCAGGTGCTAGTCTGGTGATTACCATTTTCTAGACACTGCTTTATAAACATTATCCTGTTTAATCCTTTCAGTAACTTATTTCCAGCTTATAGGTGAAATGAGGCATAACAAGGCTGAGTAACTTGCCACATAAACAGCTTTAAGGGAACCCATGCAACTAGTTTCTAGACTTCATAATTCAAAATAATGTCACACTGCTGCTCTTATTTAGGTCTCCAATTATAGAAATGGATGTTGTCATCAGTGTCATTTTGGGATTCAACAAGGATTATTCTGAAAAACACATACCTGGCCCCTCTTTTTGTACAAGTCTTCTCATTCAGTTAAGCACTCACTGAGAGTTTGATTAGCAATGCTAGATAAGGGTGGGAATAAATTCAGTCATCCAAGTAAAATATAGCCATCTTTAGAAAAGAGGATGTGTTAAAAGTTTGTAAATATAATTCTTGGCCCTCCCTGGTGGCACAGCGGGTTAAAGCACAACACCAAGAAGCCTAAGCCGCTTCCGCATGAGTTCGATTCCTGCCTGCCCCGGAGGAGTCCACATGGCTAGCAGACCTCTCCTGACCCGCCTGCTGCTCCCCTCAGCAGTGTACTTCGTTGATCAGCCTGTTCTGCTCCCCACTCTGTCTCTGGTGAATCCTCTCACCCTCCACATCTCTGGCCTGTACCCCAGGTCTGTATGAATAAATAAATCTTTTAAAAAATATACAATTCTCCTTGTCTTAATTTATTTTCATGTAAGGCAATGGAAAGTAAATGTAAATGTCATTGTTTAGAGGACACTAGTTTGTTATATTTATTTACTTTTCAATAATGCAGACAAAATGACCATATCTGGCAGAAAAACCTGCCAGTCTGGTTCTGAGACATTGAAGAATGCTCCTAAGATGTGATGTACAAATAAGTAAAAGTGTACTTAACTAAATAAAAGTAAATGCAAAGACATGGATGTGATCCTCTATTACTAAGGGACTAAACAGATGCTGGCTACTGTTTTGTTTTCAAATTAAAACAGCTGTGTTTACTAAGAAGCATTGGGTTATTGAAGATAAAATACAAATTGTATATTACAGATCCCATTGCAACAAATAATAGAGAAATGTTATTGGACTCACAAATCTATAAAAGACATTATTCAGATGTCAAGAGCACAACAGGTTTTCCTTCAGTAAATTGGGGAGGTTTGTTGGGCATTAACCCAAGGAAAAACTTTGTTTTTTCCTTTTATTTTCTTGAAATGTAATGTTTTACTACACTGACGTTCATTTTTAAAATTTCCTGCAGTCTGGTCTGATGTGTGAAATAGGTTTCTGTTCTGTTTCATCTGGGGCTGCTCATCTACCTTTCTAACCTCTCCCCTCTCCATTTTCCTAATTCTGTCTCCCTCTTTCTTTCATGCTTATTTCTTCTCATAATACTGGATCTCAGAATTTAAGACTTTTGTTGTTGTTTTTCTTTCTCTTGTCTTTTGTTTTATCGTGGAAGGGGTTTGAGGATGGGTAAAAGGGCTCAATTATATGGTTGTGGATACAGATGACTTGGTGAAGCTGGTAACATAAGACAGGCAGACACTGAAGTAGACTGTTACAGATCTGACTGTTACTTTCATAATGTTAAACCCATCTTAGGTCAGTAAACATTTTTTAAAACATATTTAACTCAGAAAATCTCTTGACTATCCATCATAAATAATTAACAGATTAAAGACCATGACTCCCCCATTCACATAACCCCCCCTCCCAAATGATCACTTTCTGTCCTGGAACCATCTACTTTTCCTTTGTCTGGTCCTCTCCAGAGTTTAAAGGTACCCTTTCAACTTTTAAAAACATATAATGTATGTTTTCATATTTTCTCAAAATATAAAAATATTTTGAAGCTCCCTTCTTTCACTCAGTACTATAGTCAACTGTTTATTCATGTAAAGTTTTGCTTAATCTTCTCACTGTACCATGACTTTTAAAGTCATTTGATATACAGGCCATATATGTATACTTACAAGCAAAATAATTACATTTTTGTGAACACTGTCCTAAAAGTATGTTAATGTGTATCATTAATAGGTTCCTTTCTTCCTTCCTGTCTATCCCCAGAGAAATGTGTGAGTGGTAGCAGAACAGGCAGATTCACAACTGAGGGGAGCAGCGAGCAAGACAGGAGAGGCCTGCTGCCCTCTGTGGGTCAGCTTCCTAGCTGGGGATGGAACTCTAGTCACACTCTAATCTAGTGCCGAGGCTTGGCCCCTAGGCCACCGGGGGGACCCTGTATATTTAACGTATATGGCATTAGAAGAAGAGTGGTCATGTATCTGCATAGGATAGAGAAATAGGTTTTTCTTTTATAAAACAATCAGTGCTCTTAGTTTCAGATAGCACCACCCACCCCTTATTACCAGTTAGTTCCTAATTATCAAGTATACTGAAGGGAAGCATTATAAATTTGCTTGCTTTAGGGAATTCTGCTGCATCCAGGGGAGGTTTCCTGTCTGTCCAGATTGCCATTTCCTTCTCATTTCTACACTTACAGCTTATTGCTGCCATATTCTCTTCTATACCTTCTTCTATGTAGGCAAATTTAAATTTTGTCTTTTTTTCTGCCATTTTGGTTTTTGCACTCAAATGGAATGATATGTATATCAGTCTTTTTTATTTACCTTGCCCCTCCCTCTGAACTCCTTGACTCCCCGAATACTGGGACCACATGAGGTTTCAATCTTGCCAAGCAACTAAGTCCTCAAAATTTCCTTTATTGCATTAATAACAATCATTTTTTTCTCATTTTTAAACCCTTGAGGACTTTTGAACATAAAGTCATCGTGAATATTTTACATGATAAGTTCATAAGCAGAGAACATACCCCTCATTAAGAATCACAATATTATCTTTCAGCCACATGGGCAAAAAAAAAAAAACAAAATCAGTTTTCTATAGCTTGCACTACCAAAAGCAATACAACTAGTTTCAAAAAACAGAAGACATTAACATTTATATCAAACTATATTGACTCCAGACAACTGAACAGTTTTGAAAAAATTATTTCAAGTTTTCTAGTTGCACAGACACATGTGAGAGTAGCATATTCTGAGACAATTTGGAGCCCAGCCAACTATCATTAACTCTTATAAGAAGACACTGATCCCTTTCAGAATTCAGCTTCTCTGTCAGTGACCTAAAATGGTCTGAACCACTGTCTTAGAAAGCTTATAAGCATTTTCTATAAATTTGGAAAGTAAATAAAATTTGGAAATTCATTTTTAAGGACCTAAATTAAAAAAAAAGTGTGTGATCAAACTATATTGAATATCTAAATATTAAGAGAAGCTCGGAACAAACTGGAAAAATGTAAAAGCGGAGTCAGTTGATACTGATATAAGCCAATTCATGAAGTATAATATTTCATGTTTTTTATTAGAAGGATTTTTCTTTAGCCATTTTCATTGAGTCAAAATAACCTTTTTCAACTCTGAGGTCTCTGAATCAATCTCCTGGTCTCCTGTACATGCACACACAGAGCAATTGATGAGCACTAACATGACCCCTCGGTCCTCCCTTAACTTATTCATATTTAATGTTTTAATCTACTTCTCTGTCTTCTCTGAATTTATTTCCATTTATCTTTGTCTTTTAGGGTAAATGACTTCCAGTAAGTGGCAGTACATAGTGTTCTTGATGCTGACATGCCTCAACTAAACATCATGCATTAAGCATATGATTAAGGAAGTATGATGGCTAAATGCTCTTCCCAAAAATATAGCGATGTAATTCTAAACAGCTTTTTTCAAAGTATACAATTGAATATGTGATTATTTACTAATATGGGGGAATTAGATTTATTAAGTGCCCAAACAACTGAATATATTAATGGATATGTATTGCACAAGTAAAGGGCATATATGTAAACTAACACAACCCAGGAAACTACATAAGTAGAATTTTAAAAACCACTTAAATCACAGAAAAGGAGATACCTTGATTGATTAATTTAAATCTGCCTTATGTGAAGTTTGCTATTTCCCCAGCTTGCAACATTGTCAATGTTTATTTTAATACAAAAGTCATAGGGGATAGTTAGAAGTTGAAAGGAAAGTTTATATAAATGGGAAAATCTAGGGGTAATACTGCTAAGATCTGATGATGGCTTTGACATAAAGAATTAGGAATAATTAAGATTTAGGGTAAACAAAATCAGGAGGATGGTTCAAGATGAAGGCATACATTGGAAGTGCTTGGGCTTGCTTCTGTCCATGGACATATATATCAAGTAAATAGAAACGTGGAATAATTCCCTGTGAATAGTTCTAAGGAGGAGCTTAGCCGTTACTCCACAGCAAGAGACAAGAGATTGCATCTAAATAGCAATGGGAGCAAACAAGTAGTCTCACCAAGATACTACACCCACAACACCCAATTGTGACATCTCTTCTAATCGTTGGTCACTACAAGTAATGGAGCTTTTTCCTGAAGTGTCAGTGATTCATGCCCCACATTAAGTGTTCTTGGAAACTACCAGAGAAGCAGATCACCTAAAAATCTAACTTTGAAAACCAACCATTCTTTAGTCCAGGAGACAAAAATAAAAAGGTGATGGCGACCAGCTCTGTTCAGCACCACAATTACAGGACATGCACATGGGCTAATCTACCCTACAAAACAATGCAAATACAGAATTTTGAAAAGTACTGAAAATCAGATATAAAGGAGACTCCTAAATTAATTTTGAAACATCTTTTGGGGGCAAGGGTCTATTCCAATGTTTTATGGGAACAGAAGCAATAACAGACACCATTTTGTGCTTCCCTCTTACCTACTAGTGTCAGAGCAGACAGAAACCCTTTGAGAAATGCACCTATTTTGTTAGAACCAACAAATTACTTGCCACACCTCACGGCACTGTACATGCTTCACTCTTCTAGGCTCATCGTGTTCCTCCTCAGCACTCAGGACCACAGCACAACCAGAGTTGGAAAAGCTCCCAGAAAACATAGGCTGGGAAAGTCTACCTTGGCATTCATTCTTGATCAAGCTAATGTTCAGTGATTATAAACTAGATGAAACCTGTTTCCTGCAAGCATCTCAAGGAGATACTACATTATCACCTGGTATGGAACTCAGCAGGGTTTATGTCTGTGGGACTACAGGCCTGTACATGTTGGCCTGCTTTAAAAACTCATACACAAGGGTCTGTCCTCCAATAGGAGAAGCCCTTCCCCGTTGGAACTGTGATAGATTGATGCACTAGCAAGCACGTGAAGCAATCATGAAAAAAACAGGCTTGAGTAAGAACCAAAAATTAGAGCAAAGTTGAACAATAAGGTTCAATATCTCCAAATGGCTAGTCCAAGATGGCGAGAGCCAGTTGTTTTGACTGATAACATAGGAACCAATATAAAGTCAGCAAAGAAAATAGAAGAATCTGCTCCAAATAAAACAAAATGAAACCTCAGCAATGACATTAAAGTAAAGGAAATAAAGGCCAGAAGAGAAAAAAAAAAACTAAAAATCAAAGAGCAATTTACAAAATGGCAGTGAGTACCTACCATCCATGATCACTTTAATGGAAATGGACTTTTCTCCAATGAAACTATATAGAGTGGCTGATGGATAAGAAAACAACCATTTATTATGTGCTACCTATGAGAGACCAACTTCAGATATAAGAGTAAAGTGAGGAATAGAAAATATATTCCATGCTAATGGAAAGAAATTGGTTTAGCTACAACTATCAGACGAAATAGACTTTAAAAGAAAGATTTTAAAATTAAAGTGCAGTAAAGGGCATTATATGATGACAAGGGTTCAATACCGTACTATCTAACAGTTGTTACTATCTATGCAGCCAACATAGAAGCATTTAAGTATATAAAGTACCCTGTTCACATCAATGGATAGATCGTTCAGTCAGAAATAAGGGAAATAACATATTGGTCTGATGGACTGACTAGATAGACACAAACATTCAATCCAAAAGCAGAGGATCTGAATAGACATTTTCTCAAAGAAGACACATACAGTGGCCTATGCAGAGGGAGTAAGCATCACTAATCATCGGGGAAATACCACTTCAAGGTATATTTCTTTGAAGAAAACTAGAGTACTGACTTGAAAAGCTTAATATGGTAGTAATCCCAGTATTGTTTATAAATGTCTTAAGAAATGATACAAACTGTCTATTGATAAATGATAGATAAAAATGTGAAGTTGTGGTGTGTGTGTATATATGCACATACACACAATGGTATACAGGCAGCCATCAAAAAGAATGAAATATTTTGTAATTTCTCTCAGAATAAAGAAACTTGAATGTATTATGTTAACTGAAGTCAGAAGATAAATATATCATGGTTCCATTTATAAATTAAAAAATAAATCAAAGAATCAAAACTCAGATATAGAAAGCATGTTAGTAGTGACCACGGGGAAGTGGGTTTTGTGGTGTGTGAAAAGGGTGAAGGGGATCAGAAGCTACCAATCTCCATTTATAAAATCAATCACAGGGGTGCGTTATATAGCATTTATAAACATACGTTCAAATCATTCGTATGCTTTAATTTTAAAAAAGTATGAAATATAATGACAAATTTTTGGCTGCACAGATGACAAATGACTAAAATATATAATGTACTGAGAACCTCAGGTGGCTGGTTAATATAATTGCTGTTAAATTTTGAAACTAGCGTAGTCCACATCTGGGACAAAGTATCATCATAAAGTGTGTGATGTCTATGACTGCTCTTCCTCCTAATTCTTTTATTTCTTACATATTTTTTTATTTTGAACATTTTTCCATCTCAGTTGTAGTCCCTATGGGTTTCCCAATAATTCACCCATGTGCCATCACCACAGTCCTGTGCCCTTTCCCCACCCTAGTTTTATCTTATTCCATTTCTGCCCCATAATAACAATGTCACTAGTTTATAGTTGTTTGTGTTTTCATTTTTATTACATTTGCTTCTCTCTCTCTCTTTTCCCCCTGAATCCCTTATGTTCCTGCTATGAGTAAAACCATCTGGTATTTTTTTTTATTCTTTCTGGCTTATTTCACTGAGCATGATCCCTTCCAGCTCCATCCATGTTGCTACAAAAGGCATGAGTTTATCTTTGATTGCTGAGTAATATCCCATTGTGTATATGTACCACATCTTCTTAATGCAGTCATCTATTTTTGAGGCATTTGGGTTGAAAAAAAAATCGATTCAAAAGGACACCTGATGTTTATTCCTCCGAATTATCTTTATAAAAGTGTCTCAGTACTCAAGGTGAGGCGCAGATACCACTTCTAAAGAAAGACTTTTCTTAACTGTACATAGTCATATAACAGTATATGTAATAGTTTTAAACTTGCCTCCCTAGTTTTACAGTGTTTGCAATACGGTATCACAGAAATTGCAAGTATGTAATTAGTTTCTAAACTCTATTATCATTTTAGCTTTTTAAATGCAAAAGTATTGAATATCTTTGCTAACTGTGCAATCCTCGACATTTGACATTATTTATATATTTTGCAGGGGAGGGTATCAAAAAATATTTCAAGTGCTTATTCCTAAGCATATTTTTACATTTTACTAAAGATAATCAGCTTTGTAAGGCTACAGAGTTAAAAATTAGTCTGCAAATCACAATCCTCTCTAAATCGTCCATATGATTGACATACATTAACATCTGTTAAGTGCTACATATAACTTTAGAAGCAAAAATCAAGATCTACATAGATCTTGACTTTCTCACTGTGCAATTTTTTTTCTAAAAACATTTGACAGCAGATAACAGTACTATCAATTTACTATTTTATATATTAAAAATATTTTTTAAAAAAGTATACCCATTCTTATTGAAACAAAAATGTCATCCCAGCTTTCAAGGTAAGACAGTCTGACATACTTAAGTCCACTAAGAATTATTTGACTTGTGATGTGTTTGTTGCCAGTAGTGTAAAATATAAAAGTTAATTTGATATATATATATATATATACATATATATATTCATATTCCACATACCTTTATGTCATGTCAGTTTTCCCTCAAAGTTGGCTAGGCCTGAAACCACTATTCTATCAGCCTCAGTTAGTATATCAAAATCATTAACACATATTTTTCCTAGAGTATTCAGAAACATTTAAGCAAGGTAAATTATTTGAAGTGCATTAAATATGACTGAGTAGCAGTCTGAATACACAGGGTAATAAAATATTATGCACACACACATATCACTGATAAAGTTGCAATCAGAATGAAAAAAAATAACCTAAGTAAATGAAAATCTATACGTCTCATTGACAGTAAAAAGATTTTGCTGATTAGGAAACTGACATTTCCATTATATCTTCTGAAAACTGTAAAATGAGTTAGCAAATGTGGTAAGTGATACACATTATTTTATTAACTCTTCCTCTTTGCCATCAATCTGAACTTTGGAGTTTGCTTTTTGTTTCTCACTAGTGTGAGAAAACTTGGGCTTCCTACTTTTGCAAAATAGTTTTGGTGTTAAAAGCTCCACAGAGGAACTAATCAAAACCATCCACCAGTTTAGCAAGGTAGCAGGTTATAAAATCAACACACAAAAGTCAGAGGCTTTCTTATA
>NW_004567115.1:15390794-15398095 GCF_000260355.1 Condylura cristata
CTGCTCCCTGCTCTGTCTCTGGTGAATCCTCTCACCCTACACATCTCTGGCCTGTACCCCAGTTCTGTATGAATAAATAAATCTTTAAAAAATATAAAGCTGTAAGAAATTCAGTCTTTTGTCTGGTCTGTTTGCAATGTCACAACCACACAGAGATTATATAGTCATCAGTATTTCCCACAGTATCTTGATATCGCTTTAGGAGGATGAATTGTGGATCTCAAAAAGTTGTGTTCAAGACCTAAACACCAGTACCTAAAAATGTGATGTTATTTGATTAAGAAGTCTTCCCAAGTATAATAAGATTTCACCCAAAAAAAAAAAAAAAAAATCACCCTGGGTTGAGGGTATGTCCTGCACCCAATGAGAAGTATCCTAATAAGAAAAGTCTAAGATATAGACACAGGTCAGTCTTAAAGCTTTGCCAACAATTCTTAGCAGTCACCAGAAATGGGAAAGGACAGGCATAGAATAGATTCTTGCTGAACGCCTTCACAGGAAACTGACTGTTTTGGATGTCTGGCCTCCAGAACTATGAAAAAATAATTTTCTGCTGTATAAAATAGTCCTCAGGTTGGTGGTAATTTGTTATGGTAGCTTTGGGAAACTGACAAGGCATACTTAGGAAATATTGCCAGGTCAGTGCCAGTTCCATAATAAAGCAAATATTGCAATGGAGGCCCATGATTTTTGTTTTGTTTCTCAGTGAATACAAAATCTGGTTATACCACATTGTAGTCTATGAAGTATGCAACATGTCTAAAATAACAATGTACATAACTTAAAAAGTTCTTTATTGCTAAAGCAGTGTAATCATTTGAGCCTTTTGTAGTCTTTCTGCCACAAAGTTTTAATTTGTAAAAAAGGCAGTTCTCTATGAAGTACAATATGGTGAAGACAGTAATTTAGATCTGTATGCCTCATTGTCATTATTCCATGATGTATCTCTTTAAAAAAAAAAAATCCACTAGTAGTTAATCCACTAGGACAATAAAGAAATAAGCTTTAAGAATTTTTTTGTGTGTGTGCAGTCTTGGCTTAGCCACATAGTAACCTAAAAATATTTAATGTAAAAAATCCATACTAATGTTACTGGACTTGCATCAGGATTAAAAAGAAAATGTATCTCAAGATGCTTATAGTAATGACAGATAAAAGAAATAGCACAGTAAATGTTGACAACAATAGTCACTCCCTAAAAAAAAAAGTGGTAGGCCCATAGCTGCATTAGTCATCCCTTGCTTCAGTTTGCCACTGTCATTTATTTTAACAATTCCCCCATCTCAGAGACCTCCCTCTTCATCTTGGAGATTTGGCCATTCTTCCTACAAGGTGTGGTTGCAGTCTAACACAGGGAATTGGATATTCCTTTTAGCATGCAGGGTAATTCTGAGCTGCCTCCAGAAATTCATTAAGATAGTCACCACTGAGATTTTCCAGGAATTATATTTTCCTGAGAAAATCAAATTGTCATTTTATCACAAAGGATTTTCAAGACTAGGAGGTAGGTGGTTCTTTCTCTGTGGATCATGTTTGATTAATTTTTCTCCCTCTCCAGAACCTACAGAAAAGTGACCTCATGTTTCTAGACCAACCATGTCAGAAAACTCATTTACCTTTATTTACATTTTAGAGCATTTACTATATTTCAGAAAAAAAAAACATTGACTGTTACTTTAAGAGCAGAATGAGAATATTAGAGACCAGCTAAAGTCCTGTATAAATCAAATACTTGAGAGTTAAAGTAACTTAAGACGTTAAAAAGATTTTTAAGTGGACTTATTATATTTTAAGGGATAGTAAAAACCACACTACAGAATAAATGATTCATTTTGAAGTAATTCTTATATTTAAAGGAGTAGGAAGCCTTAGGTAACTTTTTTTCCCACATGTACCAAATTCTTAAGAATTTATTCCAACAGTTTGAGTAATTTTTGGGTCTTGGGCTATGCTAAGCAGTACAGTGCTAAGTCTAAAACTTATACTGGTCTGAAATATATCACTCAAATTTCAGAAAATATAATAAAGTGTAATGTGTAGAACAAGTATGTATGTTTGTCAGAAATACAGAGGTTCAAGTTTCCAACTGAAATTCATTCTCTGGTATTATGTTAGAATATCAACAAAAGATTTTATGCCCATTCAATAAATTTATAATTGGGCATATACATGTATGTATATATGTGTGTATGTGTGTCAAATATATGTTCACCATGGCATTAATATGCTGGACATTAATGAGGTAACCTGGTAACTTATTCTTCTGGGTAATGTAAGCAAAATAATTCAAATAAATTGGAATACCAATATAGGATTATTAAATTATATGTTATTATTTGTTCATTTATTGTGCAATTACTAGTAAATTGGCTACTGGTAGATAGGTATACACACATAGACATATCACTATTTCTGTCCTTTAGGACCTCGTAATCCAACTGGGGAGAAGACCTACATACAGAAATGCAAGGTGGTTTTATAGGTGATTTACTAGTTGAAGTATGCAGACAGTAACAGTAGAACAGAGCGAAGGCACTTAAGGCCCAGAAAAACTTTCCTAATAGGTATTTTGAGAGATAAGTAGCGATCAGATTGGTGATAGATTTAAGCACCAAGAAAAAAGGAATTGGGCATCACCTCAAACTGATGTGGAGGCACTGAGATTAAATTGAGAAGTGACATGACCTGCTTGTGTTTTAAATAAAGTATTTTGGCTGCAGGGTTTAAAAATGAATTTAAGGAAGACAGGTAAAAAGATCAATTAAGAAGTTGTTGCTATGATCTACTGAACAAAGATGAAGACACAATGAAAGAAAGGAGAATAAAAAAAGGGGGCTGGGAGAAAAAAGTTGAGTATTGGAAGAAATTGTTAGCTGAACTGAAAGAATAACATGACAATAATTTATGGTTAAAATGCAATCAAATAATATAAGTCATGAAGCATATTTGAAAACAGACAGTGAGTATGTTTTCCATATGTTAACTTCTGTGGTACAAATAAAATAACCATATGAAGCAAAAGCTTAAAATATATCTATAGTAAAAGAAAGTGTAACCTACTGGTATAAATTTAAGAGCAAACCACTTATTTGCTGTTAGACTCAGGAGAATGTGTGAGATCATGAAAATGTGAACAGTATAAAAATTACTCCTCAATATTACCATAAAGGGGTATGGAGAGAAAGAAAAGCCCATGAGAAAGGACAGAGAGGTAGAAATAGGACCCCAACAGTAAAATGTCACAGTAATAATAATAATAAAAAAAAATCAAGAGACTAAACAACAGTGGTTTACCACCAGAATCCATTCAGTGGAAATCAGAAAGCAAAATGGATATTTTAAGCAGAAAATAGTTAATCTGATAAAAGTTTTACAAAATTCCTAGAAACCTTGAAGAGTCACATTCTAGTTTAGGTTGTCTGGCCTACTTAAAAAGGAGATCCGCAAAGAGTAACTTTAAAGATATTACTGAAGTTATTGAAGAATCATGGCATCCCTGATATTTCTCCAATTATAACAACAATGCAGAATATGTGTACCTGTGAACCTGCCGTAACTTAGAACAGTCAATCAAGATTTTGCTATTGATGGCCTTCCTTGACATCACAAAATATTGGGCAACAGTACTGGGACTGTTAAAATACAATATCCATTTTCAAGTCCTTTTACCAAAAATAGACCATAATCTGTTGGTCTCCAATTTACTTGCTTTCTCCTAATCTTTTTTTTTTTTTTTAAAGATTTATTTATTTATTCATACAGAACTGGGGTATAGGCCAGAGGCTCAGGGACGGTGAGAGGCTTCACCAGAGACAGAGTGGGGAGCAGAACAGGCAGATTGACGAAGTACACTGCTGAGGGGAGCAGCGGGCGGGTCAGGAGAGGTCTGCCACGCCATGTGGTCTCCTCCCGGGCAGGCGGGAATCGAACTCATGCGGAAGTGGCTTCAGATTCTCAGTGCTGTGCTTTAACCCGCTGCGCCACCAGGGAGGGCCGCTTTCTCCTAATCTTAACTGGAATAAATCTAATTGGAGAAATACATTCCATATATAAAATCATGGCCATGAAAGAACTGGTGAAATAGAAATGTTTGCTTTTCTGTTTTAAACAATAATAATATGAAATAGAATTTAAGGAAATCAATCTAATGAATCCATGCATAAGCATCAAAACTATTATAAGCTTATAAGAAAAACATTGACAATATTTTTAACGTTACTGGTGGTCATAATAAAGAGTTTCAGTGTTATGAAAAAGCAAAAGCATTGTAGAAAATAAAACTCTCCTTTACTGCTGATGGAGAAAAGAAACTAAGTATGGAATAATGTGTTTCCATGTGTGCATATGAAGATTGAAATTGTCACTAATGACCCTAGATATTTGTTTGTATTTTTTTTTTCCTCAGTAGAGTAGATCATCATTGAGAAAGAGATTGATAGAAATTGATGCAGGGAAGATAGGAGGATCAGAAAATTTTGGAATAATCAAGAAAAATCAGATATGGAATGAACTAAAATCATTAAATTCATTACCTTTTTTGAAGTCCCACTAAAGGTTGCTATTATATTTTTATTGGCATATTGTTTGTCACAGGAATACTTATTCAACCGACTCTGAGCAGAGGATGTAAACCTTAACACTGATTCAGGGCTGGGGCTTGATGGAGAAATGTGGCAAAATGATAGTTTTCGAGTAATGCAGGGTACAGAGAGTTCAGACACTAAACAGAGCTTCTGGAAGGCTATGAGGAAAGATATTAAGGGGTGTCTAGTAAATTTTTGAAGTAAGATAAAGTCTTAGCTTAGTGAGCTAAAGAGAAGGAAATAAGCACCTAAAATTGCTGGAAAAACAAGTCTTAGTGAGAATGGGAAGAGTATAATCTTAAGTTTCTGAGCTTGAAGACTTCACTTTAGGAAGGCGTATGGGAAATGGGCTTGCTGAAAGGATGCTTTGTGTGGCTGGAGATGGCAATTCAAGTGGGAAAGGCAATAAGAATCTGAAAGTAAACTGCTGGATGGGTTTTTATGGGTAGATGCTAAGGTCATCCAAATAATTAAATTATTTTATACAAATCTGCAGTGTGTGATCCTTGTACAAAAGTTGTGATAAATTTAGAACACTGTCAGCATAGCTGCAAATAATAGAGAAAGATGAGGGTACTGTAATTCTCAAAGGAGTAGTAGTTTTGACAAGTAGCTGAACACTCGTCTGGAAGTGTTAAGGCAGATGATGACAACTCTACTGTTTTACTCCAGCAATTACATTGTGGAGATATGATCATTCTTAGTTCTTAACAACTTCAATGAAGATGCCAAAAATAGATGGAATAGAACAATTAAATAGTGGGCAAGGCTAGATTTCAAACTAGTTAATTCCACAATGAGGTATTTCTGCATTGTACTAAAAGAAAAATAAAGCTTTAATATATATTCTATTGACTTATTTCATGAAATTAACTTTTATCATCCTCGTAGATAACACATTTCTCATATTTTCTAGTTCAAATTTTCATAAAGGTGGCAATAGTATTATTCGTTTTAAATAATGTATGTAACCTCAAAATGTTTTTATGAAATTTTACTCACTTGTATCTGAAAACTACTTCCAGAAGTAAATAATGTTCACAGGCTCCAAGTTCATAGTGAACCCTCTGTTTCTTTAATTCCCATTGTTAGGAATTTCTCCCCTTTTGGAATTGCCCACAATGGATTGGGTAAGATTCCCATGAAGTAGACTCTCAGATGACAACATAGGCAAGGGAAGGAGAAAGGGTTGGCAGACTGTGAAAAAGAACCTTAATACAGTCCTAACAGAACAATCAGTGACCACATTCAGTATTGAGGTTGAAGTGATCTCACCATTGTTTAGAGGTAGAGATAAGACAGCAAGGCCTTTCTGTTCCCTCACCCATCAGGGATGAGATATGCACAGCTATCAGGTTATCAGGATTTGAGGAGAGGCAGTGCTCTTCAGCTAAGGTCATTCCAAGAAAGAACTGAAGTTGAGCACCATTTTCCAACAGCTAGGAGAAGCATCTGAGTTTCACATCACAGCTCCACCAGAGAATTTGAATAACCTGGCTAAATCATAGGTCCTCGCCTAATAATTTACTATTAAGGCTGGTTTATCTTCTAAGGTCCCTGTATCAAATATTCTTAATTAACATACTTCATCTCCCTACTTTTTATAATCTCCAGCTGATGTGGATTTGGAAGGTCCTGGACAAAAGTGTGATTAGCTTTTTACATGAAGTACATATGTAGTGTAAGAGAGTATTTATTTGCAGAAAGAAATTGAAAAAATATGTTCACTACAGTGTGCAATTATATAAGATGTATATCAAAACAATAAATGTGTAAATAACTGAAAGTATTAAGCCCTAACCTGAACTTGCAGTCTGCCTAGAAATATTTGGGTAAGTTAAATATTATTTTACATTGTAGACAGTGTATAAAACATGGGTATGATATAAAGACTAGCTTATTTCTACTATTATAAACTTTTGAGTAACTATTAATATATGGTAATCATATTAAATCAAATGATGCTTTATGTTCCCTTAAAGTCATTAAAGCAAAGATTCCAAAGTCTAACTAAATAGAACCAGAAGAGTTTCAATTGACACTATTTACAGGCAACTTTCATTTTGCCATTTAAATTTTGTGTTGACTGATAGGCTTCTACATAAGGTATATCAGCTGTTTGCCAAGCTTTTATCTTGGGATTTTCATAAGCAAGTCTTTATATATATATATATATATATATATATAAATATATATATATATATATATATATTCTTACGCAATCAATAAGCTATAATAATAAAAAAAATCAAGAGACTAAACAACAGTGGTTTACCACCAGAATCCATTCAGTGGAAATCAGAAAGCAAAATGGATATTTTAAGCAGAAAATAGTTAATCTGATAAAAGTTTTACAAAATTCCTAGAAACCTTGAAGAGTCACATTCTAGTTTAGGTTGTCTGGCCTACTTAAAAAGGAGATCCGCAAAGAGTAACTTTAAAGATATTACTGAAGTTATTGAAGAATCATGGCATCCCTGATATTTCTCCAATTATAACAACAATGCAGAATATGTGTACCTGTGAACCTGCCGTAACTTAGAACAGTCAATCAAGATTTTGCTATTGATGGCCTTCCTTGACATCACAAAATATTGGGCAACAGTACTGGGACTGTTAAAATACAATATCCATTTTCAAGTCCTTTTACCAAAAATAGACCATAATCTGTTGGTCTCCAATTTACTTGCTTTCTCCTAATCTTTTTTTTTTTTTTTT
>NW_004567115.1:15398195-15459799 GCF_000260355.1 Condylura cristata
GCAATCAATAAGCTGATTCTGTAAAGAAAGCATGCACATCATCAAATTTGGTATTTCTATAAAAGGTAGCAATGAAGGGTGAAGAAATCCAGCATTCAGGTTTTAAGTAACTGGAGATAGTTGTATATTTAGTTGTCAAAAGCAAAAGGTCTTGTATTTCTTGTCTAGGAAAAGAAGTTCATATTTTATTACAATAAACTGTGGGTTCATTTGTTTAAAAGCACCATATAAATTAGCCATTATAAATATTGTGAAAATTAGTCTAAAGAATCTTAAAAATTCTATATACCTTAAAAATGCTTTTTGTGTGGTGAAGGAAATGTTAAACATACAGCTACTTTTTTAACAAGATTTACTTTAAATAATACTAATCAGAATGTTTATTTTGATGACTATTTAATATAAAAATATAGCACTAAGGGGCTTAATAGTACACTTGAACTACGTAAAGTTAGTGAACTTCAAGATAAATGTAAACAGATATGTAAAAAAAATCGGACACAAAAGATCACATTGTGTGAGATCATTCACATATGTCTATACTGGGAGAATCTCTGGAAATAAAACAGATGAAACTTAGGGCTGGGGTGAGGGGAGAGAGACAACAGGGAAACATATAAAGGATATAAAAAGCATTACCTTGGGGCATGATGAAATGTTCTAAAATTAATTGTGGTGGTAGCTGTACAACTTAGCACAATAATTATAATAAGTTCCATTGAATTGTATGCTTACATTGATTAATTTTATGGTATGTGATTCGTGCAAATAAAACTGCTCTTAGGGAAATAACTTAAGAAAACTACTCATAAGTTATTTTTGAAAAATTGATTGCTGCATCATCTCTAATTTTTATATTTTAATTATATGGTTGCATAGCTTATCTCTTAACCTAGGTCATTTAAAGAAGAGTAATGAATTAAGTGAATGAGCCTAGAGATTATTACTTTTTAATAATAACACAAAATATACCACAAATTGTATATCTTTGTTAGTTTTATACTAACTATCCTAATGGTATTAGCATGCTGTGGCACTTAACCTTATTTAATAACTTTGAATAGTAATGAAAATAAACTAGAATTGGCTGTTTCCTCTTAAGCTCTATGTGACTTAGAGCTATCACTACTTTAAAGATTTCAGTTTTTGATGTGCTTTATAGATCATATAATTAGAATCCTCCCTTAGATAATTTACAAATGATGTTTTGATATGGATGTTTTAAAATAAAAATATTATTAACATAGTAAATATATTTTGTGTCAGTTCTATAGAAGTAGTGATTTGTTAAGACAACACCATAGTTTGGTGAGATATTTAACATGAAATAATTTTAAGGAAATAATTTAAAAATAAAATTGAAGGTAAATAAGCATGTCATCACTTATATAGAAACTAGAATCACTTTACTGAAAAACCTAAGTTTAAAACTTTTTCTGTTTATATAGTTCTTAACCCATTTATCTCAGACCAGAGATCTGGGTTTAACCAAAAGTATGTGTTAGTGTATCACCATTCTTCCCTTTCTTTGGCTTTGAAGACAAGCCAAACTCCTAGCTGAAAGTTTTCTCAAATCTCACCAAGAACTGAAAGCCTTTTTACATGCATCTTTGTTTCACCTGACCATAAAATGGCTAAACACATGCTTGCTACTTCAAGTCTCCCTACCACTTGCTTCTTGAAGAATGATCTGGGACTGGGGCCTCCCTGGTGGTACAAGGAGTTAAAGTTCAGTTTCATCAAGCCACCGCCACTGCAGCACCAGTTCATCCCCAGCCAGGGAGGTGACCCACATGGCTCAGCAGACCTCTCCTCTCACCCACTGCTCCCCTCAGCGATGCCATCACTCTACTTGTTCTGTTCCCCACTTTCTCTGGTGAATCCTCTCACCACCACCCCCAACTCTGTTCTATACCTCAGTTCTGTATACATAAGAAAAAAAATCTTAAAAAAAAAAAGAAAAAAAATGAATGAACTGTGAATAAAAAGACAAGTTTTGTAGAGGAAAGCAAAGAGCCTAGTACGAGGCCTCAGAGAGTTACAGCAAGTAGTACATCTTCCCCTACAGTCTGTCTTTCTGTGCTGCTCCAGGCTATCTGCTGTGTCTCTTTGCCTCTAGATGAATGTCAAGGGAACTCTGGAGATGAAATGACCTTCCATTTCTGAGGCTGATAAAGGACTACAATTCATAGGTTATGAGAGAGAGAACAAAGAATATTTTTCCTGATGTGTCCACAATGAACTGAGAGCTTGTCATTCATACCTTAATAATAAACAGGATCAGAGACTGCTTCCTACTACTTCTGTTGGATTTGCCTAAGAAACTGCTAGTAAGTGCGGAAAGTAAAACCCATGATGGACAAAACACGTAATTGTTTCCAAATGTCCTTTCCCAATGTTTTAAAAAATATATATAATTTAACTTAGTTATATATATTTTATATCATTGTTCATTTTTTTACAATGTTTGCTTCTTTTTCCGTGGGTGTAGTCCCCAGAGAAGTGCCACTGTTTCACCCATGACCCCTCTCCATATTCTCTTGTGCTCTTTCTGCCCTTCCTTTGATCCCTTTCTCACCCCTCCTCTGAATAAATCTCTAATTTATAGTTGCCTGTTTATTTTTTTTTCCTACGTCCTCTATATGTCTCCTGTAAGTGAAACCATTTGGTATTTTTCTTTTTTCCTTCTGCCTTATTTCACTAAGCATAATCCCTTCTAGTTTCAACCATGTTGCTGTGAATGGCATGGGTTTATTTATTTATTTATTGATTGCTTAGTAGTATTCCATTGTGTATATATACCACATCTTCTTGATCCAGTCATTTATTTTGGGGCATTTGGGTTGATTACACATCTTATCTATTATAAAAATTCCACTCCTAGAGATCTACCTAAAAGGTAGATACAAAAGAATGAATGTATCACTATGTTCAGCCCAACTTCTTTTAGTAACAATGTCCCTCACATGTAGCTGTGAAATGGTTATCACTGATACCACCCAGTCACCTTTTTCTTTAATGTAGGCATATAACTAAAGTGAGATTGAATATGAGCAGAAATAACAAAACTTTCAGTTCATTTCTTTAAAACTTCTTCTCTGAACTACTTCAAAAACACTCTTTTTTAGTAGAAAATTGTCAAGAAAAACTCAAAAGATGGCCCATGGTTACCCCACACTATTCCAATTAGTAGAAATAATAACTTTTGTTTGAGTCACTCAAGTCAGACATATTTACTAAAAAATTTAGGCTATTTATCACCAATCACTGCATTAGGTAAAGGAGACTACAGTGAACGTAAGATAACTAAGCTATAAAATGAAGGGAAATAAAACAAAATACTCACACGTTGTCCTAGATAGCTGTAATAGCAGCCAGGGAAGATTTTAATTATAACCAAACATGCATACTCACACATACTTCCTACAGCTAAAATTCAAGAGCTTAACATTAAGTAAAAGACATAATTTAAAGAGAAGTTGATGGTTACTACTATGATTGCCAGCCTAAGGTAGAGGTCTGGTCTGAAATCAAGAGGAAATAATCAATGAGTAAACTGAAAGAAAAAAAAAAAAAGGATACAGTGTCCTGAATCAGTAAATCTCATAATAAATGATAATGCTGTGATTGAATTAAAACATTTCACCTTACTGAACTCTTACAGGTAGCTGGGAGAATGGGAATACACATATTATAAATGTCTCATTTTATGTATCAGGACAGTTTCAACAACTGGGTGCTGGTGCATCTTGGTGAAGATCATGGATATACTTAAGATACATTTCTGGAAAGACTTCCAGTAACTTCAATATTAAAACACTACGAAAGGATATACCCTACAAGAGTGGCTAAGGAAAACTTGAATGACTATATTACTCTTACATAAAAATAGAATTTAAGATATACTACTACAGAAAAAAGGGCATATTTTACCCCATTCAAAATTCCAGTTCTAGCCCCCTGAGTTATATGTACTGAGATAAGTATATTTGAGGTAACATTGTTTTTTTTTTTTTTTAAATATTTATTTATTTATTCATACAGAACTGGGGTACAGGCCAGAGATGCGGAGGGTGAGAGGATTCACCAGAGACAGAGCGGGGAGCAGAACAGGCAGATGGGACGAAGTACACTGCTGAGGGGAGCAGTGGGCGGGCCAGGACAGGTCTGCCTCGCCATGTGGTCGCCTCCGGGGCAGGCGGGGATCGAACTCACACGGAAGTGGCTTTAGTTTCTTAATGCAGTGCTTTAACCCGCTGCGCCACCAGGGAGGGCCCACCTCAAATATACTTTTAAAAATCCAAATGAAATTGTATAAGCTGTGTACTTATTTTAAAAGTTAAATAGAAATGAGACAGAATAGCCAAAGCAATTTTAGAGGATCAGGTGGGATTCTCATTACCTTGTTTCAAATTCTAATATAGAGACATTATAATCAACGTAATATGGTGTTTCCATAGAGGAAGGCATGTAGGTCCATGGAACAGACCAATGAGATAGGAAATGAAACTTCAATTAAATGAAAAACTGATTTTCAATAAGTTACCAAGGTGATTAATGGGAAATTATTTCTTCATGGAAGTTGCTAGAGCAAATAGATATTGATATTGAGGTGATAAAAGTTGGTCCTTACTTCATACCATACACAAAAATTTCAAAAATAAATCATGGTGTTAAATGTTAAATTGAAACCAGATCCAGAAATAGGGACATTTTCTTTTAATTTCAAATAAATTTTCCTTTCCCTTGCTATTTCTTCTTTATCATATGGTGACATAGAAGACTAGTTATTTTCCAACTATTTCAGATTGTTGCAATTATCTGTTAATAATTTTACTAATTCTGTTTTATTCGGGGTATATTCCCTAAGTTTCACTTGTCTGAATTTTCTGAGACTTGATTTATTATAATAAATTGGTCTTTTTTTTTTTAAAGATTTATTTATTTGTGCATACAGAACTGGGGCACAGGCCAGAGGCTCAGGGGCGGTGAGAGGCTTCACCAGAGACAGAGTGGGGAACAGAACAGGCAGATCAATGAAGTACACTGCTGAGGGGAGCAGCGGACGGGTCAGGAGAGGTCTGCCACGCCATGTGGTCTCCTCCGGGGCAGGTGGGAATCGAACTCATGCAGAGGCTGCTTTAGATTCTCAGTGCTGTGCTTTAACCCCTGCGCCACCAGGGAGGGCCTGGTCATTTTTTTCAATGTTGTTTAAGCAGGAAAAAAAATGTCTTCTAAAATTGTTTATTGGTGGTAATGGATGGTCAGATGTTGATTAAATCAAATTGTTAGACTTGTTCTAGTTTTCTATATCTCATAGATGCTTTTACAGTATACTGAAATCATCAGAAAGGGGACAAATTATGCACAGAATGGAAACTTTTTTTTACATAAAAAATGGTTACTTCTCAAATTGGACGAGTGATTTTTCTGAAGACAGCCCCTTGACTCATTATGTATCAGAAGTGCTTTAGATATACTTCCCATTTTCCAAAAGAGAAAAATTCAAGGTTTAATAGGATTTCACATTTGTTCTGCTTCATCAACAATATTCCAAAGTGAAAATTGCCTATTTTTCCTGTAAGATCACGGCAGATAAGAATATAAACACTTCTGAGTGAGGCTAGTGCCAATAGCTAGTTTTCTGGCTGGATCCCTGGCAGAAAACCAACAAGTTTACCCACCATTGGTTTTGTTTCTCCCTTCAGTACAAGTACTAACATAATATAAAAAGAGAAAATACCTTATTTTTTAAAGAAAATAGTTTTCACTCCTCAACCCTCCCTGAAACTGTTCCAGATTCCCAGAGATCAGTGGAATGCAGAGAATTGCTGGTATAAAACATCCATCCTGCAATTAACTGTGCAGTGCCTCACAGAATCAATTCTAATGCCTTTCAACTATGGCTATTTTTTTTTTAATTAATGTTTTTGGCATAAATCTGTGCTTAAAAGTCTAACCCGTTTTTTTTTCTTTTTTAAAGTGCTATGGCTCCTCTATTACTACCCCATACTTCTACTCAAAGTATTCAAGAAATCACTGACTAGAGATATTTGAATTAGTTTACCAAATTTTTATATTCTTTTTTTTTTTTTTTAAAGATTTATTTATTTGTACATACAGAACTGGGGTACAGGCCAGAGACTCAGGGGCAGTGAGAGACTTCACCAGAGACAGAGTGGGGAGCAGAACAGGCAGATCAACGAAGTACACTGCTGAGGGGAGCAGCGGGCGGGTCAGGAGAGGTCTGCCACGCCATGTGGTCTCCTCCGGGGCAGGCGGGAATCGAACTCATGCAGAAGTGGCTTTTAGCTTCTCAGTGCAGTGCTTTAACCCGCTGTGCCACCAGGGAGGGCCCACCAAATTTTTATATTCTAAGGTGAGTCTGCATGACTGCAAATTAGTCAAAGCCTGAAGTGCTGAACAGATACCATTTATATAAGAAATATTTACTCCATTTAATTCTTGTCAGTTTGCTCCTTTTCACAGTTTATTCCCATTTATTTATGTGAGAGCTCAATTCTTTGATGACTCAACATTAAAAAAAAATGTGTCATTCGTGTTCATTCGTGTTGGCAGTTTTTTAAGAAAGAAAATGTGTGTGCTGAAAATGAAGACCATTTCCTAGTGATGTTTTTAAATTGCAAAGTGTCAAACTGAAAACTACTGCTGTTGTTTTGGGAAAACAGAGACCCTTGTTTTTGGTTTTTGGAGGAAGGAAAAAGTGGCTTTCTTCAAAGACAGAAGCAGTAAGCATATGATTTTGAGAGGGATCACAAATAGGCAATGATCAGATCTCTTCCATGCTTACAACTCACATTTGTCATTTTTCCTTCCAGTGACTACTATATATATATATGTGTGTGTCTGTGTGTGTGTGTGTGTATGTATATATATACACACATATTTATAAATATGTATGTGTGTGTGTGTGTGTGTGTAAAATCTGCCATACCTCTAAAGTAACAAATTAAGTAAAACATCCTTAAATAAGAACTTCAAACTAAACAGTAAGGACTAAGCAGTGAGTCTATACACTTACCCTAAAAGTTCTCTGAGCTGTTTGAAATCCCTTCTCTTATTCAATTATTTCATTCTACCATAATTGCATTCAGTAATAAATACAATAATGGGGATGTTACTGATAGTTACTAAACATAACTGTGCCCTAACCATGTGTAATGTATCTATAATTTAAAGGGGAAAATAAGATATGCTGACAAATACTAAAAAATAATTCATAATAAAGTCTATGAGGGGGAGTATGAACATAATGTATTAAAATTGGAGTCAAAGTAAAAATGGAGGAAATGAGTCAAAGTGACATTTTTAACTAGACTTTGAGGTGTGTAAAAGAGATCAAAAGATTGAGGGAATGGTGAAAGAGTCTCAAATATAAATAGCACAAAAGAAAAATCACACTTAAAATTCAAAGTGTGCTTGACAGCAATAATCTACATAAACCAGAGTCAATCTACAGGAAGCTGGTAGAGAAGGAAAACTGAATTACCATGGAGATGTTTCAGTTTAGGGTTACCATCATTTATATCTTCCAATTTTTACTCTGCAGAAGTAAGTAGTTTTAATCCCTGCCTTCCATATTTTGCAACTGTATTGATAGAATCTAATAGATGCGTAAGTGTTTAGGAGTGATGAAATATTATACTTAAACATATGCATTATATTAGAAGAACATATGATCAATCTAACCATTCAAAAATAGACCTACAAGCTTACTGCATTCAACAATGTAATAGATAATAGGCGCTCCCCCCAAGTTGAGACCAGGCATAAACAAAGCAGAAGGAATGCATTTGTGATCAAATTATTTTTCCTAAGAAATTACAGTACCACTCATAGTAATTTTTTTAATTTAGTGAATTGCACATAAAGCATATTCAGAAACTTTACATGTGACAACCAATAGTAGTATAAACTTTTTAATATTTGGCAAAACAAATAACTGCATTATGCAATGAATCCTATATATCGATCAATTTATTGGTAACACAAAAATTGTGTATTAAGATTAATTTTAGTACTAGGTAGACTAATATTTCTATTAGTTATATTTTATTAAATACTACTAACTTCATTAATTCATTTAGGTTTATAACTATTTTTACTTCTTTGGCCTGACATAAAAATAATAGGTCGCTATAATTTTTCAACCAATAAAATAAGAAACATAGAATTATATAAAACCTATGTAGTTCTCTCAGAGCAAAATTTAAAAAAGAAGCTTTAGTTTACAACGATTACCAACATGCATGTCTTGATTTTAGCTTACAGTATTTTTTCATATCTAAAGTAAGCAGTTTTAGGGATTCTTAAAGTTAGTGGTTTAGCAAGTGAGTTTTGGATATGTAAATATCAAAATTAGAAATATTTTTCATTAAATTTTTAAATAATACAATTTTCAGAAAATAATCACTGAGAATTGCATTTAATTTTTTTTACTTGTAACTTTTGCAATCTTTCAGCAACAAATTCTTGGGTTTAATGAGTCATACATTATGGTAAAAGGTACAATTTCAGATTGGCACTTAGTATTGCAGATAACTGTTATTGAGAACACTTTAAAATGAAGTTGTTATTCTGTAATAATGCCAAGTTAATATTAATATATATTTCCAAATCAAGTCCTTGGTGAATGATTCCATAGACAGAAAAGTGAGGGGGAAAAATGAACAACCCTAAAATAGGCTGAAATAAGCACACGGGAATTTATTATTTACTACTGATAAAAGTGAAAAACAGAATAGAATACAGATTATTTGTTACCTAGTTTGAAGAAGAGCTGTCTAGCAGAACTTTCTGAAATATCTATGGTAGCCAATGTGGTAACCACTTGCATATGTGTATATTCCGCGACTTGAAGTATAATAGTGTGACTGAGAAACTGAATATTTATTTATTCACTATAAAAAAGTTAGGTAGAAACAAATGATTCTGACTCCCTTTCCTTATAGAGAAGGTTTCGAAGTTCCAAAAACATGTTAACTTAATGGTCCACTGACCACAAATAAGACACAAGCTCAAGGATGTCAGAAATGGTCATTCAATAAGTGACCACTCTACTGCAGATTTGTGTTAAACAGAAAATTGTAGCTAAATTTTAGCACTTGAGAGCTGTACAGATAGGCATTGAAATGGATCTTGGATAAACAATCACAGGTTGGCTCAACAATGATACTGTAGGATTACAAAAATCTCAATGCATATACAAACAAATAACTACACAAAACTCTAAGGCAGAACTGAGTGTGGGAAAGAACAGTTAAGATTCCATTAATATGCTTTTATGGTTTTACTATAAAAATATAAAAGAAGATGTGTAAATGTACTAGAATGATAACTCAAATTTGGCAGAATATGTGAAGAAACACCACACTATCATTTTATCTAACCACAGATTATACATATATGTGAAATATTATGTACATTGGATTTATATACTGTATATTTGTTACATATGTGTATGTAGTAGCACCAATACACATCAAGTTATATTTTAGAGTGATATGGAAACATTATATAAAAGATGAAATAAGAACAACCTGGATCAATGTTTAGATAAGATCAGTCAAAAAGATTTTGGAAGTTGAGTGGGACAATCATGAAGTCATTTGTTTGATTACTAGATTATAAGTGGAAGATGGTTTTGAATCAAGGATCTTCCTTTCTTTGATGTCTTCCTTTGATTCCTAATTGAGGATTACTTGGGTGTATGGTATCACTGACATGGTACTTAGGTGACTGCTCTCTATTGTAGTCAGAAAGACCAAAATAAAATATTTCTCTCATTTATCTGTAACAGACCTATGGAAATCCTTTTTATCTAAAAATGGTTATTCAACCAGTTGTATACCACTGGAAGAAGTAAACCATGGAGAGAGAAATACTATGAGGTAAGGTAGGTATACAGAAAAGTCATAACTAAGTGTATAGAAGGATAAGGAGGAAAACCTTCTGGAATACAACTATTACCTTGATTTAAAAGCAAACGTTGGAGTCCATGGTGCACCAAAGGCAGCCAAACAACAGACCAAAGCCCAGCTGAACTCCTGACCACACTGACAAACTCCCACACTTACTACACAGCCAGAGAAGTCACCTATTCCAGGCAAAACCAGCATTTAGTTTAGTCCCTACAATTCTATACAGGATATTTAACATCCAACTAATTGTGGGCAAAATACTCATACCTACAAACAAAAAAAAGTGGAAAGCAACTCACTTTCCATGACAAAGCAATTAGTAGAACCTGTCACAGGGCAAAGCTTGGAAAAATAAGGCAGGGAATTTTAAATAGCCATGATTATTATAATGAGGGTTTTGGTTAGATAGTGATTAAGCAAGCAAAAAATGTATTTTGGCAAACATAAAAACTAATGGGGTATATAAAAAAATTCCATCGATGAAATACCTAAGAAGAGAGTTAAAGATTGAATTTAACCGAAAAATAGATTTACAAAGCAGAGAAAAGAATTGATGACCTTAAAAACTGGTTTATAGATTATTGAAACTGACACAAAAAGAAAAAAGTGTAATAGGAAGTAATAGTATCCAAGAATTCAGAAACTACCTAAATGTTCTAACATGTGTAATTAGGATTCAAAAAAAAAAAAAATCTAAGAATGAGTAGCTGGGGCCTCAATAAATACAAATCATGAAATCACAGACCCTAATATTAGAAAGACCAGAAATGAATGACATAAGCACCCATCTTACATAGCCAGTAAAATAAAAGCAAATTAAATCTAAAATAAGGAAGGATAGGCACGACATAAGAAAATAAATCAATGAACTTGAAAATACAATAGAGAAAGATCAATAAAATCAAAGCCTGATTATTTGTAAATGTAAATAAAGTGTATAAACTTGTAACTGAAGAATAGGGGAACACAAATTCCCATTATCAGCACTGAAAATTAGATCATCACCTTGCTCCTATAGACATTACAAGGAAAATAAAATAATCCTCATATATTTGACAAATTTACAAATGTATCATATGAACTCAAATAAATTTATGCCCATACATTTGGCAAATTAGATTAAGTAAACAGATTCCTACATGGCACAAAATGCCAGTACAAAGAAAAAAATTATGATTTGTACTAAACCTACTAGCCATTGGCTTAATACATATCCTTCTGGCAAAGGAACTCTAGGTCATCATAACATTACTATTGAACTCTACTAATGATTTCATGAAAAAAATAATAGGAATTTGTAAAAAAAAAACAAAAAAAAACTAGGAAAATTCTAAAGAAAACAGTGTTTCCCAACTCACTCTACCACGACAGTGCAATACATTTTATTTCCAATGCTTATGCACCAAAATAGATGTGATCTTGAGCATAAAAAATAAATATAAAAACTTAGTTTTGGCCCTCCCTGGTGGTGTAGCGGGTTAAAGCGCAGAACTAAGAAGCTAAAGCCACTTCCACATGAGTTCGACCCCGCCTGCCCCAGAGGAGATCCACATGGCGTGGCAGACCTCTCCTGACCCACCCACTGCTCCCCTCAGCAATGTACTGCGTAGATCTGCCTGTTCTGCTCCCCACTCTGTCTCTGGTGAATCCTCTCACCCTCCGCATCTCTGGCCTGTACCCCAGTTCTGTATGAATAAATAAATAAATCTTAAAAAAAATAAATATAAAAACTTAATTTTTATTAAAACTAAAATTGAAAATTAAAATTAAAAATTGAAACTTAGTTAAAATCAGAAGGCTCTCTGATCAAAATTGACTCCAACTACATATTAATAACATAAGGACACTAAGAAAGGACAATATTTTTACAACATTTTGAAATACATGAGATGAAGCTGAAGTATTGCTGAGAGGGAACTACTAGCCTTTTTTTCAAGACTTTCAGTTATTCTAGGGTGTAGGCTGTACCAAAAAATTTTAGAGTAAGGTTGTCCATGTCTGTACAAAAACTGGGACTTTGCTGGGAATGGAAATACATTAACTACTTCACCTTCCATAGTATGTATTATGCTCTGAATCAGTGCTTTTTCACTATTAACCCTAATCCACTTGCAAAAATTTTGCTTCTAACCTCATTATTTTAGCTCTTGCTGATGTAGAGATTTTAATACACAGCCATCCAACATTAAAAAAAAAGTCAAGAATGGGAAAGTATAGATGTACAATACTTGTCGGACAAGTCACAAATTACCAAATATGGCAGACAAGTGCGAATGAGCTTATGAAAAGAAATGTATCATTAGTCACTAGGGAAATTCAAGAAAAAGCCATCAAACATCTATTATAATGGCTAGTGTGTGTGTGTTTTTAGCTAACAATAACATATGGTAAAGATGTAGAAAAATGAATGTATCACTCATTGTTAGCCAGAAGAAAAAAAAAAGTGTAATCACTTTGAAAATTGTTTTGGCAATGTCTTACAGTTGTAGCATTCACTGTATTACCTAGCAATCCTAGTTGTTGGGAATGAACCAAGAGAAAGGAAAACTCATGTTCAAATTTAAAAAGTGCATACAAACATTGTATATAGCTTTATTCATAACTGCCTTGTACTGAAAACCCAGAAACCTTCATCTGTGAAAATATAAACCAGTACATCATACAGTGTAATATAACTCAGCAATATAAAAGAAGTGCAAGCAAATTTGTGAATGGCACTCAAACAGGTGAAATAAATCCTGATGTTAAAGGTGACATTCTATAATCCTATTCATGTTAACATTTTGAAAAGGGCAAAAAAATAGGGCTAGGGCCCTCCCTGGTGGTGCTGCTGGTTGAAGCTCAGCACTAAGAAGTTAAAGCCACTTCAGCATGAGTTTGATTCCTGCCCAGGGAGGTGACTCACATGGAGTGGCAGACCTCTCCTGACCCACCTGCTGCTCCCCTCAGCAGTATAGGATGCCCAAAATTAGATGATTGGATCATGAAGATGTGGCACATATACATAGTGGAATACTACTCAGCAATCAAAAATTATAAACTCATGCCCTTCATAGCAACATGAATGGAGATAGAAGGGACTAAGCTCAGTGAAATAAGTCAGAAGGAAAAAGACAAATAGTGGATGGTTTCACTTATAGAACGTATTTAAGAGAACCAAATAAGACATAGGGGGAGATACTGCATCATTATTACAATACAAAACAGCAAAACAAAAAGAAAATTATAAACAAGAGGAGAAATTTAAATAATATGAGTAATTTTCACATTTTAGTTAGGATGAAATATCAAAACCAATGACACTATTTATTTTATAAATATATGATTTGAGGAAGAACAATCAGAACATCACCTACTAGCCTGAGTCTGTATAAATAGACAATCCCCCTAAAAAGATCTAGAAGATTTCCATTAAGTATTGCCTGACCTAGTTCCATCAAGAATGAATGGAATAAGTGCTAATACTACTTCTTTGAGGAAACCTAGAAAAAAGATTGGCATTTGAAACATCAGATTCTTCTGCTGTGACCATTTCAGTCATTCTCAAAGAGCTTTCTTCAGATTGTGGTGATGAAAATATCCTATATTTTGATTATGGTGTGGTTATAGGACTGGTTAATAATTGATGTGACAATTCATCAACATACCTAATGAAAGTCTCAAGGTGCTATTATGCTAGCTGTTTATTGGCCCTATGAACACAGGAATGTTATTTGAAAAGTAGTTGTTCTTGAGAGATTTATTGCTTAAGAAACATGGATATAACCCAAAACTTTGGCATGGTACAGTAGTTATATTTCATGCTATATTTGGAAACTAAATTAATCATACTTTTGAAGTAGCCCTCCTAGGATTTAGTGAATATAACATGGTTGATCCTCCCTTGCTCCTACTCATCAATTATTTGCATTTGTGGGCATGAAGCACTTCCAAAGTTTTGGCTCCACGTAGTCCCTTATTTAGTTTTCTTATGCAAGTGCTAGGTAAGCAAAACATTTTAGTTCCAACACCAAGGGTAAGCCAAATAAATGTTAGATTGCATTAGACATGCTGCTTGTTAAAATCATGGACCCCTTAACTAAATTTCATCAAACGTACTTAAATGCTTTCAAACATTAATCCAGTTTTGATAGAATTTTACTTCTGTCACACTGACTACTGGCATTGTTCAATAGAAGTATATGCTCTTGAGGGCACTTTGGCCCTCCCTGGTGGCGCAGTGGGTTAAAAGCACAGCACTAAGAAGCTAAAGCCACTTCCACATGAGTTCGATCCCCGCCTGCCCCTTCAGGTGACCACATGGTGCGGCAGACCTCTCCTGACCCGCCCGCTGCTCCCCTCAGCAGTGTACTTCCTCGATCTGCCTGGTCTACTCCCCGCTCTGTGTCTGGTGAATCCTCTCACCCTCCGCATCTCTGGCCTGTACCCCAGTTCTGTATGAAAATAAAAACTTTAAAAAAAAAAAAAAAAAGACTATCAGGGCACTTTTTCCTGCTCAGACTAGCATATTCTATTTTCAATTTTCACCAGTTTTAAAGATCATTATAGTGCCTATAGTTGAGAATTGCAGTTTTATGAAGCAGACATGGGTGCTAGAACCCATCAAAATCACAGGAGGTCAGCATAAGTGCCTGCAGTTGAAGGCTGGCTTTGTAGGTTAGCCTTTATTACAACAATGTGAGAACTTCAGACTTTTCTCCAACAGCAGTTTTAAATTAATATACCATTGAAACCTATGCTCTTGAAAAAATAGGTAAAATCATCTAGAGGGTGAGCACTCAGGCTACACTTAACCTCTGCAGTGGAGAATTCCAGTGTTTCACATCTGCCTTCAGCTCATAGAAATGAGGGCAAATCAAAACACTTTAGAACATCAAGAATTCATTCCCTTCTATCACTATGTACAACTGTAAATCTTTCAACTGATGTTCTCATCAGAGTTTCAATAGGTATTCTTTCCTCAGTAAAATTTACTATCTTTCTAGTGTCCAAAGAAACAAATGAAGAAGAGAAGAGAGGAGAGGAGAGAGATAATAAGAGGAAGAGAGGAAAGAGAGACTGGAATGAGCCATGAGACAGATCTGAGCTGAGAATCCTGAAATGCCAAATTGCTAGCAGGACAACCACGTACATATTTTTATATTTTCTAGATATCTCTTCTTGCAAAAACTATTAAGCCATCTTCTCCTTTTCTTCTCTGTATTTACTTGGTTATTTAATGCTCCCCTTATTGTTTAAGTAACATCCTAGCATCAGTAACATCCTAGCACCAGTAAAGAGAATATGAAAGGAAAGTCAGATGAGCTTTGCCAGTTACATGGTCATCTGTCATAAAGTCACAGAAACAAAAATCACTATGGTTAACTTTGGAGGGGACAGACATACATTCAATTCCAATTAGATACAATTAAAATTCATGTCACTGCATGATTGTATGTGAAGAATATGAAACTCCTCTTTTCCCTGATCCACAATGGGAAAGGTGGGGAAAGCTTATAATACTGTGGATGAAGCTTGTTTCCAAATCATAACTTCATTTTGCTTAATTTGCAAGAAAAGAAAAATGTACTGTGATCCAAATGGCTTGCTTGACCCAAAAGCTATTTGCCAAATAATCTCAGTGGTTCAAATTAAGTCTCCTAGATTTAAGAGATAATTGCTTAATATTCATTTTATCTATTTTAAATAAGCATCTCCCAACTACAATAATTGGAAAGCTGATTTCCATTTCAGCTCTTTAGAGAGTACTACTTCTATGACATGAATACATAATTTAAATTGTAGTGAACTAAAGGGGATGTTATCTTTAAAAGTGTTGTCAGTTGACCATTGATCTCTCACCAACTCCTGTCTTTTTTGATGGTGGGGGGGGTGGTGGCAATGAGAGGGAAGCAAGGTTCACAGTCCACACCTGAGTCAAATCAGCCAGTGGCTGTATTTCCCCCACTGTTCCAGGCTGGTTACCCCTACAGCCTGGATATTGTCTCTTCACCTACAGTGCCTTTGCCTGCTTATGCTGTGGGGTAGATGAAGAACAGTCGTGGCATACTTAACATTTCTACTATGTCCTTTCCCACGTAAATACTGTGATTGGTTATATGAATATGTCAGATTCTACTAAAGAACTAGTTAAATATAAGGAAATTAACATAGGAAAAAACAGAATTACAAGTGTTTGCTGTAAGTAAATGCTGATAGGTTTCTAAGGGGAAAAGTTCTTCATGTGGATGTCATGAATGGAGCTTCTCAACCTCAAGCATCCAGTGACCTCACACTAGTCACATTGACTCCCTAGATGCCACCATAAAAGGTACTGATGAAACAAAATTGGACTTATCAAACCTGAAGCAATGAAGACCGCCTCTACTTCGTAGAATCTCAGCATGGAATTGAGAAAGGCATTATGGCAGTAAGAATCTGAATTGCATGATAAATGGATGGGTTTTCATCACTAATTTTCCTTGTGACTAACTCGGCAAAGTTGAGGGCATAGTGATTGAAGATGACTGAAACCTAGTGAGGTCCTGGATTATTTCAGTAAGCAATTTATTGAGTATTTTTCCAAGATAACTTCCCCCAAACATTAGTTTATATTTTCTTGCCCTGAACACTTACCTGTTTACAACATTATCTTCTTGGAGAAATATCTCTTGGGTTAAATAGACAATCGAGTTGACACAGGTTGTCACACTCACAGTCCCAGTAGTTTTGCCCTGTTGATGCAGTAATCTAATTTCTCAGACCTGCCTGCCTCAGAGAAACTGTTTTTTCCACCTTCCAAAATGTAACTACATCCCATCCTCTCTAGAGGGGCATACACACTGCTAAAGACTGGAATTGTCTCAGTAATACAGTTTCCCACATTGAGTTCAACTGGTGAGAGTGATTAGAGTTCTATTGGGAAAACAAAGAAGAGTGAAAGTATGTATCAGAAGTCAACAGAGCAGTCAATAGAGGGAGCACTTCAGGACTCCAGGCCCTTGACATGTCTCCACAGATATGAGGTACAACATTAGGTTAGGTGTGCAGGTCAGTATTGTCCTTAGACTTCGGCAACAGTGCTTTAGTTCTCTCTGCTCTGGCCATGCCCCTAGCACCTCTTCCCATGAGTGAGGAGTTTTAGGGCCCCAGGCCTTTTCTTCCCAGGGCCCATACCTCTCCTTACAGAGCATCTTTGGGTGGCAAAGATCTTAAATTTCTTTGCCAAATATTATCTAGCCCTATTTTAGGATTTCTGATTCTGTCCTACTGCAGGAAAAAATGTGAACAGTTTATATAGAATTAGTGTCACGGTGTGGTTCTTTGATTTGAAAAGGAGGAAGAGGACAATGTATGAGAGCTATACACTGTGCTAAAATGTGTCTAAGGTGACTACATGAAAATTTCCCATAGATTCTTGTGGTACACTAGAGCTGGGAAGAAAAGGGGAGAAAGCTCCAGGCTGAGGATAAGTTGCAGCCTTCTCTATACCATGTGATTTAGTCCTTAACTCTGTCTGAGACATCCACATTGGAATCCAGTCATTCAGAGGTCTAGGGAGTCTTGTCAAGCTATGAAGATAGAACACACTTTACTTAACTTTTTGACTTCATTTGTAGCTTAGAATATTTATGCATATTTATAAGTGGGCCTCCACTTATAATCAGCTCCTAAACTACATGTGTTGAAGTTCACTCCTAAGTGAAAATTCAGATGCACAGGTGTGCTCACCTGTGTACACATGTGTATGTGCACAGACACACACAAATATAGACCAGTATGGCCTACCTTTCCATAACATTTTAATGTAATTTAAATAAGGGATACTAGTGTACCTACACATTGATCCATAATCCCAGGGTAGCAATGGAGAGCCTTGTCTAGAAGATCCCGTAAACTAGTTATCTAAAATCAAGCAGACTTACTCATTTCTGTCATATACAATGATATTCACACACTCACACACACACACACCTGTTTCAGGCCCTTCCTGGTCGTGTAGTGGGTTAAAGCATAGCAATAAGAAGCTAAAGCCACTTCAACATGAGTTCAATTCCCAGCCAGGAGGTGACCACATGGCATGGCAGACCTCTCCAGAGCTGCCCACAGCTCCTCTCAGCAGTGTACTTCATCAATCTACCTGTTCTTCTCCTCACTCTGTCTCTAGTGAATCTTCTTACCACCTCTGCTTCTCTGACCTGTACCCCAGTTCTGTATGCAAATAAATAAATCTTAAAAAAAGAAATCTGTTCATTCATTAATGCACCTCAAGGTCCTAAAACAATGGCTAACAAATTAGGTTGCTCAAAAAATATTTGTTAAATTAATGAATAGTAATAGTCTATCTTTGTTGATAAAGAAATCTACATTAAAAAAATCCCCCAGATACTTATACTCATGGAATAGTATTTAATATTTTAATGCAAAGAAATGCATGTCCTGTACTCAACAGTCACAGCGCTACAGCTTTTTCTTCAGGGCTGGCTTTACTAGCTTTAAATTTGGTCCTGTAACTAAGAGAACGAGGAGGAGGGGGAAGTCGAGGGAGGGGTGGCACAGGAGTTTGTGACCACAAGTAAAGACATATGCCTCCAGCATTCCCAGTAAATGTAAGTGATAAAAACATTGGGTGAAGGAAAAGAACACCTTCCTCTGGCTCAGTAACTTGCAGTTTTGGCTAAAACGTTGTTTTTGCATATAGCTGCAGGGAGAGATTCCCCCAGGGGTTGATTTCTTGAATACACTTGTTCTATTGCCAGAGCAGGGTTAGGTTGCTCACAAGAAACATCTTGTAAGGATGTGTCAGTGACGTCCTGTATCTTTTAGATGTGAGCTTAATTCTATCTTAGCAGTCAAAAATGTCCTTTCCTTACAAATGGAAGGTAATGAAAGAATCAAAAGCACATGGAAAAATGTTCTTCCCTTTTATCTTTCCTATTTCCTAAACAGGTGAATCTGGAAAGCACGGGTCATATACTGCTGGAGGTCATGCCTGCCTCTTCTGAACAGGCTTTTCTTGCCATTACAAGAAAAAAAAACTGAGACAGAAAACTGAACTGCTTACTGCAACGCTTTTAAATTGCATAGTTCAATTAGACTAAGCTACATCATTTACAGACGTTTGTTTTAGCCTCTGTTATTCATCACAAGAATAACGGCAGAGGTGTAACTAAAATAATTTGTTCAGAAGGTACTGGAGGCTGGTGAATCACTAGTAATCAATAGTATATTTGCTAACTTAGATATTTGTTGATGAAATGCTTTTTTTTGTTGTTTTTAAAAGTTATCTAGTATTTACTAATAGATGGTATTGTATTCCAGTAACAACAGTGTTCCAGATCAACTGAGGCTTTTTTTTTTTTTTTTGGTACTCATTGAAGAACCTTTGTATTTTATATGATTTTTCTTTCTTTGTTATTCAAACAAATGTGTGGGTATGAGTCATAGCATAGGTTCCTCTGTGTTTGCTTTTTTTTTTTTTTTCCCCTGACCTTTGAAAGTATCCTTGAAAGGCTAACTAAACTATCACATGCCAGAGACAGAGATGTGTTGGCACTGGTGTGTCCTTTCTTTTCTTCCAGCAGTCAAGTACAGTCTTTTTTGAAATTGCAGAAGTCTCTCAAGCATGTAATTTGTAGCTTCCAATGAGTCTGAACTTCATGCTTGAAGTGATGCACAAGGATGGGATTTAATTCATGCACCTGTATCTGGATTTTTTCCAGACACAATGAAATGGGTAACCACTTCAGGATTTACCTAGTAAGCATTGCAACAAGACATCAGAAAGGCACTGATTGGCATATTTGGGCAGGAAAAGGAACAACCAACTTGCAGTAGACCTGTGATAGTCATCTGGATTCAGCCCTTGAGACAAAAACAGCGTTTCTCAGTTCCCAAGGCCAAGCCCTTTGACTTCAATGATGTACAATTTTCTCATTACAAAACTATTGTACCCAAAGGAATTCCTGTCAGCTCCCTAATTATTTTCTCAGTTTGAAATAAGACCTTGTCTTTAATAGGAAAGAGGTTTTGTTATGGGATTGTTTCCAGCATCGAAACACAGTACAGAGAAAGAGAGCATAAAGGAGACAACAATAATAAGACCTCAAATAAAAAAAAAAAAAGCATTTTGAAAATAAATGCAAATCATTTTCCCCAAGCGATTATCAAAATACACATAATTGCTGCTGCAATCAAGTACTGCAGTCTTTCACTAGAGAAATATAGAAAGTGAAAGAAAAAATACTGCTTTGGCTGTTTTTTTATTTAAAGGTGTATTTATTTATGCATACAGAACTGGGGTACAGGCCAGAGGTGCAGGGGTGGTGAGAAGATTCACCAGAGACAGAGTGGGGAGCAGAACAGGCAGATCAGAAGTACACTGCTGAGGGGAACAGGGACCGGGTCAGGAGAGATCTGCTGCGTCATGTGGGGCGAAGTAGTAACTTGCACTGAATCAACTGCAGCTCCCTTGCAGTTGCTTTGTCCTAACCCGCTGCACCACCAGGGAGGGCCTGGCTCTCTGTCTTTAGTGATAACATTTTCATAGTTAATTAGTTACTTTGATGAGGTCACATAAATCTTAAGATGCTTTGGGTTTTGGATACATAGCCACATAGTTTCAGTATCATCTGCTGTCCATATATTCTAGTCACATGGCAATTCAACAAAGGCATAGCAGACAGTTTTATCTTTGTAAAGATGATATATTTTTTTTTGGTAAATATTTTAACAATGATCTAAAGTTGTTTTGAACACTGTATTTCACTTACCCCTGTACTAAAGATTATATTTTGTTTCACATAAAATTTCAAATAAATATTGAAATTTTATTTCAAATATTGTTGATGGAGTTAAGTATAATAATTCTTAACATGCACTAAAACCAAGTAAGTTGCCAACAAACAGAAGTGAGGAGGACGCGATATTATCAATAATGTTTAGTTTATGTTCAACATAAGAATTTGCTGGGTAAAAGAAACCAAAGGATAGAACACTGGTACTTTGGACAGTGAAACCAAACTCCTACTAAAATCTTTGTGCTTTTCCTCATATTCATTCAGAAGCCACAGGCCTTCCAAACCTCACCCTTCCTGGGAGTAGAAGAAAATAGACATAAATCTGTGATGTAACAGCATATGGCCACAGGAGAATTGGCTGACTTATCAGGACGATGAAGTTAAGGCCTGTTCCACTTAAGTGTTCATTCACCAAAAGAAATTTTCTATCATAGCCAAATTTGGAGTATGTTACATTATTAGAAAAATGAACAGAAAGTATCAGCAAGGAAATCTAACTAATCAGGGAAGTTATCAGAAAGGGTCTCCTTGAGCATGTGTCAAGGGGGGTGAGTAAGAGACTTGGGGGCAGGGGAACAATAGTAGGTGAGTTGCTAATATTTCATCAATGTGTGAGGATTCTGAGTTGAAAAAGAGTATGTTACCTGAGAGAGACTGAATGAAGGTGAGTACAAGTGTGAATTGTCCTTGAAGGAAATGTTAATACTAATTTTTTTTTAAGATTTATTTATTTGTGCATACAGAACTGGGGTACAGGCCAGAGGCTCAGGGGCAGTGAGAGGCTTCACCAGAGACAGAGTGGGGAGCAGAACAGGCAGATCTACAAAGCACACTGCTGAGGGGAGCAGCGGGCAGGTCAGGAGAGGTCTGCCGCGCCATGTGGTTACCTCTGGAGTAGGCGGGGATTGAACTCATGCGGAAGTGACTTAAGCTTCTTGGTGCTGTGCTTTAACCCGCTGCGCCACCAGGGAGGGCCCCAAATACTTTTATTTTTAAAAGCAACAATATTTCACTGAAAGATCATTGAAATACTATAATCAAACTGATTTTTGAAAAAGCTTTGGGGCTTCCCAGTGGTACAGGGGTTAAGTCTCAATATCATTAGGCTATCACCAGCCACTAAAGGATGAGTTTGTCCCTTGGCCTGGGAGTTACTGATCCCCACTTTGTCTCTGGTGAAGCCTCTCACCCCCTGTACCTCTGGGCTATGCCCCATTTCTTGTATGCATAAATAAAATATTTTTTAAAAGACTGATAGGATGATCAACAGGGAAAAAAAATATTTATGTGCATATGATGGGAGGAAAGATAAGGAAAGGTTGTGCTTTCCAAAAGACAAATGGTCAACTGTGCTGAACCCTACTAGGAGAACAAATAGAATAAGTGAAAAATGCTCACCATTTTAGCAACATAAAAGATCACGAAGGTTTTAGCTAGAGTAGTTTCCATGGACCATCACTTCCGAAAACAATTTGTTAACATAAATCTAATGTTTCTTATTTGAATTTAAGCACTTAAAATGTAGATAGGGAAGCTTAGGGATTGAATTGTCCATTTTTTTTTGGAAACAGAATTAGCATAAATAGCCACATGACAAGTTACTGCAGATTGTGTAGTACAAATGAGATGTGAGAGAAGAGACTATTTTAATAGATTGAGAAGTGAAACTAGTCTTTATAAACAAAGACCTCCAACACAGAGCTGGGGAAAATGATTGAGAAAGCTTTTGAAGTTAGAACCAAAGTTAGAATACTCCAACAAAGAGTTACTGGAGTGGAAAAAGATAAAAGCACAACACAGTGGAAGACTCAACCAAGATAACATTATACTCAGAGGAAAAAACAAATACACACATATGAAGAGAGGTCATTTTGTACCTTTAGTAATAGAAAATTCCTCTTTGGAATCTTCTACTTTGTCAACTAGGAGGAAGAGAAAGGGCTGAGTGATGTGACTGAGGGTGTCCTTGAATCACTTCCAGGTGATTTCATGTCATCCTAGATAACTACCTCCATTCTCTCCATGCTGTCTCACTCATCTGCCACGGTTGTATTGGTCTACATTGTATGACATGAAGACCAGTGAGATGTAAAAATATCTCACTGAAGGATCTTGAACCCATCTAATTTCCTGATATTTGAGTCAGTCTCTGTGATCCTTTTGGGAAAATGTAGTTTTAGTTGTAATAAAACATTAAATTCAAACATTTATATCACACTAAGGCGAGTTAGCTGATTAGCTCTTTTAATGATCACACATTGCAAGTAAGAAAAAATTCTGGTAATGGAGCAAGAGGGTCCATATAGAGAACCCACAAAACTAGACTTCTGGGTAACCAGGAAGCAATCCCAACCTTGAGCAGAATAGGATTGTGACACAACAAGATAGATAAAGCCCTAATGCTGAATCTTTATAAAGACAATCCTCATCACTTCATGTAGGATGTGTGGCACATTCTAATTACCCAGAATATATATATATATATACCCTCATATACCCCCAAGGTGAATAGTTGATGTGAAACTAAATTTACAGAGAACAGGTATAGCAGCCTGAGGAGGAAATGTATAGATCTTCTTGTAGTGGTTAATGAAGTTCCTGTGGAAGAAGATCAGACTACAGCGATAAACCTTTGCTAAGATTAAATGTAAGGCTAAAGACCAAAAGCTGCAATAAGAGAAGAATGAAGTATGAGTCCAGTAAATAAGTCAGTGTGTTAAAAGTGAAGGTAACACAATGACTTGGAGGACAGATCTTAAAGACCTTGTGAACAGATATGAGAATTAAAGTTGAAGTATATCAGAAAGGGCAGAAGGGGTAAGCCCAGAGCCCCAACAGGATACTACACTGTAATTCAATTCAGTACTGGTTGGCATTTATAAGCACTCACTCACAGTATGGTATAATTATTCTCAGCTTCTTATGGGATCTGTGTCAGCTAAGGCAAAACTGAAGACAGATCTATGCTGTTCAATAAAGCAAGAGTTATTTTTCCTTAGATCAATATCGTGTGGCACATGGCTACGTTTGAGAGTTCAAAAGTTAGTCAAGTACGGGTATTTGAACCTAAAATAATTTAAATTATAAATTTGAATGCAAACACAAAACCCCATGAAATTGAGCATACATTTTATCACATGTGATAAAATGTAATGCTATTCAAGTATTACTTGAAATTATATTCAGTTAATGATTTATGATAAGATACTGTTAGAATTTTTCTCATTAGATTACCTTAGTACTATCCTAGCTTCCAGTCTAGAACTGTTCATCAGTTAAGCAAACCTTAACATTTTTTCTTTCAATTTATAACATTCCTATCCCTAATTCAAACAGTCACTTTTATTTGATATTTAAAAAATATATATATATTTGTGCATACAGAACTAGGGTACAGGCCAGGGGTGCAGGGACAGGAGAGGCTTCACCAGAGACAGTGGGAAACAGGACAGGCAGACTGACAAAGTACAGCTGACAGGAGCAGGGGGCTAGACAGGAGAGGTCTGCTGTGCCACCAGGGGCTGGAGGAGATGGAACTCACACTGAAGGGGCTGCTGCTGGCTTGCTGTGCTGGATGCACCACCAGGGAGGGCCATAATTCTACTTTCTATCACAGAAATTTAAGACTTGCATATGGGATTTTGCTTTAAAAGTATCATCCCTGGGCCCTCCCTAGTGGCGCAGTGGGTTAAAGCACTGCACTGAGAAGCGAAAGCCATTTCCGCATGAGTTCGATTCCCGCCTGCCCCGGAGGAGTCCACAAGGCGAGGCAGACCTCTCCTGACCTGCCCGCTGCTCCCCTCAGCAGTGTACTTTGTTGATCTGCTTGCTCTGCTCCCCACTATCTCTGGTGAATCCTCTCATCCTCCGCATCTCTGGCCTGTACCCCAGTTCTATATGAATAAATAAATCTTTAAAAAAAAAAGTATCATCCCTAGATATTAGGGATACTGTCATGTATAAAATATTCTCAAAGACAAGAGACTGTAAGAAACATTTTCATCTCATATTCAGTAAGAACAAAATATTAATACCTACAACCAATGGTAATGATACTTTCAAGTATACAGTGCAATGAATGTCATAAAACTTTGTCTATGTATTTTTAAGTTATTCCATATTTTCAAACTGAAATGATGATGGGCCTGTCGGTGAGAATACTAGTTTAGAAATACAATAATAATTGTGTAAGATTCAGCATCAACATGAGTATAATGTAATGCTTCATAGGTCACAAACACAGTGGCCCATGATTAAACTTTTTTCACATGTATAGACTCTGTCGAATATGATATTTTAAGATCAGACCAAACCTTAAGCATGGCATGTTAGTATAGCTTTCCTAGGGATACTTTATGTTATGAAGTCTTCATGGGAAGAAATATTTTCACTAATTATAAGCATTTATGGAACCAAGCCCAATTTAATTTTTCTAGTCAATTATAAACTGATCATTAACATTTGAAATTTCTTTATAATTGTCCATAGCCACTGTGTTGTTATTTGATAATATTTCTCAACTGACTATTTTGGCCAATTATCTCACAGCCTTCCGATGAAAATCCTTACTTTACTAGTTCAGTTAGTTAATTCACAAGTGTTTCAAGTATAAATGGGCAGCCTGTATTTTATCTGTCAGCTCTACATTATTTGATCATTTTTTTTTTAATATGCACAGACTGGCTTCCCTTTGAGAATTGTTATCAGTTTCTGCTACAGAGATTGACAAATTATAAATCCTCTGTTGTCAACTTCCTACAGCCTTTCTTACAAGTGTTATAATATAGATTTCACATACAGAAACTTGAGCAAAAATATTTTTTCCATCCCTCAAAGTGAGACAAATCATGGTTCCTTCAACACTTTTTCTTGAACAGAGTTTCTTAAAGATTAAACTACATCTCCTCAGGTGTTATGGATTGAATCCTTATGTAGCCTCTTCACCCAAAAATATTTCATTGAGATTTTTTTTCAAATATTTATTTTTATTTTGCACGCAAGAAATGGGGTCTAGACTAGAGGTCTGGGGGTAAAAGGACTCACCAGAGACAGAGTGGGGAGCAGGACAGGCAGATCTACTGAAATACACTGCTGAGGGGAGCTGCAGGAGAACTAGGGGAGGTCTGCTGTGCCATATGTGGGTCGGAACCCTGGCTGAGGATATGATTTATGCTGCAGTGGCTGGCATTAGCCTGATAGTACTCGCTTTATCCCCTGCACCACCAGAGCGCCCCATTTCATTGAAATCTTAACTCCAAATGAGATGGTACTTGAAAATGGAGTTTTTAGGATGTAATTTGGACTAGACTGGATGATCAAGTACCTCATGATGGAATCAGTACCCTTATAGAAAGAGGATCTTTCTCCACTATACCATGTGAGAATGAAGAGTAGACAGCAACGAATACAAAGAGAAGACCATTACCAAGAATCCTGCCATTCTGGCATGCTTGATCACAAAATGTCAGTCTCTAGGACCATGAGAACTCTGCGTTTATTTTGTAAGTCATTCAGAGTATGGCCCTCTGTTACTGCAACACATAGAAAGACACCACTTATTTTACCCAAGTCTGTGACAAAGCCTGAAGATTCCTTGCCAAGCTCTAATGCAGTTATCCTAAGAACATCAGACTTACATGATTCTTCCACATGGCCATTTTGTTGCAGACCTCACCATTTCCTGTTCTCCAGGGTAAGAGGTAGGGCAGAATAATTAACATCACTGCCAGAAACAGCAAAAACTGGGGAAAAGCAATATACGTAAATTATATTATCTCACTCTTCAGAAGAATATTTGAAAATGTACTTACATAGGAGTACAAAAGACAAATCAATGAGGGGAAGTGTAACTGGGCTACTACGATATATTTAACTATCAGTATAGCATGAACCATACTGAACATACAGCCATTGTTAAAGTTATGCGTCCATTTTAAAGAACATATTTCTAGCTGTGTGTGCATGTATACTTGTCATTTCATGAGCTTGCCTGTTATTGGTGCCTGAACTCGGTATATACATGCTGTCTGAAATAGTATATGAATGAAAACATATTAATACATTAACAACCTTTTTAAAATCCTGCAATAACTATAATCTATGTCATGCAATGTAGCAATTATTAACATTATTTATACTTCTTAAATTGGCACATATGTCAATTTAAATTCCTAATTAGTTTGATATGTCGCAGTCACATAGGAGTATGAGACTATGAAGCCAACGTAGAGAAAAGAGCCATGAAATGCAGACCAGGGGCCAAACTGGACACCAAAAAGACTTGACAAGGAAGGAAAATCAACTTTATGAGACAGATACTTAACTGGATATGCAAGATCCAAATGCAAAAATTATATGAAAGTGATGTTAAATAGAGAATAGGCAAGTCAACACTGAAAAGTAACAGGGAAATTCAACAATAACAGCCAGAAAAATTACGAACTGGTAAGGGAGGGGTCTACAGTATAAAATGACTTTTGTGAGTCGTCATTTAAATTGCTGCTTCTATATATATTCTAGGGGTTTTAAAGACACCTATTTGTAATCTACTCTCTAGATTCCATTGTACCCCGTGCAGTACTAGGGTATTAATTAAATGTTGGCCATTGACGATTTAAGGTTTGAATTCTCATTATTTGCTGTTTCTACACTTTATTTTCAGTGACTGCTGCAATTTACATGGCAACAATAATTCACATAAAAGGTTTAATGCCTTATTTCTGCCTTTGTCTAAAATGCAAAAGCTAGTTAGACAATAAGTTGGAAGTAAAAATCTTGTGACCTTAATAAATATAACAATACATTAAAAAAAAATCTGTTTAGCTAGTTTGATTTACCCTTAATGCTATTTTGAGAATTCTTTGCATTACAGGGAAGAAAAATAATAACTAGGGCACTGAAAAACCTGATAAAACTATGTTGTACCTAGTAAAATTGTGAATTGCATTGGGTAGTTTAACACACTGCACAGGCATTGGGGCTGTACATAAATATTCCAGAATAAAACTGGAATAAACACTGATGTGATTCTGTCCAACCTCCAATATATTTCCACCCAATGATAATGTTCTCGCTGCTTTGAATTGATGCTGGTTTTTAAACTATTGGTTGAATCTCAAGACATAAAAACCTGAAATTACAAGAGCTTTGAGGTAATAAGAGTTGGTTATTTTACATCCACATGAAACCTGGCTTAATTTGGCAACAGAATGCCATCAAAGGCACATTAAATGGTGATAGCCCTCCCATGCCCCATACAGAACTCCCCATTATAAGAGGAAGCATCTGCTCACTTCAGGAGGCAGGAAAGCTTTGGAGCTTTTCCATATATCTACTTAGTTATGTGTAAATATATTTATTCTCTGCAGTGGGAAAAGTTTGCTTACATGGGTCATTTTATTATTATTATTATTTTAATTCTGAAAGCTTATAAGGCAATCTTGTGTTGCCAGAGGAGGGAAAAAAAACATTAAAAATAGTTAGGATTGTTTAGTTAAGGGTGAATGTTCATTCCTATGAGAACTGGTTAAAAGAAACATATGCAGAAGACACCAGGTGACCTAACATTACATTAGTACATTAACATCCATTTGCCTCACACCACACCTTAAAACTTGTGCTATTCAGAATAAATTGTATAGTGTTGAAAATAATGATCAAATTTGCCTTCTAGTTAGGTACACAGCACCCTTCTTGAGTCATTGGTTGAACAATATTAGATTCTAGTTTCTAATGATAAGTCACAGTAGGTTGTTACATTTAAAAACAGTTTTATTCCATAGCATTTTGATAAATGAAGTTGAAGATCAAGGTAATAATAGTGGTCAATAATAAAGTATAAGGAAAATATTTGTTTGACTAATATAAACAATGGTAATGACATTATTTAGGGGCCATCATGCATCAAGTACTGAACTTAGCTCTTCATAGTCTATTCAAGTCCCAAAACAACCCTTCAGACTGGGCATTGAATCTCCATTGTGCATGTGAGGAAAGATCAAAGATTTCCTTCTGACTTATTTCACTCTAGCATAACCTCTTCTAGGGCTTTCCATATTGTTGCAATTGGCACAAGTTCAATATTTTTTGACGGTTGAAGTATTTTATATACAACTGTTCTTTGAGGGGAAAAATCAAATGTCCAAATACAAACAATGTAAGAAAATAAGACAAGTATAAAAAGTAGAAACAAAACTTAAAAAAAGTTAACACATTTTGTTCTCAGTTGCAGACTAATAAGTGTTAATGCCTAGACCAAGCCCAGGTCAGACTCCAGAATCCTATGTGCATGAGCATTAAACTGCTGTTTCCCTATCCTATTAGCTATATTTATTGTCTTGCTTCATCTTATTTCTTCTTTCATCCTTATGGCCACCCAATTTACCCATTTCCACAAGCAACCTAAATATACTGAAAGATAGTCATTTCATTCTTTTCTGGATGAGATGAGAAAACTAGCAAGGCCCATTTGTCATTCATACAATTTTTTTCTCTAAAACCACTTGTGATGTTGGGTAATAATCCCCAGATGGAAGTCATTAAAGTTTAATTTGTATGCATATGTGACATCTTGCTTTTCAAAATCTCTTTTGACTTTACTGTTTCCATTGCTAAAACTAATTGATAGATATGAGAAATAACTAATTAAAATGAATGTAAAGCAGTTTTCTCAAATATAAAACATGCTATAAAATGCTAATAAAACTATAAAAATATATGGAAAAATCTGTCAATTACAAAATTAACTGCAGATGGGAAAGCAAATATCATTAACCCTTTAAAGTGCTCAAACATAACTAGTGTGGCAGCTATGCCTTCTTGCTTAGTATTAATAAAAGATCAATAATACTTTCTCTTTCCTAATGCCTCCCAGATTTAATTTTTTAAGATGACCATTGAATTGATAAATTACATTTGAGGAAATAAAAAACTACGTAGTCATTTGTTGGGATCCTATCTTGGTGTTGATTGAATAAATGTGAATCACAATATATGGTGAGTTATATCCAGGGTAGAAGAATTTCTTCCATGTCACAGTTTACCAATTTTTAATTAGGATATGTGATATAGTGCATGGCATTTCATAGTATATTAACCTTTTTCCTTATCACTCACTCTCCCTTCCCCATCACCCAGCCATGAGAGTGCCTTGTGGAGGACAAGATCGCTTTTCAGTGGAGAAAGGTAGTGACCAAATAGGTAGGACTGAGGCTCCAGGGCTGTCTGGCTCTAAAAAACCAGAGGGCAGCATAGGAAAGAGACCACTGTTATGACTGAGCAGGCAACATTTATTCACATGTAGACACAAAAGTATAAAGAAACTGTTCCACTTGGTTTGTGTCCATCCCTTGGAAACAATTTTAATATAATTCTGAAAAATTCTAGAATAGTCATCAGATCGGCTACCTCTGTAATGGCCCTTTCTCCACATAAAAATCACATTTTGAGGTATGGAGGGCGTTAATACTTCAATCTATGAATTGTAGGCATGTAAGTTCAGCCCACAACACTAGCTCACCAAGCAACCACTTGAAAAATTGTATTCCTATAAACTTATGAGGAAAAATAAGTTGGTCAGACTTAGTCAATTAGAAAATCTTGGCAGATATATTTCTCATAACAAATTAATAAATTAACCTTCTGAAATGCTCTTGTGAATTTCTGAATTGATATGGAAGATATTAGACTCAGACATGTGATTCTGGAAGACAAATGCATGTTCTGGACTTCCATTTTGGAAGGCAGTCCACTTTTTCCAGATTGCTATAGTCCTAGTTCCCTTAAATATTAAGTTTGAACATCCTACTTAATTTATTATTATTTTTTTATATTTTACCAATTTTTAATTAGGGTATGTGATATAACATATTGTAGTTTATAGTTTATTAACTTTTTTTCCTTATTGATTCCTAAATTAATGTTGTTCTTTACATTTGTGACATCTTAACTTTGTTGGAATAGGATACTTATCCTTACTTCTTTAGCTCCCTTTTCAGGTGGAAAAAAATAAAAGTACTCAACTCACTCTGTCATGAGGATTAAGTAAGCAATCTATTACCTAGTATTGGTCTTGACACATGATATTTACCTATGAAATATTGTTATTATCACTACTACAATACAATTTTCAGGAAGATTTTTTTTGCCTTGCATATGGGAAATAGGTGACAAATATTTGCTTAGATTGAAAGGACTCAAAATTGGAGAAGTTATTACTTAATGATTCTTATATCAATCACATCAACCTAAAAGTTTTATTTAAAAGTCAAAGTACACAAAACAAATAATTTAAAAGGACACCTGCACCCTATGTTTATCACTGCCCTATTCATAACAGAGAAGCTGTGGAATCAATCCAAATTCCCAAAATTAGATGACTAGATCAAGGAGAAGTGGTAAATATATGCAATGGAATATTAGTCAGCAATCAAAAAGGATAAACTTATGCCATTTGCAGCAACATGGACGGAAATGGAAAAGCTCATGCTTAGTTAAATAAGACAAAGAAAAGTCAGATGGTTTCACTTATAGCAGGAGTGTAAGGAATCAGGAAAAATATAGATGTGTGTGTGTGAGTGTGTGTGTGTGTGTGTGTGTGTAGTAATTGTAATAAAGTGAAACAGAACATCAACTAATAACTATAACCAGAGACATTCTACAGGGGCGGAGAGGAGAACAAGATCAAAACTGGGGTGGGAAGAGCACATGGGACTGTGTTGATGGCACACTGTTGAAGTGGTGGGAAGTCCACCATTTATACATTTAAATGTATAATTTTATGAATACCTTTTTTACAATAAATAAATAAGTAAAAAGGATCATATGCCCTCAGTTATGAGTTGTCAGTTGGGGAGGGTGAAACCAGGATTAACATTTTCTATCTTCCCATTGATTCAGTGTTATCCCCAGGTACCTATTTATTTGTGTGCCATGATAAGAATCTGTAGTCCACTTGGGAAAAAAAAAGGCAATAAAATATGAATCAATGGTAGCTGTTTGGTGCTCAGAATAGATCCCCTTTAAGCTATCTTGCTCTTGAAGGAAGAGAACTGGAGTGGATATGAATTTATAAAACATCTTTGATGCTCCAGAATTCATTTCTTGAGGGCTGTAAGTACCAAGAAGCACATGAAAACTCTTGGAGATGGCCACTGAGGAGTATGAACAAAGTCAACACTAAATTCTTTATGGCTGGAAATGCTACAGCTCTTTGTTTAAACTTTGTAAGCCACAAGGAGCTCCATCTAGATGTATCAGGAGGTGTCTGCAGAAGTGGAAGGGGATGGGGTATCAGAGATGCATAACTCTTGTTGCCATGGTAGCACAAGATTTTGAGGCAAAAAGATGTTTCCAAATTGGTTTAGTAGTAGGAGTAAAATATAGACAAAGGATATGTGTGTGTTATGTGTGTGTCGTGTGTGTGTGTGTGTGTATATATGTCTTTGCAATGTATTCTGAGGTTCACAAAAATATGTAAAGTCAATATTTTTATCTACCCATTTGTAAAGCACATAATTTTCTATATTTCTATAGTTCTATCTTCAACATTTCTCATTGGTCTTTATTAGGTGCAATTTGAATGAGAAGCAATGCTTTCATTAATAATACCATTTTAAAGGTTTCCACAAATAACCCTGTGTTATATATTTTCTCCTTTAGCTACTGACCTGAAGATTATCCCTGATGAACCATTTCTTTCAGTCATGCTCAAGAGCCACCCACAAGGAAAGCCAGATGGCCATAAACATTTATCTTTGATATTCCAGAGCTTTCACTGACTTAACTCACTAGTTCCTAATAGCAGCAAAAGGTTGATGAAAATTATTTAGCACTTTTTGAACTTTTCTTTTATGAAAAATACCTAATTATGCATCCAATAAGAAACTAGATATTGTGGTGGTCCAATGTCAGGATTTAGAATATTGTGGCATCATCTCTGATTTGCTAAAGACATAGAAAACAAATGGACATTGTTCTGTAAAGCAGTACAATACTATTTAACATTAAGAAACAGACAGACATCAGAGAAGATGGCAACATACAAGCAAAGGCGAGAGCTCTAGGGAAGATGCCAAACCTGCCAACACTTTTGGGCTTAGACTTCTACCTGAGAGAGCTCTATAAAAACAGATTTTTGGTTACTTTCAGCCTTAGGAAACTATTACAAAAGGAAAAAGAAAAATGTCTTTAGATACACATATCAAAATATTAATGGAGTCAAGTTCTGTGAGTTGGAGGCATTTCTCCAGGAGTATATATGTAATCCTCAGACCAAAGATAGAATCTACCTCACTAAAAGACATGCTATATCTTGTTAGAATGTATTTGAACAGGACTTCAAGTAGAACTCCTTTGAAAAAGAGACATCAAAACATGTTAGTGTTTGCAGAAGGTAAAACACATACTTCTGTTATAGTAAGCGCACTATGAAGAAACCATTAACATACTCTAAAGAATGTGACATGTTTCTGATGATCCATTATGTCTTGATCTCCATTATCTGCTTTTGGACATCATTTTTGTTTTATATTTGATCTCTTAGATCCAGGTGCAATCTATAAGAGAAGTATTACTATACATAAACAAGGTAAATATCATAAAACTTAAGGCACTATATAAAGTCTTCAGAGACAAGTTCTATGCAAAATATGCAGACAAAGATACTGGAAAATGGTGTTGAACTGTGAGAAAGATTTTAATAGAATAAGATGAAAGGTAAACTTATGTTTAGACTGGGGAAAATAAATTCTTAAAGAAAAAGAAAAGGGAAGAGCTAAATATGACACAACACAGTCATCCTGAACAAAATTATAATGTTAAGAGAATAGAGGGAATCAGGACTGAGGTGGGAAATGCACCTTAGAGCCTTTTAACACCAGGATTAATAAGTTAGACAATATAGCAAATGATAATGCATCCATCAGGTGACATAATACTAAAGAAAAGAAGAAAATACTGATACACAGTACAATGTGGGTGAATTTCAAGAGACACTGTGTGAACGATTATGTCAGTGATACCCTCCAACAGGTGCCTGCCATTGGTTTCCCTTTATATGACATTGTAAAAGAAGAGTAAAGTAGGCCCTCCCTGGTGGAGCAACAGGTTAGGATGCCATTCAGCTGCTTCAGTTCAAGTTCTATCCCTGCCCCAGAGGTGATCCACATGCTGAGGCAGACCTCTCCTGACCCACCCACTGCTCCCCTCAGCAGTGTACTCGGTTGATCAGCCTGTTCTGCTCCCCACTCTGTTTCTGGTGAATCCTCTCACTGCCCCTGCACCTCTGGCCTGCAACCCAGTTCTGTATGCATAAATAAATATTTTAAAAATAAAAAAGAGTAAAGTAAACTTTAGCAGACTTTGCACAAGAAGAGATCAGTAGCTCCTTTAGGTTAGAAGTGGGTGAAGGGTGTGACTACAAAGAGATAGCATAAAGGACATTTTGTAAGAAATAGAACTGTTTGAATCCTGGTTATAATATTTACATAAATCTATTTATTTGTCAATACCTGTTAATTCCATTAGGAGGAAAAAAATGTACTTGATGGAAATAATGGGAGGAAGAGGAGGCAGGGAGACTGAGAGGTGTCAAAGAATTCTTTCAGAGTTTTAACCTTATGCAGACAGGTAAGTATTTCTTTCGATGTTCATACTGAAAAAAAAAAAAAAAAAAAAAAAAAGATAAAACAAACTAGATATCAGCACCAAAGAGCACACGTCTGAACTCCAGTCACTGCTCGACATCTCGTATGCCGAATTCAAAAAAAAAAAAAAAAAAAAAAAACCAGGAAGGATTTCATTGGGTATAAAGAAGAAGAATGAGTTGACAGTTTTTGGGTGTCAGAAAATGCTCTAGAGTTCCTGCTCCATCAGTTGGAAACATGGATCAGGGAGGTAAAAAGAAACTTAAAAAGAAAGGTAAATGGCCCTCCCTGGTGGTGCAGGTTAAAGCACAGCACTGAGAAGCTAAAGCCACTTCCGCATGAGTTCAATTCCTGCCTGCCCCGGAGGTGACCACATGGTGTGGCAGACCTTTCCTGACCCACCCGCTGCTCCCCTCAGCAGTGTACTTCGTGTTCTGCTCCCCACTCTGTCTCTGGTGAATCCTCTCGCTGCCCCTGAGCCTCTGGCCTGTACCCCAGTTCTGTATGCACAAATAAATAAATCTTAAAAAAAAAAAGTTATAAAAAAAAAAAGAGAGAGAGAGAGGTCAAGCTAAAGACAGAGCTTCAAAGTCTACCTGCTTAGAAGTGCTAATTGCAGCTCTAGTCATGGAAAAGGTCCCCAGCAGGGACCTGGCATGTCAATGTTGGAAGGAGACAGGAAAAAGCACTTATCCATCCCTCTCTGAAAACACCACCCTGGCACAGGCTTTTCTTACTTGTTTTAGGATATTTATATAATGTGACATTGTCAACTTAAAAAACAAAACTAACTAGCATGTGATCACTTTAACAACTATATACAAATTTGAGTGTTTGCCTTGTGTGTGTACACAGTACATCTACAATGCTTAGGACAGTGTTTGATGATATGTTACTTTGTATTCCTTGAAGACAGGTCTGGATATTTATTAAAATCTAGGTATCCAAACTGAAAAAAATTATCTCACCTTCTAAGCTCCTAGCTCATCCTTGCTCTGAACAAAGGCATAAATTAAAGCACTGAAAGTGGGAGTGAAGACGAGGGGTAATATCCTGAGATTGGATTTTAGGCAGATGGAATTACAGTCACTTTCACTATATTACTAATGTTTTGCTCAGGAAATGTGTCCTAAACTTCAACAGTAAATTACCTTTGTTATAAATAATTTTTAAAAGCTCCTGTATTCCATAATATGAATTTTCAACAGAATATTATTTTCTCATTCTTCCATTTCTGCTTTATATTCAAATGAGTCAAGCTGGCTAACCAAGTCAGGTGGGACAACCCAGGGAAGACCCGTGCAATCTCCAAGAATCTATGCATGCCAAAATCTACTTTTTATGCTCATAATTTTGTATAAGAATTCTAAGAAACAACCGAGGAAAGCCCTTCTATAGAGTTGTGAACAAACCTCAGAAATTGCATGTTGGGTAATGTAAAGCCCAAGAAAGTTACAGAAAACAATTATAGAGCTACACCGTTGTGCTCCCCCAGCAAAAACACAGTAAACATGAAATAGGGATCTTGCTAACTTCAAATGCTCCAAAATACAAGGAAAATTAAGTAGTTTTTATTTTCTTTTCGCTTTTGATAAGGAAGTAATTTTAATGATGTGGTGAGTCTGCTGTAATAACATAAATCTGAGGAGGTGTGAACCTCTACCTCTAATACACCATGCTATCTCATAAAAAAAAAAAAAGTACAAGGAAACAAATTAGGAGACTTTATGTTGGCAACATGCATGCTAAGGAGAGTTGGGCTGTGCAAGACCAGAGTTATCTATACGAACTGTCCCCACCTCCCAACTTCAAAAGTTTTGTACAGGTTTTAACTGTGTTCATTCATGTATGCCTTCCAGATAGTCTCAACAAGACATTGCTCATGACACATGTTACATTTTCTCAAGAGCACATCCTAGGAGCAGCGTTTAGGAAAGCAAATTCCCAAGAGAGAAGCATGAGAAGCCTGATCTGCCTGGGCTCAGCTCAGCAGTTACATCTTTTTGATGATCTTCCCAAATATTCATAAATTCATCCAGCGTACATTTCACTGAGGAGTTTAAAAGAAGAAATCCTACCACTCACAGCAAGATGGGTGGACCCTGAGGGAAACACGCTTGATGAAATGTCAGAGTGAGAAAAATGAACACCAGATGATTTTAGTCATATGTGGTACATAGTGAAGCCAAACAAACAGATGAACTAAATGAAACTGAAATAAACTTTTAGACTAGATAACCTATTAGCAGTTATCAGAAGAAAAGGGGTAAGAAAATTGAGTAAAAGGGGTCAATATCATGGTGAAGGACAGAAATAGACCTTTCCTGTGCACCTGATGAGCATGTGGTAGTTTATAATACTGCACACCTGAAACTTACAAAATGTTAGATGGCAGTGCTACTCCATTAAAAGGAAGAAAAAATGGGGCCCTCCCAGGTGACAAAAGGGATGAAAGCACAGCCTTAGGACAATATCCTAAGCCAGCACAAGTTCGATCTCCAGACAGGGAGGTGACCCACATGGATCCACAGACCTCTCCTGTCTCCCCCACTGCTCCACTGCTCCATTTAGCTGTGTATTTCAGTCAGTCAGCCTACTCTGCTCCCCACTCTGTCTCTGATGAATCCTCTCACCACCCACACCTCTGGTCTGTACCCCAGTTCTTGTATGCATAAATGAATAAATCTTTAAAATAAAAATAAATCAAAAAGCACACCATTTCCAGATTCCTTTGAGTTCTGGAGGGAAATTAGACCCACCAACCACATGGGTGCGCATGAGATTTGGAGCCAAAATGGATGCTGAATCTATCTTCCTATGAGGGGTGTGTGTGCGTGTGTGTGCATATACACACAAATATTATACATGTGCATATTATATACACACATGTATGCATATGCATACACATACACATATATACAAACACACACACACATATGTTTGCTTCTGCTTGGAAACTCATTGGTGAAACAAATATTTCTCAGATGCAAGGTGCCAGCCCCTCCTAGCTCAACATGGCCCAATGCAGTCTTTAATGCCAGGCCGCACATTCGGAATGTGACTAACCCACATGATAATGTTCTGTTAAGAGCAATTTTTATAGTGGATTTTGAAGTCTCTAACAACAACAACAAAAGTGTTGTGTTCATTTTTATGGGTTATATTTAGAAGCACTTCTAGATGAGTGAAATAACAAAACATGTTAAAATTAAGTTTTCCTGTTTCACGTTACTGTTTAAAAATGACACTATTAGAAAACTGGAATTACAAATGTGCCTTTTGTTATATTTCTACAGTGTGGCACAACTTCCTGTAAGTTGGCAAAAGCATGGTGCCCCCTAGCCAACAGTGTGGTCCCTGGCTGGCTGCTAGGGCCATGGGCATGCTCACTGGTGGCTATGCCACAGCCGAGGGTGGGTTCCTCATACAGGCTTAAGATCCCAAAAGTACCTGACAGCGTAACTCTCCGGTGGGTCAGCCATGAGTTGTCCAGAAGTCATCCCTATGGCTCCTGCTAAGTCCTTTACATCAGGCTTTTCCCTTATTTTACAAATACCCACTTCTCTGTATTATGCATTTTTTATTCCTTCTTATTAAAATCCTTATTTTTTTCTTGCATTGAAACAACTGATTAAAAAAGAATATCTTAAGTGGGAGTAATGTCCAGAATGAATTTCCTTTCACTTAATTTTGCTTTAAATTTGAGGAAAAAAAATCTATTACAAAGGCAAACCTTTTAAAACTATGAGCATGTCCTTGGACACAATGCTGAGGACATTGTGTCCATCCTTTTGCCTGAATATAGTAATTCTCATACTTGAATTCACATATTCCAAGCAAGTATATCAGCCTTAAAATACCTTACAATTATTTAAAGAGATCCTCCACTACCAACTCTGTCTTTAGCAAACTAAAGTTTAAAGAGAAGCCTGCAATAAAGGAAGATGAAGCGAGATGGCCTCAATCTGAGACCATGAACCATTCTCTGGTCAAATCTGATTTCCATGATAAGGGCCTACAGAATTACTTGCCGTTTTCTCATTTTCAGCCTATCTTGAAGGCATCAAAATGGTGACCTTCCTCCCTATGTTGCTGTGTTTCCATTGTAAAAGCGATTTATTAATCTGCCTGGTTATCACTGGGATCATTCTATTTTATATAGAGGTTTGTTGCCTATTTCCCACACAGACTTCTCCATGTAGCACCACTGGGCATTCAATGATGATATCACAGCCTCAGAAATTTGCTGCCCTTCTGGTATATCTCTCCAGGTTACTTTTGCAGTCTAAAGGGATGTCTAACGGGATGTTATCACCAGAATTGCAAGGTTTTAGATATTAAGCACCAGATTCTACCTTTCATTGTAGGGAAATGCATGAGTCACTAAAAATCAGAGACAATACAATCACACACTCACACACACACACACCAAACACACACACCACACATACTCTACACCCCCCACCCACAGGACCCACACAAAGCATTCCTTTAAGACAAGTTCATTTTTCACCCATCCTATACTATTGTATGCTGACAGTGCAATAGGATTTTTTTTTTTTTTACAGTATTTGCGAGAAAAGGTCTGGGAGTTGTTGAATAAGATCTTTATTTTTTTTTTCATGCTCCTTTTCAATCTTACATTTCAGATTAAATTAACCTAGACTTTCACAGTTCTGTTTCTTGGCTTGACATCCAGAACAATCATGTTAGGATAACAACTTATGGATTTCATTAGCACACAGGAAAAGTAGAAAGTGATGATACACAGCTGAAAGAGAAAAGCTGTGTGATGCCGTGTGACTTTAGGGCCTGAGCTCATGCTTGGTTTTAGGCTGGGAAGCTCTCAAGATATATGGTAGATTTACAAATGTATAGGCTGAGATACGTGAAGTTTTATGGAAATAAAATTACAGGCCTGAAATGAAGGCATAGATTCACTGGTAATATGGGTGGAAGGAACAAGAGGAAAGGAAATGTAGATACAGAAAAGTGGAAAAGATGTCATGTAAAAAATGGCAAAGAGATAAAAAGTACAGAAACTTAATAGCGCATGTAAAAAGGAAAGGGAGAAAAATAGAAGAGAGAGAAAGGGAAGAGGAGAAAGGAAATTGTATGGAAATTGAAGAGAGACTGTGGCAGGAAATTTGTGAATAATTAAGAGTTTAAGGGCTGTGTCCAGCCCCTCCCAAGCGACCAGTAGCCACCAGTGGATACGAAAAGGTCAAAGTCTTCAAGTCTGTCACAACTACAAGAGGATGTTTATAAGGAATTATCTTCCAGTGTTTATAAGAAGCGTGACATAATAGAGTCCATTTACATTCTATCTGCTCCACAGCCCGACCCTGGACTAAGAGAAGACCTGGGGTGCAGAGAAGCAAACAGCACAAGTTGAGAAGTAGGAAAGAGTGCTCCAGGGCCATTATTTAGCATCCGATACTGGGGATACTATTATGAAACAATGGAAGTTTTCTAAATGCCATGATTTAAGAGTGGAGTAGACTGCAGTCTCCATGCTGTAGGAACTTCTTTGAAAGACTGCATCTCCCCATCTCTTCTTCTAGGAAAGTGAACAAAAGGAAACCAAAAAGGTAAATAAATGCCCTGCATGGAGACTGTTTAGGGTACAAATTCTCACTTCCCCACATGTGCTTACTGACAAAAACTTGTGACACAGAAGATATCTGTAGTTATAAGAATCCCATCCTGAGTTCATGGGATTTAATGGGGAGAGGGTAACTATTATTTAAATGAATTCCTGTGATGTAAAGAGATGTGCATCAGAAGGGACTTGTGCATCAGAAGGGACTTGTGGACAATTCTTAAAAAATAAGTGACAAAATTATATCAAAGCAAATTCCAAAAGATTTATATACCTCTAAGTTCACAGCAGCATCATTCACAATAGCTATGATATGGAAACAACCTAAATGTACTGCACTGGAAGACTGGATAACACACACACACACAGATAGATAGGTAGATAGATAGATAGATAGATAGACAGACAGATAGACAGAGATAATGGAATACTATGCAGTGATTAAAAAGATGAACTCTTGCCATTGGTGACAACATGGATGGAACTTGACGTAATCGTGCTAAGAAAACTACATCAGAAAGTAAGATAAATGATTTTTTATCATATGAAATATAAATAAATAGAAACAATCTAAAAAAATCACAACAAAAATAACTTTGGACTGAAAATATATTAATGATTACCAGAGGGGAAGAGGGTAGAGGGTGGAAAGGGTAGAGGATGTCAGCCCAATAGTGGGACTTTGGTAGTAGGAGAGATGAGGATGCTATATATCTTCCAAACTTGTATAGTTTTGAAAGTCGGTGGCAAATCAATGTTTTAAAATAAATGAAAGATAAGAACTGCTTCACAGTTCATCAAACTCAAGAAGAAAGAAAGAAAATGCTGTACATCTTTTGAACACTTATGAAGTAACTTTCCATTTAATTTTCATAGTAATATAGCGGTTTAGGGAATGTACACTCCAATTTTCTGTGGAACAAAACTAGATTTATCCAAGATCTTCATTTGAGGTTTTATTAGCTCTGGAACTTCAGCACAGGTTTACCTGATTATGTATTTCTTGCACCATGCTCCACCCTGCTCTAGTACCTCACTGTTATTTGCTACATGTAAATTCAAAAGTATTTACTGAGTGTCTGTTGTGTGACAGTATTGTGATAGATACTTGAAATACAAACACTTTTAAATCATGGAGTCTTGGATCTAATGGGAAAGCAGAAACTAAATATATATCAATGCTGCATGGAATAAAGAAAGTATAAGAAGTGAGCTCTAAAGTAGCCAGAGAGAATTAAGGAGGATCACCATTTAAACTGAAATTTGAAATATGACTAACTAGGCAGAAGAATAGGAATGCCAAATAAAATACAAACCAGCAACATATTATATAGAATATATTTAAGAATTTTTTTTTTAATTTCAAGTTTAACTGGATATTTTTCTGAAATCTGCACAGTTACTAGGTAAAGTAACCAGGACAGGGAAGAATGTGATTAGATTCCTGAATGCAACATTTGGCGACTTTGAGAAAATAAGACAATGCCAGTGCAGCTGGAGTACAGAGTCTACAGAGGGTAAGACGATGTCGCTGCCAGAGGATATCATACATCACCAAGTAAGCTAAGTCGATGTTTTGGGTTTTATCCTTAGAGCAAATGGAAAAATGGAAGCTATTGCATGATTTTACTAATATATATATATATATATATATATATTTCAGATTTTAACCTTTAAAATAATACAATGGCTGACATTAAACCATATCTTTGTATAGAGCAAATTCTAGGTTTATTCTAGTGGGAGAAAATGGTGACTTGTGTTAGGTTATTAGCAGTTGAGAAATGAATAGTTTTTAGAACTATTTTGAAGTGAAATGGGAACACTCGGTGTGTTTATGAGGGATGTCCATTCTAGGATGGCTCTGGATTCATTACTTGAGCACCATATGAAAATGGCACTATTTATGGCAATTCTAGGTGTGGAGGGTAAATAGCATGTGTGGGAGGGAGAGGTGTAGATCTTGGGACATTATGTACCGTGTTGAGAACAGTAGGTCTTAACAGAACAATGAGTATATACTACAGATATCTCAAATGTGGTTTATGTTTCAAAAAACCTTATCCAAATCCCACTAGAAATTAGCCTCCCTGGGAACTATCACCATCTGGACACACAATGTCATTCTACTGCTCCTGACTCTCACAAAGTCCCCATCTTCACTCCACTCCCAAATCTCCCCACCACTAGAAAATTTTATTTTTGAATAGTAAACTTCAATCTATTTTCATTCTTTTTTTTTCTTTTTTTTTCAGAAGTATCTTTCCAGCTTTGACTGACACACATGGTTTGAGGGATTCTCAAGAAGAAAAAATTTACCCCATATTCTGTAGAGGTTTTTTAATCTTCTTATTAGTAAACTGCACTGGCCCTTTAAAATTGATTTTGTTGAGGGGCTCTCCTTGGTGGTGCAGCACATTAAAGCACATCACTAAGATGCTAAAGCCACTTCAGCATGAGTTTGATCCACAGCCCCAGTGATGAGCCACATGGCAAGGCAGAACTCTCCTGACCCACCTACTGCTCCCCTCAGCAGTGTACTTCATCAATCTGCCTGTACTATTCCTCACTCTATCCTGGTGAATCATCTCACTGCCCCTGTGCTTCTAGCCTATACCTCAGTTCTGTGTGCATGAATAAATCTTTATAAAAATTAATTTTGTTGAGATATTACATCACTTTTCATTGCTACTACCATTTTAGCTAGAGGTAAACGTCCTAATAGCAATATACTATGTATTATTACATGACATAAATGATACTATAATAGCAATATAAATCCCAACAATATAGATATGTTAGTCTCAATTCTTACTTGTCTGTCAATATTGCTCATAAATTTAAAATCCTTACAGACCTTTCCAAATCCCTGGACTTCTTGATTTAATAATTGCTTTAATTGCAGAGAACTAATTCTCTATTTCATCTACTTATGCCCAAGATATGGTTCACTTGTTTTTCCAATTCGGAGACCTGCTTTTAAGTATTTATTTCAAGAAAGACACATTTCAAATACTCCCTCTGGTTCTACTTCACAGTACTAATTTTGAGATATCATATTTAGAAACCCCACTACTTTCTTTGTCATGTAACCACTTTTACTAATCTACATCCCATGGAGCATTATTATTCAATATAATTCTCCCCTGGAAATAATGGCGCTTACTTTATTATTCTTCTCTCATTTATCACACTTGCCTTTAAAAGGTGAAAAAAAAAAGAAGAAAGAAAAATCTAGGTTATATATACCAGTATTTTCTCCAGAAGCACTGAATATTACTAGAATGAAATACACTGGCTAATATTACTTTAAATTTATGATAATAAATGTATGTTATGATATAACGATTTCCTATTGAGTTAGAAATCTCAAAAATACCTGTTTTATACCTTCCTCTCTCTTTCCTAAAATTTCCTCATAACCTTTGCAACCTCATGGTGAGTTGATAACTACCTTAGGTTTAATGAGATAACTGAAGTACCTACTGTGAACTTCCTCAATTTCCAATCACAGCACTAAAACCAAATTTGCACGCCCTTCCACCCCTCCTTTCTCCTTCTTCCTATGAGAGACCAGCCTCTCTACTTGACCTCTACAGGTTATCTCCTCTTACCTCTCCTACATCATTAACCTCTTTGATGAGGAATAAATTTCATCAGAACAGACATATGCTCTAATGGTCTTCCACTCTTGCAAAAACAAAGAAGTAGGATTGTTGAATAAGAGTGAGAGGAATTGAGGGTCATTAAAATCAGAAGAGACTCTACAACTATCATTGGAAAACATCATCACCATAACTATCAAGCTATGGACATTGTAGCATATGGTCGATCCTGGGCCAGCCAGGCAGCTGATCTACATGGTGCAGTGGGCCTCTCCTGTCTCTCCTGCCGCTCCTTCAGCAGTGTATTTCAGTCGATTTGCCTGTTCTGCTCCCCACTCTGTCTCTGGTGAATCCTCTTACCCTTATCCAGCACCTCTAACCTATACCCCAGTCTTGTATGTGTAAGCAAATAAATCTTTTAAAAATAAACTGTGTTGCTAAATATGAGCACTTGAGCTAATTAAAAAAAAAAAAATCAGAGTGACTGGCAATCCTACATGTCATGCAGAGATTGCTCAGCTTGACTTTTAATTCTACCAGTCATTATGTTATTTTCTCCATCTATGGCCAGCTACACTGGTACAAATACTGAGAAATCAGTCACTAGTACTGATGAGGCTTGGAGTTGGTTTTGGTACAATGATAAGTGAAAAATAGTGGGTTTTAGACTCTGACGTTAATTAAAGGAAGTAGACTGATGAGTTTTGAGAAAACTGTTCACGCGGTTCCAAGAAGATGGAAGACAATCCTAACTGCCCTCCCCCTCAAAAAAAGTTCTTATAGAATGTTTTGGTTATAATGTAAAAGAAATTTCTAATGGGAGAATTTTTGGTGATGATTGTGTAAGAATGTAATTGAAGAAAAGTTACCTGAGGTGAACGAGAAACAATGTCATCATAGGAGTCATTTAAATTGTCATGTCCCATGATCTATGGCTTGACTGAATCTTCCTAGTGAAATAATTCAAATTATAATTGCAAAGTCAAAGACATGATCATTTCTAGAAAATCACTTATATAGAACACCTTTGTATGCAGAACTGAGTTAATGGAATTTAAGGGGGAGGGAGAAGATTAACAAATTGATTCCTGCAATTGGAGACTTGTAGACTTTTTAACATCCTTCACTAAAAACTCATAAACCTAATGTAAAACTCAAAACTATAAAACATTCACATCACATAGAATATCTCCATCATCGAATTTGACAATAATTCTTAGACATAACACCAACTGCACAATATATGCAAGTAAAAAAAAATGATACTGGGTTATATTTTTTCCATTCTACTCTTCAGAAGACACTGTTCAATGAAAACACAAATCACACACTGGAAGGAAGGATTTGCAAAAAATACAACCTATAAAGGACTATTATCTTAAAAATACTAAGGACTCCAAACTCAATAATAGGAAAGCAATATAATTAAAAAACTGGTCAGAGACTAATAGACATTTCACCAAAGGCAATATGTAGGTGGCAAATAAGCATTTGAAAAGATGTTCCTCATTATGTCATCAAGGAAATGCAAGTTACAATGAGATACCACTACAAACCTATTGGAATGGCCATAATTCAGAACAGTGCTGGCAAGGATGAACAACAACAGAAATTCTCATTCATTACTGTTTGGTACACAATGTGGTATACAGCCACTCTGAAGGACAGTTTTTTTTATAGCACTAAATATACTCTTCCAATACAACGCAACAATCACATTGTTGATTATTTACTTAAAGGAACTGAATACTTTTTCACACAAGCATTTGCACATGTACATTTATAGTGGTTTTACTCAATTACTAAAACATAAAAGCAAACAAGCTGTTTTGCAGTGAATGAATCAATAAACTGGAGTTTACCATAAATGGATTACTCAGTATCATAGAGAAACAACCTATGAAGCCATAAAAAGACATCGAGGAAACTTAAATACATACGATGAGAAAGAAACTAGCAAAAGGCTATATAGCATGTGATTTCAACTGTACTCCTTTCTGGAAAAAGGCCAAACTATGGAGGCCTATAATTAGGGTTCGACAGGGACTTGGAGGAATAAATAGGATAGACACAGGAGCATGTTTCTTCTAGGGCAATGAAACTACTAATGCCATGGATTTGTCTACTCCCAAATTTATGTTGTCTAAAAACATGTATAGCCAATAATGAACCTTCATGCAAACTATGAATGTTGGGTGATGATATGTTAATGTAGCTTCATCAATGTTAATAAATATACAACTCTGGTGGAGAATGTTGATTAAGGCAGAAACTAAGCATGTGTGGAAGCAGGGAGAATATGGGAAAACCCTGTGCCTTGTTCTCAATTTTGCTGTGAACCTAAAACTTGAGCAAATCAAATATTTTCAGGCAATACTTGAATAAGTATTACAGAGTAATTAAAATTATATAATCAGAGTCATACAGCTCTACAAATATGTCTCTTAGTACACAATGTCAAATGATTAGTGAAATGATAGACTATGACATCATTTATATAAACTAAAATATATTATTTTATTTAAGGTTATATCTGTTTTATTTTATCCTTTTCCTCAGATGGATAATGAAGGACACAAAGTCAATTTAAGGATTACCTCTAAAAGAAAGGAATAAATGGTCAAGGGCCAGAGAGAACATTAACTATATCGACAAGGCTCAGTGGTTAATTCACAAATGCAATTTCATTGTTTTGCTTCAAAGTGGATCACACTAATTTGTATAAATAAATGCTATTAATTCATTATATATGTAAAAATGCACAATTTCTCCTACATCTTAAAAATGTATTTTAGAAAGCCAAAAGAAAGATACACGAAGATTAAGTTGTAGATACTTGAGGTAATCTTGTTAAAATAAATGAGCTTTCATTTCTTTTCTGAAACTCACAATAATCTCACAATTGTGAAATAAAGTAGAGCATAATTTTATGCTAAAATGAACTTATTTCAAGTTGATTAAACAACTAAGCAAATTCCTTTGTTTAACTACACATTTCCTAATAACTCATAGTGAGACTTTTCAAAGTATATCAGCTGTAAAATATTTAGGTTCTCAGAAATTTCTTTTTGTTCAAGGCTTGTCTACTCTTCACTTTTAATCATAGGTTTAGGAGAAATAGGGGAATACTTTATTTTATTTTTACTTTACACTCATCGTAACACAAAAGACATACTTCTCTTGTATCAAAATTCCCCTTGGGTATATTTTCAGCACTGCCCTCCTTCAGAATTAATGTGTCTGAAGTAAATAATTTCATCCTACTTTTACCCTATTTTCAATTTTCTTTCTAACACATGTTATTTGGTTCTAGTGTAGGCTCTTGGTGGTCCACACTCTTTGCATCATATAAATTATTTCATTTGTAACTTAAGCAGCATCTTATCAGCATCACAGATATTTGTACACTAGTATGCATGCAACAGGTCCAGCCCATGGCCATATGTGTTTTAGGATTATATTTTTAATCACTAGTCACATAACTAAATTTTAAAATTATCTGAAATATACTATAGCCCTTTTTTGTCCCTTAGCGGAACTATAATCTAGTTTTCTGGCCAGTTAAATCAAGTATCTATTAGTTTTATAAAGCTGTAGTGCAATTAGCAAAAATTACTTTGTAGTTTGTAGTATTGATTTGCTAATCTTAATTGGCTCTAAATTCTTAGCCAGATATGTCATTGTTGAAATTAATTGGGTTATTTTATATATTGGGGAAGCTAAAGTCAAACTGATCAAACCCAGGGACGCAATGCAAGTTGTGTTCCATTTCATTCTGAACAAATAAGGGAAAGTTCTGATGCCCTTGTGATTTCAAAGCTGGAGCTCTGAAGACAAGGGAACAAGTCCTATTTACTACTGTTACGTCTCCTCGATGCTCTCTTAAAGAAAGTTTCTGGAGAAAACGGAATTTTATTGGGGAGTGTAGGCAGGAATGACTAAGTCAGGAAGGAACACAGGTTTGAATAGAGGGAGAAAGTGACAGCTATGTGCCCCATTAAAGGCTACATTGATATAGGAGGCATCCGAATTTTCCAGCCTCTGGAATTATGTTTCTTCACAGGATCTCCAACTTTCTGCTTCATGCTGACCCTGGACTAATGGAATGAATAAATAAATTAATGAGATATTGCACAGAATATCTAACTGGGTTATGTCCTCTCAGACTGTATTTATGAAAAAGAGCAGGAGAATCACCACAGTGTGAGGAAAACCATAAATATGTAATGTGGTCCTTGCATGTAAAACTTTAAATCTTCCTGATAGGAAAGGAAAAAGCTGCAAGATTCAGGTTGCATACTTTGAGCTCAAGGTCTCACTAGGTGGGGTGACAGAGCACCAAACAGAGATACTGATTGTTCTTTTGCACTAGTTCACTGTCATCACCCAGAATACAAAACCCAGACTGATTATTTAAATGAGAATATAATGAAGACCATCATCCCTGCACCTTTTCAGTCACTGAGCAAGGGAGCACAAACATCTGCCCTTCTGATGGGGAGACAATACTAATTTTTGATCCACTAGTTTTTGGTCAGACATTTAATACCAATACAGTAGCTTGTACTGCAGAGGCTAAAAGACAGTTGTTATTCCCCACCAAATATATAAGACTCTCATTCCCATTACACATTTGTACCAAACAACTGTCCACTTCATGAATACATGCCCCCAAGGAAGTCGCCATGAACCAGACATATCAGGATTCCATTTATTATCTGGCCCCTTCAATTCCCATGTTTAATAGTTGGGGTATGTAATTCTTTGATTCCTGCAGGTAACACCACAAGCCTTGTGTCCAAAAGTCTCGGAAAATTTTGATAGCCCCTTTCTCTAGCTTATTGGCATCTGAGTTATTGTTCTTCTTCCCTTGGGTTTTTTTTGGGGGAATTATTTTAGCACACATGGGGGTGATAATTGTAGGGTCCCTCCTGAAGGCAATGGTTCTGAGTGTAACAGTGGATTCAGACCTGGAAATAAAGCAGTACATTTTTGTTGGAGCAGTAGCCATAAAATTTCTTACCTTGATTTATTTTAATCCTAGATTTGTTTTGATTGTGCAGTCCCCCAATAAATCTTCATACTCCTACTGTCCATCTTGCTTACTCCCAGAAACATCGTGATCTGATATCTAGCTCCAAAGTTTTCCATAGGCTCTTTCCTGGATTGTGACTTTGACATTTATACATTGTGTCCACCTCACTCTTATGGTTAAGGCACATGTCTAGACTTAATCATTTTGAGATTCTATTCACTCATAATTCAGAGGCAGCATCTCCCATCATCAGTTCTTAAAAGGAGCGCAACTTCTGAACTTAAAACAACCCTGGTACCAACTCTCATCAGCATATACTTTAAAACTTTGGTTACTGTAGGACTTTCTGGAACTTTATATGGAACATAGTTGACTAGAAGATTTTCTAGTCTTCGATAGTATGTCCACTCTCATTTGTGTATTTCTCTGAGAACTTTGTTGTTGTGTCCCCAATCTACCATTATATATTTCTAATTAATTAAGTTTGTATCATTATCTCCCCCCAAGCTTTCAACAGTCATCATAACAATATATTAACACTTTCTCTTGATGTCTTTCCCAAGGTATTAAATACCATGTTCCAGTTTAATGTTCTCATTTCAATAAACTCTTCCTTATCCAACTTTTCATTGAATCCCACTTGACATAGTAACCTCACATTACAATACTGTAGATTAATCTTTCAATTCCTTATGCTATGTTAGCCAGGTCCTACAACTCTTTTAGGGTATAGTGACTGCCTTTGGCACACTCAGTATATTCTTGGTCTGTTTATGCCGCACATGACTTTACTAATATTATCAACCTGGTAACCAAGAGTGAAGTTAGAGGTAAGATTTGGAACATGGGAGGGAGGTGAGGGCACAGTATTTCACAGGGCAGAGGTCTCTACACTGTTTTCAAGTAATGGATATTGTTAGTCTTTAATATGAGAAAAGTACTACTTCCTTCGACACAGGGGTCTGAGGCATCAAGGTTCTCAGTTACACTGGCTGCCTATCTTAACTTTACTCTTTCCAAATTAAGGACATGACCTTGGCATAACAGACTCTCTGGAGTTGAAAATTAAGCCCTCACTAGCAATCAGAGACCTTTACAATCAAGCTATAGGCATACTGCTCAACTTTGTCCTTCATGTAAAAGGTTATCTTCTCTTTATATACTATCAGAGTTCCTCCTGCTTTCACTCTTTGTCTGAAATTGGTAAGGATTCATATTCAGCTTTTCTTTGTCTCTCTAATACATTGCTTTTACTCAGCAAGAGCCATCTGATTCTTTAGTCCTTAATATTCTTCCCCGGCAGTTTTCAAACAAATCAAAGTAAGTACATGCCATTCAGTTAATAACTAATGAAGATTTTAACAATTGCACACTAAAGAAGTCAGGGAGATCAAAGATCAGATCTTTAGTACCATCTAACCAATGAGTGATCCATTTTACACAATCTCACTTTATGTCTGCTTTCTAGGATAACTATCTTAGATACATTTCTCTACAATAAGATTTTAAGATGAGATTTGTTTGCAAGAATTTAATTGGGAAGAACATTCAGGAGGAACATTTATAAGAGTAATGCAAGAAGGACAGGGGAGGGTAAATTTGAATCTAGCTCTGCCCTTTAGCTAATAGCCAGGTCTCTGCATTGCACTGACCAGTCATTGGATGTGGGCTGGCCTGGGGGAAAGGATATGAACTTGGATAAAGGTAATTCTTGATGGCAGGGGGTATCTACCGACCATTAATACCCACTAGTGTCTTTCGTTATATGAGCATAATAGCATTTACAGACACATCAGTAAGAAAGGTGAAGAACCATTTATTCTTTTGTCTTTGAGTAAGCAAAACCAAAGATAGTAACAGTGATTAGAACTTATATTCCTGAGGATTAAATAATAATCATTATATATTGATAAATCATTGCTTTCTTAGAATAACTCCTGTGCACCTGCAGGCCATCCATGGCTTCTATGGGTAAAGAGGAGAGATTGCTTCGATACCTCATATACTATTTTAGAGGTCACAAAAGAGATTTTATTTGTTAGAAAATAATTCATTTTGGTTTGAAAAACTCTCTGCAGACAGGACCTGATAAATCAGAAAAAAAAAATAGTTTCTTCATATTTTAATGAACAAAATTTTTGTTCTGGAGGGACAGTCTTAATTCAAATGAAAAAAAAGTTGAACACATTATGCAGCGTCTGGCAGTGGCAACAATATTCTGTACCCATAATGGTGTACCCATCTTTAAATTTGTGGTTGGTTTGCCACTTTACTTTGAAAGACAAAAAGTAGTTTGTGTCCTAAGAAGCAAACTCAGGATTTTAAAAAGTAAAATTTTACTTTAGAATTTGTATGACCTTTTGGGGTTAGGGAAAAAGTTAAACATCTTATTTATAAGCTTCTTTTGAGAGAAGATTAACTGATACATTATATAAGGACAAAATAGCTGGAAAACATAGTATCATCCCTGGCTTTTTGAAGATTTGAAAGAATAAAGTACTTTTCATGTGGCCTTGTAATTCAAGTATCCTGCAAGCTTTGATAGGAAAAAAAATAAAGCAAAAATTTGCAGGCACGATGAGATAAGATAGAATAAAAGAGCATAAACCTGAAATTGTGAAACAGCAATAGGTGGAATACATAAAAAAAAATAGTAGCTAGACAAGGGACAAATGAAAAAGAAGGAAATGTTATTGTACTTAGTGTCTAGAGGTGCTATACAAACAGAAGCATATGTTTTAATTGGTGACAGGGGTATTGCAGTGGCTCTTTATAAGTATGATGTCTTTTTCCAAGAGAAACTGGAGTTACTAAATTCTTCCAGTTTTCCTCTAATTCTGGCCACAAATAATATTGGGGCAACTTGGCAAAGGAGCCTATAATATATAATCAGATGATCACTTAACGATCAGCCTCATAATGCAAACATAAGTACTATGAAATACAATGATAGGAGACAAAAAGAATCTCTTGTAAGGTGCAATCAACTATGGGTAGAAACTCAGTGTAGACAGCAAGAACTTTTGTTCAAGACTTCTCTTACTATTTCTGAATCTTCTAGATGGTATACAACTTGTAAAACATGATTTTTCCTTTATTCTAATGAGCAGAGAGTATATTTAGTAAAATATATGTTGATCAGAATAGGACCGAAGAAACACTCTTAGGATAGAGAAAAATGCATGTGGCATTAAAAACCTCAGAACACACAGGAAGGCTCAGGAAATCTTTATTTTCTTTTTTCAGTTTTTTCATAGAAGAACTGGAGTTTAGTTCAGAGGTGCATGGGGAGATGCACTGCTAAGGGGAGCAGCAGGTAAGACAGAAGAGGTCTACTGCACCATTTATGGGTTAGCTCCCCGGAAGGGCTCAAACTCAGGTAGCAGTAATAGTGCTGAGACTTAACCTCTAGTCCACCAGGAAGGCCCAGAAAATCTTGATTTCTAAAAGTGGATTTGCTTGCACCTATGTTGATATCAGATTTTGATTTTGGTATATTTAGTGTATTGGAACACAGATAGAAGAGAGATAAAATGACAATACTCTGGGTTGAGTTCATCAAGCATAGGAAGCAAGAGTTCACTTTGGGCATTTGGTCACTGGACATTTGGTTTGGGCTCATAAGTAATTTGGTTGAATATGAGACAATATCAGAAGTATTTTCAATGACCTTCCTAGGAGTAAGGCCCAGCATTGAACATTTTTTTGGAAATCTCCAACCTCACTATATGTGAGCTACTTTCCCCACCCCCAGGTTTCTCCTCATAACCATTCTATCATCTCAAAGATTTTGGTTTTCAAGCCTTGAATTCATTTTTATTACTCTGCTTTTGTTACAGTGGCAATCTATGCAATTTAAGGTCACTTAACAATATTTCAGCTTTTTTCCAAGTAATATACATGGAACATAATTATTTTTTCAGTCATAAGTTAAACTGTATTGTATTCTGAAAAAATACTTTCAGGAGCATTATCATGCCAAATTATTTTAATCTTGCTCTATAGTCATTTTTTTTTTTTTTTTACTTAGTTTGCTTCTCCGTTATAATTTTAGTTAAATCAGTCCTTCCAGGGCATTTTCATTTTATAGTATTCAAAAGTAACTTTGACCAAAATGGTTCTGTGATAAGGTTAGTGGAGAATGGGACCTCACTTTTGAGATTTGGAGATATGCTGTGAGATTATGATAACGGAAACGGTCTCCAGTTCTTTATAAACATTTAGGATGTTTGAAAATGGGTTTATTTCAAAGTATTTCAAGGTGCTGGAAATGGGCTTATAAATATTGTCTTTTTTCAGAAGTCAACAGTGCATGAAACGGGCATATTCTGACCCAGACCAGGGAGCCCTCTTACAAGGGTCAGCGCATTGGCGGTATCTGGGGTGCCTGTGATTGCGTTTGCTTTAAACTGCGTCTGACCCTTGATGGCACGATTACCCTGACTGGATGGGTAGACTGCAAAAGTGGGGTGACAGCACCTCTGCTTTGATGGATGGGAGCACCAATTCAGGAGTAGTTATGCATAGGAAATAAAACTCAGCAAATGGAGCACACAGGGACATCACTATTACAAGGTAGATGATTTTCGAGTAAAATTGAAGAATAGCTATTTCACCCTTCTCTTCTCTGTTCTGACTAATGAAATGTAGTCACTTTAAAATACAAATTAGTTGAGGTAGGCACTGTTGGGATACAGGGAAATTTTTCATGACATTTTAATTTTAGGATGATTTAATTTTCCCCCTGGAATCTTGAGATTCCTCATTCACAATTTGTGTATACATATATTACAGGAGTGTTCCCTCAAAAATTGAAACAAACCATTGAGTCAGAAATACTTTATTGCCCAATATCTTACACTTCTGAAATGCTAGGATTTATCTACAGCTATTTACTCTTTAGCCACATATCTCCGAGTTACCAATTATTTTTCAAATTTAAAAATATGGCAACCATAATACATTTACATATAATAAGCAGGGGTCTAAACAGATAAATTATGTACTTTCTACGGCAATTCTCACCAATTGAGATGTTTCCATTCAAGCTAGCTTATACAAAAAGGATAGCACCCATAAACTTACTTTTTTACAGTGGGATAATGCAGATATGGAAACAATTATTTTTGTTGTTCAATATGATGAATGGAATTTTCAAGCAGACTAAGATCACAATACATTTCTTTAAAATTAATCTAAATAAGGGGAAATTGTATGTATCATTTTAGGTTGAATCATATATCCCAGAAAGATATGTTGAATCCCCACACCCCAGAATGTGACTTGACTTGGAAATAGTGTCATTGCATATGTATTAGCTAAATGAGGTCAAAATGCAGTAGAGTGGACCTGTGATCCAGTACGACTAATATTCTTATTAGAAAGAAGACACAGAGACACTCACACAAAAGCATAAGGAGAAGCCCATGTGAAGACAATAAGACAGAGTTTGGATTAATGCCTTCACAAGCCAAGGGATGCCAAGTATTGCCAGCAAACCACCAGAAGTTAGGAAGATACATGTATGGACTTGATTCTACAAGTTTCAGATAGTGTATAGTGTTTATACATTTTGATTTGGGCATCCAAAAATCACCCAAAGATCCCACACCCTAACTCTTACAGTCTGTAAATATGTTAGGCTACATCACAAGGGATAATTAAGATGAAGTTAATTCAGATGAAATTAAAGTTGCTAATATGCAGCTTTATCTGGAATGTCTAAGTTCAAGGTAGTCACAGTATCATAAACTGGGATAAGACAGGGCAAAGAGTGACAAGAGAGCAAGTAGACTCTTAAAATAGGTGATGGCTATAAAAAGGAGAGTGGTCCATCTAGTAGCAAGAAAACTCCTACAGGTTCCAGAAAGGAATGTAGCCCCTAGCCCCTCTGATTTCTTGATTTCAATTCAATGAGATTCATTTTACACACTTGATTCCCTCAACCATAATAAGATTTTTCTTTTTTTTTTTTCAGTCTTATTTCAACTCACTCATTTTGTGACACTTTGTTATAGCAGCAATCTTTCAACTTCTGCTACTCTACCACCTTGGTGAAAATTGAAGTCATGCTTTATATAAGGAGGTATTAAAACTAGTGAGAATAAGCCATAACATTGATACCAAAAATTTTAATTTTTCTGTATTAATAAATCAAAATAATCTATCTTAACAGAAGTAATAACAAACATTTATAATTTACCTGGGAAAGAAAAAAAATAACAAAAGTAAGTAAATCATTTGTGGTGATCACCACCAACGTTACTGAAGGACATCTTTGGTTGCTTTCACAGAAACAGACCCTGAGAAAGATATGCCTACAAGAGAGCTATCAGAATATTCACAGGGAATAGCTTTTAAAAATGCAAGGGAAGGAAGATTAGTAGGGGGGAATTTTATGATACAGCTGTCACAAAGAATTCAATCAAAATCACCAGCAATTCAAAAGCTAGTACAGTCCTTTAGAGATATACCAAATTGTGGCAAGAAGACTAGTACTATGCACCCACTAAATGACCAGTAATTGGATATGTTATTTACCCTCAAAAGGAAGCACAGCATTTGCTGACGAACTTCTCTGAAACTGAGGACAATGGCTTGGGAGAGACATGAGCATGTAACCCATTAGCTGTATTCTATTTTCATTCCAAACTGCTAGCAGATAGAATAATTCTCAGTCTCAAATAGGGTATAAGTAGAAGGTCCAAGAATGTCAACCAAAATCATTTGCTTTGCCTGTCTATTTAGTTTGCTAACAGTTTAATCTAATGGGTCATAGCTCTGCAGAATTTTTTTTTTCTTTTTCTGAAATAATTCTAAGAAGTTGATGGAATAAAATATACCTCGCCTACTATAGCTGATCAGAAGTATAAAACTGATAGTCTTTGCCTCCATACTCTGTTGTCCATTCTTAGATACCCTCAACCTTCTGGTCCAGATGGCTTAATATTGAGAGGTCTGAATACCCAGTCAGTGGGCTTGTCTGAGCCTGACTTTTGCATATATTTTGAAAATATAATTTTCCCTGACCCAGTAGAGTACAAGAAGCTCTATATCATCCTGATATTGAATCAATGACTCCAATAGGGTTACTTCTTTCCTTGAATCTTGGAATTTTTATATAAAAAAGTACACCTAAATAAACAGCAGTCTCACCTTCACTTTTAATAGTGTTCCATTATAGTGAATTTTAGAAAGACCAGGATCCATAGAAGTATAGTACTCAGATTTGCCCATCAACCCTTTTCCTGAAGTGGGAATTATGTATGCATGGTGGAGATTCCATGCAGCCCAGGGGAAAACAGCAGAATGAACCACTGAATAAAGAGCCACTATAGTTGATGCCCACTTTATGAGACAGAGTTTGTAGCTTGAATCACATGCCATTGTTGACACTTAGTAAATACCCTGAGGTCTTTTACAAATTCACATTAACTCAAAAAATTCAAGGCTATTAGTTAGCTATTTAACTGTTTGCTACAATAAAAAAAAATGGTACCATTTAGAGGAGGAAAGCATCTAGAACTTACAGTGTCCAGTCTACACACAATTTTTAAAAATACTAGACTTGAAAAATCTATGGAAATGTGAATTTAAAAACCAATAGAAATAAATTCTAAAGTAAACATAGTTTGGAAAAAGTTGTCTAGGGACTATAAAAGTCAAATGTAGCCTAGCAAGTGTGTATTTTAAAAATCAATTACAATGAACAAAGAAACTGAAAAATGCAAAAATTAATGTTCAAGAAGCAAACTAATTGTTTTCATTGAACAGAAATATTTGCTTAAAATTAAGATATAAAAGACTAAAACATGAAATGGATTATTAAAAGAAATTATTACTGAATATGAATATTTGGTTTTAACAAGGTTAATAGTAAAACACCATAAAGTATATTTACACTGAAATTAATATCATTAAATATTATCCCAGATTATATTCCCTCAATTATAAACTTTGCTAATTCAAGTTAATAAAAAAAACCTATGGCAAAGATTTTGCAAACATAGCCAGTTGAATACTAAATTTTGATTCCTTCCCTCACTGGTCTAAATTCATATACATTAAAATACAGGAAAATCAAGATTGCCAGCTAATGGTTTTAGCTCTATGGGACATGGTTAAATTAGGATAATCAGTCTTCCAGCACATTTAGATTTTCAACCTATCAATACGTGATTAATTAAGAAAGCTTCATCCTTAATTAGTTCATGGATACAACCTGATGTAGGGGAAGACCATTGCTTAAGTAATTAGATCTCATTTTATTCCATAAACTTGTAAAAAGATTTGAGCAAATATATATCTAAATATGAATATATTTAAGAAGATAATATAAAGCAGTTACTTTAAACTTAAAAGATCCATACATTTTAGTCTTTCCTTTACATTAAAATAAAGTTTATTTTAATGCCTCCTCTTAAGTGTATTTTTATGTCTTACAAAGTAAGTATCAATGGTTTGGAAAAGGCAAATTAACAGTTAAATATATGACCTGTATATAATTTATTGTAAAATACATCAAATATATACTTTATATGGTTCACTTAGACACTTCTAAGACACAAGGAAGTGTTTGGGCATTGCAAGGGACCTATCAATGTATACGGGTACCTTCCATTGTCTACAAATAGGTCCATTGTATTTTGCACACTTTTGCATACTACTGTTATTTTAAAATTACCTTTAATATAATTAGTGTAAATTAATCCAAAAGAAAACTATCTTTGATGTAAAATTATTTCAAAACTTTACTAAGTAGTGAGTAGGTTTTATTCATTTAATTATCCCAGAAAACAGACTCAAAGTACATTTACCATCATGTGGTGCACAAACAATTTTTATTTCATAAAGGGAATTGCTGCTACTCTGAATCCAATCACTCTAAATTTCATAAGTTCAAACAAGAAGTACAAGATAATAAAACTGAACCCTGGTTTTGTCTTCTCCCACAGATTGTACCAGTCCCAAAAGTCTCTCAAATTGTGTCTCATTTTCCATTTTTATTTGCTGTGCCCTGAAGGAGATTCTCCATGTATCTGACTTATGGATTCTACTTTCTTTGTTTTCCTCTCAGCTAACACAGTCAAATTCATCAGTTCATTCCTAGATGAATCTAATGTAGTGATTCTCTGTAGTCAGTAAAAAGTCAAATGCAAGATTAGTTAATATTTACTAATTATCATTATTTCTTTCTAGTTGAGAATAATCATTTTTATGTCTGGTATATAAGATGTTTTCCAGTAAACTTTCCATGGTTTATAAATATACATTGGATTAATGAAAAACACCATTTACCTTGGTGAGTGGCCTGTGTTAATTACAGACTGCATTCATGCACTCATCATATATGCATCTATCATTTGAATTCTTAGCATATTTTGGTGTGGTTAAAAAGAAAGCAAAGTGTATAAAATATCTCATGTTCACATAGAAATTGGAACACCATTTTAATATATTTGACAAGCTTATATACTGGAAATTTTAGAAGTACATAGAGTACAGGGTAGTTTAGAAAATAAGAGCAATCTGTTAAAAGTTAAGCAAACGGGGTCCTCCCTGGTGGGTGCAAAGGGTTAGGACGCAGCACTGTAAGGTAGAAAACTAGGTAGCAGCTTTCATTCAAGTTCGATCCTACCCCATAGGCTATCCACATGGCTTGACAGATCTCTCCTGACCCACCCACAGGTCCCCTCAACAGTGTAATTGTCAATCTGCCTGCTCTTCTCCCCACTCTGTCTCTGGTGAAGCTTCTTACTGCCCCTGCAACTCTGGCTTGGACCCCAGTTCTGTATAAATAAATAAATAAATCTTTACCAAAAAAAAAAAAAATAAGAAAATGTTAGTCTTAACAACATGGGATGGATTCCAAATACAAGAAAATAACATACCAGAGTCCTAGAGGCTAAAGAGCAAATTACAGCATTTTGGTGTAGATGGGTTAGAAAAGTGACCACAATGAATAAAATTGGAAAAATTAGCATGTATTAGGCATAGAAACCCTTGGAGGTCATTAGGAAAATATTTATATTGATGAAATAGTTTAGTTGATGTTTGGCATTATTAGACTTGTTTTTATTTTGCTTTTGAAAAACAACCAGGGCCTCCCTGGTGGTGCAAGGGGTTAAGTCTCAAGGCCAAGAAGCAATCGGTAGACACTGCAGCATGAATTCAATCCCCGGCCAGGGAAGCTACCATGGTAAATATGTGAGAGTAATAAGCAGTTAAGTAAGATGGGGCAAAGAAAATGGTGTTCATAGAACCAGGTATGCAACTGGCGGCAGGAATCTTTACTAATATAAGAAATAGAATAATAATAAGGAATAGGAATAGAATATAAGGAATAGAATAATTCGAAGTGCCTTGGATGAAAAGACAACTGACTACATAAGTCTATGTTCAGAATAGGGACTCTCCAACTCAACACAAATGCTCACATGCCCATGCATGACAAAGCATCAGGAGCTTGGTCGGGGATCAGCTGTAATAAAGATTGCTATGTCTGGCCATCACAGTGAATCAGCGTTCCACTGACTTGTTTCTTCAAGAGCCCAAAATTTTCTATCTTAAGTCATCAGGCAAATTAATCTCTAAGACTGGTTCCAACATTGCAGTACTTTTCTTTCCATTCAGCAACCAGAGGGGCTTCTTTACCTAACGATACCAACTGAAGGTTGAAGTACTTTTAACAATATTTTTAAACACACCTTGTTTTTCAAATGAAGGAGCATGTTTATAGTTGATTTGTTTAGACAGGCTAAAAAATAAATCAGAACAAGTGTGCTGGATTTTAAAAGTTTGAAGTATGTACTGGCCTTGATAAAAGATTGAGCCAAGACCTTTTAGGTGGTGCTTCAAGAAAAGTAATAACTATATAATGTATACAGGGGATGATTTAATGAATTGCTAACATATTTAGCCTTGGTGAAACTGATCCAAGTTCTTTAAGTATTTTTTTCATCCTGCAGTATTCTGTTATTAGGAAAATGTTAGCAAAGGTGAAACATTTCTCTGAAGAGCCCCAATTTTGTAACATATAAGCTGATAAACAATGAGTTGATGATTTCACCACAGGGAGACCACTTATCCTGCCTGCCATCTCTGAGTGCCCCCTTGTGATACCCACTATCATGCCAAGCATAGTTATTGCTAGCCACTCAGTACACAGTGGCTTCCAGGAATAATTCTATGTCACTGTCATGACAGGCTGTGCAGTACCAGGCAATATGTAGATGCCCTACAGGGCATGCTGTCGAAATATGGGTACAAAAATCTACACAGGCACTTCTCCAAACAAGACATACAGAAGTCCAGTGGACACATAAAATAAATGTTCATTATTTATCAAGGAAATACAAATCAAAACCACAATGAGATGTTCACTCACTTCTGTGAGAATGGTCCATATCAAGATCAGACACGTGGAACAAGAGGAACCTTCTTACGCTATTGGTAGAAACATAGACGGGGAAACCTCAACAATAAAGCTGTAACATGATCCACTAATTCCTCATCTAGTTACCTACCCAAAGAATACAAAAAGATTATTTCAAAGGAATATTTGCATTTCTATGTTCACTGACACACTATTTATAATAGCCAAATTACAGAGATCACAGAAGTGTCCAATTATATGAGTGGCTAATGAAAATATGGTATAAATATATACACACAATGGGCTACTACTCTTATTTAAAAAAAAGACATAATTCTTACCATTTGCTACTACATGGATAGAAGTGGAGGGAATTATGCTAAGTAAAATAAGTCAGATTGACATTTCTCTAACACGTGAAATATAAAGAAACAATACAAAGGAACATTTAAAACTAAACCAAAAATAGACCCTAGAAATCTGACTAGAGCTGAGGCTACCAGGGTAAGCACAAAAGTGAAAAGGCCTGCAAGTTTCACTCACAGCAGGAGTGTCACAGCAGGAGAATAAGGGAACGGGGGGAAAATGTACACACATATACGTGTGTGTGTGTATAAACCAACAACTATAAACCAGAGACATTCTATGGGAGTGGAGAGGGGAACAAGATCAAAACCTGGGTTTGGGAAGAACACATGGGACTATGGTAATGGCTCATGGGTGAAGTGGTAGTGGGAAGTCCAGGGGGATTACAACTGAGATGAAAGAATGTACCAAGTGAAGAATAATGTAAAAAAATGTTTTTATATATAAAAAAAAAGTGGAAGAGGCCCTGTGAACTGGGATGGAAGGTTATGGGTGCCTTGTGCTGAGCACAGAACTGTGAACTGCACCTGTAGACATATGACCCTATGCTTTTAAAACATATAATACTGGAAATTAATATAAATCATCATGCTGTGAATAGGTGACTGGGATACATACATGAAGGGAAAAAAGAGTATGATAGAGGTACATCTAGTACTAACACAAATATTATGTCATGTTTCTGTTTTTCAGCAATGCCATTTTTTTGATTACTTTCATTACTCCAAGTAGATATGGCCTTTCTTCACCGAGATAACATACAATAGTGTTGTCAAACTAACCAGACTCCGACAATTCAGATACAGGATTTCATAATGTTAGCAGTTAATCTGCAAAGACAAAGCAGGCAAAGGGCCAGGGTTAGCAATGTTGCTCCCCAAGGCTTTCTCTTCTCACACTTGTGTCCATCTCAACACAGAGCATGTCTAAGCAGAGTATCGTCACCTCACGTATAGAGGGAGACATTTTGAACCTGGCGCATATATGTTACATATTCAGTCATATAGTTCACATGACATTTGTTAGTAAATTCAGATACCAAGTTAATCTACTGTAAGGACTATATAAAGTCAGACTCCTTGTGTATGTGGTAAGTAGCCCCTGGAGTCCCCCTACCCCCATCCTAAGGATTTTTTTTTTTTAATTTACCACTGCTGCTTTATGATTGAATTTTGCTAACTTTCTATATTCAGTCCTCAAGACAGGACTGGCCTTTCTCACATGATTCTTTTCTAGTGAGGGTAGTTCTCACCACTACCT